>NC_039360.1:35248751-35884689 GCF_003573695.1 Papaver somniferum | reverse complement strand
ACGGGTACGCATACTGTGCTATATCCAGACAATGGTTAATTTTTCTAAACTCCCATTTCAATCATTGAAACATTCTTAGAAGACGGGAATAGCTGTTTCACACAAACTATTAGCTTCAAAGCTGTTTTCAAGTGATCGAATGATCAATACGAAACATTCTGAGTCTACATCAAATGATTGTCTCACACAAATCATATAAGATGTTACCAGGTGATTTTCACATGATCATCTTTTGACTTTCGTCAACAATACTGATTAACGTGGTTGACGCAAAATCTTACCAACACATATTTCAAGAAAGATATAAGCGAGTTAAACTTAGCTCGAAATATCAAATGTGTATAATGTAAAGTCTATGTAGCTATACGACTTAGTATCAATAGGATATAGAAAGAAATATACTTCTGTGTGATAAATGAGTTCAAGTCTCCATATACCTTTTGTTGATGAAGTTCCTCCAAGCTCCCCTTAGTATATATTATTCTTCAATCGATGCACGCCGTGAAGTCTAAAGCTCAACTACACATTCTATCCTATTCTGATACATAGATATTAGTAGACGAGAAAAAAGGACTTATAGTTTGACAACTAAACTTGACAAAAAAGCTTGAGATAGCAACGCCTGCGAGTTTGACCGAGCAGTTCTCTAACAATCTCCCCCTTTGTCAATTTTGACAAAACTATCAATACATATGGATTACAAAATAAATAAACTTTGTAGCTTCTCATCCAAATGCTTGATTTCATTGGTTCTTCTACATTCCTCGAAATCCTCGTCACTTCCAAGTACTTCCAGTAATCCTGAATGTGTTCAACTCATCATCATAGTTGTTGAAAATTTGTAGCCATAACAATAAGAAAATGTATGTTTTCAATCATTATTATACAGTGTCATAATATTATTACACAGCATTAAAGTTCAATTTATCACAACTTTGAAAACAATACTATGGTGATATGTATCACTCCCACTTAGTCAATACTTCACCTCATAATGAAAACCACTCCCCCTTACATAATGATCCGTAAACCATATGTATGTAGTGTGAACTACCAAATAATTCCCCTCCTTTTTGTCAATATAAATTGGCAAAGGTACGAAAACTATGAGATCATAATGTAATTATCAAAGAGATATTTCATGACTAAAAGAGAACATATCAACTTTGTTTCGATGATTTCACATAGTCGAAACTTAGTGTATTCATCAAGGAGTTTGTAAAGGTACAAGATAACTCATACAATATTCCACAGCCGTACTCCCCATAAAGATATGGCAATTAAGCACAAGTTCATTTAAGAACTCTCCCTCATTTGATGTCATTCCCAAGAGAACAACATGATCGACCTTACTTTTACAAGAAAAGAAGGATCTCTTTGGACATTAACAAATCACATGGATTTATATCCAGTAAACTCGAATGAATTAACCACAAGAAGACATCATTCTAAACGTGTTCAACTCAGCATCATAGTTGTTGAAGATCCGTAGAAATAACAATGAGAAAACAGTTGCTCTCAATCATTGTTATACAGTGTCATAGTATTATTACACAACATGAAAGTTCAATTGTATCACAACTTTGGCAACAATACTATGGTGATATGTATCACTCGTACTTAGTCAATACTTCATCTCACAATGAAAATCACTCCCCCTTACATAATGATCCGTAAACCATATGTATATGTAGTGTGAACTACAAAATAATTTCCCCCCTTTTTGTCAATATAAATTTGCAAAGGTACGAAAACTAGTGGGATCATAATGAAATACTCAAAGAGATAATTCATGACTAAAATAGAACATAAAAACTTTGTTTTGATGATTTCACATAGTCGAAACTTAGTTTATTCGTCAAGGAGCTTATAAAGATACAAGATAACTCCTACAACATTCCGCAGCCGCATTCCCCACAAAGATTTGGCAATTAGCACAAGTTCAATTAAGAACTCTCCCCCATAATATGTCATTCCCGAAAGAACAAGAGCGACCTTACTTTTACAAGAAACGAAGGATTTCATTGGATATTAACAAATCTCATGAAACATGAATTTGTATCGAGAAAAATCAATTAAATTAACCATAAGGAACCTTAATGATTAATTTAATCGGAAATGCTCAACATAAGAAACCTTATGGATCTGAACAATACTATCACATAGAAGCGGATCAGGAAAAGATCAATATTGCGAAATATCAAAAGTTCATTCCATATTTTATCAGTATTTGCATAAAGACATATAATAGACTTAAGTTTTGAGCATATATGCAGCTAAACCTCTTATGGATTTAACACATTTAGCAATCTAATTGAAAGATAAAATCATTCAAGGCTAAAATACCATTAAAATTATTACAACCATTAAACTTAATAGGTGGAAATTGAATAATTATCCTTCATTTTTATTGGCCTTCAAAAATATCCTTGAAAAACTTTACAAATGCCCTTAATGGCAAAATCGAAATTTTTAACAAAAACATGATTTATATAATTCCTCATTTGACCTTATCTCTAACTTTCCTTCATTTTTCTTCTCCGAACTCTGGAAATTTTAATCGCTCTTACCACCACCGTCTCCATCGCTCACACCACCACTACCATCTCAATCGTCTCCACCAAAACCAACACCACCATCTCCGTCACGTCCACCACCACTATCATATAGTGATTAGCAATATTATGGTTTCAAAATTGATTCCAGAAAATATTTGTAAGGATTCAGAAACCTAATTTTGTCGATTCCATATGATTTTCCTAACTTGATTTATGATTAAAACATAGATCTATAACTATCTCATATCAATCTCACTTCTGAGATAAAAATTTAGAAAAGAAATTAACCAGATTTTTTCCAGGGTTCTTAGATGAATTATTTAACTCTTGATTTGCAACTCAATTAAAAATTCTAACAATATATTTGAACTTGTGGGTGTTGTTGCATGATTGTTAGTATGTTTAAGTAATTTATATATTAATATGTGGATGAATGCACGAGATGTGTTTGTAATTTTTGTTTTTGTTTTTTAATTTGGTTGTTCATTTGGTTATAATTCTTGTTAATGGAGCGTCATATTTACGTGGGTTTTTGTAAGGAAAATGTTTGAAGGGAAATGAGAACTGTTCCAGAAAACAATTATTGTGGATGGTATTGTTTTGATTTGGTTTTCTTCTTATTACTGATTTTGTACATATCTATACTAAAGTTGTTAAAACGATATGTGCATGTAATACTAATGGGTGGTTACAACAGAAGTTGGAGTTTGTGGGGGGTGGGTGATAGAAACATTTTTGTGTCCGATTTGATATTGGGCTACTTGAATGGGAAATGTTGCGTGTCTCGATTCTATATATTGTTAGGGCTTATTTTTGTACTTATTATGATGTTTTATTTATTTGTAGGTATTTTTGGCTAATAAACATTTTTGGAAAAAATTGGCTCGAAAAAGTGGTAAAAGCGCCCGGAGGACACTTGGTATTCGGACTCTCACTATGGATAAGTGGTACCCAAATTACTAAGGGGCACCCTCAGGACACCCCAAGGAGGGTGTTATTGGCACCCCCACTCTGGTTAGGGGGCGATCCTTCTTTATCATTCAAATCTCAGGATTGGCGGGAATCTGGTGTACAAGCTGCGTATTTTCTTGGGAAGAGCTGGATTAAATTATGTTGAGTTTTTCTCGGTGTTTGACGCTGGAATGGATTGGTACCACCCTGTTACGACTAAAAAGGGTTGGTAGGTCTTCTAAATTCGAAAATATAGGGTGTTATGTGGAGTTAGGGCTGAACAGAGGAGATGGAAATATTATCGGATTTTCTGAAATTCCGTGAAGTATTGGAGAGGTTTCTTACTTGGAGATGAGTTGGGATGTACATGATGAGTCAGAACAGAGACTGTAGGTGGCACAGATTCGAAAAAAATAGGCATCAATCCTCGGTTTGGATAAAACAGGGCACTGGTTATTCCTGGAAGTTTCATTGGTTATATTTATGGAAGTTTGGTGCTGTGACCGAAGGATTTACTCTCTGGGATTCGTATCTTTCAGTTTTAGGAAGTTTTCTAACTCGCAAACCGCGTAAAGAAGATTTGGAAGAGAAGAAAATTCTGAGTATTACTGCCGAAGAAAGGAGTTATTTTTGGTACTTCACTTGCTTTATACGGGACCTTCCGTGTATATATATATGAGGCTAGGGAGTCACAGACGAGGGTACGCAACCTTAGGAGAAGTTTAGAACCCAACAGAGAAGAATCAGTCGAGTTGCAGAGCGAGTTACACCAGTAGGATAAGAAGAAGAAGTTGAAGAACAAACACCATTCAAAACAGTCGTTTTTTCAGTCTTAATATCTCAACACTTAGGCGTCTCAATTTGTAACACTGCTACAGTAACCAACAAGTCTCTGTAACAGTTCGTCGTTTGTAACAACTTCTTTGTAGCGCCAATACAACGTTGCAAACTGTCTGTTTTATTATCTTCCTTCCTTTTAATCAACTTTTGAACATAAACCAATACTTTAAGCAAGTGATTAATATGAGGAGCTAAACCCCATTGCCGAGGCAATAGAGGAAGATATTTTTCCAACAAAAAGTGGTATATTCTATTTTATCTTTTTATTTGCAATAATTATATGATTATTTTCCTTGAACTATTATTGAATATGATTTTTATTTGAGTGATTGTGATTTATTTTTATGGAGTATGCTTAGTTTTAAGACTTTTGATGCTTCATACTTGGTATTTACAATTATTACTTTTGAAAATCTACTTGTTGCAATACTTTAGAAACAAATTAAACGAGAAAATTGCATAAAATATAAGTATTGGTCTAATCACTTTGAACTTGGAAAATAGTAGAATCTTAGCCTCAGTGTTTCTTTTAATATTGATATCATCTTTGTTTGAGTTTGCTATAATTTTTATTGTGTTTTCTATTTTAGTTTTGAATTTAAGTCTAAAAAAATCCTTCACAAGTCTGAGAAACAACACTCTTTTTACCACTATCTACAAATCACATCAATTTTTGGCGCCGCCGACGCGGACTTGTTTTTAGGGTTTTATATTTTTTTTTTTGTCTTTTTTTATGTTTTTGGGTATTTATCTTGTGTCTACATGTTCTGGATCATAAAGAAAATTGAGTCAAAGAGTTTGGTGATTTCATAAAGACTTGGAGCTAAAGATTAAAGAAAAAAGACAGAAAAGAAGAAAATTTTATTTTAGACAATTTTAGTTTAGGGTTTGTTTATTTTCTTTTAGAAAAAAAAACTGTATTAGGATTTATTATTTTTGTAATTTTTCTTTAATTTTTGGACTTCTGGAATTTTGGACTTTGGGGACATTATTTTTTTATTACCCTACGGAAGGGTACTTTAAATATAAACTGTTTGCAAAGAAGGAGGACAATTACGATATTGTCTCCGCACCTTGGGTTCGTACACTATACATGCGAGTCAGTGGCCCAAGTCGACTACAACCGATTCATCTCCCGTCTGGAACGGGAGGTAAGATTCTAAACACTCGCGAATCCCCTGTCAACGAGTTACTGGACTCCTACGTATGCATATATGTTAAGGACTGAATACGTACATTTATTTTTCTAGTAAAGGGCAAGGCCTGGCCATACAAGATAAGGGTTCGGATTTCATCACCGTTCTCTTCTTGCCCGCTTTAGGAACACGTAACCTACGCGAACCTAAGCCTAAAATTTTGACTAGAACGAGACCGGTAGGGTAACGAGCTTAACAGGAAAGTCATTCGAAAAATTTGGTTGCTCTCTTAAGCATACTTCGAAGTTCTTGACGGTTTCTGTAAGTTGAATGCGTGACTGCGCCGCCTTGTAATACCGGTGAGGCCTTGGGTATCAAAGCTCCATCGACCTTCCCTCGCCTCTATTCAATTTACGTTAACTCGGATTGATTCCAGAGGGGTTTGATTAAATTGTAACGAATTCCCGTTTGGAGGATTAGAAGCTGGTCTAGAAACAATCTAAGTGGAGCCATTATGCCTTTTGTTTGCTAGAAATCAATAGGTTTGATTTGGTTGAGTCGGCCTTGATCTGTGTTTTCTTACCCTTCCAATTTAGAAAATTCTATTGTATGCCTGAACGTAAAAGAGATGCACTAGGTAGATTTGTTAAAGAGAAACCTAGTAGTTCGAAGTGTCTCGATTACCTTAATCTAGAGAGTCTGACTTTTGAAGAGTCTGTTTTTGAACGTCCTTTGATTGAAGAGAGAATCCCTGATGCTCCGATAGCGCCAGGAATGACAACTTTGAAAGCTTTGTTGAATCCAACTAGGACTACTCGTCCCTCATGTATCATGCTAGCTGAGACGGAAGCAACTTATGAACTTAAACCTGGGACCTTACAGCTGCTCCCAATCATTTTAGGGAAAGAAAATGAAAACCCCTATTTCCATGTTAGAGACTTTGAGGAAATTTGTAGTACCCTCAGGATTAGAAACCTAGATGATGATGCTTTGAAACTTAGGTTATTCCCCCTTTACCTAAAAGATAAAGCTAAATCGTGGCTATATAGTTTGGCTTCCGGGTCAATCGAAACGTATGAACAACTTACATCTTCCTTTTTGAACAAGTTTTTCCCTAGGCACAAAACATCGTCTATTAGGACGCAAATCTGCACGTTTTCTCAACAGGAGGGAGAAACTTTGTATAGGTATTTGGAAAGGTTCAATGATTTATTAGCCCAATGTCCTCATCATGGTTTAGAGAAGGTTAGGTTAGTTCAGATCCTTTATGAGGGTTTAGATTATCCCACCACAACCACAGTAGAATCTATGTGTACTGGTGGATTTGAGAACCAAACAGTTGATGACGCGATGACATATTTGCATGAAGTCGCCGAAAAGACCCAACAATGGGAAAGTAGTAGGGGACCCCAGAAAACAATTCTTCTTAGCAGAGGAAACGTTAATAGGGTAGAAGGAGGCTATGAATCAGATGCCAAAATTGCTGCTATAGCGAAAAGGTTAGAAGCTTTAGAAGTGGGTAACACTAGTGGTAGATTGGAGCCTCTTTGGGAAGGCCAGAATAATGAAGAGCAAGCCAATGCTCTATATAATAACACTAGGTTTGATAATCGTCAGAAGTTTGACCCATATTCAGAAACCTATAATCCTGGTTGGAGGAACCATCCGAACTTTTCATGGTCTAAGGGCCAGAGTCAGGGTCAGTCTAATAATTCTAATGCTCCCCCAGGTTTTGGCTACACTAGGAATACATCAGGCCCAGAAAATAAAACGACTAGCTTAGAGGAATCTATTAAGATGTTAGCAAAAACTCAGGAAATGTTAGCACAGAGCCATGTTAGTTTTCAACAGGAAACCAAGCAGAATTTTCAAACTAATGCTCAGAGCCTTGCTAAGTTAGAACTTCAAGTCGGCCAAATAGCTAAGACCTTAAGTGAGAGAGATAATGGTAGGTTCCCTAGTCAGACTAATCCCAATCCTAGAGGAGTTCATGAAGTAGGTACAAAACCATCGAATCAATTGAATGCTATTAGAACCCTTAGGAGTGGTAGAATAGTAGACAATCAGGTAACCATGCCCGATAGTGAACATACTGTAGTTCACCCCTCAGGACCACTAGCTAAGGAAACTGATAAAATTTCTGATGATGCCAACTCAGTTCCTGAGAGGTCTGATTCTGTGCCTAGAGCCCCATTTCCTCAGCTATTAGTACCAACAAAGAAGGAATCGAACTTTAATGACATATTGGAGTTTTTAAGCAAGTTACCATAAACCTTCCTTTATTAGATGCAATTAGGCAAATTCCTGCTTATGCCAAGTTCCTTAAGGATATGTGTACGCGAAAGCGAAAACTTAGCGTCCATAAGAAAGCCTTTTTAGCTAGTCACGTAAGTTCAATTATTCAAAACACTACAACTCCAAAGTACAAAGACCCAGGTTCCCTACCATTGCTTGTACAATAGGTAAACCGGGTAAAAAAGCTTTACTTGACTTAGGAGCCAGTGTGAACCTACTTCCGTACCATGTGTACTTACAGCTAGGACTTGGTGAAATGAAACCTACTCAGATAACACTGCAGTTAGCTGATAGGTCTGTTAAAATTCCTCGAGGTGTTATTGAGGATGTCCTTATTGAGGTCGACAAGTTTATTTATCCAGTGGATTTCGTGGTCCTAGATACCCAACCTGTCCCTGACCCAGAGAACCAGATACCTGTGATTTTAGGTCGCCCATTTTTAGCTACGTCTAATGCGATCATTAACTGTCGAAATGGTGTGATGAGTTTATCTTTTGGTAATATGACTATGGAGATGAACATTTTTAATGTCAGTAAGCTACCTCATGAGCTAGATGACACATGTGTTGAAGAGGTGAACATGATAGAAGCCTTAGTTCAGGAGTCATTACCAAACATTTTGTCTGAAGACCCATTAGAAAGTTGTCTATCCCATTTTGGTTTAGATTTTGACGACGATAGCACTATTGAACAGGTGAATGCTCTATTAGATTCTACCCCTGTGTTAGACACTGATAGATGGAAAGCTAGGTTCGAACCGTTACCAGTTTCTGAGACTACCCTAATTCCTTCTTTAGAAGAGCCCCCAAAGTTGGACCTTAAACCACTACCCGATACTCTAAAGTATGTGTTTTTAGGCCCATCTGAGACTTTACCTGTGATTGTAGCTTCCGATTTGGATAGTGATCAGGAAAGTAGGCTAGTAAATGTACTTCAAGACAATAAGGAAGCTTTAGGGTGGACTATACAGACATTAAGGGTATAAGTCCTACTGTGTGTATGCATCAGATTCATTTAGAGGAAGACTCCAAACCTTCTAGGGAGATGCAACGTCGACTGAACCCTAACATGAAAGAGGTAGTTCGAAAAGAGGTGCTTAAGTTGTTAGATGCGGGTATTATTTACCCAATTTCAGACAGTAAGTGGGTCAGCCCTGTTCAGGTTGTCCCCAAGAAATCAGGTATCACTGTAGTCCAGAATGATAATAATGAATTAATCCCAACCCGAGTGACCACGGGATGGCGTGTGTGTATTGACTATAGGAAATTGAACAAGGTCACAAGGAAGGATCACTTTCCCCTTCCTTATCGACCAAATGCTAGCGATTAGCTGGACATAGTCACTACTGTTTTTTAGATGGCTACTCCGGTTATAATCAGATCGTTATTCCCCAGAAGACCAAGAGAAAACCACTTTTACCTGTCCCTTTGGTACCTTTGCGTATAGACGCATGCCTTTCGGCTTTGTAATGCCCCTGCGACTTTTCAGCGTTGCATGATGAGCATATTTTCTGATGGTAGAACGGTTTTTAGAGGTCTTTATGGATGATTTTTCAGTGTTTGGTTCATCTTTGATGAGTGCTTGCATCATTTGACATTAGTGTTGACTAGGTGTAAGGAAAAGAATTTAGTGCTTAATTGGGAAAAATGCCATTTCATGGTTGAATCAGGAATTGTGTTTAGGGCACATCGTCTCTTCAAAGGGTATAGAGGTAGACAAAGCCAAAGTTGACCTTATTAAGACTTACAGGTCCCAAAAACCGTAAAAGATATTAGGTCATTCTAGGGCATGCAGGTTTTTACCGTCGATTCATTAAGGATTTTAGCTTGATTTCTAGACCTCTTTGCAATTTGCTTAAAGATGTTAAGTTTGTCTTTGATGATGCTTGTTTAGGCTTTTGAGAAGCTTAAACTTTACTCACTACTGCCCCGATAGTCCAGGCACCTAACTGGAACCTACCCTTTGAATTATGTGTGATGCTTCAGATTATGCTATAGGCGCGTTTTAGGACAACGAGAAAACAAATTACTCATGTGATTTATTATGCTAGCAAAACTCTGAATGATGCCCAAATGAACTACACAACTACCGAGAAGGAATTTAGCCATCGTGTTTCCTTGGATAAGTTTAGTCCTACCTATTAGGTTCTAAGATATAATCTATACAGATCATTGCTTTGAAATACCTTTTATCTAAGAAGGATACCAAACCTAGATTGATTAGATGGATCCTTTGTTACAAGAATTTTCCAGACATTAGAGACAAAAAGGGTGCAGAAATGTAGTAGCAGACCACTTGTCTAGGCTAGTTGTTAGTTCCCCTATGATTCCCTTCCTATAAGGGATAGTTTTCCTGATAACAATTGTTCTCTGTTTCCCAATCACCTTGGTATGCAAATATAGTGAATTATCTTGTTACTGGTCGAATGCCTCAACATTGGGGTAAGCAAGATCGTTCTAGGTTTTTAGCCGAGGTTAAGCATTTTTTGGGACGTTATTAGATGTGTATCTAGAGTGACCAGTCTAGTATTATCTCCTTTTGTCATGAACATGCATGTGGGGGTCATTTTAGTGCTAAGAAGACTGCTGCTAAGATTTTGCAGTGTGGATTTTACTGGCCTTCGTTGTTTAAAGATTCCCATAGTCATTGTGTTTCTTGTGAGCGTTGCCAGAAGTTAGGAACCATTTCCCGTAGAAATATGATGCCTTTGAACCCTATTTTAGTGATTGAGGTCTTTGATGTGTGGGGCATTGATTTTATGGGTCCATTTCCTATTTCGTTTGGTTATCTTTACATACTTGTCGTTGTAGACTATGTGTCTAAGTGGGTTGAGGCGGTTCCGTGTAAAACGAATGACCACAGGGTCGTAGTCCAGTTTTTGAAAGAGAATATACTTACACGTTTTGGTACGCCGCGAGCTATAATTAGTGATGGAGGTTCACACTTTTGTAATAGACCGTTTGCTCTTTTAATGAAACAATACGGTATTACCCATAAAGTAGCAACCCCATATCACCCTCAGACTAGTGGTCAGGTAGAGGTTTCCAATAGGGAAATTAAACGTATTCTAGAGAAAACAGTTAATCCAAATAGGAAAGACTGGTCGTCGAGGCTTACTGATGCCTTATGGGCTTACCGTACTGCGTTTAAGACACCCATTGGAATGTCACCTTATCGTTTAGTGTTTGGCGGCATGTCACCTGCCTGTTGAGTTAGAGCATCGAGCCTATTGGGCTATTAAGAACTTAAACTTTTCACTTGACAAGGCAGGAGCTCAAAGAAAGCTCCAGCTCAATGAGTTGGACGAGATTCGTAGAGATGCATATGATAGTGCTAAGGAGTATAAGAAAAAATGAAACTTGTGCATGATAGGAATATTTACGAAAGTCATTTTTCCAGGTCAAAAAGTTCTTCTGTATGACACTCGTTTGCATCTATTCCCCGGGAAGTTGCGCTCTCGGTGGACCGGTCCTTTTGTGGTCCGTACTTTTTTCCTCATGGCGTGTTGAGATTGAGACACCAGATGGTAGTAGTTCTTCGAAGGTTAACGGTCAGCGATTGAAGCCCTTTTTAGAGCCTTTTCCTACAGGTGATGTTGAGGAGGTCCCTCTGGAGGACCCTGTTTACCTTGATTGACCATCGAGGCGATTTTGTATGTTGTATAATATTTTTGTAGGTTTTTGGTTACACTTCACCCAGGTACTATCTTTCCGACTTCTCTCTTTACTATTTCCTCATGTTACTTTATTTTTGGTACTGTTCTTTAATTAGAAACATTGAGGACAATGTTAGATTTAAGTTTGGGGGTGGGGTAGAACTTTTTGTTACCTTTTCGTTGCAATAAATAAACTCCAGAGCCTAGAAATTTATCCCTATTAAGGATGACACTAACCAATCTAAGTGGATGGAAGCATTTTGGTCGTAGGAGTTGAGGAACCAATCTGACTAGATGGAAACATCTAAAGAGTCTATTCATAAAAGCACAGAGATCAGGTGTTAGAAATAACATGATAGTTTCACCATATCTCGTTGAGTCCTTTTCACTTCTGTTTTTATTTTGTTTTGTTTTTAAACTATGTTTCTCTAAGTGATTAGGTGGGCTCACGATTCAAGTTGTTAGCAATGCTAGGGTGAATTAGAGTGATTGAGATACAAAAAAAAAAAGAGAAACTGAGACCAGACCATCAGACCAACTGGAATAAATTCAATAAAGTCGACCACTGGAACCCTTGTATATGCCAGTTGTGTTGACCTAGAGTTAGGATTATCAATCATTGGTTACCTTGTATATGCCAGTGTGTTGATATTAGTCAGACTAGTATCTCAGTCCATTAGGATAGGTTCATTTTGGCGAAGGCCTTCAGACAGATATGAGATACATCGTTCACCTAGTAAACATCAAAACCATCTATGTTTTTCTCTATATCCATCTTCTTGATCTATCCATGTGATTAGTTTTGACTCCGGATATTGATGTCCATAGTGCGACTATTTGAGTAAATCTTTGTCACTTATATATGAATTTTAGTATGCTTGAGTGCGAACTCGTGTACATCAATTGGAATTTCGCATCAGGGTACTTCCTCCTGTAGTCAATAAGTATGCCGACCAAGGAGATTCTTTAGTGCCTTCCAAGGTTCTGTGTAGATAGCTAGGGTCTGGAGTATAAAGGTTTTGTGGGTATACCTATGGTAAGCCCTCCGGAGAAAACACTCCGCCACTAGGGACACCTAGGGGTTTAAAGGCTTATTGCATACGCTAAATGCAATCGACGATGTCTGCGACAGTGAGTTAGGATTTTATTTCTATTTTATTTTTGCACGAGGACTAGCAAATAATAGGTTTGGGGGTATTTGATAGACACATTTTTGTGTCCGATTTGTCTCGATTCTATATATTGTTAGGGCTCATTTTTGTACTTATTATGGTGTTTTATTTATTTGTAGGTATTTTTTGCTAATAAACATTTTTGGAAAAATTTGGCTCGAAAAAGTGGTAAAAGCGCCCGGAGGACACTTGCTATTCGGACTCTCACTATGGATAAGTGGTACCCAAATTACTAAGGGGCACCCTCATGACACCCCAAGGCAGGTGCTATCGGCACCCCCACTCTGGTTAGGGGGGTATCCTTCTTTATCGTTCAAATCTCAGGATTGGCGGGAATCTGGTGTACAAGCTGCGTATTTTCCTGGGAAGAGCTGGATTAAATTCTGTTGAGTTTTTCTCGGTGTTTTACGCTGGAATGGATTGGTACCGCCATGTTACGACTAAATAGGGTTGGTAGGTCTTTTAAATCGAAAATATAGGACGTTATGTGGAGTTAGGGCTGAACAGAGGAGATGGAAATATTATCGGATTTTCTGAAATTCCGTGAAGTATTGGAGAGGTTTCTTACGTGGAGATGAGTTGGGATGTACATGATGAGTCAGAACAGAGATTGTAGGTGGCACATATTCGAAAAAAATAGGCATTAATATTCGGTTTGGATAAAACAGGGAACTGGTTATTCGTGGAAGTTTCATTGGTTATATTTGTGGAAGTTTGGTGCTGTGAACGAAGGATTTACTCTCTGGGATTCGTATCTTTCAGTTTTAGGAAGTTTTATAACTCACAAACCGCGTAAAGAAGATTTGGAAGAGAAGAAAATTCCGAGTATTACTGCCGAAGAAAAGAGTTATTTTTGGGACTTCACTTGATTTATAAGAGACCTTCCGTGTATATATATGAGGCTAGGGAGTCACAGACGAGGGTACGCAACCTTAGGAGAAGTTTAGAACCCAACAGAGAAGAATCAGTCGAGTTGCAGAGCGAGTTACACCAGCAGGAGAAGAAGAAGAAGCTGAAGAACAAACACCATTCAAAACAGTCGTTTTTTCAGTCTTAATATCTCAACACTTAGGAGTCTCAATTTGTAACACTGCTACAGTAACCAACAGGTCTCTCTAACAGTTCGTCATTTGTAACAGCTTCTTTGTAGCGCCAATACAACGTTGCAAACTGTCTGTTTTATTGTCTTCCTTCCTTTTAATCAACATTTGAACCATAAACCAATATTTTAAGCAAGTGATTAATATGAGGAGCTAAACCCCATTGCCGAGGCGATAGAGGAAGCTATTTTTCCAACAAAAAGTGGTATATTCTATTTTATCTTTTTATTTGCAATAATCATATGATTATTTGCCTTGAACTATTATTGAATATGATTTTTATTTGAGTGATTGTGATTTATTTTGATGGAGTATGCTTAGTTTTAAGACTTTTGATGCTTCATACTTGGTATTTACAATTATTACTTTTGAAAATCTACTTGTTGCAATACTTTAGAATCAAATTAAACGAGAAAATTGCATAAAATATAAGTATTGGTATAATCACTTTGAACTTGGAAAATAGTGGAATCTTAGCCTCAGTGTTTCTTTTATTATTGATATCATCTTTGTTTGAGTTTGCTATAATTTTTATTGTGTTTTCTATTTTAGTTTTGAATTTAAGTCTAAAAAAATCCTTCACAAGTCTGAGAAACGACACTCTTTTTACCACTATCTACAAATCACATCAGTGGGGGATGTGGTAGGAGTGGTGTTGGAAGAAGAGTATAATTGTCCCTATTAAAGTAATGTACCCTCATGAAACAAGAGATTTAGATGTACAATTGTATGACATTGGTTGTTAAGCCTACGTACTTGTACCATATATACAACTATTTTGTCTTACTGCTTAGGATCCTAAAACAATTTTAGTTTACATGGAGTAAATGTATGGAAGCCTAGTCTGCAGAAGCCATCTGGGGAAGCATGTTCCAATGTATTATTATGATGTTATATGCCTCTGATTCCTCAATATATAAGAAAATGAGGTATAAGAAAACTGGAATCTATTTTGTAATACCCTTCTCCCCATATATAAGTCATTAATTGCTTTGTTGGTTTTATTGATTTAAGCCAAGAGTAGATGGGTGTGGCTAGTTGCTTAAATACATATTGGTGGTGTTGGATTTATCTGCCAGTCATGAAATCAGTCTAGACTCTCGTCATTTTGTGATGGTTTGACATCGACAGTATGGGAGTTTCCGGACAACGACTATTGAATTGTGGGTTTATCCATGGTCTGAAATTGATGTTCATGATGTTTGTTTGCTACATTTTCTTACGAAGTTGTTCAAATTCATTAAAATTTGTGCACATTGTGAAGTTTTGTTTACTGCAGTCATATCTCTGCATGCTCATCCAAAACAAGGAGTTCCCATGGGGTGAGTTTATATATTTTAAAATTGGTTCATACATATGGTTATTCAGTTGACTTTTGAATTGAGCATCCATCTTCATTATGAAATAAATTTCAGGATTTCAGTTTTTATGAGATTAACTCCTGTTGTTGATCCCATTTATGGATCAACTCCTGTTGTTCACGTCATTTTTATGGGATCAACTACGGTTGTTGATCCCATTTTTTATGGATCAACTACTATTGTTGATTCCATTTAGGGGATCAACTTGTTGCCACCATTTTTTATGGGATCAACTTCTATTGTCGACCGTATTTCCTTGTATTAGTATAATTATTCTTGTAGTTTGATGCTTGGATTTTATAGATGTAAATTCTTCAAATGTTGAACTTGTGGTGTAATGGTAGCATGACTGACTCCATGTCAGATGATGCGTGTTTGACTCACGCCAAGTTCACTCATTCGTATGTCAATCTTTTGTGGCAATATTGGTTGTCGACTCCATTTACATGGATCAACTTCTACTGTTGATCCATTTTAGGGATCAACTATTGTTGTTGATCCCCTAAATTGGATCAACTTCTACTGTTGATCCTTTTTTATTTTGGATCAACTACTATTGTTGATCCCCTAAATTGGATCAACTTCTACTGCTGATTCTATTTTTATTTGAATCAACTAATGTTGTTGATACAAAATATCTAAACCAGTGGTGGTGGCGGTGGCGGCTGTGGAGGAAGTGGTGGTGGCGGAGGTGGGTGGTGTCGGTGGTGGTGCCGGTGGATTAGTGGTGGTGGCGGCGGCGGTGGTGGAGTTCTGGTGTTGGTGTTGGCGGAGGTGGTGGATCAGTGGTGGTGGCGGACTGGTGGTGCAATGGTGGTGGCGGCGGCGGACTGGTGATGGTTGTGTCAGTGGTGGTGGTGCAATGATGGTGGAGTGGTGGTGTAATATTGGTGGTGGTGGCGGTTGGTAGGTGGTGGCGGACGTGTGGTGGTGGAATGGTGGTGGTGGTGGTGCGGGTGAAGTAGTAGAGGAAGAAATTTGTTCCTTTTTAGAAATAAAGAAAAAAATTAAATGGATAAAGGTATTAAGGTAATCTAATTTTAAATGGATAAGATTATTAAAAAATAGGGATATATTTATTATTGTATAAGGATATATTTGTAAGGTGTTAAAACTAGGGATATCTAATTAATATACCCTAGTTTTAATAAGTTTTGAATTAGAAGTTCAACAGACAATTTCATAAGCAGAGTTATAACAAATTAAACAAATAAATAGTAACTAACCCAACATTTCATAGTAGTCCATGGCAATTTCATTAAACTTCTCGATCAGTTCAGGATGAGCTTCAGTAGCATACTCCAACTTCTCTTTCAAGCATCCAACCTCTTACCTAAGATGAATAATCTCAATGTTTGAGACTGTTGAAGTTCTTGTTGAGGTTCTAGTTGTAGTCTTCTTCATATTTTCGATGCTTGCCATGGTTAAGACTTTTGGCCCTCCAAGATCGGTTACAAAAGCAACGATGCCAAAATGAGTGCAAATCCTTGAAATGGGACAAGGAAAGCCTGGAGTCTTCTTAGAAGTATGTTTTACACTTATCAGCTGATGAATGATAAGACTACATAAATCAATGTGTCTCACTTCAACAATGTAGCAGACCAATTAAGAAAGAGACTTTGTCAATACCATATTGTCAGTTATACTCGGTATCATGTTTGCCACAACCAGTTTTCCAGTAACTTTAAGAAACAACTCAGCGTCATGAACATCAATCTTGCCATCTTTCTAGGAAACATCTTTGTTAAGAAGACGGTTTGACAGCACATTTAGTGATAACCTTTCATGCTCAAGAGGTGGAAATTGGAAGCTATCAACCAGGGTCAAGTTCACGAGCTCAACAATAATTTGAAGATTCACCAAAAAGATTTAATTCCCCACAATAGTCTTAAAGGTACAGTTGACAAGGTCTAGTTCATGTAAATTTTCATAAAACTGGGCAGTCATTTCAACATGAGAAGTTCCCATAGGTTGATGAATTATGCCCCAATCAAAACCTCTAAAAAACTTAGAGATATGTTCTACACTAATTTTTGAAGCATCATAGTACCTTTCCATAATGGGTATTTTTTTTATTATAATCCAAGAACATGTCATGAGCCTGTTTGCTAAAAAACCTAGCACGAAAACTGGGGTCAAAATAGGTTTCATTGCTAACAGGAGCACACAAACTCTCACCTCGACTAAATCTCTTCCTAGATGCCATTGAAATCAAAGAGAAGATAAGAACCAGTGAAGCACTTACCGGGTACATGAATTGTTGATAATGGTGAAGCTCTGGAACTGGAACCGAAAGGGAATCAAAGACAAACGCGTGATGTAAATTTTTGCTGCGAACCCAATGGTACCAAGAACACTCAAAGAGATTGAGAAAAGAGGTTTTGGTGATTATGAGTTTGCGAACCCTTGGGTTTTTGTCTTTCGTTCTTGAACTGTCGAGAAGAGAAGGTGAAAAAAACAAGAATAGTTCTTTCTCTCTTTCTATGTGTAGACGGATTAGAACCAGAACCAGTGCATTTAGGAACAAGGTTCTACTACGAACTGGATTCGAATTCAACGTACGTGAATTGTACGTGTGCAACCAAGGGATCGTTTGTTTTAAGCTACATCGAATTTTGATAAGCAACAAACATTTTCTTGAGCAATTATTTGTATAAACATGAAGCGATAATAGAAAGTGGTCTTGCACACCGTGACAACAAGAGAGAGTTTCTTTCCAACAACTCTTGTACTCAAAAAGAATGAGAGACATCCAAGAGATTGTTTTTACAAGTTCTACAAAAGACCTTAAAGGAAAACTCACAGATTTGCGTCCCTGATGTCTCATTTTAAAACTTAATAAAAACAGTGTCTGCAGATAATGTTTAGTCCTGCGTAGGGAAACTCTTATGGTGTAAAGAGACATCCTAACATGTTTACAACAATAATTAAAACAATTATCATGACACGGTTATCAGGGTTTGACTGATGGAATGAGTCATGTTCTGAGATGAAACTAACTGATGTGTGAGATTTAGACTCTTCTTGTACTATATCCAGTTTGTAACAACTTTTTGGAATACATAAAGAAGTGTCACTCTCACTAATAAGGAGATTAATATCAACCTCAACATGAAGATTATTCATCATAACTTGATTTAGTTTATCAAGAGAGTCTTGTTCTTTCTGTAGAAATGACTCAAAATTAAGAAATAAACTTTCACGTTTCTCCTCAAGACCCGAGAACACTTCAAGGGATTTTAAACCTGGTAGGGGTTGATAGACACATTTTTGTGTCTAATTTGTCCTCAATGCCTGTATTGTTGGAACTCTATTTTTGTAGTAATATTGTGTTTTTATGTTTGTTTAGGTGTTTTTGGAGAAAATACCCTTGTATGGAAAGAGTTGCTCAAAAAGTGATGATTTACACCCCGGAGAAAAGTACTAAAGGCACCCCAAAAATGTACCGGAAACGTCCCAGAAATGTACCGGAAACGTCCCAGAGGAAACCAGAAAAATTACTATTTCAACCCAAGAATTACTATTTCAGCCCAAATTCCTAAGAGGACACCACTGTTTGCTAAGGGGACACCTTTTCACGATTTGAATTTGAAAATGGAGGGAGAAATCAATCACGCCTGCATGAAATTTCTACTCGATTCTTGGACGTGTTTTTGGAAGATTCGATCGCTGGAAATTATTGGGCTAAGCCTGTTAAGGCTAAACAGGCCGAATGCAAGTGATTTTACCGATCAAGTTGGGCTGAAATGACCGGGAGAGAAGATCAAAGTCCAAACAGGGGAGCTGTTTTCACGGGAGAATATTTTGGAAAATATTGGATTCTGTTGGAGGATATACGTGCGTTATCTCATGGGATTCGAATATATCTAAGCTAGGAAAGATTGAGAGAGCGTCAGAAGCCAAGAAAATATTTGGTAAACACGATTTCGATTAAACAGGAAAAAACTCAAAAATATTATTCTCGGGTCTACAAAGAATTGAAGAGAAGATTATATGGAGTTATGATGGAAGATATCGATGCTGTTGGGTATAAATAGCTCACTGAGGTCAAGGAGAAAGGGTGTCGAGAGTTGGGAGGAGAGGAGAGAAGGCTGCAGAGGGAGAATCACCATTTTTCTCTGCTGCTGCTGCTTCCATTGATGAAGAGGAAGAACACGAAGAACACCAAAGACAGTCGTTCCCCAACAGTGACAACGACCGGTCTATGTGGGTCGTAGTCAGCTACGCAGACAACAGCAGCACTCTTTTATCGTTCTTTGTAACGGTGTTCTGTAACGCTTATAAGCGTTGCAGTTTACCGATTTTCACCCTTTTCTCCATTTCCTCTTCATTGTAAACACCAATTGAGATTAATAAAATATTTTGAGAGGTATTTCACTATGATGAGCTAAACCCAAGCACTGGGACGACGGAGAAAGCCTTAATTCATCCATGTGGTAATTTAATTAATTCTTTTATTTACTTTTTGCACTAATTTTAATTGAATTAAGATTTTAAATTAATTACTTGTGATTTTATTTGATGGAGTATGCTTGGTCCTAGGGATTTTTGATGCGCCATGCTCATAAAATACAACTAATATTTTATAAAATCTATCTTGGCAATAAACTAGAGTTAATAATTGTTTTGTTTTTGAACTATAATTGTTAGAATTAATTTATGAACCACTTGAAAATGAAAAAACGTCCGTATCTTTAGTCCCAGTACTCTTTCCCATACTGTTAATATTTTTTGTATATATTTTTATTTTTAAATCTTTACAAGTCCGAGCAACGAACTTTTACTACCACTTTCAAAACTACAACAAAATGGCGCCGCCGACGCGGACTTGTATGTAGATTGATTTATTTTTTTTAGGTTTATTATTTTTTTTTAGAATTGTTTGTTCCTTTTTACGTTTCTTTTTGTCTTTATTTTGCAGGTTCAAAGTGAAAACTAAGGACTTGGAGAGGAAAAATCTTAAAGCGAAAAGAGAAGAAAAAAAAGAACAATTTTAGGATTTAATTTTAATTTGTAATTTTTTTAGAGTGTGTGAGGAAAACTGTAATTTTTTATTTATTTATTTTGGACTTTGGACTTTAAACAATTGGACTTTTTTTTTAACCCTACGGAAGGGTATTATTATTAAAAAAAAAAAAAATTATTATATAAACTGTGTGCAGGGAAGGACGACGATTACTATATCGTCTCGGCCCCACGGGTTCGCACACGGCATAGGAGTCGTGGTCCGAGTCGACGACAACGGTTCATCGCCCTTCTGGTACGGGAGGTAAGTCCAATCGAAACACCCGCGAATCTCCTGCAAGCGGGTTACTGTCTGCCTTAAGGTGATAATTGTTTGAGGACGAACCGGACTGTCTTTATTTTCCTAGTAAAGGGCAAGGCCTGGCCTAAACAAGATAAGGGTTCGGATTTTATCACCGCTCCCTTCTTGCCCGCTTTAGGAGAACAAAACCTAACGCGAACCCAAGCTTTAAAATCTGATTAGAAAGAGACCTATAGGGTATCGAGCTTGTTAGGAAAAATTTTCGAAGGATACTGGTTATTCTTTTAGCATACTTCGAAGTTCATGACGGTTTCTGTGAGTTGAATGCGTGACTGCGCCGCCTTGTGATAGCGGTGAGGCCTTGGGTATCAAAGCTCCACTGAGCTTCCCTCGCCTCGATTCAACTTACTTTGACTCGGATTGATTCCAGAGGGGTTTGCTTAAATTGTAACGAATTCCCCTTCGAGAGATAGAAGCTGGTCTAGAAACAATCTAAGTGAGCCATCATGCTTGTTGTTTGCTAGAAATCTCTAGGTTTGCTGTGGTAAAGTCGAGTCAGCCTGCTGCGTGATTGCTAGAACCTTCCTGTTAGGATTTTTATTTCTTTTTGATTTTTTTAGTGTATGCCCGATTTTGTTAATAGGGCTTGGAAAAGAGATACTCTAGGTCGATTGATTAGCGAAAAACCTAGTAGTTCTTCTGATTTAAGCAGGGAGCTCGAAGATTGTTCTTTTGAGAGCCCTGTTTTTGGAAACTTCAGTTTTGAGAATCTGTCTCTTCGTGAAAATCTCATAACCCCTAGTACTTCTGTTGTGCCAGCGATGGCAACTTTGAAAGATTACATGTTCCCAACTAGGACCAACCGAGCTTCGTGCATTAAATTGCCAGCCACTACGGCTAATTTCGAGATAAAACCTAGTATTCTCCAAATGATCCCTATATTCTTAGGAAAAGATCATGAGAACCCTTATTTCCATATTAGGGACTTTGAGGAAATTTGTGGGACAATTAGAATAAAAGACCTTACTGATGAAGTCTTGAAACTTAAGATGTTTCCCTTTTCCTTGAGAGATGAAGCCAAGACCTGGATGAACAACCTACCATCTGAATCCATTGAAACATGGCAGGAACTTATTGCCGCTTTCTATATGAAATTCTACCCTAAGCATAAAACTGCAGCTGTTAGGCAGACAATTAGTGCTAGTGTGCAACAAGAGGGAGAGTCTCTTTATAGATTTTTAAAGAGATTCAATGATCTCCTATCTCAGTGTCCTCACCATCGATTTGATAAGATGAAACTCGTACAAATTATTTATGATGGTTTAGACTATTCGACCAAAGCCATGGTTGAGTCTATGTGCGCCGGTGAGTTCACTAGTAAAAGTGATGATGATGCTTTTACCTTCTTAGA
This sequence comes from Papaver somniferum, assembly GCF_003573695.1. Taxonomy (NCBI): domain Eukaryota; kingdom Viridiplantae; phylum Streptophyta; class Magnoliopsida; order Ranunculales; family Papaveraceae; genus Papaver; species Papaver somniferum. The sequence goes on along the minus strand of NC_039360.1, from coordinate 35,862,944 downwards.
AGTTATCGCTGAAAAATACCAACAGTGGGAATCTTGTGTTGAACCCCCTAAAAGACTCTTGGTCAATAGAAGTAGCACCAATGTGGTAGATACGAGTTTTGTGTCTGATGCTAAGTTTGCTGCTTTGTCTAGAAGGTTAGAAGCTTTGGAAATGGGTCAGTCTAAAAATAGGTCCCTTGTTGAACCTAATAGAGCCTCTCAAGTCTCTAGTTGTGGAATAGAGCCCGATAATTCATTTTGGGAAGGTCAGGTTAGTGAAGAGCAAGCTCATGCTGTCTATAACAATGCTAGGTTTGAGAACCGTCAGAAGATTGACCCATACTCAGAGACTTACAATCCTGGTTGGAGAAACCATCCTAATTTTTCTTGGTCTAAGGGCCAGAATCAAGGCCAGTCTAGTAATTCTCAGCCTCCCCCAGGATTTGGTTTTAAGAACTCTTCGGGTCGAAATCAGTTTCAGAACACTTCCGAGAAAAACATCTCTGCCTTAGAGGAAAATCTCATAATGCTATCAAAGAACCACATGAGCTTTCAACAAGAAACTAGGCAAGAATTGAAGAATACTTCTCAAACTATTGCCGAATTAAAACTTCAAGTAGGACAAATAGCTAAGTTTATAAGTGAGAGAGAAGATGGAAAGTTCCCTAGTCATACTGAACCTAATCCCAAAGGGGAGAAATCATACCATCATGTGAATGCTGTCACAACCCTTAGGAGTGGAAAGAAAGTAAACAACAAGGTTTCCATGCCTGATAGTGAACATGCTGTAGTTCACCCTTATGAGCCAGAAAATGAGGAGACTGATATAGACTCCAAAGAGACCAATGAGGGTCCTCATGATCCCGGCTTTGTTCCCAGAGCCCCGTTCCCCCAGCTGCTAGTTCCGACTAAGAGGGAGTCCAACTTTAATGATATATTGGAGGTTTTTAAGCAGGTTAATATCAACCTTCCATTATTAGATGCAATTAGGCAGATTCCCTCTTATTCCAAGTTCCTTAAGGACTTGTGTACGCGAAAGCGTAAGCTCAGTGTCCAGAAGAAAGCCTTCATAGCTAGTCACGTGAGTTCTATTATTCAGAATACCACTACTCCTAAGTATAAAGACCCAGGGTCCCCTACCATTGCTTGTACAATAGGTAAGTATCGTGTTGAGAAAGCGTTGCTTGACTTAGGAGCCAGTGTGAACTTACTGCCATACCATGTGTACCTTAAGCTAGGACTTGGTGAGATGAAACCTACACAGATGACACTTCAGTTAGCTGATAGGTACGTTAAAATTCCTTGTGGTGTGATCGAGGATGTTCTCATAGAGGTTGACAAGTTTATTTATCCAGTGGATTTTATTATCCTAGATACCCAACCTGTCCCTGACCTAGAGAACCAAATACCAGTGATTTTAGGTCGCCCGTTTTTAGCCACGTCTAATGCGATCATAAACTGTCGAAATGGTATTATGAATCTATCTTTTGGTAATATGACTATTGAGTTGAATATTTTTAATGTCAATAAGCTACATTCTGAGCTAGATGACACGTGCATTGAAGAGGTCAACATGATAGGAACCTTAGTTCCAAAGTCTGTACCAAACACCGAATCGGAAGATCCATTAGAGAGTTGTCTAGCCCGTTTTAGCATGGATTTCGACGATGATAGCAACATTGAACAAGTAAATTCTCTGTTGGATTCTATTCCTATGTTAGATACAGATAGATGGAAATCTAGGTTTGAACCATTACTAGCTACCGAATCTATCTTAATCCCTTATTTCGAAGAGCCTAAAGATCCTCCTAAGTGGGACCCTAATTATGCATTTGTAGGCCCATCTGAGATTTTGCCTATAACTTCTGATTTGGATAGTGATCATGAGATTAGGCCAGTAACCGTGCTTCAACACAATAAGGAAACTCTAGGGATGACCATAGAGGATATGAAACATATAAGTCCTATAGCTAGTATACCTCAAAAGAATTTAGAGGATGAACCACCTGATTATAATTCAGAGAAAGCAATTGACCTTTTTCAGGAACCGGATGGTCTAGAAATTAGGAATATTATGACTAGTTTATGTAGAGACACCCAAAACTCTAAGTTTGGGGGTAGTGAACTAGAAGAAGCTTTAGAGTATTTTAAATACTCTCTGGATCCGAAAATTCAAGCCATGGTTAAAGGTCTTACGGAGAACAGTGATTACCCTAAATTTGGGGGTAGAGATTGTCAATTATTCCCAGTAGAAGTTCCTAACTTGGGACTCAAGCCTAGTGCATCTGAGTTATCGCTTGAGTCTATTCAGACTCCACAACCTGATCCGCCTGATTCTGTTCAGGAGGAAATCCATATACTAGAAACCCGTTTTTCGGATGAATCTATTTTTCAAGACACTCTTATGAAGCCCAACTGGAGGCTCTGGATAGATCCGGTTGTCTTGCAAGAAACCTTAGATGAGGATGTGCTCCTTCTGTTCATTTTTCTGAACCAGTGCAGTTGTATCATATTGGTGTTAGCTCTATTTGGTATTATGGACCCACAACTTTTTCGGCTATTGGTATATGACTTTGGAAGGTGAAGATCCTTTTTGAGGTATTTGATGTCTGGCTGAAGACTTAAAACTTAGCACTTTTTGGGAGGTAACCCAATCTCATGCAACACGGTAATATCCTTCCTTAACTCTTTTGCTTCAAATAGTAACCGTTTCTCCTTGTTCATGCTTTTAATTTCATCTTTAGAACATTGAGGACAATGTTAGATTTAAGTTTGGGGGTATGGGAAAATATTTTAGTTGCAATAAATAAACTCCAGAGCCTAGAAATTTACGCCTATTAAGGATAACACTAACCAATCTAAGTGGATGGAAACATTTTTGTTTTAGGAGTTGAGGAACCAATCTGACTAGATGGAAACATCTATAGAGTCTATTCATAAAAGCACAGAGCTCAGGTGTTAGAAATAACATGATAGTTTCGCCATATCTCGTCGAGTCCTTTTCACTTTCTATTTTCAGTTTTCTTTTATTTCAAGTGATTTGGTGGGGCACACGATTCAAGTTGTTACCACTGCTAGGGTGAATTAGAGTGACTGAGATTACTAAAAAAAAAAAAAAGACTGGACCAGTTAGACCAACCGGAATAAGTATTAACACTTGGATAGCAATATGCGTGTGTTCTCCCTGTTTCCGTCGCCTAAGCAAGCGTGGAATGCAGGACCCGTGGGAACTATCGTGTAATCTGCTGACAAGAAGCATGCGCTTGGATCAAAAATATCTATTCATGCCGTTAAAAAAAATATGGTTATTGTTATGTGTAGTCAACTGCTGGTTCCCTTTTATTTGCCAGTTTGTTGATCTAGATTTAAGTTATTGACCACTGGTTCCCTTGTATATGCCAGTTGTGTTGATATTAGTCAGACCGGTATCTCAGTCCATTAGGATAGGTTCATTCTGGCAGTGGCCTTCAGACAGATATGGGAAACATCGTTCACTTTTCAACCATCTACATTTTTCTTTTTCCATCTTCTTAATATTTTCATGTGATTAGTCTGACTCCGAGTATGATGTCCATCGTGAAACTATCTTAGTAGAGCTCTGTCACTTATATGAATTTTAGTATGCTTGAGTGAAAACTCGTGTACAGTAATTGGAATTTCGCATCAGGATACTTCCTACTACAATTAATAAGTATGCCAACCAAGGAGGTTCTTTAGTGCTTTCCAAGATTTTGCGTAGATAGTTAGGGTCTGGAGTATTGGTTTTTGTGGGTACACCTCTGATAAACCCACCCGAGATTAACTCGGTCACTTTTCAAGAATAAATTTGCTCGAGGACTAGCAAATAATAAGTTTGGGGGTATTTGATAGACACATTTTTGTGTCTAATTTGTCCTCAATGCCTGTATTGTTGGAACTCTATTTTTGTACTAATATTGTGTTTTTATGTTTGTTTAGGTGTTTTTGGAGAAAATACCCTTGTATGGAAAGAGTTGCTCAAAAAGTGATGATTTACACCCCGGAGAAAAGTACTAAAGGCACCCCAGAAATGTACCGGAAACGTCCCAGAAATGTACCGGAAACGTCCCAGAAATGTCCCGGAGGAAACCAGAAAAATTACTATTTCAACCCAAGAATTACTATTTCAGCCCAAATTCCTAAGGGGACACCACTGTTTGCTAAGGGGACACCTTTTCACGATTTGAATTTGAAAATGGCGGGAGAAATCAATCACGCCTGCATGAAATTTCTACTCGATTCTTGGACGTGTTTTTGGAAGATTCGATCGCTGGAAATTATTGGGCTAAGCCTGTTAAGGCTAAACAGGCCGAATGCAAGTGATTTTAGCGATCAAGTTGGGCTGAAATGACCGGGAGAGAAGATCAAAGTCCAAACAGGGGAGCTGTTTTCACGGGAGAATATTTTGGAAAATATTGGATTCTGTTGGAGGATATACGTGCGTTATCTCATGGGATTCGAATATATCTAAGCTAGGAAAGATTGAGAGAGCGTCAGAAGCCAAGAGAATATATGGTAAACACGATTTCGATTAAACAGGAAAAAAATCAAAAATATTATTCTCGCGTCTGCAAAGAATTGAAGAGAAGATTATATGGTGTTATGATGGAAGATATCGATGCTGTTGGGTATAAATAGCTCACTGAGGTCAAGGAGAAAGGGTGTCGAGAGTTGGGAGGAGAGGAGAGAAGGCTGCAGAGGGAGAATCACCATTTTTCTCTGCTGCTGCTGCCATTGATGAAGAGGAAGAACACGAAGAACACCAAAGACAGTCGTTCCCCAACAGTGACAACGACCGGTCTATGTGGGTCGTAGTCAGCTACGCAGACAACAGCAGCACTCTTTTATCGTTCTTTGTAACGGTGTTCTGTAACGCTTATAAGCGTTGCAGTTTACCGATTTTCACCCTTTTCTCCATTTCCTCTTCATTGTAAACACCAATTGAGCTTAATAAAATATTTTGAGAGGTATTTCACTATGATGAGCTAAACCCAAGCACTGGGACGACGGAGAAAGCCTTAATTCATCCATGTGGTAATTTAATTAATTCTTTTATTTACTTTTTGCACTAATTTTAATTGAATTAAGATTTTAAATTAATTACTTGTGATTTTATTTGATGGAGTATGCTTGGTCCTAGGGATTTTTGATGCGCCATGCTCATAAAATACAACTAATATTTTATAAAATCTATCTTGGCAATAAACTAGAGTTAGTATTTGTTTTGTTTTTGAACTATAATTGTTAGAATTAATTTATGAACCACTTGAAAATGAAAAAACGGCCGTATCTTTAGTCCCAGTACTCTTGCCCATATTGTTAATATTTTTTGTATATATTTTTATTTTTAAATCTTTACAAGTCCGAGCAACGAACTTTTACTACCACTTTCAAAACTACAACAGGGGTTTAAATAGAATTTCTTCTACAAATTTTATAAAATCAATCATGGAAGAGAATTATGAAATCCCTGGATCTGGTGGTACGTTTATAGAGATAACACTTCTGTCCATAGAGTCAGACTGCTACAAACACAGACTTATGAGGTCTTAAAAGTGTTTGCCTTCTATGATACCAATTGAAAAAGCGGGGGTACAACAACCACACCCAATATTTCGTTCAGAAATATGAATGGACTAACTCCAATATAAATCCAAGAGAATCAACTAGACAGTCAGACTCAATCAAGGAAAACCAACATCCAAGTGTCAATCAATTTCAATCAACAACCAAAGGATGGATTTACCAATTGATTAAACTTACGCACATCATGTGATATTTCAATTATATAAACAAATATAATGCGAAAAGAAATAAACAGACACCAGAGATTTTGTTAACGAGGAAATCACAAATGCAGAAAAACCTCAGGACCTAGTCCAGCTTTGAACACTACACTGTATTAATCCGCTGCAGACTCTAGCCTACTACAAGTTAATTTTGATTGGAATGTAGTTGAGCCCTAAATAATCTCACACTGATTAAGGTACAGTCGCGTTCCTTACGTCTCCAGAACCACGTCGGATTATACGCACTTGATTCCTTAGCTGATCTCACCCACAACTAAGAGTTTCTATGACCCAAATTCGAAGACTTGATAAATAAATTTGTCTTCCACAGAAAAGTTTAATTAGATAGATAAATTTGTCTCCCACGGAAATACATACAAGGTTTTGTTCCGTATTTTTATAAATCAAGATGCACAAGAACCAATTTGAACCAATCGATAAACCAAACTTATATTCCCAAAGAACAGCCAAATCATATCAATCACCTCACAATAACTTAACTATAAGGTAGTAGAACAAGGTATTGTGGAATCAGAAAAGATGAGACGAAGAGCTTTATGATTATTTTTTATATCTTACATATCGGAGATAAATCTCGAGCAAATATTAGAGAAGATAGTACTCAATATGATAGAACAAGTAAGATCAGAACATGCAACTACAGAGAAAATAGCTGGGCCTGGCTTCAAAAATCCCAATGAAGTCTTTAAGTCGTTAACATATAATGGTTTTAGGAAAAACCTAGGTTAAAGGAGAATCGACTGTAGCCGCAACTAGTATCACACAGGAGGTTTGAGGATTACGTTTTCCAGTTGCTAGATTTATCCCTTATATAGTCTTCAAATCAAGGTTTGACATCTTTGGAACAACGCAATCAATATTAACCGTTGGATGAAAACTTTATTTAAGATTCAAGCTAAGTGTGATCAAAACCAAAGCAATATCTCTCCCCCGTTAGATGGTATTTTCTTGTTACGCACAAATGAAATATACCTTCATTTAGATATGGGTAACGGTACCTAAAAGTGTATATTGAGTTGGCTCAATAATAGTTAACCGAAGTTAGCCATATGAACACTTTCATATCAACCTTGCTCATCTTAACACTTCTAGATCAAATGAATCTAGTTGTGTTACTCATAGAGTTGTTCAACTTTTTATATTCTCATAGAAGTATACAAAACACAATTGATTCAGACTCAATCAAGGAAAACCAGCAGAATCGGATTTGATTCAATAGAATCAATTCATGAAAATCTTAGCCACGGTTTATAATGAATGCATTCCTTATTATATAAATGTATTTTTTCATGAGTATGAAATCATATTTTACCGATTTTAGAACTTAAACCAACTTAGTTTGCAAACAGGTACACAAACTTTAAGTTTCGGACTTTGGTCACGTCCGCCAGTATGCAAACGGGTACGCAAACTGTCGTTCCAGACCGAACTTAGGTGAAACAGTTTGCAAATGGGTACGCAAACTTTTGTTCCCATACTTTAACAGTTCGAACCGTACGTATACGGGTGTGTATACTTAGTTTCCGATCCTGAATTATTCTTGCAACAACTTGCATACGGGTACGCATACTGTGCTATATTCAGACAATGGTTAATTGTTTTAAACTCCTATTTCAATCATTGATACATTTTAGAATACGGGAATAGCTATCTCACACAAATTATTAGCTTCGAAGATATTTTCAAGTGATCGAATGATCAATACGAAACATTCTGAATCTACATCAAATGACTGTCTCACACAAATCATGTAAAATGTTACAAGGTGATTTTCACATGATCATCTTTTGACTTCCGTTAAGAATACTGATGAACGTGGTTAACACAAAAGCTTACTAACACATATTTCGAGAAATATATAAGAGAGTTAAACTCAGGTCGAAATATCAAATGTGTATAATGTAAAGTCTATATAGCTATACGACTTAGTCTCAGTAACATATGGAAAGAAATAGACTTATGTGTGATAGATGAGTTCGAGTCTCCATATACCTTTTGTTGATGAAGTTCCTCCAAGCTCCCGTTAGTAGATATTCATCTCCAATCGATGAACGCCGTGAAGTCTAAGGCTCAATTTCACATTCTATCTTAATCCGAGACATATCTATAAGTAAACTAGAAATCGAGACTTATAGTTTTGACAACTAAACTTGACGAACAAGCTTGAGATAGAAACGATTGCAAGTTTGACCAAGCAGTTCTCGAACAAATCTTTTTTTTTGATGTTGAGATAATTCTCCAAAAAGAATAAAATTCTCTTGATAGGCTAAATAATGTGATAATGAATAATTTTCATGTTGAAGTCGACATTGATTTGTTGATAAGTAAGTGTTTTGCTCCTGTCTTGTAGCGCAAATAGTTGTGAACTGGACGTGGTACAAAAGGAGCATAAGTCTCATCTAACCGAGAAAAACTTCTTGGAACATGACTCATTTCATTGGTCAAACCCCGATATATCTTGTATGAATAACAGTGTTTTGTTGTTTAATAAAAACATTAAGATGTCTCTCCACAAGAGATTTACCTTACAAAGTACGAAAAACTATCTCCAGACATTGTTAGTAAAGAGATGCAAAACAAGACATCGAGAACATAAAAAGGGTTTTTTAAGTGTTCCTCTAAGGTCTTGTAACACTCTTAGAAATTATGACTCTTGGGTTTTTCACAACCCATCGCGGTACAAATGCAGTTAGAAGGAAGTTCTCTCATGGAGTCATGCTATCAAGAATCTAATTGAACTAACTGTGTTCTCAGAAATCTGTTAAATTTTTATGTTGAGCATTGCTCCATAGAAACATTCTTTTTATCGTTCTTCGAAAGCAATCTCGTGACGAGGTCTCATATTGAGGAAGTCTTTTTTTTTCCTATGCTTTAAATATCCCTTGGACAAATTTATTGAGCTAAAAAATGATTGCTCTTGAAAAATTGATAATCAGTCAATACCTTGAAGTTGTTGACCTCACATGTGCAGTTCACGTACGGTGAACTTGGACCCGATCCTGAACGGGTTGAATCTAGTTCCGGAACTGTGTGGACGGTTCATATACCATTCCAGTTTCACATAAAAGGAGAAAAATTTCTCTCGTTTAAGTCACCTCCTTCTCTTCTCAACTGTTTGAGAAGCTAAGAAGGAAAACCTAAGGTTCGCTTACCATCATCTCCTTCTCATTCATTTCTCAACTTTTTTGCATTTTTTTTGAAGTTTTGGAACCAGGAGAAGATTTTATATTAGGGGTCAAGAACAATTTTCATGTTGGTCACCACTTTGAAACTTCACCATCTTCAATAGTTCGGATACACAAGTAAGTTCCAGAACAACTTGAGTTGTTTATTACGTTTACTCAATTAGCATGTCTATAAGAAAGTATAATAGTGGTGCAAGTTCAAGTAGAAGAGTCGTTGATAGTGATAATGAATACGATGATGATGATGATGTCGGTGTTGATGTTCACCAACCGTACTTGATACTAGCCATTAAGTTAGTTTCATCAACATATCTTCCAGAGACAGACACAATATAATATTTAGTGGTCATTTTGTTAGAGAAAGGGCATATGATCGAACCAAATTTTCACATGTTCATGAACCAATTTGAGTGGGGTGATGTTCATGAGGGTTTGGGGGAATCATATCCTGAAATGACTTGTGAATTTTATGCAAACTTACATGCACTCAACAAAACTAATTGTTGTTTTAAGACTATGGTCAAAGGGACACTTTTTGATGTTAAACGTAGTGTTATTGCTGAGTTATTAAACCCGCATCTTCTTCATTGGCTTGTTGTCCCTCAACCGGAAGGTCGAAGACCAAATAAGCATCAGTTGTCTGAACTGTTCTTATGCAAGGATGTGCCATGGACAGAAACAAACTACTTGTGGACAATATAAGATTTCATTTGAAGATTTTGGTAAGTTGGTTATAAATAACTTAATTCCCAGTACGCTCGACAAAAATCTCTAGAGCAGAATTCTGGCTGAGTTGGTTTACCACCTTGTTTCTGGTGAAGAGGTTGATTTATGTGGATTAATTATTCGACAAATGATACACATGGTTTCACAGAAGAAAAACCCTGGATTTCCATGCCTCATCATCCGAATCTGTAGTCAATTTAAAAATGTTCAGTTTGGAACTTGTGTTGGTACTCCATCTCCCTTGATCCAGACAGACATTAATAAGATGAAGAAACCTACCAATCCTGAAGTTGCTCTCTTTCAACAAAGGCTTGAGTACTTGGAGAGACAGTTGACTTATGCTGTGACGGCTCATCCAGACCTAGCTGAACCAATAACCAAGATTGCTGAGGATTACTATCGCGGTCTGGCTTAGTTTTCTTTTTTCATATTTATTATGTCAATTTCAGACTTTCCTTATGATATTTGTATTGAACTTCTAATGTCGAACTTATTAAAACTGTTATCTTTTAATGGTTGTAGTAACTTTAATTGTATTTTAACCTTGAATGATTTTATATTTCAATTAAAATGCCAAATATGTTAAATTCATAAGAAGTTTAGCTGAATATGCTCAAAAGTTAAGTCTATTATGTCTTTATGTAAATATTGATAAAAGATAGAATGATCTTTTTGAGAAAATTCCGCAGTATTGATCTTTCCCTGATCCACTTCTATGTGAAAGTATTGTATGGCTCCGTAAGTTTTTCTTATGTTGAGCGTTTCTGACTAAATTAATCAGTAAGTTCTTCTTGTGGTTTATTTATTCGATTTTACTGGATACAAATCCATGTGATTTGTTGATGTCCAAAGAGATCCTTCTTTTCTTGTAAAAGTAAGGTCGCTCATGTTGTTCTCTTGGGAATGACATCAAATGGGGGAGAGTTCTTAAATGAACTTGTGCTTAATTGACATATCTTTATGGGGAGTGCGGCTGTGGAATATTGTAGGAGTTATCTTGTATCTTTATAAACTCTTTGATGAATACACTAAGTTTCGACTATGTGAATTCATCGAAATAAAGTTGATATGTTATCTTGTAGTCATGAATTATCTCTTTGATAATTTCATTATGATCCCATAGTTTTCGTACCTTTGCCAATTTATATTGACAAAAAGGGGGGGGGGGAATTAGTTGGTAGTTCACACTACATACATATGGTTTACGCATCATTATGTAAGGGGGAGTGGTTTTCATTGTGATATGGAAGTATTGACTAAGGGGGAGTGATACATATCACCATAGTATTATTTCAAAGTTGTGATGCAATTGGACTATGATTCTGTATGATAATACTATGACATAATATAACAATGATTGAGAACATTTGTTTTCTTATTGTTATGGCTACAGATCTTCAACAACAATGATGCTTAGTTGAACACGTTCAGAATCTTCGGAGTACTTAGAGTAGCAATGAATTCAAGGAAAGTTGGAGAGCCAAAGAAATCAAGCATGATGGATGAGAAGCTACAAAGTTTATTTATTTTGTATTCCATATGGATTGATAGTTTTTTGTCACTAAAATTGACAGAGGGGGAGATTGTTAGAGCACTGCTCGGTCGAACTAACAACCGTTGTTATCTCAAGCTTGTTTGTCAATTTTAGTTGATCAAAACTATATCCTTGATTTCTAGTCTACTTATAGCTATGTCTCGGATTAGGATAAAATGTGTAGCTGAGATTTAGACTTCACGGTGTTCACCAATTGAAGAAGAAGATCTACTGAGGAGCGTGGAGGAACTTCATCAACAAAAGGTATGTGGAGGCTAAAACTTATCTATCACTCAGAAGTCTATTTTATTCTATCTTCTAATGAGACTAAATCGTATAGCTATATAGACTTTTATATTATACACATTTGATATTTTGAGCTGAGTTTATCTCGCTTATCTATTTCTCGAAACATGTGTTAGAAGCTTTTTTCTTTAGCTATGTTCATCCTATCCTTGACGAGTTTAGTTGGAGACAATTTATTTGTTGGAAACTAAATAGTAAGTCAAAAGATGATCATATGAAAATTACCTTGCACAGCTTATATGATTTGTATGTGATAATCATTTGATGTTAGCTCGGGAAGTTTCATATTGATCATTCGATCACTTGAAAAGTTAGTTGAAGCTAATGGTATGTGTGAGATTACCATTGTCGTCTTCTAAGGATGTTTCAATGATTGAAATCAGAGTTTAGAACAATTACCCATGTCTGGATACAATACGGTATGCATATCCAGTATGCGAACTGTATTGTGGTAATTCAGGTCCAGAACTATTGTTTGCCTACCTAGTATGCAAATGGATTTACCTGAGAAGGTCTGGAACTCTTGTTTGCGTACCTATTATGCGAACGGGTTTACCTGAGTTGGGTCCGGAACAGTTGTTTACTAACCATGTTTGCAAATGTCTTGACTAGGCCAAGGTCCGGAACTGTTGTTCGCGTACCCAGTTTGCGAACACAGTGGTTAAGTTCTAGAATCGGTTATGAATGATTCTCATACTCATTAACTAAAACAGTTATGTTTTAAGGAATGCAAATTAATTTTGCAAACCGTGGCTTGATGTTCATGAATTCGTTCTTGTAAAAGTACGTTGTACGATTACAAATCAATCCGATTTCGTTTCAATTTGTTCATGAATATTTCTATGGGATAGTGAACAATTGAACAACTCTATTTGAAACACAATTAGATTCATTTGATTATCTATCTTGTTTGATTGATCATCATATTTAATCTAGAAGTGTTTAGATGAAAGTGGTTAATTAAGACAAAAGTGTTCATATGGCTAACTTTGATTAACTGTTATCGAGCCAACCCAATATACACGTTTAGGTACGGTTACCCATATCCAAATATAAGCATATCTCATTTGTGTAATATACACGTTTAGGTACGGTTAACCATATCCAAATATAGGTATATCTCATTTGTGTGTAACAAGCTAGGACCATCCAACGGTGGAGATTGATTGCTTGATTTCTAAGCAGACTTAGCTTGAATCTTAAATCAGGAGTTCATCTAACGGTGAATATTGAATGCTTTGTTACTAAGCTATCTTAGCTTTGATTGTAAGCAAACATGATTTGAAATGCTATATAAGGGAGAATTCTAGGAACTGGAAAACTTAATCCCGACACTTTCATGTGTCCTAGTTGTAAACTAGAGTCGATTCTCCTTTAACCTAGGTTTTTCCAAAACTATGTTAGGTTAATGACTGGAGACTTCATTTAGGATTCGTGGAGCCAGATCTAGCTATTTTCCTTGTAGTTGCGTATTCCAATCTTACTTGTTCTATCGTTTTGAGTTTTATCTTCTCTAAGATTCACTCCAGATTTATCTCCGATTTATATTTTAGTGGCTATGCAAGTGTCCAACCTGCGACCTTCTATCCAGAATTGACAAAAGTACGAGACACAGGTTGATTGTTACTCAGTTCTCCGGAGTAAGAAATCCAACAAGTCTGACATAGAGTTTAGTTACACTCAGCTGATCAGCGTCTTAGAACCCATTAAGAACAAGTTTCCAGATGAGAAACAACGGCAGGAGGTAGGTTTTGCCTGTTTCTTACGGTTCTTCAGGCTGGATAGTGGTAAGATACTAAGATAGATAAATGTAACATTGTAATTGGTAGTCACCCTTTATCTCAAATTTGGGCTCGTCGTCTCAAGAATATCATGATTCAAAATAACTGTTTGAACTATATACACGAGAAGGGGAAGTATGGGCACTTTATAAAGAGCGGAAACCATTTGATCTGTGCTCGGATCCTAAAACAAGAAAAGGACACAAGTTCCTTGCTCGTAGAAATTCTCTGTGATTACACGAAAGAAAATGCTGTTAACGTTGCATTAATAGTAAAGGTGGCTGGGGGGCAATAAAACAATCTTTCCAAGGAGGGCCTCCTTTTTCAAATTAAGGTTGCTTTCTCACTGGCCTCTTCCCACCAATTCTTGCAGCAGTATTGTTTCTTCTCATCTTCGCAAGAATCCCATAACTTGATAAGTAGCATCTGCTATATCAGCAGCTTTGTAGCTCCATCAACCGAAACTCTATCCAAGTAAGCTGAATCAGACATGATATCCAACTTCCCGACCTGAAAAAGTGAAGGACCAGTATGACGGGACCACATTCTACAATAATAGAAGGAGAAAATGGAAATGGAAAGCTAAATGAAACGTATGTTAGATAAATCTTCCTCCAAATTGTGTGTTGTACTAGACTAGGTTGTGGCGCATGCTCAGAATGGTCCAATCCATCCAGAACAACATATTGATAAGCAAAGGCTGGCGAGAAAATACATGCAGCTGATACCTGCCCTATATGGCTATAAAGCTTGGATACATATGTAAACTGGGTGGAACTCGTTAACCTTCCCATCAATTACACCCATAAGAACTTACTCATACTGAAAGCTTGATAAAACTACATGAATCTGGCGTACCTAGATATACCTAACTTAAGTAGTGGAAATGTAAATCTATCTGGCTACAGTCATCTGCTTACCTACGTGAGTAGAAGTACTTGTACATCATGTTATAACTGCAACGTGTATTAATTGAGAAAAAGTCATTTGATAGTACCTGAACGGGATGCAAATTATTTACTAAAGCATCCGTAAGGAAGGGTTTGAGCGCTCCCCAGTCCATATCATGCATTAAACAAGGCATGCTTGTAAAAGCATGTTCTCAAACATTGAATCATAATTTCCTATTATTAAAGCACGAATAGTAAATCTGAACCCCATCTTTGGATACCAACCAAGTCAATGAATGAGCAAGTCGAAGCCAAATCAAGTCAGAGCAATTTCAAGGCTGACCAGGATAATTGCAGATTTCACCAGGCACTTCGTCATCAGGTTGAGTAGTCAGTTCAGTCAACTAGGTCTCCCTCTTAAGAGCTCATCAATAAAATCTGAATCTCACAGGACAGAAAACTAAGACGAGAATTGAGTCTATTACAGGTCATTTAAAAGATATTAGAGCTGCTCAAGATCTGAACAGTCTAATCACGTGTTAAACCATAATCTGTATCTATGGACAGTGGATGTAACTATTATAGAGGATGTTGACAGGAATTCACTTTCATTGAATATGAGTTTCTGAAATCTAAGAGAGTAAAGAAGATACAGTGATCAGGATACAAGCTCTAACACCCCACAAAAGCCTTGAACTAGGAAATTGTGGATTAGTTACTGTGGCAAGATCTAACTATTATCAACAACATGCATAAATGGCTTCACAATAATTATCTGGCAGACTTCTTAGGTGTGCTTTCGTTTCCCATGGTGTCAGTTTTTTACCAGGGAAGCTGACTTGCTTGTATGCTAGCACAGAGATACCGAAAAAGAGGAAAACAGCATAAGAATACCTTACCTCATCTGTTTTTCCTGCAACGGGCTGGTAAACTGATAGAAGATGGTTGCATTCTGGTCTATCAGAATTGTCAAATTCCAACCTGCATGATGACGGGTATGAAAGCAACATGCACAGAGTATATAAGCATTCTTAAGTAAACTATAAATGGGCAAAAAACGACTCAACTCTGGCAAGCTATTATGTGCAAGGCCCTCGAGAGAAAAACTCAAGAAACCAATAGCAATGAGGGTAGTTACTAACCCAGGGAGTGAATCAGTTTTGCGGCGCTTTATCTTGTTTTTTATCACCTAAAAGAATAGGTAGTGAATCGGGTGTTCAGAATTACAATATTAAGAAGAACACTGACTAGATCAAACAGCGTTTTGAAGCGAATATATCCAACATCCCACCAAATGTGTTATACGTAGAAGCTGTGAACTGTGGGTTCATAAATCACAAACATATCTGAAGCTAAATATATGCATATAAAACACTTACACATTTAGGGCCGAGAAGATTGATTCGAGACTGATCAGAAGGATCTGACTTGGACATCTATGAACGATCCGACTTGGACATCTATGAACAAATAGCAAACAAAAGAATATAGTACGATATTATCACGCTCGAACAAAGAACATCAATGTACGATATCATAAAGTACGGGAAATTGTTGAAGAAGGTGAAATTCTGCCGGAAAAGATTGGAACCGCCAACAATCCAGCAGATATGCTCACTAAAGTGGTGACAGGTGAAAAGTTTAGACATTGTCTAAACTTGATCAGCATTGTGCATATTTGAAGACACCTTAAGGGTGTAGTGGTGCTGTCAAGCACATGTGAATCCCAAAAAGGGAGTGAAGCGTCTTTATGATGAGTGAAGAAGTGAAGCATCTAAGGATGAGTGAAAGCAGCAAAAGTTTGAAGGAAATGGAATGTCAGATTTCATGCCAAGGTGGAGAAAATAGAGAATAGTGAAGTTGTCCTAGAAATCTTGCCAAGGTGGAGAATTGTTAGTTATTGGCTCGATTTAGGAAAGACCAGGAAATCAGTTTGCAAGTCACTTTAGGAATCTGATTTCTTTTAGGAATTAGTTCTCTATTTAGGACTTCTATTTCTAGGTGGATTCTAGATTATTCCTAGCCCTATAAATAGAGGTGTAACCCTTAGGTTATTATATCTCAGTCTGAATTGTAAGAGGTGTGTGAAGAAACTATTTGTCTATTCTCTAAGTTTCAATAAGAAATTTATTTGCTGCAGTGGAGTAGGCACATTGCAGAACCACTATAATTCTTTGTGTTCTTGTTTTAAATTCCGCGTAGTATCTTGGGGTGCCTAGGAAGTAGCTAATTTTAAGCACAACAATGAGAAATCAAAGACATACAAAAATCTCTAAGAACCAAGAGAGATTTAAGTGCTTGAAAGAGTTAGCAGTGAGAAAATGTGGAGATACAGACTGTCCCTGAGCAATGCATGCAAATAGAGATCCCAACATGAAATCTGGTTAACCAACTGGGATTAGCCCAGTTGGCTAGGGGTTGAACTCCCAAGTTTTAGGTTAGGGGTTCAATTTCTGCTGCTGTCTGATCAAAAAAAAAAACAAACATGAAATCTGGTAGTTGAGGTTGTATGCTCTATGATATAATCTTCCACGTAACAATTAACAATTTAGCCCAGCGACAGGAACTATCGTTTTTTTGCTCTCTTAAATTTTCATGGGAAATAATCTTCCATGTAACAATTAACAATTTAGCCCAGTGACAGGAACTATCGTGTTTTTGCTCTCTTAAATTTACATGGGAAAAATTGTCTAGGAAACGAGGTGCTAAAGAATCCTACATAGTAAAATTGATTCAGTATGTTTCCTGTAGGTGTGGTACATTGTGATCTAACTCAATCCATCTTCAAGTTACCATATCTACCAGTAAACTAAAAGACAGAGCTTTTATGGGTCGCCCTAACAGAGACACTAGTAACCATATCTATAGCATCAAAAAATTTAAAGAGTGTAACTAAAAGAAAGAAGATGAAAAGAATGGAGCTTCCATACACCATAACGCACTGCCTTGCGAGACTTCTCTTTGAATTGAATCATTTAATTCAGCCAGCCAACTGGTGTAACAGCACTTAGTAACCACATCAGTTATGCATGGGCACGGACATGAGACTGCACAATGACCTAAGACTGCAGATATGGTTGCAAGAGGACCAATTTTTAGCATATAAATGATAACAGCTTCAATGCCATCAAACAGAACCACAAACAAGTACCACCTTGGAGGTGTCAACACCGCATGCTAGATAAATAGCTGTTGTACTCCTTGTTTCCTCGGAAAGCTGTTTTGGTTCATAAGGTAAAGTTATCTGCAGAAACATTCCAGGGATTATACTTCTCTGTTACTGTAATGGATTAAAATAATATGCAGGATAGTGAAGAGCATGATAGAAGGTGCTTCACTTCAGTGATAGTAAATGGTTAAAGATGTTTGACTACAGTGAATAGTACATTACATTCTTAGAATAAAAACAAGGATGTGTGTAATCTGCAGTAACAAAACTTTACGCTCAAAAAGAAACCCGAAAACCAAACCAACCTGAAGAGAAATGGTGGTTTGGAAATTAGAAATGCCCACATGTTTAGTAAGTCCTTCTAAGAATAAATATGTGCACCGTGTGTTTTGTAACTCTAACGAACAAGAGACTAGTAGCCATTTGTTCATCAACTGTCTTTTTACGAGGGCTGTGTGGTTTTGGGCATGGAGTTCCAATGCCACTAGTTTCTTAGTTGGGGTCATACCTGGTTTGAAAATCCTTCGTTTAACTAGGTTAAATACAATCCTTTTCATGCACCTCAAAATTGAATTCCCCAGATACAACAATTTCAACCCTAATTATCAACAAGGATTCAAACTTTATACATATTGAATACCAATGTGCCAACATTACTAAATTCATAAGCTTTACATCAATTACTACCACAAATGCAAAAGGTAAAATCTTTTTAATGCCCCAAGGGTATAAATACTAAGAGTTGAAGTGTACTTACTTCCCAGAGCTAATTGATACAACAGCAACGAGAACTACTTCTGTGTTGAAGAAGAAGAAGAAGATTATGAGGACGAATCTATTTTCTTCAGAAACCCACTTCGAATTTGACCTGTTTATATAATCAAACAACGAGGATTTAAAGATAGGCTGTAGAGAGAGAGAGTGGTGGGGGAGGGAGACTGCACAATGAAGAAGGGAAAGGAGGTGAAGATGTCAGAAACTGGGAGATAAAAACCAGAAATGATACACGTACCTAAGATGTGCACGGTGATCAGATCTAAGGGCCAATAATGCAGCCCTGGGAGATTTGCAGGGGATGGGGTTAAGGGTAGGGTCCACTATTTTTTTCTCTCACACCAAACATTATTGTGCGTATCTTGGGTACACCAAACATTTCTAGATAAAAACTAGGTTTTAACTTCAGAATTTTGATAAAATACCCTGCTTTTTGCATACACACTGAAAAATGCTCTCATTTTTCTAAAATTTGTTAACGTACCCTCACGTTAGTTTTTCCATCTAGTGTTAGTTAAGACTAATTTACTTTCCATATTTGCCTTTTTATTATTTTCACATTAATTTTATACATCATTTTTCAGGTTCGTCGAGTCCAGTACAGGATCGTTACACCGCTTTCAGGTTCGTTACATCATTTCCCAAAAAGGGTTCATCATTTCAAGTGTTTTGGGATTTTTAGTTGGAAGAAAACGACCTTCTACAACATTTTTTTAGGTTCGTCGAGCCCAGTTCAGGATCGTGACAACGCTTTCAGGTTCGTCGAGCCCGGTTCAGGATCGTTACACCGTTTTCAGGACCGTCGAATCATTTATCCTCCCAACCAAGGAGATGTAGTTCAGGAGTAAATAGGACTTTTAATTGGAAAGATAACTGCCACCTAGCACTTAACTTGATGAAATTTGCCTTTAGAATAAAACGGGATACTTTAACAAATTTCTAAAAAACGGGGGCATATATTTAGTGTAATGTGAAAAGTAGGGATATCAAAAAGCCCTTTTAACTTTTAAGCCGGAGCCACAAAGAGAAAATTGAACCGAGTATGTTTGTGGTCCCAAAATGGCTCCAAAGTTTTCGGAATGTGAACCAAGATTGTTGGTCGAGGACCGATGTACCAATTTACTTGGGAGTTTCCAACTTTCATCCAAGATAAAATATTATTTACCTTTGGATGGGTACGCCCTCAAATAAATCGGTATCCCTTATTAGTAGCCATCTGAAAACCTTCTTTAAGGAACAAAGTGTCTTTTAATAATAAGATGAGTCTGAAATGGAGTGTAGGAATAGAGAGAGTGTATGAAACAGTAACCTTCGTCAAAATCAGTTTCTTGGTACCTTAGTCAATATTAGAATTCTGAGTTCTTTTTGAATGATTCTGACTATTATCCGTGAGTTTACTGAGAGGTTCTTGAGTGTTAGAGTGCTCCCTTCATGGTTGTTGAAGAGCATAAGTCATCATCTTGTTCAGGTAAGTGGTCTAAAATTTGAGTTTTCAAATTTTATTTCACCTTATTGGGTTAGTAGAGTTATTGGCTGAATGTTTTACAGGTTTTTCTCTGATTCTTCATTGAATTGTCATTTGGGTTATCTTCTCGTTTAGATTTCGAGTCTCTGGTTGAATTTTTTTCAATTCATTTTTTTTTTTTTTTGTCCTTCTCTCTGCTTTGTCTAGTTCTCGTCTAACTAGACCCTCTTCACTTCAACATCTTTTTCTTTGTTTCTTTTTTATTCCCTCTTTGATCTTCTTTTGATCTCCTCCATGCCTCACCTTACTTCATTAGATCTGAGATATATCACCATATTTCACCTAATTCTGATCATTTCTCAATGGGTGTCTCTAAAGTTAGTTAGTGTACTAACTGTCAGAGGCTCAAGGTTTTTAAAGTATAAATATAGATGCAAAGGAAATCAAGTTACATGGGGAAATTTCTTGCTTATGGATACTTCCTCAAACGATTCCATCAACATCACAGAAATATCCACTGAAATTATTAACAATCTAGCTGTTAATATGAAGAATAACTTAAATCTTGAAAGTACTATAGAACTAGTTGTGTATTTAGACAAACATATGGTATTAGA
The DNA here is from genome assembly GCF_003573695.1 of Papaver somniferum. Classification (NCBI taxonomy): domain Eukaryota; kingdom Viridiplantae; phylum Streptophyta; class Magnoliopsida; order Ranunculales; family Papaveraceae; genus Papaver; species Papaver somniferum. The sequence goes on along the minus strand of NC_039360.1, from coordinate 35,842,690 downwards.
GAAACAAAAGGAATATTTTACTTTGTGTTTGCTAGGTAGGATATGTTGTCCTGTAACTGTATCCACTCGCAGAGTGAGGAAATTGGTAAGAGATCATTGGTCGAAGTTTAAAGAGGTTTCAACCAAGAAATTTTGTGAAAGGCTTAATGTTTATCTCTATAGAGTTGGTTCGGAGAATGATATTATGAGAATTAAAGATGATGGTCCCTGGATGTATGGTTGCTTGGTAGTTCTTATAGAAGTTCCAGGTCAGGGTTTCTTATTTGGTGCTGCTGTAACTATGGATTAATAATTGTTCATAATTTTCGTTTGTAGAATTCCCAATCAGTTTCTGATTCCAGCAGCTTATACAGCAATGACAACAACTATTGGAGAACCATGTGGTTTTGCTGAACCGATGGGTGTCTCTCCAGATCATGAAACAATGAAGATACTGATCAAAATAAATTTCACGTGATCTCTTTTTAGAAGGGTACTTGTTATGCTCAAGAAGATGAAGCATGGATTTCAGTCAACTACAACGTAATATCGTGGAGAATTTTTGGGATTTGTAAGGTTCTGGATCACATGATGGAACCATGTGTGAGGGAGATGTGCATGATTGCAGATGCTCCACTAGATGGTGTTGGAAATGAAATTGTTATCGAAATAGAACCTCTTATGATGGGTTATAGTGGTCATGAAGATATGAGCAAACAAGGAGTTAGCAAGGCTACTATAACTGAGAAGGAAGTGAGCTTGATCCAGTGGTTCCTCAAATTCTAACTGCAGCTGAAAGATTAAATGCAGATATGAGAATGGTGTGGGAAAGAAACAGGATAATAGGCAAATCCATATTTTATGAGGGGTCTAATTATGATGTCAGCCATATATCTGTTAGGACAATTCCGAAGAATATATCAGCTAGTGGGCAATTAGTAATAAAGGAAGGGGTTGAAGCTGTGGGTACGGATGAAGTTGTTAGAAGATTGGAAGCAGTAACTGAACATCAGCTAAAGGAAGGATCTCTTCTGGATTTTACAATCAACTTAAAAGAACCAGAAATAAAGAAGAGAAAGTACAAGAACAAAGTCTCTATAGTGGAAGAAGTCAAAGGGGTTACAAGATGTTGGTCCTGAGTTAAATAATGAAGATGTCGCGTCTAAGGATGGTGAGATGCATGTTATAAACTCTAAAAATAGGATTTATCTGTTTTTCCTTTCTTAACTCTTTATATCCGGTTCCTAATGTGCAATCTCATGGAGATGACAGCATAATTCTTGCCAACCCTCAAAGATAGGATGGTGTGCGTGTTATAAACTCTAAAAATAGGATTACTAATATTTATTATTCCCTTCTTAACTCTTTATTTTCAGTAATCCTGGTGAGACTAATGAAGACCCATTTGATATGTTCATTGACATTCCTGCAAGCCCTCCTCCGGTGATTTCTGCTAATCATGGTAATGAGATGGTGATAGAGGGTCCGATCAACAATCAGGTACACACTACTATACACCAAATTTATGTTTTTAGTTCTTGTTATCTACCTGAAAAGCATGATGCAAGAATAAATGAGTGTGTTAGGATGTTCATATGTCTTGATAAAGATGGTATATCACATATTAGAATGTATATCATATGAAAATCTGTTTAACTCGTGAACTGGATCGGTTTGCATACTTGTATGCAAACCATGCTTGAACTGCGGTTACGGAACCGGGTTTGTTTCCAAATCGGTACGCAAACTAAAACAGTTATGTGTTCATGGACTCGGCAATGTTTCCAAATCGGTACGCAAACCGTTATAGTTATGTGAACTACGGAACCTGCGATAGCCTTAAGGTTTCCAAACCGATACGCATACTTAAAAAGTTCTGTGAACTCCGGAAATCGGTTTTGTTTAAGTGTTTACAAACCGGTACGCGTACTATGACTAAACTGACGCACGAACTACTATGTATTTGTACTCGTATATCTACTAATCATGTCGATTATATTTTCAAGTGTGTTTTATTTATTTGTATGAGATAATTAGCATTTGATTAATTCTCTAAAATACTAGGCTAATTGATCACATGTTTGTGACTCAGATTTAATTTCTTGTGTGTTCATGATAATAAATATAAATCTTTTAAGTTCAAATCGGCTAGTTTCGACTAACCTGTTGAACATAGTCTTTGTACATGGTTCGGTTATGGTTTTACCTAAACAGAGTGTATATCTTGTTTATGTGAATCAGATTCAAAGATTCATCTAATGGTGGTTATTGTTTTCTTGGTTCCAGAGCCATTTTTAGCTTAAACCAAAAGCAACCTATGCTTTGAAAGTTTATAAAGGGGGAACTTCAACCAAAATCCCGACACTACTTTTTGTTGTGTCCTAGTTGTATCTAGAGTCGTCCTCTTCCTAACCCTTTTAGGGTTTAGCGACTACAAAGTCTTCGTAATGATTCGTGAAGCCAGGTCAAGTTATCTTCCTTGATAACTCGTGTATCTTGTATCTTGATTGATTGTTGAGTTTACTCACTTGATCAAGATAGATAGAAATCAAAAAATTCTCTTCATCTCAAACTTTTTGTGTGGGGTGAATAATAATTTAGGATACACTTCGGGTTGCATAAGTCCGGATTTTGAGGTTATCTAGACTTTGTCTATTTCTATCGATTTCCACACCTTTGATCATATTGATTGATTATAAATGGAAACCAATTATATAGGCTTAATTTATGGGAGGTAGATTTGGTTAAAGTCTTCAATTGAGTTCAAGCAACTCTTAGTTGGTGTCATATCAACTAAGGAAATCAATTGCGCGGAGTTCTGTTGGGATTCAAGAGGCGTAAGGAGCGCGACTGTACCTTGATCGGTGGGATACCTTCTAGGGCTCAACTACATTCCAGTCCGAAGGTAATTGGTAGTAGGATAGTGTTTGTAGCGGCTTAATATAATTTTTTGTTCAATCTGGACTAAGACCCGGGGTTTTTATGCTTTTGCGGTTTCCTCGTTAACAAAACTTCTCATGTCTGTGTTTTTTATTTTTACGTATTATATTGTTTATCTTTATAATTGAAATATCACAGGTTGTGCGTTGATCAATCATAATAGAGACATCCGACCTAGTTTGTTGAATATGACTTGATTGATTCTTGGACATAGGTCTTTGATACCGTCCAAGTTATCTCTTTGTGATTAGGTTCGCGGATTATTTATATAAACGTTCTAATCGCAAGAGAGAGAGAGATAGAGAGAGAGAGATAGAGAGAAAGAAAGAAAGAAAGATATAACTCTAAGATATTATTGCCTAAGAAAAAAGTGGTGGTGTATTTTGGTACCCCGCATTTTCAGTCCACAATGGTTTGAGGTCTTGGATGGGTTGGATTAGAACTAGAAGACGAGTACAAGTTTTATTTTGAGTTTCTTAAGACAAAGTGAAGATCAATAAAATAATACACTGAGAGTTGGTGATATTGGGGATATGGACAAAAATGAGATTTGCATGAGGGAAATGGATTAGGTGTATATTGATAATATCGACAGAGGAGACAAGAGAAATGTAAATGATCCAATAGATTAGGAAGGAATGGGTAGAAAGTCCAAAAATGTCACAGATGATGGCGCCAAAAGGGGATTTTTCAGCAATTCTAACTATGAGGAAGGAAGTACGAGCCTAGTTTTGGGTAACTTGAATACTCTAAATACCAACAATTAAATATTAGGTGTGATCCTCAAGATAATAGCCAATTTGGGAATGTAACTGATATCGCAAACTCTACTATCAATACTAAGTAATTTTTTCTTTTGCCAAAAAAATAAACAATAAGATGAGTCGATGACCATTGTTTTCAATTTTAGGTACCTAATGGTAGCTCCGTATAACGCGTCTTCAAGTTGAAGGAATTCATAGACGTATAAACTTTTCATTTTGCATCATGTTAATGATAATAAGACTAATGTCCTAATATTCCACGATGCTTCCAAAATTCACGTTCTCATTGGATTATTATGTCGATATTGATTCGGCGGTAACCTTTTTATTTGTGACGGATCCACTCGAATATTAGTATTTAATATGGTGTAGGTGATTTCACATTTTATAGTCTATAGGTTTCCGCATCTTTGGAGCAGGTAATAAGTGAAGAAGACTTGATTTGTGGTGGTTGTCTTTGATACCCAATGTCAGGATACCAGCAGTAACTCCTCATAAGTCAATGGGTAGAACTCATCTTTGAAACCGATCTCAAGTTGATCAGGAAACCCAATACTTGTAACTTACCTAATTTTACACGATTTTAATGACGTGGGACTAAGAGCCTGACAAAAAGTGCTTCAAAGAAGCTAGATTTGTCATTTGCGGACAAAGTAACTGATGAGTGCATAATTTACATGTTTTGAGTGTCAATTCCATACTTGTTTTAGTTAGATTTCTTGCATATTATCCTTGTATTACTCTTGTTTTCTATTTTATGTGTTTATTCAGGTGAATCATCCAAGATCAATGGGATCATGGGTTGAAAGATCTAAGAAGATAAAATGATCCATTCCGTACGATAAAGAAGAGTTTGAGCTTGAAAGACACTTTTGGAATGAATATCCAGAACTACCTATAGTTGGGATGCTACAAACCCAACCGTAAAACTGGGAAAGGAGCAATAATCCTGTCAGAGTTACGATTGGTAAGTTACCTCAACCCAAACATAGATGAACCAGGTTCGCGAGAAGTGTCAGAGTCAGAGTTACGGCGAGGAAAGCAAGTCGTATGCAAATCCAGGGACACTTACGGTTTGGAAAGCATTCTAAACTCAACCGTATGTGATAATGAAGAAATATGAAAGATTTGAACACATCATTTTGTAGAGGACGACGATACGAAGGGAATGCAAAAAGAATGAGCTTAATCGGACGTCAGACGAAGAAGTTATGGCCGAAATGGTGAAGGAAGATAAAGTAAGAGATTCTGGGGAACTTACGGTTGAGAAACCCCACAGTAGAAAAACTCAGGGAGACTTACGGTTGGGTTTCCCAACCTTAGGAAAAGCCAATGGAACTTACCCAACCGTAGATAGTTTGAGTGGTGGAAATTTTGAATTTCTAAAACGTATAAAACTTGGTCCCAAAAGGATTCTAAACCCTAGATATCATGAGAACTATATAAGAAGGCCCTCAATACAATCTTGAGGAGATACCCCACCTTTGGAGACACAATTCTACCTCCCATATACATCTTCTACATCAAAACCTAGGGTTTACCTCTTTAGGAGGAATCCATTCTCTTTTGTAATCATGTGTAGCTAAACCTTTATTGATTAAGGATGAATTCAATGATCTAGACGTGATATTTATCGGTTAATACAAGTTATTCAAAGTTCTTATCATCATTGTTTGTTTTCACTATGATTAGGGTTTATGATTGATTAATTAGATTATTTGGAGTGCATGTTAGATCAATTTATTGATCATTTTATTGCTAGTAAAGGTTTAGGATATCCGTATAATTTTTGAACAATACTTACACAAGTAAAAAACGTGAGGCCTCACAGAGGGATTCTGTGGAGCAATCGTGTGTGAAAACAACACCAGTAAGTGGACCTTGCGCTAAGAGTATAACTGCTAGGATCAACCTAAGTTCACATAACTTAAAGCTTCCGATTGGGTTACACGTTGAGTGCGCTACTACTTGGTGGTTTGTTTGGATAGTAATTGATATGTGAGCACTTCATTATCCAGTTTCACAAGGAACTTTGAGGATAACACTGCTCTAGATGCTTTCCTACGTTTGGTGACGAATGGTTATAACAAAGATAGATAAGTATGCTATGAGAGTCAACGTTTTTTAACGGCGAAGGAATCCTTAATCATCCATGTCATCTTATTCTCTTTTTATTATAATTAAACCACCCCTCTTTTACTTTATTTTTGTTGATTCAAATATCATATCAATTACACAGCTCTCTGTGGGAACGATCTCTTACTACCGCTATATTACCAGTTAATTAGTGGGAAATATCTAGATTAATTTATTGAATTTACGACACGCATCAGTAACTATGGAAAAATATGAAATATAATTGACTCAAACTTTTTGAGCTAAGGCATCAGCTATATCTATATTTTCTCTACGAAGAAAAATATAAAATGTAATATTTAAAACAACCAATATAAGTGAAACATTCATACAATATCTTTCTAGCTCCAACCCTAAATTTACATCATTACATTTGAAAGTTTCCATCACAGTCTTGCAATCTCCAGCAAAAAAATATGCTAAATAATTCTTTTAATTAGCTTTTGTGTCCATAAAATAGCTTAAATAACTGCCAAACTTTCAGCTTGCTCGGATAGTCATTCTAACATAAGCTTTTTCATGGACGAAGCTCATTTTCTTAGCCCTACTATTATTTTGCATTATTAAAGTATATATATGAAAGCCTATGACATTGTAAAAAAACTCCTCCTAAGTTATCATTATTATTCGGTTAATCAGTTATTTCTTAATTATCATTCTTTGATTTTTTTTTTCTTTCTTCTATAAATCAATTGATTTCATAAATAAGGATTATTATGTCACTATTGAGGTAAGAAAAATAAACAAAACTCATTATAATTGTCATCAACTAAAGAGCACCTAGCACAATTATAAACACAGAAATGACGAGGGCACCTTCTTGTCCACAAACAATATTCGCAGTGCTGATAAAACCGATTAAGGGATAGAAGTATACATAGAATAACATAAAGCAATAGAAAAGGAAACTCTGAGCCTTGGGACTCGTCCTCATTTCGCATCATAAGGGTTCTTATGATGATTTAACGGGTGCATAACATTTAATTGCAGAATATAAATGAGAGGATGATTTACGTGATTCGGCACAAAGGCCTACGTCCACGAGGGTTGGTGTTGCACTATGTATTGTAGGGGGTTACAAAGATAGTCGAATGACTTTGAGTGGGGAACGAATCTAGAAGGGAAATGAATAAAACTCATACTTACTCTTTACAATTGCTCTCTCCTGAACTATATCTCTCTCTTTCACAAATTGGTCGACCCCTTCTCTGTTAATCGAGATGGGTATTTATAGAGATTGAGTGTGGGGTCCTCTTCTAGGGACAGTTGTACCCTTATCGTCTTGGATTCTGTGTCGATCCCGATGATGTCTTCGTGATATACCGATGACTCCAATGGTATCATGTTGTAACACTGGGTCGCCTTTCTCTTCTCCACGGGATTGTTGACATGTATCCTATGCTCGTATCATTTAATGCAGGTGGTTGGGTGGTCCGCACGCGTCAGACAACTTTTTATGCCCCAGTCACACCCTTGCCAGTGAGGTTTATCCTCACCCTTGATTTTGGATCTTCCTTGGGAGGATAAAAAGTAATCTTTTATAGTTTTATAGGGTACTTCGCGGCGCTCTTATCATCAGGTGCTCCTCGATCCGTCATCGTCAGATTTACGTGATGATGGCTATGTGGCAGAGGATAGAGGTACCTGTTCTTTTAGTGTTGCAACGTGGAATCATTGTCTTGATGCCTCTCATGCTGATGTAGCACACGTGTCTTCTTCGTGGCACGTGGTAAATTCTAGATTATATGTATACAAAAAGGGTCCAAGAGCATAACTCAGTGGTATCCCATCAACTCCAGTGAGGAGGAAGTCAGTGGTTCAATCCCCACCGTGGTAGAGGTTTGTATTTAATTAGTTGTATAGAGGGGTTTGGCGGGGTTGGATCTAGCAGTGGGGCTAGTCCAACTGGCTGGATTTGGGTAGGGTCCTGGGTCCAGCTTTAGCCTATAAAAAAATGGTCAAAGTATGAAGAAAACTGTCTTCACAGTCTCCTCAACTTATCGCAATAACTCCCCCTATATTTTAAGGCACGTTTCCCACTTCTAGTAATAACTTCTCCTCGAATCATGGGACGGTTTTATCATTTCTTGCTATAAATATGAGAGGGGTAGCTGGTGAAATAAATTTTATTCCCTCTCAATGTCTTCTTCATTCTCTGTCTTTTCCCTTCTTATTCTCTGATAGAAATCATTTCTCCTTATTTTGTTTTTCACTCTTAACTGTTATTGTTGTTCACCCTCTGTCGTAGATTCTAATAAGATCTTTTCGATATCTTCTGCCGCGGTTGTCTCCTGACTCTTCTTTCTACCATTGTTATCGGTAAGTAGTTCTCTTGTGTATGTAATTTTTTACTTTTGTTTCTTCTTGTTTGATGATCCTAGGTTTTGTGATGAAGAACAATTTATACGAAAGTATATATACTTGCCCCTGTTCTTTATCACAAAATTTGGAGTCATTTGTTCTGTTGGTTTTTCTTCTGTATTCCCAACATGATGATGCTCTTAATATGATGATGTTTTTGATATGATGGTGTTCTTGATATGATGGTGTTATTGATGAAATATAATGATTAAAGATTTGTATTTCGATCTTCATTAACCCTGTTTTTTGATCTTCTTTTTCTTTATATGCCCCTTGCAGATATGGCCGATCGTCCTCGGGTTCCTTATAAAACTCCTCCGCCGAGTCCTTACAGATCTCCTCCATCCAGGAGTCCTGATATATCTCCGCCAAAGGGTGGTTCATCTAGACCTTCCCAACCGGACCCTCGTACTCATAAGACTTCCTCTTCGTCCGGTCCTAGGGTTTCTTCTCAGAAAAAGGGGATCCGACGAGGGGTTCTCGATACGCAGTCAATCATCATTCGGCTAATCCTTCTTGTCAGCGTGCAGAACCGATGAATGTTCAACCTCTTCGTTCAATAGCTCCTCCTTCCAAGGTGCCTCTTCAGAAATCTAAGGCTTCGCAGACTGCTGCTTTGGTGAAGGATTATTCTTCTAAAAGTGCTGCGTAAAAGGTGGATTTGTCGAGGAATCCTTCGACCAAACGAAAAGCTTCGGAAATGAGTCCTCTGAAGAATCTGTCGTTGGGTAAGGTTGTATCTTCTGAATTTTCCCCAGTTATACGAAGTATCACAGTTTCCAAGAAGAAGGTTTCTTTTAAGCATATTTATCTTGAGGATTTCAAGGTTAGGCACGGTCTCGAGGCCTTTGATGTTAAATTTTATGATCAAGGTGATGATCTTACTTCTGATATGATTGCTAATTATAAGTACGATGCTTTCCATCTGCTGACGACCGTGTGAGCTTTCGAAGCCGGTCTTATGTTGCCTTTATATAAGTTAAGGGATTCTTTCTACTACGATGCCTTGGCCAAACGTGAGGGTTTCGCTTCCCATACCCACTGACGCTCGGTAGTTCAGTTGAGTGGGAATTATCTTAGGACGTTTAAAGAGTGTTATCTCCGGATCAAAAGAGAAACGATGATGACCTGCTACGCTCCTAACCCGACGAGAAATATTGGTATACTTCTGAAAATTTTAACGCCTCTTTCAGAGATTATGCCAATGGTAGGAGTCGTAAGCCGTGGAGCGTGGGTCTTCGTACGATGGAAGCTTCTCAAGGTGAGGTTCATCTTCTAAGTGAAGTAAGTGATTCGAAGCTTCGGCATGTCCCTGGTACCGAAGGGACTCCTTTTCAAAAGCTTTTTCCCAAAAGTGAGCGTCTCAAGTGTGATCATGATTATGAGTGGCATGCCACTCTTATTGAAGTTATCGGTCCTTGGTCCCATGGTTAGGTGACCGGTCAACATGGATGGCGTCCTATTGCTGGTAGCCAACCTCGCGAAGGTGCTCCGTCTCATTATGGTGAATTATGTCCTTGGAAACTAAATTTTGCTGGTATGAACTTCGACTATGTCGTTGATGTTGCAGATGCAGATGAAGAGGAGAGTTCTGATGTGGTTCTTCCTTCGAAAGGTGCTGTCACTATCAAGGTATGATTCCTTATAATACTATATGTTTTCCCCTGGAATCAGAAGTTGATCATGTGCTTGTTTCAGGCTTCGAGGAAGAAAAGAATTGGTCATGTTCAGTCTTCTACCGTTGGTGAAGAGGAGATGGAAATTCCCGAGGACAACAGCCCGGTGAATGATAAGGAGAATTCTGGTGACGAGGAACGTACTGATACTTCACCACCTGGCCACGAAGGTGATGAAAATGTTGGTGAGAAGAATGGTGGAAAGAAAATTACTGCTGAGGCTCAAGTGAACGATCCTCCAACCGAGCCTGTGCATGTCCAGGAGAACGAGGATGTTGATCTTCAATCAATGAACTCCAACCAAGAATTCTCTTTTGGTAAGATCTATTCCGCTGGGGGCCCCGTTGATATTAGTGCAGCCATGGGGATAGCTTCGGATTTCTCTTTACTTTCTCCAAATGACGAATGGGATGTTGTTGCCGAAGGTGATGGTGAGAAAGTGGCTGAGGAAGAAGAAAGTTCCGGTAGAGAGGACGCCGATGCTCGTGCCACTAAGGAATCCGAAGGCAAGAAAACTTCTTTTGGCCAAGGGCCAGTTGCCGACAATGAGGTCACTGTTGGTGCATCTTCTGAGACCTTAGAGAAAGTCGTGCTGAACGAAGAGGATGATGCAACCTTTGACTGGTTGATGAAGAAAGGCCTGACGTGCGTGCCTAATCCTGCTCTTGTAGTTCATGGTGAGAAAAGTTCGGATGCCTTTACTCGTCAGAGAATGCAGCTATCGTCCCATGATGATGTTGCGGAGATCTGGGAAAAGGATTTGGGGGCTACTTCGTCCATCCTTTTGGTCGATCCACCCTCTTCCATTTCTGATATGATGGCCATAGCTGATGGGTATCAGTATGGTTTCTCTCAACAGCGCATTCTCGAGGTAAGTCATTGTAAATTCCCCTAAGCTGAGTGGTGCAACGTCCTTTCATTGATGATCTTTATTTGCTTGTTAATTCAGCTGGTGAGGAGCGAGCACTGCAACCATACCTTGTACCAGTTCTTTAAGGTGAAGGCTCTCAAGCTAGAGGCGAAGTTGCGTCATAGAGAAGAGGAACTGAATTCTACTGAAGAACTTCTTGCAGCTAAGGAAAAAGAGATGTTGGAGTTGAAGGAGAAGCTGAAGGGTAAGCAGCAGATTGGTGCTACAGAAGCGGAGCTTCGTCAGGAAGTGGCTTCTCTTAAGGCTGAGTTGGAGAAAGCTCGGGTAGAAGCATCGTCTGTTGTTTTGTCTCTTCGCTTTTTCTTTGTCTTCGCCTTTTTACTGTTCGTTCTGAGTTGGGCGGCCCTGTCTTCAGCGGGAGATGCCATAGAATTGATATGGATTCATGGTGAGAGAAATCGTTAGTCTTCCCGGATTAAAGAGTTAGTATCAAAAATTAAGGATGAAGCTGAAAAATGGAATGCCCGGGCCGATGAGCATAACGAACTGGCGGCTCGGTATCGAGAAAGACGGGAGCAAATGGTTGATATGCAGAATAATATGAATGTTGATCGTCGTCAGTTCAATGGTGCTTTATTGTGGACTCATGAGAATCTATGTGAGGCGCGTGAGGATATTTCTCGTTTAGAAACCAAAGTAGTAAACTTGGAGGAAGAGCTTCGCCAAGCTCGTTCATCCCACGATCCTGGAATTCGGGGTTATATTCAACGACTCGTTCGGGAGAGGGACGATGCTAGAGCAGAGGAATTTTCCCTTAGTAATGCTTTAAGTGCTTCCCGGGATGATGTTGCTCGTCTAGTGGAATCCGAGAAGGACCTAGAGGTTTATATGTATAGACTCACAAAAGGGATCGAAGGGATGACTAACGAAGTCAATCGTCTCCAACACTTAGATTCTATGAAGCATGTAGAGTTAGATGAGTGTGAATACGCTCTCGAGAATCTTCAACTTAATTATAAGAAACTTTCTGGTGAATACGATTTTCTCGACGAAGCCCGGGACGCAGTAGTAAATGAATATGAGATAACTTCGGCTAATGTTGAAGGTATACATTTGATTGGTCGCGGATGACTTTATAATTCTTTTTCTTCTGACCATTTTATTTCTTCCATTCCAGAGCTCGATGGACAGCTTGGCCTTGCAAATGATAAGTCTAAAGAGGCTCAATCTAACCTAGTGTACCAGCAAGGACAGACCAAGTACTATGAAACGTTGGCTGGATCTCGGGACAAAGAAGCAAATGAGGCAGCTAAGGAAGTGGGGCGGTTGAAATCTTCGTTATCCCAATCTGAGCTCAAGGCCACCGTTATTGCGCACAAGGCTCGTTGTCAGCTTGCTGAGGAGGTTAACAAGACCTTAACCAAGATAGAGCAAAGCCTTCTGAAGGAGCATGGCATTGTCAAGAAGTACATTCGTCGTCCTATGCCTGAGCATTTCACTTACACCTCCGATCCTTCTTCGGGAAGAAGTTTCCCTTCGTCTCAGAATAAATGTCCATCCGATCTCGTTGAATCTTCCAAGGGGAAGTAGGCCTCCGGGTTGGAATAAAGAGCTGATCTTTGTTGATTACTTGGCTTCGGGATATTTTTTGTATATCTTCTGTATTTCTTGGTTAACCCTCCAGGCTTGTAATCAACTTTCATGGAATGGATCATTGTTTGTTTTTAGTATGTACATCTTTGATTCATATGCATTGTCAGTTCGTTTAGTTTTTTAGAGAATGAACAACCCTAAGTATTAAGAAACGAATAAGTAAGAAACTAAAAGTGTTTGGCGGCAATAACGATGGTATGTACCTTCATTATTGACTTTGGACCTGTCACCCCGTCGGCTAACCCTGGGCCAGAAGGTTACCGAATGGTGGGGGTTGATGCAATTCTCATACATGTGATGTGTTATTAAATTATTTACATGCACCCATTTCGCCGAACCGCTTCCTTATTAATTGGTTGGGTATCTCTTTCTACTGAAATCCTTCCCCATGGTCCTACACTTATAGACGATGATAGAGGAGTCCTGAGAGATCATATATAATTACTTTCCCCAATAGAGTTATTGCAAAATATTTGTTTGATTGATGTGGCGAGGTATGCTACTCCTCAACCAGAGATAGAAACATGTCAAGCGGATACGCCATCTTCTTCTTCTTCTGGTACTCTTCATGCAGGTGCAGAACTGCATCTCTTCATGGATAGTATGGCTTGAGGTATTTTGCGTTCCAGGGTTGCCTAAGGACTTCTCCTTTTAGATTACGCATGTAATAGGATCTATTCCCTGCGATGCATGTATTACAAATGGTCCTCCCCAAGTTGGTGCTAATTTCCCCCATTTTTTCTTTCGTTGATATTGGCATAGTTCTCAGCACATACTATCCTTCTACAAAATTTCTAAGCTTAACCTTTTTGTTGTATTCTCTTGCTAATCTTCGTTGGTAGTTTTCCATTTTTTGTAACGCTGTCTCCCTTATTTCTTCTAGATCATCGAGCCTTTCCAATATCATGTCCGTTGTAAGGTTCTTTTCCCACGCTTCAGTCTTTGTGGTTGGCATGATAATCTCTGTCGGGATGACTGCTTCGGCTCCATAAGTGAGGAGGAACGGAGATTCACCGGTAGCGGACCTTCGGGTGGTTTGGTATGACCATAATGCATTGTGTAGTTGTTCACACCATCGGCCCTTGTGTTCATCCAATGATTTATTGAGGATAAGAGCAAGGGTCTTATTTTTGGCTTCAGCTTATCCGTTTCTCTGGGGGTAGATAGGAGTTGATTTGTTTTTCCTGATCTTAAAGGTGTCGAAGAGCATATCTATGTTCTTTCCTTGTAATTGTTTTCCATTGTCGGAGACAATTTCTGCGGGGATGCCGAACCTGCAAATGATATTTTGAAAAATGAAGGTGAATACGTCCACATATCTGATCCTGGATAGAGCTTCGGCTTCCACCCATTTGCTAAAATAATCCATGACTACAATCAGGAATCGTCTTTTCCCTGATCCTTCGACCAGGGGCCCGACGATATCAATACCCCATTTTGCGAATGGACAGGGGCTATCTACTGAGTTTAGCTTCGTTGTCGGGAAAGTATTCTATTAGCGAACCGATGACATTCTTCGCATCTTCTAGACCAACTGGCTGCGTCTTGTATCATCTGTGGCCAGTAATATACTTGCATCTTAGCTTTGTCAGATAATGATCTCATCTCGCTGTGGTTGCCTGCGTCTCCGTAGTGGATGTCTTTCAGGATATGATGTCCTTCTTCTCTTGATAAGCAGCGCAACAAAAGACCGAGGAAAGATTTCTTGTAAAGGACTCTGTCTCAAAGATCGTACCTCCCAGCCTTTGATTGTATTTTTCGAGATTGCTTCAGGTATGTGGGCAACGTTCCTTCTTTAAGAAACTGATGAACTTCGATTCTCCAGTCCTCTTCGTTGCTGAAGTATTCATAATCGTTCGCTTTTGATAGGATATCATCTTCGACAAAGTCATCGACGATATCTTCCCCTGCATCATCGTCAGTGATGTCCTCCCCTACATCGTCTTCACGATTTATAGCGAAGGATTGTTGCGTGTTGATCGAAGGCTCATATACTCTTGTTATCTTGATGGCCTTAACGCTTTCATCTTTTAACATAGACGATATGTATGCTAGAGCATCAACATGCCTGGGATCTTTTCTACATAGATGCCGGAACTTGATGTTGGGTACTTGTAATGCTAAAGTTTGGACCAAGGCCATATATGCTGAGAGGATATCGTCATAAACATTATATTCCAGTTCGATTTGCCGAATGACCAGTTGCGAATCACTTGTTAGGCGTACATCGGTTATTCTCATTTCTATTATTAAACGAAGGGCATGCACTACGGCTTCGTATTCTACGATGTTGTTGGTATGCCCCTTGAACTCCAGTCTTAGTGCGTGCGCAGTCCTATCTCCAGTTGGAGTGGTCATCACGATGCCTATGCCCGCACCTTCTATGTTCCTTGATCCATAGACGAAGACCTCCCATCGTCTTTGGCTTGAGGGTTCGAGTACATCGACTGGATATTTACCGTCCTCTTCTGCTTCTGGTATGTCCTTTACTTCTTCGCCATTGTTCAGGGGTAAGTCCGCTAAAACATACGCCAAGACTTGTGACTTTTGTGCAGTTTGGATCTCGTGGATGATATTGAATTGATCAAGATGAGTATTCCATTTCGCTATCCTTCCTACCTTCCCAATATTTTTGAGATCAGCTTCCAGCGGCACCTTGCATGGGACACGAACATAATGGGTTAAGAAATAGGTTCTTAGCTTTTGGGTTGCCCATACTAATGCCAGTATGAGTTGTTCAATCTTCGTGTAGTTTCTTTCTTCCGGGTTGAGAGTCTTGCTGACGTAGTAGATTGGTTGTTCGACCTTTGTGTTGGTTTTGACCAATACTGCATTGACTGCGCCTTCGGTCGCTACTATGTTAAGGGCCAGCACCTCATCGGGATCGGGATTCTGGAGGATCGGGATCGTGGCCAGGTACTCTTTAATCTTCTGGAAGGCTTCTTCGCATTCAGCGGTCCATGCGAACTTACTCCCTTTCTTGAGGATGTTGAAGAAGTTCTTGCATTTGTCCGACGATCTGGCGATGAATCTCCCCAGCGTTGCCAGGGATCCATTGAGCTTTTGGACTTCTTTCAGGTTCTTTGGGGACGGAATTTCCACAATGGCCTGGATTTTAGCAGGATCGACTTCGATGCCCCTCTTCGTCACCAGATATCCGAGGAACTTTCTTGACGTGACGCCGAATGTACACTTTTCTGGATTCACTTTCATGTTGTGCTTCCTCATGGCATCGAAGATATCTCTCAAGTCTTGATGGTGATCGTTGCGCAGCTTACTCTTGACGAGCATGTCATCAACATAGACTTCTAAAGTGTTCCCAATCCATGGCTTGAAGATAGCATCGACCATCCTCTGGTATGTTTCCCATGCGTTCCTCAGCCCGAAGGGCATCCGTGTATAACAATAGAGGTCGTGCGGGGTGTAGAATGCCATGTGTTGTTGATCTTCTTCTGCCAGGACTACCTGGTTATAACCAAAATATCCATCCATAAACGGCAGTTCTTCGTATCCTTCAACAGCTTCTACCAATTGGTCAATGCTCGGGAGTGGGTCACTATCCTTCGGACACCCCTTGTTGAGGTTGGTGAAGTCGATGCATATCCTTACTCCTCCATTCTTCTTTGGTACGATGACCATGTTCGAAATCCATGTTGGATACTTTATTTCCTTGATGAATCCCGCCTCCAACAGCTTGCGGAGTTCTTTCTCGATCGCCTGGTGATATTCTGGCGCGACTTTTTGTACTTTATTTCTAAAGGGGTTCGTGCCTGGATTTATACGAAGCTCGTGTTGGATTATCTTCAGATCAATTCCTGGAATATCTCATATTTTCCATGCAAATATGTCCGCATATTCCGTAAGTATCTTGATTAGGGCTGCTTCTCGTTCCTTATCCATTAGAGTTTCTATCTTGATAATCTTCGGGTTTTCTTCGGTCCCTATATTGATCTCCTTATCGAGTTCTACAGGTGTGAATGTAGGCTTCGGTTCCCTTAGGAGAGGGACGTTCTTTAATTGCTATTTGGTAGGCTTTTCATCCCCCTTAGCCATTGAAGTACCTGCTCCGGTAGTTAAGACGATGTTTTCCTTCGTCAGGCTCTTTTTTGAGATTTCTTGGAGATAATGGTCAACTGCCTTATCCTTAGCGACTGCCTTGTTTTTGTTTCTGCGGGACTTCCGCTGCTCATCTTGTTCATTATTGAGTTGGTTTTGTAGAGATTGGCATTCTCGAGCGGTGACCTGATCTCCCTTAATTTCCATTACCCCTTCGGGTGTTGGGAATCTAAGGTATTGGTGATATGTTGCTGCTACTCCTTTGAGTTTGTGTACCCATCTTCGACCGATGATGGAGTTGTAGGGAGAAGGAGCGTCTACCACAGTGATCGGGTTTCGATCTTCATCGGGCCTGCCTTTACTTCTAACACAATGTCTCCTATAAGCTTCGTAGGTGCGCCGTTGAATCCATAGATTGTATAGTAAGAAGACATCAGTTGCTCATTATTAAATTCCATTCGTCTGAACGTATCATAAAACAGAACGTTGACTGAACTCCCTCCGTCAATCAAAATCTTCTTGACGTTGAATCCTGCTACCGGTAACATGAGAACTAAAGGATCGTTGTGGTCCTCCATGTATTCCTCAACATCTTCAACATCGAATGTCATCGGTGCGTTCATCCATTCTTCGTGCTCATCAACTTCGACTCCGTCAATCTTGTACATCTCGCAGTAGTCCTCAAATTGTTTTCTCAGTCTTTTTCCTATCTGGGCAATCAGAGAGGGGCCGTTAGACTCGGAGCATGAATTGGTATTAAGCGTTCGATTACCCTCGGGTAGTTGGACTTGACTGCTTCGTTTTTCCCTGTCATCGATTTCTTCCTTCTGAACATATTGCTTGAGGTCACCAGCGTCAATCAACTTTTGGATCATTATTTTGAGGTTCTTGCACTTTTCAGTATGATGCTCGTTGAAGCAGTGGTACTCACAGTAGTCTCGACTTCTCATACCGGGGTGGCTACTTTCCTTTGGACCAAGGCCACTTTAAGTATTCTCGATCCTTAATATCCCTTAGGATGCGAGTGTAGTTGGTGTTTAGCTTCGTGAAAACTTGGTCTTTGAATTTTCGGTCATCACGTCGCCGAGCATCCCTTCGTCCTCTCTTATCTTCGTTATAACTTTCGACCAAGTTTCCTCTCTTGGATCCGCTGGCTTGCTCCACCGAATCAGTCCGATGAGATCTTTGTGTCTGGGCCCTGGGATTTTACCGCTGGATTTCCTCCAATCTGGCGTGCTTTTCGATGATTACTCGAAGATCTCCTTCAGGCGTAGGGACACTTCCATGAATCTCGACAAACAAAGGACTCATCCTATCCAATCCCCATTTGTAGCAATTGATACTGACCACCGGATCCACGTTCCCTATCGCTTGACAGATTTTGTGCCACCTATCGGTATATTCCCTGATGGTTTCTTTGTATGCGACTGCTAACGAGAAGAGCTTGTCCATTCCTGCGTTGACGGACTTGTTGTACATGTAAGTCCTTAAGAATTTCTCAGTGAGCTGGTTGTAGGATTCGATGGAATTGGGTGGTAGGTTATCGAACCACGATAGATCCGATCCTTTCAAGCTTGAAGGGAAGTATCTGCAGAGGACCACGTCATCCTGATCCCATCGGGATAAAGTACGAATGTAGTACCGAATATGGACTGCGGGGTCACTGGATCCATCGTAACGTTAGAAGGCTGGGATGGGACACTTCTGGGGAATAAGAGCTTTGGACAAATGTGCAGTCAGTGGTGTGGTGGCAGCTTCTCTCATCACTTCTTACATCCTTCCTCCTCCTTTCCTCTTCTTCAGTTTCTGAATTTCAGCCATCATTTCAGCACGAAGGTTCTCCATGGCGAGTTGATGGTCCTATCTGATTGTAGATCGTCCTGGTCTTCGGTTCTCATCGTCGAAATAGTCTGAGTCCTCGGGAACATAATATGGATCAGATAATCTGTTTCCTTTGGCCGATTTTCGATTCAATGGTTTGGGATTGTTGACGTTAGTCACTACCATCCTTCGGTCCTGATTAAGCAGTGGTGCTTTGGAATTAGATTCGTCGTGCAAGTTCCCTACTTCGTTACTCTGGGAGATCCTATCTTTGAGTTGCTGGTTTTCTTGTGCGAGTAGGGCCACGGCCTCTGCGTATACCTTCTGGCTTATCTTCAACTCTTCAAGCTCTGTCATCATTTGAATGGACTGGTTCGATCCTTGGTTCGGATTTCCCACATGTGGTTGTCCACCGGAGGATACAGTGTGACCTTCGTCAACAGTCTGTATTAAAGGGACTGGTGGATCAATGTGCGGGGCTTGAAGATATATTGGTTGTTGTGTTGGTTGGTTCACTGTCAGAAGAGGTTGATTGGTCAGCAACGATATATTCTGCTCGTTGGTGAGCGGCATCCCATAAAGGGGTTATTGTATCATCGACTCTACTACCCCTTCTCGTTGTTCGTTTGCGCGAGTGATCGCTGCTACTTTGGAGGCACCTGCTTTGGTTGTTGTGGCTTTCAGAGCTGCTGTTGCTGCTACTGTGCTGGCATCCAAGGGCGTCGTGCTTTCCGCTCCATGTTGCTTCTTGTTGGTTGCTTTAAGCTTTTCGCCCTTATGCTTGCTACGTGTCATAACTGGAGTTGTCCTCGGTATTTCTTTTGACGATGCCTTGGCTTTTCCCGCATCTTTCATTTTTTCCATCTTCGATTTTCTGCAAAAACAAAACGTTGTCGAAGAAACAGAATCCACATTGGTTTTGTTAGCAAAGTTAATCCAAAGAAAGGGCAAAGACCACAACGTATATCTAAAGATCTTCAAGGAAAACACGGCTCAGAAAACACGTCAATGGAAAACGTAGATCCAACAATCGTAATCATAGATCTACTCACAGGTCTAAAAACACTTCACGAAAACAGGCAGATCCAAGAGTTTTATGCATGAAAACATAGGTTCGATGTATGTTTGTTAGAAACCACACGATATGAATATTTTCTGAGGATGATAAAAACTTAAATGAAATGGTTTCAAAGATCTAAAAGGCTTGGTTTCGGAAATGTTTGTGAGGAAAAATATAGATCTAAAAGGTTATTTCAAGGAAAACACATATCTAGAAGGCTCTTGCAGAAGTGAACGCAGATCTAATGAAAAACATAGATCTTAAAGGTTCTCGAAAAGGAGAACAATGATAAGATCAAAACACTATTATTTGGGGAATAGCGCTGGGAGCCAAAAAGGGTAAAATCACAGGGAAAGATAAATCTTTTACCAGACAAAATTCCCTGTTTCTAGCGCCAGATTGTGAACACAGAAATGACGAGGGCATCTTCTTGTCCACAAACAATATTCGCATTGATGATAAAACCGATAAAGGGATAGAAGTATACATAGAATAACATAAAGCAATGGAAAAGGAAATTCCGAGCCTTCGGGCTCATCCTCGTTTCGCATCATAAGGGTTCTTATGATGATTTAACTGGTGCATAACATTTAAGTGCGATAATTATAAGTGCAAAATGTAAATGAGACGATGATTTACGTGGTTCGGCACTAAGGCCTACGTACATGGGGATTGGTGTTTCACTATGTATTTTAGGGGGTTACAAAGATAGTTGAATGACTTTGAGTGGGGACCGAATATAGAAGGGAAATGAATAAAACTCATACTTACTCTTTACAATTTTTCTCTCCTGAACTATATCTCTCTCTTTCACAAATTGGTCGACCCCTTCTCTGTTAATCGAGCTGGGTATTTATATAAATTGAGTGTGTGGTCTTCTTCTAGGGACAGTTGTACCCTTATCGTCTTGGATTCTGTGTCGATCCCGATGATGTCTTCGTGATATACCGGTGACTCCAACGGTATCATGTTGTAACGCTGGGTCTCCTTTCTCTCCTCTACAGGATAGTTGACACGTATCCTATGCTCGTATCATTTAATGCGAGTGGTTGGATGGTCCGCACGCATCAGACAGCCCTGTCACACCCTTGTCAGTGAGGTTTATCGTCGCCCTTGATTTTGGATCTTCCTTGGGATGATAAAAAGTAATCTTTTAGAGTTTTATAGGGTACTTAGCGGAGCTATTATCATCAGGTGCTCCTCGATCTATCATCGTCAGATTTTCCTGATGATGGCTATGTGGAAGAGGATAGAGGTACCTGTTCTTTTAGTGTTGCGACGTGGAATCATCGTCTTGATGCCCCTCATGCTGATGTAGCACACGTGTCTTCTTCTTGGCACGTGGTCAATTCTATATTATGTGTATACAACAATCATCATTTATCTCTATGAGTCATCCAACATGAAGATCTGAAAATTTAAAGAGATTTTCAAAAAATGAACAAAATAGTGATGGGAAAATAGGATAGTTAGCGTGAGGTTTATTTATGAGTAGTTTAGGACATAAGGCAGAAAAAGAAAAGAAAATGGCGACAAAATTTGATTCTAATGGAGATATATTTATTAATTTAACATTATTGCTCCCTATAAACTACTTGAAGTATACATTCTTCCTTTTTAATCTTATATGTTAATGACGATGCATAAATATCACCAAAAGAATTACACAATCATTAAGAAGTTTAGGTAAAAATATAAAACTTCATA
Organism: Papaver somniferum; assembly: GCF_003573695.1. Classification (NCBI taxonomy): domain Eukaryota; kingdom Viridiplantae; phylum Streptophyta; class Magnoliopsida; order Ranunculales; family Papaveraceae; genus Papaver; species Papaver somniferum. Next base: position 35,821,666 of record NC_039360.1, on the reverse strand, counting down.
ATTGTAACTATATAATTAAAGGTAAATTGATGGTGACGGGTTTGTTTCGTTTGATGAGTTTAAGATGGATTATGGTTTTGCTACTACGTAATGATATTACAATTATAGTTAGAATAATTAGGAAATTAAATTCTTCCTTTTTAATCTTTGATGTTAATGGGGATGGAATAATATCACCATAAAAATTACTCAAACTATTGAGAAGTGTAGGTAAGAATACAACACTTGATAATTGTAAAAATATGATTGTGGTGAGTTTGTTCCGCCTATTGAGTTTAAGAATATGATGATTCATGGTTATGCTACTATACACAATAAAATATTAAAGTTTGAACAATTAGAAAATTAAAAAATTATTAATCATCGGATTTTGAATTTTAGTTCGTGTTAAATTGAGTACATAACATGTGAACAAACAAAATAAAAATTCGGCACTTTCCTTTTGTAAGTATATAAAGAAATGAGGTAAACTTTAATATTTTGAACAGATGATTTAGTGAATATATTTTTTAATAAGAAAAGGGAATGAACTCCATTATAAATATATATATAAGGTTCTATTTAATAAAATCATAAGAATGTGGATTATATTTAATTATAATTAAGAAAATTCTTTAAGATAGAAGTTTCAAATAACTAAACGTGAACTTCAAGATGACGTGATAGATAATCTTCAAGATAACGTTTTTAATTGATTGAAAGTCATAGATATGTAGGGGCAAAACCGTATAGGGCTAGATGAAGTCAGTTGTTCCCAGTTATAACCTGACTATCCGAGTTTATTTCCATATAAAAAAATTTAAGATTTTTTTTAATTATCTTTTTTTATATATAATGTATTTCTGATATTCCTCATTCAACTTAATTAGAATCCTACTTGTTCACCGAATAATCTGTGACATTGCATGTTTAGTCATTGGATATAGTTATTTTGTGCAAACTTCTTTGTAATATTAAAGATCAAAGTAAAATTTTTTAACAAAATAAAACATTAATACCTTCTCAGCAAAGTACTTCATATGCCACACCAGGTCATGAAGGGTTGTTTTCTTGATCCTTGTACATAGTCATTAACCTCCAAGCTAAGGGAAAGTAAGAGGTAACATATTTAATTCACATATATTAAAAACAAATGTAAAGCAAAGAGTGATGATCAAAATATATATTAAAAAGAGATATAAAGCAAAGAGTGGTGACCAAGGAACAGGAACCATTAGTCCCAAGACACTTTCTTAGGAGAAGAAGAGAGTATAGAGGTCAATTAACATAAGGCACACATCATTACAAAATAAACTAATGTTCTCAGCTTTCCTACACCCTATTTTATTATCCAAAAATAGTATGACAGTCAGTTGCATTGACATATGCATAAACAAGTGCAACAGGTTGGCGGTATCTACTACAAGTTGCATTGACAATAAATAATTTTATTCTCCTTCTTTTCTCTTTTTGAGAAAAAAAACTATTACCGCTACGCCTAACCTTGAATATAAATCTATAAATTAAATTGGAGAAACAAAATCAACAGAAATATAAACCTTAGTTAAAGAAAAAGAAAATAACCCCAATTAACCCCAACCCTAAAAAACTACTTACAGAAGAAAATTATCACAACCCTATTTATAGAAGGGCAAAAAGAATCACAACAAACTTTGACGTCAACTAAAAATTTGTAAATTAAGACTATAATTCGACATAGACACATAACATAGTTACATAAGAGGAAAATTGTCGCAGTTAATTAAAAGAATGAAAACTTACTCGGAGGGTCAAAGTTTGCCATCATTTCTATCGCCTTTCCTGAGATAAAGAGAAGGAAAAATGAGAAGGTGAATGAGATAAAGGATAGAAACAAAACCGACACAAGGATGAAACATAGTTACAAAAGAACAAACGAATACAACTAACCCCATGGTCCCAACCCTAATTAAAGATTTATGACTTAAAATAAGAAACTCAACAAAAATACAGAGACAAACACAAATTCCAGTAACAAAAGACAAAAAGAATATCATAACCCTAACCTGATCAAATATTTATAAACTTAAACAAGAAAATCAATAAAGAACAAACCTTAGTTATAGAAAAGCAATATAATAACAAGAAACTCTAATCTTGATTATATTTTTAAAATTAAAATTTTTTTTGACAGAAACACATATCAGATTTACCAAGGAGGAAAATGATCGCAATTATTAAAAAGAAAAACTATTCAAGAATGAAAACTTACTCGGACGCTTAAAGCCCGCCATAATTTCTTTAGATCGACTTTCGTGAGAGAAAGAGAGAGTGGATGGAAAATAAGAAGGTGAATGAGAATTAAATATTTTCATTATACGTTCAAATAGAGATATCACGCCATTCCGGTACATTTTTTACACTCTCTTTACGCCGTGTCTAGCCCACTTCTTATTATTTTGTTTTTCTTGTGTCCGGGAATTCCGAGTCCCAATTTTGTGCACACGGGATGTTTAAATCTCCACCGCTAATTTAATTTTGGGAGTCATATAACGAGGGCCGAAATTCTATCATGAATGGTAACAGGTCCACCCGCGGTTCGCGCATGTTTTTCATGGCAGATTTCTGCCTGCACTTGGTCAAGGGGCTTCGTTCGTTGTAACTATTATGCATCATGTTCGATTTTTTTTTTGTTGTCATTGTGCATTTTAATTTTTTCTAGACTCCGTCCGAATACCTGTTACGCTGCAATCCAGTAAGGTTGTGTTTGATAATAGAGAAAGAAAACAATTCCATGAAATGTGATTCCATTGAATCAATGATGGGGGCGTTTTTGGATGGGAGGAGTTGACATGTGTCTTTCATATTAATTGATTCAACTAATTTTGTTTCCAAAAATATCAAAAATCAAATATAACCAATTAAGATAACCATTATTTTCTTCAAAAATACATTTATCTTGTATTCTTAGAAACAAAATTTGTTGGAATTAATAAATGTGAAAGACGCGTGCCAACTCCTGATTTGTCCCCCGTCCGCCCATCAAAAAATGTCCCCATCAAAAAATTATCCGTCTAAAACACTTAATTCTAGTATCGGTTTGTTTTTTATATTTTCACGTACAATGATATGAATTTACATAGATAAGAGAAGCCGAGATGATTGTGTTACTTGTGCTGAATACGCCAGTGAGAGAAGCAATAGGGAATGCACATCTTTCTTACTCTTTGAGGAAATTTTGCATGTGAAGTACAGGCCCATAAGAGTTACAGTCCAATAAGGAAGCATGTTTCCAAATGTGTATGCTGGGGCGTGAGAGGAAAATTAGGTTTATTAATAAACCCATTTTGCGAGCAGGTAAATTTCTTTGACTGAGTTCACTCATTTCTCTAGTTCATAGCCAAGTTCTCTCTTCCGCGGTACCAATGGTTAAATGGCGGTGAGTCATGGGTTTGTTGGAAAATCGAAATGGGTTAGGACAAGCTCGTACAGGAAAAGACTACTGAGTCTGTGTCCGAAGTTTGAAGGTTTTGGTCGAGGAAAATCAATTGTAGAAGATGGTTTCTCTGTTAGAACATAGCTCGTCGAACTCACAAGTGTTTATATCTCAAATTTGTTGCCAAATTTAGTTGATCAAAACTATATCTGGATTTCTAGTTTGCATTTTAGTCATGTCTCGAACTAGGTTAGAAGTGAGTAGTTGAGTACCAGACTTCACCGCGTTCACCATTTTAAGTCGGGGGTGAACTGAAGACTTTGAAGGATTTCATAGACAAAAGGTATGTGAGGATTGAATTATTCCTATTTACTCAAGCATTCACAATTATATCTATGAGACTAAGTCATATCACTAAGTGGACTTTAAATTATAGCACAGTAGAAATTTCGAGCCAAGTTTATCTTGTTGAGTATTTTCTCAAAATATGAATTAAGTTATAAGTCAATCATCTACTTGATGAATTTAGTTAAGAACAATTTGTTTTTTATGAATTAGATCATCATGATTCGAGTTAATCATTTGAAAATAACCTGCAACAGTGATATGTGTAGGATTATCATTGAAGTTATTTATGAATGTTTCAAATTGATTATTGAGAGTTTTAGAACTACTGAAATATGGATAATACACATGTTGCATAACTGTTTGGTTCGAGATCAGCGGTACACGTGCCGGAGTAGGTCTAAGTTCGGTAATGATTTGTTGGTACACATACCCGATATGCATGCCAACAAGTTTTGTTACTCGTAAATACAAGGGTGGTACACGTACTCAGTATGCACACTGAAACGCCATGGATTTTAACTGTTGTAAGGGTACACGTACTTACCCAGTTAGATAATTTCAGATTCAGTTCAAAGTATTTCTATGAGATATTTGGCGTTTGAACAACTCTCTAAATACATATAATACATAATTGATACCTATTAAGTTATGATTGTATATCAAGTTAAGTATAAAGTGTTTGATGAAAATGGCTAAGATTATTATATTCTTATGGCTAACTTTGGTTAGCCGTTATTTAACAAACTCATTGTACACGATTTGGTTAAGTTTAATCCTTATCCAAGTGTATATTCTATCTGTGTTTATCTCAAGATAAACCATCTAACAGTGGAGAATGATCACTTGAATACCAAGTCATCTTAGCTTGAATCTCAAGTCGAAATTCATCTAACGGTGAAAAGTTTTTGCTTGATTACAAAGTTTTCTTAGCTAAAATCGTAAGAAACCTTCTTTCTTGAAAGTTTATATAAATAGAAGCTCGAGCAGCTGGGAAAACTTAATCCCCGACACTTCTGTGTGTCCTAGTTGCTAACTAGAGGTCGATTCTCTCTTAACCCAAGTTTCCAGTTTTAATGAGAAACATAATTAGGTTTAATGACTTCAAGACTTTGCTTAGGGATTCGTGAATGCAGGTCCGACTATCTTATCTTTGATAGTTCGTGTATCCTGATCTTGATACTATTGTTTGAGATTTCACTCCAACAGGTAAGATTGATAGACATCACAAAGTTCTTCGTTTCAAACTTTGTGATTCTACAAAAAATTACAACTAAGAAATTCTTAATTGGTATCTAGTTGTTTCTTTTCTTGTGAGGTGAATAATGATCTAGGTTGCTCTTCCGGAGTCGTAAGTACCGGATTTTTAGGTTTGCCGGACCTAGTCTACTGCAAATTATTTCCTATCTCACATGATCTAACGATCGAACGAAAATCAAAATAGGCTTATCCGTAGGAGACAGATTGGTTTAAAATTCTTCACCCAGGTTGAAGAAACTTTTAGGCTGTAAAGGGCGTTATCTAAGGGAATCAATTGGCCTGAGTCTTGCGATATCCAAGAGGCGTAAGGAGCATGACTGTAACTGAATCACTATATTATAGGTTCGGTGTCAACTACATTCCAGTCCGAAGTTATTGATAGTAGTCTAGAGTCTGTAGCGACTTAATACAGTTTGATGTTCAAATATGGACAAGGTCCCTGGGTTTTTCTGCAATTGGGTTTCCTCGTTAACAAAACTTCTGGTGTCTGTGTTATTTCTTTTTCACATTGTATTTGCTTATGTATATAATTTAAATATAACAGTTAGTAAGTTAATCAATCAAAGTATATATATCCATCCTTGTTTGTTGGATACGACTTGATTGATCTTTGGTATCATCCAAGTACTCTCACAGTATAATCAGGTTCACGGACTTGTTCCTGTTTTACTAATCATTGTGAGAGAAAGAGATAAATACTCTTTATATTCATTCTTGATTGATATTCATTAAGTTTTAACTCTCGGAATCGTGTTAGAGTTTTATCCATACAGGTTTCCGAACGAAAAAGTTGGTGGTGTACTTGTACCCCCGGTTATTTTAGTTGATATCAAATCACGAAAATGCGCTAAGACCTCATAAGTCTGTGTATGAAACAATTTGATAGTGTGGACAGAAGTTTTATTTCTATAAACGTACCTCCATCCGTCGATGGCAACAATTACTTATGGTGGAAAATTGATATGCGTTCCTTTTTACAAGCGCGTGACTTTCAGATAACGAGACTTATTATAAAGGATATAATGCTCCAACATTGTAAGAGACAATGCTACAGTTGGGAAAGATATATCTGATCTTCAAGACCATGTGACTAAGTGTACTAAGTCGATTGATAAGTGCATAATTCATATGATTTTAGTGTTCATTCCATACTTGTTTAAGCTATTATTCTTGCATATTTTCGTATTATTACTCTTGTTTTCTCTTATGTGTCTCTATTAGGTGAATCATCCAAAAGGATCTATAAAGTGCTGAAAATAGCTATGAATAGAAGTATCCTAAGTATCCGAGTCCCCAAGTCCAAGAGAAGTGGAAGAAGTGCGACGAAAAGGAGAAAAACGCTCAAAATCAAGACACAGGCCAAAGACCGATCTTAACTCATTCCAATTAAGGATTTCTCATCATCATTGAGGAGAATTGAAAGATAAAAAGAATGCAAAAAGAATTAGGTCATTCCGAGTTCATACGAAGAAGTTATGGCCAAAACGAGCTTTTATCGAATACCTAAGACTATAAAGTATGCATACGGGTATGCATACTTGAAATCCGAAAATTTCTGCTGGATTTTGCAGTATGCGTACGGGTACGCATACTTAAAGTCCCTGAATACCTTATTTTTAGGTTATGAAGGCCTAAGAGCGCGTTTGGAGTCGCTATTTCATGTTTTCGGGTCGGGTTCTTGAACCGAACTCAATACGTGAAGACCAAGCAATGTAAACCTATAAAAAGGTGTTAGGTTATGTAAAATGATATCACATCATTAGATCACGAAATTGTAAGTCTTGGAGAGAAGAAACAACACACGCAGCGATTCTCAATCGTAACGTTATCTCTAAACCTTTCTTATATGTATATCATGGATGCTTCTACATCCATGAGTAGCTAAACACCTATTGATTGAGGATGAATTCTAAGTTGTAAACTTGATTTGATTTAATATATGAATCTATTTTGATTTCTTCATATGATTATCGTTTGTGTCTACTATTTAAAATACTTATGATTGATTGATAGATTGTTTAGGTGGCCAACTAAATATATTTGTTAATCTAATCTATTGCTAGTAAGGGTTAGGATATCCGTAATTGTTGATTAATTCCTTACACAAGTATAGAACGTGAGACCTTGCAGAGGGATTCTGTAAAGCAATCGTGTAGGCACAACCCTAGCAAGTAGACCGAGTGTGCTGAGTCTAACTACTAGGATCAAACCTAAATTCACAAGCCCTAAAGCATTCGATTGAATTACATCTTGCAAGCGTACCTCAAGGTGGTTCAGACGAATAGAATCTGGTAACTAAGTGTACCTGTTATCCAGTGATATAAGGAATTTTGGGAATAGCTAAGCGCACCTGTTATTCTGCGGTTGGTGATAATCTATGATTAATGACGAATAGATAAATATATTAACTCATTAACAGTTTATTAACGAAGAAGGATTCCTCGATCATCTGTCTCTCTATTGATTACAATACAACTTTATTTGCTTTGATTATTTGTTTTGTTCACAATCTAAAACAAAACCCCCCTTTGTGACACTTTGACAACTAAAACTCACTGCTCTTCGTGGGAACGATCCTTACTTCCATTATATTACCAGTTAATTGTGTGGAAATAAGATTATTAATTTATTGAGCCTAAGACACCCATCAAATTTTGGCGCTCCTGCCGGGGAGCAGTCGGTAGCTTTAGTTGTGACTTCTTTTAGTTTTATTATTGTTTTTAGAATTTATTTGTAGTTTTTTTAATTTTGTTTTCTAAATTTTGATTTCAGGTACTTAATCTCTGACACCAAAAGATTGGGATTATTTGAGGTGCGGTTTTCAAACTCGTAGAGGAACAGTACTACAAGCACGTCCGCAAACGCAACAAGAACCTCCTTCAGAAGAGATGGTAGACGGTACAAATCCACCTCCTCCTTCACCTCAGGAGAGGAAGCTGCGAGAGTTGACATCTCCATGCTTATATTCACAACCACTGTGTATTAAAATAACTAACCCAGTGGAGCTGAAGTCGAAACTACTTCATCATCTACCAAAGTTCAAGGGACTTCCAGGTGAAGATCCAAATCGTCATCTTCGACAATTTCAGCAGAAGATGACAAGTCTTAGGCAAAGTACCAAAGACAGTGATACAACATTGTTGCAAGCTTTTCAATTATCTTTAACAGATTCGGTGGAAGAATGGTTGTATTACCTTCCTCCAGGGAGTATTACAACATGGAATGAGATGAAAAATCTATTTTTAGAGAAATATTTTCCTGCTTCTGAGGCAGCCTCTGTTCGTAAGGAGATTAGTGGTATTCTTCAGATTACTGGGGAGTCTCTTAATAAATACTGGGATAGGTACAAAAAGTTAGTGACAAGATGCCCTCACCACAACAGATCTCCAACACTCATCATTCAATACTTTTATGAAGGATTACTTCCAGAGCAAAGGAACTTGATTGATGCAGCTGCTGGTGGTTCACTTACTGAGAAGACAATCTCGCAGGCAACTAGTTTGATTGAGAGTATGGATGCAAATGCTCAGCAATTTTACATCAGAAATGACTCAAATATCATAAGAGTTAGCAAGATAGAAGAAACTTCACAATCAGAGCAACAAATGAACAATATAGAGAAGGTAGTCCAAAGGATGGCAGTAGTGATCATTCCTTCATACGAAGATGAAGCCGAGGTAAATGCTATATTTCCGAATCATAGGCCAAGGTATGATCCTTATTCTAATACTTATAACCATGGTTGGAAAGATCATCCCAATTTCAGTTATGCGAACAAGCAAGCTGCCGCTCCCAATCCATATGCAAGACAAGGTGGTTTTCAACAACAATTCCAACCACAACAGCAAGATCCAAAGGAGGACGCCTCTGAGAAGATGATTACCATGGTGCAAGGTCTTTCATACATGTTTCAACAAAGTCAGCAGAAAACTGATCAATTTGTGCAGAAAACTGATCAATTCATACAGAAAGCCGAACAAAATCAATTAAAAACTGATAATGCTATTAGAGATTTGCAGACTCAAGTGGGGAAATTGGCAATTGATATGAATATTATGAAGGCTCATGCATCAACAACACTCCCATCACAACCTTTTGTGAACCTAAGAGAACACGTTAATGCAATAATTCTAAGAAGTGGGAGAAAAACTGAAGAGCCACATCAACAAAAAGAGGTTAGTAACGACATCGAAAAGGATGTAGAGGAGGAAACTGTCCCAAAGGAAAAGACAACCTCAAACGGCCAACCTAAGACACAGTTCTCACTTTTACCATACCACCTCCTTTCCATAGTCATTTTGCCAAGTCGAAGAAGCAGTCTCAAGACAAGGAGATCATGGACATTTTCAGCAAGATACATGTCAACATTCCACTCATTGAGGCCATCAGAACCGTACCCAGGTATGCCAAGATTTTGAAGGATTTGTATACAAGGAAGGATAGGTTGATTTCTAATGAGATTACTTAAGTGGGCTAAAAAGCTACAACAATGTTACTGAAGAAGATGCATACAAAGTGTGAAGATCCTACAAAGGTTGATTGCTAATGTGAAGATCCTGGTGGTTTCACGGTACCCGTTACTATTGGTAACCGATGATTCGAGCGTGCTTTGCTTGATTTGGGGAGCATCCATAAGTGTTATATCAGCCGATGTTTATGATTATTTGAATCTTGGACCTTTGAAAGACGCAAAGATCACTATTCAATTGGCTAACAAGTACAATATATATCCTAAGGGAATCGTGGAGGACGTGTTAGTTCAAGTGAATCAGTTAATATTTTCGGTTAATTTCTACATTGTGGATATACACAATGGAGATAATTGTTCACCTACTTCGTTACGTCTTGAGAGACCGTTCATGAAGACTGCAAAGACGAAGATTGATGTTGATAGTGATGTTCACTCATCTTTCTCTATTGATGTTATTGGTTCGTTAGCACAACAAATGTTTGATTTGAATATTGAATATGAACTTGGAGTTGTGTTACGGAACAATATTGATTTGAACGTTCTCGGGCAACCGAACCTGGAAGTTGACTCAGCCAAAGAGCTAGTGGAGATTTGTGGTGCCTAAACAGCATTACAAGAAGCCAAACAGGGTAATATTTGTTATAGTTATTTACCCATAACTAATGAGGTTCTTTTACCTTTTACTGTGCAGGAACCGAAACTTGAATTGAAGCCGCTTACAGACCACTTAAAGTACGCGTACTTAGGAGATAAAGAAGAACTTCCGGTGATTATTGCAAAGAACCTCACCCCAATACAAGAAGAACGTCTACTTAGGGTTCTGAAAGAGCACAAAACGACTATTGGTTGGACAATTGCTGATATCAAAAGCATTAGTCCATCCATGTGCATGCATAGAATCTTAATGGCAGATAATTTTAAGCCGGTACGTGATACTCAACGTAGGCTTAACTATCCCCCCCCCCCCCAATGATGGAGGTCGTGAATAAAGAGATCCTCAAATTACTAAGTGTGGGGGTGATTTACCCAATTTCTGATAGCAAATGGGTTTGCCCGGTTCAAGTGGTGCCTAAGAAATTAGGTATCACTATTGTTAGAAATCAATATGATGAACTTGTTCCTACAAGAGTTCAAACAGGATGGAGAGTGTGCATAGACTACAGAAAGCTTAATGCCGCAACCCGAAAGGATTACTTTCCTTTACCTTTCATTGATCAGATGTTAGAGAGGTTAGGGAGACATAGACATTATTGCTTTTTGGACGGTTATTCGGGGTACAATCAGATTGTTATTGCACCAGAAGATCAAGAGAAGACTACTTTCGCTTTTCCTTTTGGTACGTTTGCCTATAGACGGATGTCGTTTGGTCTTTGCAATGTGCCTGCCACTTTTCAGAGATGTATGGTCAGTATATTTTCTGATTATGTGGAACGCATTATTGAGGTATTTATGGATGATTTTAGTATTTATGGTGATTCATTTTGATATTTGTTTACAAAATCTTGAACTTGTGCTTAAAAGATGCATAAACACTAATCTTGTTTTAAATTGGGAGAAATGCCATTTTATTGTAAACCATGGCATAATGCTCGGTCATATTGTGTCCTCTCGAGGGCTCGAAGTTGACAAAGCAAAGATAGACTTAATAAGAAACTTACAATATCCCACTTCGGTGAGGGAAATTCGTTCTTTTCTTGGTCATGCAGGTTTTTACAGGCGGTTTATCAAGGATTTCTCCAAAATCTCAATGCCGATATGCAAATTATTGCAAAAAAGAGGTTATTTTTTACTTCAACAAGGCGTGCAAGGAAGTCTTTGATAGATTGAAAGAATTGTTGACAACTGCACCAATTATCAAGTCACCAGATTGGAGTTTGCCATTTGAATTAATGTGTGATGCAAGTGACTATGCAGTTGGAGTCGTTTTGGGTCAAAAAGTAGACAAGCTATCTCATGTGATTTATTATGCATTTAAGACCCTAACGATGCACAAATCAACTATTCTACCACCGAGAAAGAAATTTTGGCTATAGTTTTTGCACTAGAAAAATTTAGATCCTATTTGGTGGGTACAAAAGTGATTGTATTTTTTGATCATGTAGCACTTCGGTACCTACTAAAGAAGAAAGAAGTTAAGCCAAGACTTATACGGTGAATATTAATATTACAAGATTGATAACGAAATTAAGGATAAAAGAGGTGTTTAAAATATTGTTGTTGATCTCCTTAGCAGACTTGTTATTTCCGAAGAAGAACTTCCCTTACAAGATCGTTTTCCAGACGAACAACTTTTCTTAATTGAAGATTCAACACCTTGGTACGCGGACATAGTGAACTACTTGGTTACAAGACAAGTACCTAGTACAATGTCTAACTTTCAAAAGCTTAAGCTTAAGAAAATAGCCAAGCAGTATGTATGGGATGAGCCCTACCTGTGGAAATACGGTTCTGATCAAATCATTCGCAGGTGCGTATCTAATTCTGAATTTCAATCAATTCATACTTTTTGTCATACTTATGAATATGGTGGTCATTTTGGTTCTAAATGTACCGATTTCAAAATACTTGAAAGTGGATTCTATTGGCCTACCCTATTCGAGGATGCATATATTTTTTGAATTTAGTATCATATATTTTTTGAGTTTTTCAGGGATGTTATATCAGAAATCAGAATTTACGGTTTTGAACATTGAGGACAATGTTGAGTTTAAGTGTGGGGAAGCATTTAGTATCATACTATTTTCATATACACATAAATAAATAATACTCTTTGATTTCTTGCATTCTTGATACTTCATCTTTTGGAGTTAATTTTGAGCTACTTAGGATGACACTCTAAACCTTTTTAAGGTTGAAACCGTTTTTCAGCTATAGATTAAGTTCCATTTATTTCAATCCTTAAATATATACGTTCGTAATTGAATGCATAACTAAAATATGGTAGTCGTTTGAAAGATTCATCCTCGCAATTAATCATTACTGAATCACTTTCTTTATATTTTTTGTAGTTATATGTTTCTCTAAAGTGATTTGGTGGGATCCTGATACTGCCGTGGATGGTGTAGCAAGGTAATCATTGGTTGAGTTATTTAAAACCCCATAGAAAATTGTCTTACACTCATAAAGAGTGATTCGGAAAAAAATAAAAATAAAATAAAAAAGTAATAATAAGGCTCCTCTTCATTTATCGACACTAATAAATGATAGGTCCAGAATTTCGGACTAGTCATGTCGATGAAACAAAAACCTATCATCATCATATAGCAAGTCAAAAAGACTATTGATGAGGTTATTTACACTTTGGTAGAAGTATTTGTGAAACGTTGTCCCTGTCTCCGTCGCCTAAACAAGTGTGGAACGCAGAATCCAAGGCAACTATCACATACTTTCTGAAAAGGAATATAAGCTTAGAGTATTTAATCATGTGGTCAACTTAAATGGGTGTTTCTCTCAACTATTGCGCTATAAATAAGAATCCTTTGACGACATTCATACAAGTATTGTGGGTAACATCTTTCACTTTAGACAACATTTGCACACTTCACTTTTCTATTTTCATTTTCTTATCTATCCATGTGATTTCAGTATGCGAGTGTTGTGAAAATCATTGCAACAAGTACGATGACCATCTTAGTAGAGTTTTTCAATCAGGTTGAATGTCTCACGTAAGTAATCGCTTATATGTGATGATTGGAATGTATGTGGGATGTTTGTAGCTAAAGAACATATGAAAGCTAATTATTTGGATTTCTACTTTGTGTCTATCCTTAGTGGTTCTTCCAAGGCAAGAAATTGGAGTAGGTTTTGTGGGTATACCTTTTGTAAGCCCTCACGAGACTATAACTCATCCAATAGGAACACCTAGGGGTTTAAAGGCTTGTTATACATACTAAGTGTAACCGTATTCTCTACGACATGGAGTTGTTGTATTTAGGATTAGTTATATTTAGTTTGCTTGAGGACTATAAAAAGCTAACTTTGGGGAAATTTGATAAGTGCATAATTCATATGATTTTAGTGTTCATTCCATACTTGTTTAAGCTATTATTCTTGCATATTTTTGTATTATTACTCTTGTTTTCTCTTATGTGTGTCTATTATGTGAATCATCCAAAAAGGACCTACAAAGTTCTTAAAAGAGCTATGAAGAGAAGTATCCTAAGTATCCGAGTGCCCAAGTCCAAGAGAAATGGAAGAAGTGCAACGAAAAGGAACAAAGTGCTCAAAATCAAGACACGGGACAAATACCGATCTTAAATCATTCAAATTAAGTATTTATCATCATCATATTGAATATAATTTAAAGATAAAAATAATTCAAAAAGAATGATGTCATTCCGAGTTCGGACGAAGAAATTATGGCCAAAAAGAGCTTTTATCGAATACCGAAGACGGTAAAGTATACATACTTGAAATCCGAAATTTTCTGCTGGATTTTGCATTATGCGTACGGGTACGCTTACTTAAAGTCCCTGAATACCTTAGTTTTAGTTTATGAAGGCCTAAGGGCACGTTTGGAATCGCTATTTCATGTTTTCGTGTCGGGTTCTTGAACCGAACTCAATATGTGAAGACCAAGCAATGTAAACATATAAAAAGGTGTTAGGTTATGTAAAATGATATCACATCATTAGATCACGAAATTGTAAGTCTTGGAGAGAAGAAACAACACACGCAGCGATTCTCAATCGTAACGTTATCTCTAAACTTTTCTTATATGTATATCATGGATGCTTCTACATCCATGAGTAGCTAAACACCTATTGATTGAGGATGAATTCTAAGTTGTAAAATTGATTTGATTTATTATATGAATCTATTTTGATTTCTTCATATGATTATCGTTTGTGCCTACTATTTAAAATACTTATGATTGATTGATAGATTGTTCAGGTGGCCAACTAAATATATTTGTTAATCTAATTTATTGCTAGTAAGGGTTAGGATATCCGTAATTGTTGAATAATTCCTTACACAGGTAGAGAACGCGAGACCTTGTATAGGGATTCTGTAAAGCAATCGTGTGTAGACACAACCTTAGAAAGTAGACCGAGCGTACTGAGCCTAACTACTAGGATCAAACCTAAATTCACAAACCCTAAGGAATTCGATTGAATTACATCTTGTAAGCGTACCTCAAGGTGGTTCAGACGAATAGAATCTGGTAACTAAGCGTACTTGTTATCCAGTGATATAAGGAATTTTGGGAATAACTAAGTGTACCTGTTATCAAATTTCTAAATAATATACCTCTGAACCATCCAAACTGAGAACCCCATTGATGTAGAAATCTTTTAAACCTTTTTGATAGAGATGATACTGTAATTCCAATCATTTAAATCTTCTTTATTCTTTCTACCCTATAAACTGTTTCCAATAAAAATTAACGAAAACAAATAATATTGGACTAGAAAAAAGTGGTGTCGGAATTCGGACGTCGCAATCATCCCCGTTGGGGATGAAACATGAAATATTCGATCTATTGTGCAATGTTACTATTTTTGACTATTGTCATCAATACCCACAATTCTTTCAGCGAGATAGATGTTTTCAGAATGTAATTTATAATGTTATGCGAAAGCGGTAAGCATATATACCACGTGAACTTCCATATTGATAAAAAAAATTTTTTTGCAAATGTGGGGACAAATTTTTTCCAACTCCACATCACATAGGTCCTGGATCGGTCCTTTGTGAATTTAGTTTTTCTGAGGGCAACTCTAATATACCTTAAAATGCGAAGATGTACCAAGCATATGACCACGCATTCGAATACAACAATAATTGGTCTACCACTTGTGCCTTTCTGATCCAGTTGTAAAAACGGACCCAAAACTTGGTGAGGTTTTTCTTTTTGATAATTGGTTGGTTCTTACGGGAGATAACGGCATGTTTTAATTAGACATTTGTCTTGGTCCTTTTGGATAATTAGGATACGTTTTTTTAAAGCAACTATTGTGATTAAAGATTATCTGTTCATAATTTGTTATTCCGATCCTAGTTAGTAATTCGGGGTACGGGAAACGTTCGGAAAGGGATATGTACGAGTATTATACGGATTCGTAAAAATTAAATATGATCAAAAATACGGTCAACGGTTCGTCATTCGGTAACAATCGGAACGGCATACGTACATGTATAATTCGATTTATTAATGTCAGTTCGGGACTGAAAATTTGGCTTACTTATATTAATACAAATACCATTTTTGCAATATATACTATTGTTTTCCAGTAATATTGTTATATATATATTCATATATGCAAAAGAATCACCAACAACCGTCTGTTGCAAGGGTTAGTTGATTAGTTAGAGGCCCCTAGATGCTAGGTTCGAATCTCTTCCTATGTACATTTTTATAACATTAATATCTATTTGTATTTGTTGAATTAATCAGTATGAGCTGGCACCGTATTTGTTGCCCGGATCATTCGCGTCGCCGGATTATTCGCGTACAATCCGGAAAGTCCATAAAAGCCGCGTCTTCAGTCCGGCATTTCAGCAGTTCGCTTAATATACGCGAATCCGAATGATAGTTAAAAGTTCGCGAATGATTAACTTACTAACTACGATTCCAACTATCATTCGCGAATGATTAACTTACTGACTACAATTCCAACCAATTGGATATCTTGTTTTCCTAGAAGACAAACAAATACTAGTAAAAAATGACATCTTAATCAACTAATTATTACTAGGATTTCGTGCCTCGGCCCACCATTGGGTGTACACTGAGCTTTTTAGAGTACATCCCCACCAATGGGGTATACACTCTACTCTATTTTGGATTCTTCTTTCTTTCTTTCACCTGGGTTTACAGTGAGGAAAGACGAAAGTTAGATGCGATTGAAAACCCTTAGAGGTTATTTTCTTTTCTCCTTACAATTCTTCAAGAGCTGCATTTTCTTGAGAGTAAGGTTCATCATTCTCCTCCATCTGATTTGTTTCCATTTATTTTTATTTTTTTTCTTTTAGGTAATAAAAATTGGTGCTCAGATGGGGTCTCTGGTGGAGAACAAGGAAGTAAAATCTGAGTCTTTTAAGCTGAATATAGAAGGGGTAAGTTGCTTTTATACTACTATTTTGAGTTTTCTATGGTGGGATCATAATCCAAATATTTTAGGACTTATTATTCATAACTTGGGTACCCAATATGTAACGACCCGGATTTTCAGACTTTTAGCGGACACAGATCTGACCTTGTGGGTCGGGTCCGATCCAGCTAGCAAGTCCAAATTTCCGGACCGCCACTCGTGTAGGACTAGGTTTTTCGTTCCGGAAGATTTTAATAAATTACAAAACTCAACTCAAATGAAATATAATATTACTTTTAAAATTACAAAACTATAAAATAATAATTACAAAATCAAAGTATATTAAAACAAACCAACACTCTGGTTTAATTTAAAAGTCGCAAATCCAAAATCCCCATGATAAACAATAATTTCTTTTATGGCTAGTGTTTCTTCATTCTCTGTGGAAAAGGAAGGAAAAGGGGTGAGCAAACCACAACCCAGTAGGAAGTTTCCAAAAATAATAGAGTGTATCGAAAATAAAACACATGCAACCGCTATTGTAGTTAAAATCATGCATCAAAATTTGCAATAATACTTACACCATTTTAACCATAGATATTAGACACATTCTTACTCAAAATCTTCAACATTAAACTCTAGGTCCTTAATCTAGTTTCCGGAGTTATTCCGCTAAATAAACCACTACTATTACCGAACTGTCTTCTTTTTCTTTGTTCAAAAAAATTCTTTGAAAATAATAATAATAATAATAATAATAAGAAGGTATTATTATTAGTCTCAAAAACAAGAAATATTTGGACATATGCTCTTCACGTGGCTATGGGTTTGGTGTGCTGGCGTTTTCCACCTTAGGTGAGCTCAGAGAGGATACAATTTCCTTTCTCAAAATACTGAGGAATTGCATGGCTAGACATGATGCCAATTTCAATCTAGGCAATTCTATTTTCCATAGGCTAGGGATTGTTATTCAAAAAGATATTGGCGCCCAACTTGTTGTTAGGCTACCCACCAACTCTTTGTAAATTTCCTTTGTTTGTTTAATAAAGAGTTTTAAAAAATAATAATAATAATAATAAAGATATGCAATATCTTTCAGCGTGCCTTGTCACAGTTCATGCAGGTATGTGGGCTGTCTTCTTTCAATATCAATGATATTGCCACTCATCCTATGAAATCTTTGGCAATACAATATTTTGAGGTTGTTAAGAAAGATATGCCTTCCGAATTTTTTATGTCATGAACATGATACTATACTTTGGAAAAGCAATAGGCTTGACCACGTTCAGGATTACCTCAAAGATATACCAATATGTGGGATTAATCAGACACTTGGTCCTCGTCAATTCAGGGAAGTTTTTAGTTATAGACTTGGTGTACCTATTTTTAATACTATTGATGTTTGTGATCGTTGTAAGAGGAAAATGGATATTTATGGTGATCATGCACTTCATTGTGCAAGTGAGGTGGGCATAAAGTTTAGACATGATTTTGTTAGGGATGTTGTTTACAAGGATGAAGTTGCAGGTAGAAAGGAGGTCAATCTTGGACTCTCTTCGGATGATGGCAATGATTTGAAGCCCACCGACATTCTTGTATATAATGGGGTTAATGGACAAGATTTTTGTTTTGATGTTACGGGTGTTTCACCTTTTGCCGGTATTAATGGTCGGACTTTCGTTCCGGGTGTCGCCATTTCTAATGTTATTCCACGCAAGAGGGCGAAGTATTTGGGTAAGGTGTCTATCATGGGTATGGTTTTGGCGTTCTTGCTTTCTCCACTTTAGGCGAACTTAATGAAGACATGATATTTCTTTTGAAGAGGTTGAGAAATTGTATAGCTAATTACGACCTCAATTACAAAATAGGTAATTCTCTTTTTTATAGATTAGGTATTTCAATTCAAAAGGGTGTAGGGGCTCAACTTGTAGCTAGGTTGCCCCCCATTGACATTGTACCTTGTATTTGATTCTTTTGTTAATAAAAGCCTTTGCGGCGCCTTTTTTGATAAATAATAATAATAACAAAAATGTCAACGGTGTTACAGAATTAGGGGGTCGGTGCCCAGATTGTTGTTGTAACAAATTTGTTTCGATGTGTTGATTGAAATTCGAGTTAGGGTTTTGAAATTTGGTTTCTTTGAGAGTGATTGGTGTTACAGAATTAGGGGTGTTGGAATTTAAATTCAGTTTTTTTGTGCTTTGTTGGTTTAGCAAAATTAGGGGTTTATAAATTTCAATTTATCTCTCTCTTTCTGGGAAAATTTCGAACAAGTTCTTTGAGGAGTTAACGGGAGGATTAAGGAGTTAACATGTTTCAAATTTTATCAGATTGTTCGTTGTACGGAACTGAAGTTGATTTCGTGATTAGTTTTGTGTGGAAGTGAAGTTGAATTGATTGTTGTGTGTAATTGTGGCTGAATTAGGGGTGGTTCTTTTGTGAATTTCTTATTGATTTATGGGTTTTGGGTTCTTGTTTTTCCAGCTCTTGGGTTCCGTTTTGGGAATTTGAGGCAGTGGGGTTGTAGTCGATTGCTGAACTGGGGAAAGGGCTGATCAATTTATTCTCATTACTCAGTGGTGCTCGGGTCTTGTCAAAGTTGAGTTCAAGGTTGGGGGTTTTCATTCAGATTGATTGATGTGTGTAATTGAAGTTGTAT
Source organism: Papaver somniferum (assembly GCF_003573695.1). Lineage (NCBI taxonomy): Eukaryota > Viridiplantae > Streptophyta > Magnoliopsida > Ranunculales > Papaveraceae > Papaver > Papaver somniferum. The sequence continues at coordinate 35,802,503 of NC_039360.1, read as the reverse complement.
TAAGGTGAGTTATTGTGGTTGGATCGCAAGCAGTTAGTAGCGTAGTTCTCACTCCTCAGTGGGGTAAGCAATTTTACCAGTTCTTCATCCTCAGTGAAGCAAGTTCTGCATTGTGGGAGCAGTTTCACCAGCTCTGAAGTTTATCCTTTGTGAAGGGAGGTGTTCTGTTGTTTGGAGGATTCACGGTATCAGTTGGTCGGCTGGTTTTTTCGGTGGTGCAAGGATATCTGGTACTTCTTTGAGCAGTTTTGGAGGTTTTGTGGTGTTTTAGGTATCAATTGTTTGAGTGTTGTGTGAATTCAAAGCTGATAAAGGAGGTGTTTTGGCAGAAGTGTATTCGAGTAACCCTTAATCCTCAGTGGTGCAAATTTAATTAGTGTTTTGGTATATGGTAATTTGAGTTTTCATTGATATTGAAAACCTAAATTCCCATACACTAAATCCTAATTTTTAGTTACAGTGAAGATTGTAGTGAATCTTCATCCTGGGACAATGCCGCAGACGAGATCAAGATCTTCACAATCATCATCCGTCCAAATGCCGGTGGTTTCGATTGATGCAGCGCACTTAGGCTCTTATTCCGGTCATCTGTTACTCTTCCAGAACTACCAGATTGTAATGCCTATGACTCAGATGACGATACATATTACCATTGTCCCTTTAAGCGTTTTGAGGAATGTACAGATGGTGTTGGTGGAAGAGGGTACGTCAGAACATCCATTCTCAAGCATATACATGACAGACACTACCCAACTAATAAACACATCTCTATCTGTCGACAAAGAATTTGTACAGAGGTAAGTGTATACACTGCTTGGTAAAGGGTTTTACGCCAACAACATATATGGTTGTGTGTTCCATGTATGCAATGCTATTCTTGGAAACGTCTTTGTCGAGATCATGATGGAGGGATTATTAATGGCCCATACAATGGTAGAGGCACTGATTATTTAATATATGGGATTGAAAAACCTACATTACAAATTCCTGAGTCTAGACTCAACACCTCAGTGCATATTGGTGAATGTTCAAGTGATTCTAGACAGGCAGACGACTCTTTGGGCTTATCTGTGGACATGCTCAATCTGGTTTTACAGAAACAGATAACAACAATAACAAGCATTCCTCCTCAGTGTAGACTCAATTTATCTAGAGACTTAAAATCATCCCTAGATAGAGTTTTGGGACATCCCAATGATCTCAGTGCATGGCTGCATTTGCTCCTTCTGCCTGTATGTACACTTAGTCTTTACTTTCCCAAAAGTTCTGTTAAAGAAAGATCTGGTAATAGGAAAAGACTTCAGACTGCTTCTATAAACGGTGCCCTTACTAGATGGAGGGAACCACAGGGTGTGTTGTTTTGGTCCAAAAAATTCTGCAGATGCATAAAGAGGTTCAAAAAGGCAGGAAACAAGGCCAAAAGAAACGTAAAACGAACGTGGAAGCATGCAGGAATAAGATTAGTAATGGCCTCTACACTGCAGCCGTTCGGATTTTATCCTCTAACATAGTTGCACCAGATAATCCAGATACTCTGCACGAATTACAACAAAAACATCCGTACGCACCCCCTCCTACCATTCCTTCAGGCAATGTTTCTGCTGCGGCTATATCAGTTGACAACAAGGAAGTATTGGATGCCATTAGAAGCTTTCCGAAAGGTACTTCCTGCGGCAGGGACGGACTGCGTGCTCAACACTTATTAGACGCACTGAGTGGCCCTGCGGCTGCTGTTTCTGATGAGTTACTCAATTCAATAGCTGGTGTTGTAAATATGTGGCTCTCCGGTGATTGTCCGGTTGTTCTTGGGCAATACATTGCTAGTGCCCCATTAACTCCCTTACTCAATCCAGATGGAGGTTTGCGGCCAATAGCAATTGGTACAATTTGGAGGCGACTGTGCTCCAAGATTGCTGCAACCTCAGTTGGGAAGGAGATGCCCAACTACTTGGGTAATCACCAGTATGGCATGGGTATCCCTTGTGGCGGTGAGAGTATTCTTCATGCAGCAAACAGGCTAATGGAATTAAAAGGTACACAAAACAACATTACCATGATGCTTGTTGATTTTTTGAATGCACTTAATCTGGTAGATAGGACAAACCTAATCAGAGAAGTACGAGATAAATGCCCTCGTATATCTAAGTGGGTTGAGTTCTGTTATGCTCAACCTACTAGGTTATATTATAATGACTCAATCCTATCGTCATCTAAGGGTGTCCATCAAGGGGATCCCCTTGGACCACTTACTTTTTCTCTAGTTTTACATCCATTGGTCTGCAAAATTGCCTCAAACTGCTCTCTTGATATGCATGTATGGTACCTCGACGACGGAACCATTGTTGGCGACACGTTGGAAGTGTCAAAGGCCCTTAATATCATCCAACAAGAAGGTGGAGACAGAGGCCTACAATTAAACATCAGGAAAACTGAGATTTACTGGCCATTTACGGATCCGAGGTGTTTTATGGAAGATGTTTTTCCAACTGATATAGGAAGACCTACCAATGGTGTCATGATTCTTGGGGGGCCTGTTAGTAGTGATCATCAATACTGCAGTGACTTGGTTTTGTCCAGAGCTGATAAAACTGTCCACTTAATGAATTCTGTAAGACAACTGAATGATCTGCAGAGAGCTTTTTCTTTTACGCAATTGCACAAGAGTTTCTAAACTATACTTCACTCTACGAACCACATCTCCGCAAGTTTTACAGTCTTCCATTACTCATTACGACCACCACCGGATGACAATATCTCTAACACTTGATCACTGGTGGTGGTGCCGGCTTTGGTCCACTCCAACATCGGCTTGTTACACTGCCTATTAAATATGGAGGGTTTGTCATCTATACACTTGAGGATACGAGCCAGTATTGTTACTTGGCATCACTTACTCAGACTTACCACTTGCAGACTAATATTTTGAATGTCGTGGACATTTCATCCCCTAGCCACAATTACCAACATGCTCTCAACAAGTTTATGCATGCTTGCGGTCTTTCTTCTTTCAGCATCAGTTCTACTGCCCCACATCCTATGAAAACTTTGGCAGCCCAATTCTTTGATGTCGTTAAGAAAGAGATACCAGCTAAGTTCCAGTTGACAGCGAGAGACGCAGTTTTGTGGCAAAGCAATCAACTCGATCCCGCCATGGACTACCTGAAAGCAATTCCAGTTGCCGGCCTTAACCAATCACTCGGACCTAGGCAGTTCCGTGTCGTATCCCATTATCGTCTCGGCATTCCACTATTTGTTGAAGATAACACTTGCTCCTGTTCTGGTCGCGGCATGGATGTATTTGGTGATCATGCACTCCACTGTGCAAGCGAAGTTGGCCTTAAAGTTCGTCACGATTTGGTACGAGACATTATCATGGATATTCGTTATCGATGCGGCGTTGCGGCTAGGAAAGAATTCTCTTTGGGATTTCTTTCTGAACAGGACACATCTCTCAAGCCTGCTGACATATTCATACACAATTGAGAAAATGGACAAGATACTTGCTTTGACGTCACCGGAGTTTCGTCTTTCACCGGCGGTGGAATTCGTAGCTTCACAGCGGGGCACGCTATTTCTGCGGCGGTTGCTCGTAAATGCAACAAATACCTAGCCAAGTGTACATCTCAAGGATACCGATTTTATGCCTTGGCCTTCTCGACTATGGGGGAGCTTGGAGAGGACCTTGTTTTGCTGTTGAGGAGATTGAAGAATTGCATGACTAACTATGATACTAACAACAAAGTAGGAGGTTTGCTTTTCAATAGGATAGGTTTGGCTATAATAATAATAATAATCTTAGTTTATCTTCTTTATTTTTTTTAATCTAATTAAACTTTAGATTAAAATCCGAATAATTAATATGGATAGGGTTTTAAACGCAAAAATCATGTTAAGAAAATTACGTGGTTTAACACTATTAACCTCTTACAAAGAATTTTGTCCCGAAATTCAAAACCAAAAATACAAGGTGTTACACAATAAGTAAAGATGGATCTGGTTCTAAAACGCTTTTAAGTATTAAGACTGAGGTTTCAAATTTGTATGTGTTGATGCATTCATAGTTCTGAAATTCTAAGTTGTTGTTTCATTTAATCTTCTTCCATTTATGTTTTAAGATGATACTTGTACTTTCACTGCCTATAGATATCTCTCATAGTTCCCTAGTGTAGTCAATATATTTTCAGGATTGATTTTGACTAGCTAATAGTTGTATAACCTCTTGCAATATTTCTATCTTGGATGGTTTTATGTACTCCTACATGCCTAAATGTCTGGTCACATGCTATCTAAACTATAGATTCTAAAGGTTCACTATTATAAATATTGGTTGAACTTTATTATCTATGTTGTCAAGAACAACAGTTGAAGCCTGATTTTGTCAAATGATTTAGTCTTTGATGTGTTAGTGGGATAGATTTATCAAAGTTTTTGGTATCCCACTCACCCCATATAATTTAAAAACATTCTAACTTTTTATACATTTGCTTTAACTTTATAGTTGTTTAGATAGAGTTTATATGCCATGGCACATTGGTATTAGCATTGCAGGGGGTGGGGAGAAAATAAGAATTATAAATACATTATTGTTGTTGGTGACGATTAACAACTCTACCATATGACTATCATACATAATGTTGTGAAAGGAGAGAAACTAATCAAGATAAATTTAAAGTCTTCAAAGATAAAGTTTATGGTGGCTTTGCGGCTGGATGACTGTTCAATAATACGACAGAAGAGTACATAAAATCTGAAATAGCTAATGTGGAGAATCCAACAATTGTGGACATTGAAAGATCCATTCGTAATCAGAAAAAATCAAAATCAGCAGAGACCAAAAAGAAAAGAAAGATGATTACCAGATGTTGTTTGGGAGTTTCCATACTGAGGACAAGCCAACTATTAAGGGGTTCAACAAAAATGTTAGTCTTTCCATTTTAGTGATGTAATTGTAACATAATACTCTTTTGTTTAAGTTGTTAATTCCCCATAATGGTACCTAAACCTTAAATTTGTTTATAAATGCTCTATGGATTGCATAAGTATAATTCAGAGAGATTCTAGTAAATGTTTGTAGGACTCTATGGAGAAAAGGATGGAAGTATTCAGTTGTTATCTAATAAATTTTTTGAAATTTCAGGAAAATGGGAGAGTGACAAGTACGAATCCCATGGGATTATATTCCACAAAGTATGTGACTTATGGATCAGGTTGTATCACCGCGGATATCATTCTCAAAAAGATATGTGGGAGGTTGTCTAAAAACGAAGCCCTAATATGGATGGAACGTGCATTCGTTTTCGGCGCTCTTGACTGTGACCATACTGGTGGTAACATAACATGTAAGTACTAGTCTTTCTTTTAGCTTTTACTAGTTTTTTTTATCTTAAGTCATTTTTTTGTCATCTCCTTCCAGAAAATAAAAACATAAAGCCTATCGAGACAAGACAAAAGTAAAAGCAAATGTATAAAAAGTTAGAATGTTTTGCATTGTTCATATTTTCAGAAATTAAATCGACAACTTTAGCTCAATTCTCCTTAGGAACGAATCTGCTTATTATTGTGCTCCTTGTTAGTGTAAGAAGAGTAAGGAATATATTTTTTTGTGAGTTTGACACAATTGGCGTCGCTACCTGGGAGAAGTTGCTAGTTTGAGTTGTTATTTAATTTTCAGTTTTTGCATTTAGTTTTCATTATCTTTTACTAATTTGTTTGCTTAGAATCTTATTTTTCACCTACAAAAAAATCACTTATTTGGCGTGTGCACAATTGGGAACAAGAGGTAAGTATCTAAACGAGTTGTGTGCATAAGTTTTCAAGATGTATCCTTTTTGGAACAACATATATGGTTCACAAGACCAAGCATACTACTGCAATAATTCTGATTTTCAATCTCACTCTTACAAGAACTTCCAACTATATGTCGGATATAATCAAAACCAATCTTTTGGCTATGATGACTATTCGACAAGACCTTGTGAGTATTCTCATACATTGAAGAAACCTCTTGGTGGTTATGTAAGTAAAAGATCACAAGGATGGGGGGATAGTTATACTTTTCATACGTTCCAATCTAGTTTCTTGCAGATGCCTAATGAATTCAAGGATTTGAGACGTACATGGAGCCAGATTAACTCAACTCCCAACATGCAGAGTTTCGTACAAAGTGAAACATATGGTAGTGTATTTAGACCTGTTTGGGATTGTACTTATGATCTTTCACCCATTCAACAGGAAGATACGTGGTCTAAAGAACCTATTGTGAGTAGTAGCGGAAAACGTGCTAACATAAAGAAACTCTTTAAACAATATGAGAAGTTGGAAGAAGAAGGAGAAACGGAAGATACTCTTCAAGAAATTTCTAGGGCCATACATGATGAAGTTAACCGCCATGTGGATAATGGAGAAGAGCCCCAAGAAGAAGATTCCGAGGATGATAAACCTTTGGAAAATGTTGATAATAACGGTGCTACTAGCTCAACTCATGATTATAATGATCATTCTCATATTCAAAAAGAAGCAGTTGAGTCTAGAAACACTATAATTATTAATGGTAAAACTTATGTTGTATATGAGAGCGATGATGATTATGACTTTTTTGTGATTAACACCCCTAGTGTAGAGATTGTGAATACTTTGAATGAGAAGTCAACTTGTGATGAAAACCGTAAGGATTACGATGACTTACTTGGAGCAGATTTCGATTCTGATGATGAAGAATTGCAAGTTATAGATACAAAAGAAACTAATGAAGAACGGTTGAATGAGAATAATGATACTTATGATGTGAGAACGATATTATGCAGCAGTACCGAGGATCCGGCAATACATGAGGTTTTGCAAGGTTTGTCTAACCCTTTACATGAATCTCTATCTAATAATGATCCTTCCAAACTTGAAGTAGTTTTTCAAAGAGTTGTTAATCCATCTTTTAGGAAGATACCTCATTTAGGGCTGGAATTGTGTTCTTCAAAAATACTATCCGAATTTCTTGCTTCTAAGTATCCACCATAAGTGTTAGGGAACTACATTCGGATTTCTTACTTGTTAGAATGTTAAATAATGGATTTAATCATGTCGGTGATGCAAATGACGAGCAGGGGGAAATGCATTATTAGAGTTGCTGATCAATCATTAGTGGAGACTACCTATTTTCATATCAACAGAGGCACCTGACCAAAAATTATTTGTATATGACTAAAGAGCTTTCTTTTGAGTATGTGTCACCGTACGCTAATTCCGGGTAGAATGGTGAGCCACCCCAATTCACAGCATTTTTAGCACTTTTTGATATCTTGAGTGCTAATTTTGTCAATCATGAGGGTGACGTCTATAGATGAAAGCCTCTTTTTTTTAGTTTGATTTGCAGTTAGCACCATTCTCTCGACAACAACAGATCCATAGAAACACCATCATCATCAACAAAGGAGCGACATCAAAATTTACAAGGAAAGTTGAAGACGTTTAAGGTTTAAAAGCAACAACACAAGAAAGAGCAAATTTCATATCCAAGTAAAGCAACAAACAATGGGAAGATTTTTATATACATGTTGAATACTTACATACAATGAGCATAATTCTATATCCAAGTATGAAAGCTTATGTACAAGAGCCATAACTCTTATCAAAAAGGTGAGAGTTATTGAAGTTTATGATACGAGACAATACAAGTTGTGAAGAATCAAGTGGTAAAGTACTTCTCCCACGACCATATTTCAATATTTTGTTTTATTTTCATTTTGTATTTTTTTTCTTGTCTCAATAAAAAGAAAAAAAAAGAAAAAAAATGAGACAGGAATATTTTGTTTTTAGTTTTTATTTATTTAATAAGCCGTGGGGATGGAAGAAAAATCTATCAAGAAGTTTCAAGGACAAGGATTTTAAGAGAAAGAGTTACAAATTTTCAAGGATCTACGAAGTTCAAGAGATTATCATCAACAGTTGAAGACCGAAGACGAAGACCAAGAATATGAAGAAGACGAGCCAAAGTAAGACGTTTTTGTTTGATGCTGTGAGAGTGGTGCTACCATTACTGTCGATCGAATGTGAAGGTGAGTAAGTAATCTCATCCTCGATAATAGTGTTTGATTTCCTTTCTTAGAGACCATCAGAAAAATATTTTTATTTTTCACGATTTAGTGGAGTCTCCAGAAATAATTCGGAAGGTTTCCTTCCCACCATTCTACGTGTGTAGGATTTCTCTCTTCATTCCTACCTGCACACATGTGAGACCCATAAAAAAACTTTCTTTTTGAATGCAATTATCATAAAATCCTTATTAGTGAGGCATAAGTCGAGGCGAAATGCTTATTGATCGCTCTCAAACACACGTTCTCTCATTATGGTGTGGTTATTTCTCACTCAACATTTAAGAATGAGAATATGTTCTTTGGTATTTCTAATTTCTTATTACTAGCATGCAGAACTTTATGTCCTCATAGCTCTTTGGATGCTTGGGATGCTGGAACGCTTCATAAGTTGGAAGATTAGGTTTTGTGGGTATATCTCTCGTAAACCCTCACGAGAGTATAAATGGTCCGCTAGGGACACCTAGAGGTTTAAAGGCTTGTTATACATGCTAAGTATATTGTATCCTCAACGAAACAGAGCTTTTCTACTATTTAGTTTGCTCGAGGACTAGCAAAGATTAAGTGTGGGGGAATTTGATAAGAGCTTAAAATATATCATTTGAATATTATTTTCTTATGCTTTTCTTTAATATTTCTCTTGTATTATTTGTATATTACGCTTTATTTGCATTTTGTAGGTGTTCATAGTCATGAGAAGAAATAATTAAAAATTGAGCTTAATTCATTGCTTGGTGACTAAAGAAACCGACGGACTCGAAGCTAGCAAGAATGGAAATCTTTGAGAGTGTCGATAGAGTAGATTCACTCTTTCTGCAGATTACTAGGGGGAAGCCCATTGTTCCATGAAGCGTTTCTATGGGCAGTCACTAAGAAACTGTTGAACGCAGGCAGGAAGATATTGAGCTATAAAAGAAGACCTAACTCTATAGAAAAGAGATATCCAACCCCCTTTACCACTGCCGTTCACATCCAACAGAGAGGAGCTCTCTGCTCCTCTACAACCATCATCACCACCATAGTTTGCATTCCCATTCATCTCCACCTGCATATCCTCTGTAATACCACCACCAGCACCATTAATCCACCAGTGCATACCACCTCATCTGCATATCATCAGCGTTCACAAACTTTCACATCTGCAGTTCAGTTCCGCTTACCACCATCAGCAAGCCAACACCAGCACCAATCTCCTCAACCGGTTGCTGTTACATCTATCCCACCTGCAGTTTACGAGCTACGGTAACAACAAGCAATCAAACCATAAAATTCCACCACCATTCCATTACTACTAGGATAGCGTTCCACCTCACATCATCTCTCACCAGCTGATTAGGTTTTCCCATAGTTAGAAGTTTGCTTTCGCTTTTCATATATTTTTATTTTTCCATGAACTCCATGCATAGCTAAATATCTTGTTTGGTTAGGGATTTTTCAGAAGCTATGTGACTTTATTTTACGAATCTTAATATTATTTTATTGCTTGTTATCTACCGTTCTTATGACCATGGATTGTTTGTAGGGTATTTAAAAGGTCAATTAGATATCTTGTTTGTGATACTAAAGCTAGATTTTAGAACCATAATCCGTAATTGTTACAGTAATATAATCACAAGTATCAAAACATAAACGCTGCAATGGGATGTTGTGGACTCTGATGTGTATTTAACAACTCTAAGTTAACATGTCGAACTTATGTGCATGTGGTTAGGATTAATTCGACTCATAGAACATACCGGTTGGTTAAGTTACACTAGAGAGCTTATTCAAAGTGGATTGATTCACTAGACACGAGTAAAGAACTTATTCTATGAAGTGACTTTGGAGTTTATTAGACTTGTTGAACTTATAACTAGTCTAGGATTGTTAGTAAACGTATTTTGAAGAAGCTTCATGTTCACTAGTGGAGGAAGACCCCCTAATCATTCTCATCCTCATTGTTCACAGTCATATTTTTTTTTTAGTTTTTGCATTGTTCATATTTTCAGAAATTAAATCGACAACTTTAGCTCAACTCTCCCTTAGGGACGAACCTGCTTATTATTTTGCTACTTATTAGTGTAAGAGGAGTAAGAAATATATTTTTTGTGAGTTCGACACATACCTATGAACCATCCTAACTGAGAAACCCATTGATGTAGAAATATTTTATTTTATTTTTGATAAAGATGATACTGTAATTCCAATCATTTAAATCTTGTTTATCCTTTCTACCCGACAAACTGTTTCCAAGAAAATTTAACGAAAACAAATAATATTGGATTGAAAATAGTGGCGTCGGAATTCAGGTGTCGCAATCATCCTCGTTGAGGATGAAACATTAAATATTCAATCTATTGTGCAATGTTATTATTTTCGACTATTGACATCAATACCTGTAATTCTTTCAGTGAGATAGATGTATTCAAAATGTAATTTATAATGTTATGCGAAAGCGGTAAACATATATACCACGTGAACTTCCATGTTGATAAAAAAAATTCCTTTGCAAATGGGGGGAATTTTTTTTCCAACCCCACATCACATAAGTCCTGGATCGGTTCTTTGTGTATTTAGTTTTTCCGAGGGAAACTCTAAAATACCTTAAAATACGAAGATGTACCAAGCATATGACCACGCATTCGAATACAACAATAATCGGTATACCACTTGTGCCTTTCTGATCCAGTTGTAAGCACGGACCGAAACTTGGAGAGGATTTTTTTTTGATAAATGGTTGGTTCGTACGGGAGACAACGACACGTTTTAAATTAGACATTTGTCTTGGTCCTTTTGGACAATTAGGAGGACACGTTTTCTTTAAGAAACGACTGTAATTAGAAATTATCTGTTCATAATTTTCTATTCCAACCAATCAGATACCTTGTTTACTAGAAGAAACAAATACTAGTAAAAAATGACATCCTAATGATTTCGTAGTAAATACTAATCAACTAATTATTACTAGGGTTTCGTGCCTCATCCCACCATTAGGTGTACACTAATCTTTTTAGAGTACATTCTCACTAATGGGGTATACACTCTACTCTATTTTGGCTTCTTCTTTCTTTCTTTATTTCTTTCACCAGAGTTTACAGAGAGGAAAGACGAAATTTGGATTCAATTGAAAACCCTTAGAGGTTACTTTATTTTCTCCTTGCAATTCTTCAAGAGCTGCATTTTCTTGAGAGCCCGATTTGTTGCCCTTTTTTTATTTTTTTATTTTTTCTAATAAAAATTGTTGCTCAGATGGGTCTCTGGTGGGGAAAAAGGAAGTAAAATTCGAGTCTTTTAAGCTGAATAGAAGGGGTAAGTTGCTTTTATACTACTATTTTGAGTTTTCTATAGTGGGATTATAATCCAAACATTTTAGGACTTCTTAGTCCTTACTTGGGTACCCAATAAGTAAAGATGGATCTGGTTCTAAAACGCTTTTAAGTATTAAGACTGAGATTTCAAATTTGTATATGTTGATACATTCATAGTTCTGAAATTATAAGTTGTTGTTTCATTTAATTTTCTTCCATTTATGTTTTAAGATGATACTTGTATTTTCACCGCGTTTAGATATCTCTCCTACTTCCCTTTTCCAAAAGTGTAGTCAATATATTTTCTGGATTGATTTTGACTATTTGACTACAGTAGAAACTCTATAAATTAATGCTGTCGGGACCATCCAAATTTATTAATTAAGCGAGATATTAATTAACCGGTTGTTGATGGTGATTTTTAGCTTAGGGTTAAAATTGTAAAACCTTACATCTGACATAACGTCACTAGGACCACTAGCGCATTTATTGAATCATTCAACACGCCTACGTAAGAATTACCAGGGTAACTTTTTTTTTACATATATATATGTGTCATGTTCCATGGTAGAACCCTTAGTATTGACCGACATCACCTTCGTACACCAAACCCTAAATTTTTACACCACCGTGCCAATGGAAAACCATGCCAGTCACGTCTCCGCGCCAAGGCATGCTAACCATGCCAGCCGCACCACCGTGCCAATGGAAAACCATGCCAGCCACGTCTCCGCGCCAAGGCATGCCAACCATGCCAGCCGCATGTGCCAATGGCATGCCGTGCCATCCACATCTCCGCACCAAGGCATACCAACCATGCCAGCCGCGCCACCGTGCCAGCCGCATCTCCGCGCCAAATTATGCCAACCATGCCAGCCGCGCCGCCGTGCCAATGGAAAACCATGTCATCCACGTCTCCGCTCCAAAGCATGCCAACTATGCCAGTCGCGCCACCGTGCCAATGGAAAGTCGTGCCAGCCACATCTCCGTGCCAAGGCATGTCAACCATGCCAGCTGCTCCACCGTGCCAATAGCAAACCATGCCATCCACGTCTCCGCGCCAAGGCATGCCAACCATGCCAGCTGCACCACCGTGCCAATGGAAAACCATGCCAGCCACGTCTCCGCGCCAACCATGCCTCCCGCGCCACCGTGCCAATGGAAAACCATGCTAGCCACGTCTCCGCTCCAAGGCATGCCAACCATGATAGCCGCACCACATGTGCTAATGGCATGTCGTGCCAGCCGCACCACATGTGCCAATGGCATGCCGTGCCAGCCACACCTCCGCGCTAAGGCATGCCAACCATGCCAGCCGCGCCACCGTGCCAATGGCAAACCATGCCAACGATTGCATGCGAAAGCCATGCCGGCCCCGCTACATGTCGCTGGCTGCCAAAACGAAGGGTTGCAACAATCAACGGCCACCCTTCCATCTGAGATGCAGATCTTAGTCGTCCAAGGTCGCCAGCCAACGCATGGTAACCTTTGGACTAACACCAAAACCCTAGTTTTGGCCACGCCTAAACCGCTCCAAGGCATGCCGACCAGGACACATGTGCCAATGGCATGCCGTGCCAGCCACCTTGCCGCGCCTAAACCTTATCATGCCGTCCTTACCTTTACGGCTGCCAAAACGAAGGCGTGCGACAATCAAAGACCACCCTTCCATCTTAGATGCAAATCTTAGCCGTCCAAGGTCACCAACCAACGCATGGTAACCTTTGGTCCAACGTCAAAACCCTAGTTTTGGCCACGCCTAAACCGCGCCAAGGCATGCCGACCATGACACATGTGCCAATGACATGTCGTTCCAGCCACCTTGCCGCGCCTAAACCATACCATGCGGGCCTTCCCCTCACGGCTTCAAAAACGAAGGCGTGCTACAATCAATGGCCACCCTTCCATCTTAGATGCAATATTAACCTTTCAAGGTCACCAACCAACGCATGGTAACCTTTGGCCCAACGCCAAAACCCTAGTGTTGGCCATGCCTAAACCGCACCAAGGCATGCCGACCATGCCACATGTGCCAATGGCATGGCGTTCCAGCCACCTTGCCGCGCCTAAACCATACCATGTCGGCCTTCCCCTCACGGCTGCCAAAACGAAGGCGTGCGACAATCAACGACAACCCTTCCATCTTAGATGAAAGTCTAGTAGTCCAAGGACACCAACCAACGCATGGTAACCTTTGGACCAACGCCAAAACCCTAGTTTTGGCCACGCCTAAACCGCGCCAAGGCATACCGACCATGCCACGTGTGCCAATGGCATGCCGTGCCTGCCACCTTGTTGCGCCTAAACCATACCATTCCGGCCTTCCCTTCACGGCTTGCAACAATCGACGGCCACATTTCCATCTAAGACGTAGATCTTATCCGTCCAAGGTTACCAGCTAACGCAGGGCAACCTTTTGGCTCGACGCCAAGCCCTAGTTTTGGTCGCGCCCAAATAATGCCAAAACCGTAGATTTTGGCCACGCCTAAATTAGGCCATATTAAAGCCATGCCGGCCATGCTTTCATGCCACTGGATACCAAACGAAGGGTTGCAATAATCAACGGCTACCCTTCCTCTCAAGATGCAAAATCTCGACCGTCGAAGGTCACCACCTAGTCGGCAAGTCTCCCAATCTCAACTTGACAAACAACAGAAACATGTTACATGTTTTCCACCAAAACACTCGAGACATCAACACATGTCACAAACTGGGGGATGCTTATTGGGTATTGGTTTGGCGGTTTACAGCGTCCGGCGTACACTACGTCCGTTACAAGACAGTGTCATAAGGATGAGGCGGTTAGAAAATACAGGGAGTAATGGTAAAACGCTTTCTTTTATGGAACATCAATTTCAGGCGTTACCGGTTACCACCTCCTCCCATTTACTCATCCGTTTTCCATTTCTTACGAGACCAGAGTACGTTTCACTTCGACTTGTATAAATAGGTCTTACCTATTTCCACCGAACAACAAGTTCTGGTCAGGAGCATACAAAACTTAGAAAACGTTTGCTAGTTTTTCCATTTGTTAGATTCCCACTTTCTGATGCATGTCACAAAACAACTACTCTTCCAGGATCAACTATTCTGGTCTCAACACTCTCTTCACTTTCCTCTCCAAAACCAACCCTTCTCCTCCTCTTTGTGACCGAACCAAGCCTGGAACGACCATTTCTTGGTTTAGGACGTATTTGTACAGATTGATCTATTGAACCTAAATTACTCCCTTGCAGTACATTGTTTAGGGTTTAGACTCGTTTCTCACCCACACACCCGAAATTACCAAAATCAGCAGAAACCGTTTTCACCCTCAAACAATTGGCGACCACAGTGGGAGATTGATCTTTCTATTACAATGTCAACTTTCAATCCTCGATCTCATATTTCGACCCAGACGTCAGGACGGTAGAATCCAAACGACCCGCCCAGGGATCGACGACTCAGTTACCAGACGGCCCGGTTACCAGTCATGGCACGACAAGGGATGACTGGGGACTTTCCACAGTCACGGTGGTGCTTCCCACAAAACTCGGTCTTACACCCGGGAGATTCCTTTTCATCAGGAGATCCAAAAAACCGAGTAAGTGTTGCTAGACAAAATACATGGTATACTACTTCAAATCTTCACAGGGGAGATAAATAACCGATAGCCATATTTTTCCCGTGTTTCATGCTTTCTACTATCGCACAACATTCACAATTCCATGACTTCCCTGGGGTACTCATGCCACTTATATTCATAACCAAAAACATCAATATTCTAAAACAGTTCATTCCAAATAATAATCCAAAACTCTCAGGGGTAATACTTGTCTATCAACCCAAAAATCCAGAAAATCAAAACCATAAACCAAGCGCTTTGTTTGCCTTTCAAATAAAAAACCAACAACAGTCACCTACCAGTACGTGCCTACTTTGCATAATAATGATTACCCGTCACTATTCATGAGGTAACCGACGTTACTATGGTGATATTCGAAGAGGAATTGTTTACGACGAAGTGTTTCTACAAGTTTATGAAATGCATACCCACGGCTAGGGTTTACACCAGTTCAGAAGAACAATATTTCTACAGATTTATGGAAGGCATACCTATGGCTAGGGTTTTCACCAACACAAGAAAACAAGAAAACAAATTGAAAGAGAAACGCTAGAGTACATAGCTGGAATATTCTTGCCCAATTTATTGCTACCGCGCTACCGCTAACACCATGACATGAGAACAAATATACGAGATAAAAAGGAGAGCCAACCCCTTTCATACGCATAACACTTTTGGAATTTGAATAAGGAAATGATTTCCTATTTGAGCTACGTATGAAAAGAGGTAACTGGGCCCGCAAGAACAAGTCCGCGCCACGCCAAGCCAGCGCCGTGCCAAACCAACAGTCCGTGCCATGCCCAACCGACAGTCTGCGCCATACCAAATCCAAGCCAGCGCCCATTCCAAGCTCATCCAGCGCTAACAACTTGCATCTTTCCAGCGCCAGCAACTTGCATCCTTCCAGCGCTAACATCTTGCATCTTTACAGCAGCTTGCATCTTTCCAGCGCCAGCAGCTTGCATCCTTTCCAGCGCTAACAACTTGCATCTTCACAGCAGCTTGCATCTTCCCTGCGCCAGCAACTTGCATCCTTCCAGCGTTGCTCTTCCGAGTAGAAGGGAATCAACAATCTAATTTCATTACACGAAAAGATCAGGAACGACTTCTCCAAAATCGAAGCAAAGAAAAATCAGCAACCCCCCTGAGTTCACAAAGACTCTTTTCCCTGTCAAGAGATGCATGATTTCTGGGGACTTCGCCCGCAAAATCGTGCAGTCTATGATGAGACATTTATGTGAGATTATATATTTCCCCAAGGAGCAACGTCAAGGCATATTTGCAGCCCTCAACCGCACTGCATCAGGGAAACAACTGTTTCCAACCAGAGAAGCCGTTCCCAAACCCCAACCTCTCCTGGAAAGAACGATTGATAGATGGAACTGGGGACTCCTAACCATTGTTCGCTTGAAGGGTGTCCAGTTTGACAGCCCACTGAATAACGCAGCTGCTCCGCTTCGACATCCTCCAGTAGCGACTCCGCTTCAACGATCACTCCGACAGCCGCTCCGCTTCAACGCTCGCTCTAGCAGCCGCTCCGTTTCAGCGTTCTCTCCATAAGCTTCTCCAGAATCCAAGAAGAGGCTTCAGCGTTCGGCTTCTTAAGTTTCAACATCTTCTTCAAGATCCGAAGCTTCTTCAACGACGCTTCTTCCTGCAAAGGGCCGTACCACCACGCTCCTCATGTCAAGGATCATGATCACAACCAACCAATCTTCGTAGTCATGGACAGTTTGCTCGCTTACGCATCTAGCCAATCCTTTTACTTCCACGGATTCCCGTACAACTCCAGCCAATCCTTTTACTTCCATGGATTCCCATACAATTCCATCCAACCTACTTTGTTACCACGACAATGTAGTCTCTTCTGATTACATATGCTACCAAGAATTGTTGCCGCTCATTTGTTGATACCAACCATAGCTTCACCACAGTATCAATCACTACAAATATGGAAACATGTAAACCATACTTGAGGACTGATGATATACACGGAATCCCTTCACTGTCAAATCTCAGAAGACACAGTCAACCAAAAGGCCATAGCCGCAATAAGGTCATCTACTCTTCAAGGGTGCAACGCAAGAATATCATCACCTCTCTGTCTAGAAGACGCCTTCAACACTTTACGAGGCCGCGGAGGATCCCAAGCCTGCTCAGAGGAAAACAACTTCAGAAACTGAAGAAAAATGCGACTGGGGACTTCTCTTCGCAGTCCATCGACGACCATCAAAGACTCATTAGATAACTCCAGAGACGCGGCTGAAACATTTTCTTGAAGAAATAGAGGGAGCCATGATAAACAACATAACTCTCTCATTCCTACATCTTCTCTATCCAGAGTATTTCGTCCATGCGATATCCTGAGCATCCCAGCGTCACATCCAGAAGAGTACGATAAGCTTGTATCAAATCACGTGAACATGGATTCAAGGCGATGCAGTGAAAATAGGATGCACATGGGGACTACCAGCATGAGACGCTTTCACTCCCCTCAACCAGGTTATTTCTGATTTCAACATCATCACTGTCGAAGTTTCACGAGCCGCAGGAATTTTTCAACACGAAGCCGTACATGAGAACACCAAAAAGATACATTCACATATTCATCCATGCCATCAGATCAAACCGAAGTATAACTGGAGACTTCTTACCACATCTCATTCCATACGATAGTCCAAGATTCAGAAGATGGTTCGAAGGATGTCGCTTGGAACAAAGTCCTGGAAGACTTGATAGCAGTACATCGGCAACGGAACGTCTCCCTGTTTCATCCGGGGGCGCCAGAAGTTTTCTACCATACAAGCATTCACAGCACATCATCATCACGATCACAAGGTCCAGGCACTGAACGACCTAAAGCCGAGGATGGACCGACACCGCAACCACAATCTCCAAGATTAACCCTGACATAATCGTTGCCGAGCATATATTCCATCCATCCATCCCAAGAATGCAATGGAGTTTGGTAAATTTTGGAATCCACTGGAAAGACACTGCAGACGAAAGCGCGGATATAAACGAGCAACATAAAACAGAAGAAGGTCAATACCTCTTTTCATACGGAAGAAGTTTCTAGAGTTTTGCACAAAATAAAGTTCCCTTCTTCCTCCATGAACGGGAACAGATGACTCGGCGCGACTATGCTACCCCGGGCCCGCAACATCCCTCCTGAATTCTTCCTGAGTTTCACTGTCGGGACGTTTTCACCTCCTAAACGAGCTCAAAACCTAAATATTCCCGCGTAAGGAGATAGAAAATTCTTTTCCGGTCAGATGGAGGGGCGTACCGTCAAAATCCGAGTTCGTACGAGAATTCTACAACGATTTTAGTAAGGAGCGCTAATTATGGTTTCGGCATCCTAAACCCTGATTTCGAAAAAGTTTCCAGGCGCCATCACTACCATTTGATAACCGAAGTTCCAGCGTCATCACCACCGTTTGGTAGCCTAAGTTCTGAAACCAGTTTACACCATTCTGCGGACTGAAGACAGTTTCCACCATTCCGCTGACCAAAGCCAGTTTCCTTCATTCCAAGACGACCAACGCCTGCGGCTCCCATTCCAATACGACCAACGCCTGTGGCTCCCATTCCAAGCCGACCAACGCCTGTGGCTCCCATTCCAAGCCGACAATATACATCTCACCACTTCACGGTCTAGCCAGCAACACCACAAGTAAAATCTTTGCAAGGCCGCCAACACGAGAATCACGAACTCTCTTTACCTCTCGAAAAAGGTTAGTCGGGTCTTCTTGACCATCTTTTCACGACTTGTCATTTCGATTTTGTCCTTGCCTGTCACCATCTTATGCTTACCTTGCTACAATGCTCATGTTCCGATCTAAGCAAGGGACTTAATTTTGATGGTGGTTTTTAGATTAGGGTTAAAATCGTAGAACCTTACATCTGATATGACGTCACTAGGACCTCTAGCGCATATATTGAATCATTCAACACGCCTACGTAAGAATTACCAGGGTACCTTTTTTTTACATATATATGTGTCATGTTCCATGGTAAAACCCTTAGTATTCACCGACATCACCTTCGTACACCAAACCCCAAATTCTTACACCACCGTGCCAATGGAAAACCATGCCAGCCATGTCTCCGAGCCAAGGCATGCCAACCATGCCAGCCGCATGTGCTAATGGCATGCCGTGCCAGCCACATCTCCGCGCCAAGGCATGCCAACCATGCCAGCCGCACCACCGTGCCAATGGCAAACCATTCCAGCCACGTCTCCGCGCCAAAGCATGCCAACCATGCCAGCCATGCCGCCGTGCCAGCCACATATTCGCGCCAAGTCATGCCAACCATGCCAGCCGTACCATCGTGCCAATGGAAAACCATGCCATCCACGTCTCCGCACCAAAGCATGCCAACCATGCCAGCCGCGCCACCGTGCCAATGTCAAGCCGTTCCAGCCACATCTTCGCGCCAAGGCATGTCAACCATGCCAGCTGCACCACCATTCCATCCACGTCTCCGCGCCAAGGCATGTCAACCATGCCATCCACGTCTCTGCGCCAAAGAATGCCAACCATGCCAGCCGCGCCACCGTGCTAATGGAAAACCATGCCAGCCACGTCACCGCGCCAAGGCATGCCAACCATGCCAGCCGCACCACATGTGACAATGGCATGTCGTTCCAGCCACACCTCCGCGCCAAGGAATGCCAACCATGCCAGCCGCGCCACCGTGCCAATGGCAAACCATGCCAACGATTGCATGCGAAAGCCATGCCGGCCCCGCTACATGCCGCTGGCTGCCAAAACGAAGGGTTGCAACAATCAACGGTCACCCTTCCATCTGAGATGCAGATCTTAGTCGTCCAAGCTCGCCAACCAACGCATGGTAACCTTTGGACCAACGCCAAAATCCTAGTTTTGTCCACGCCTAAACCGCGCCAAGGCATGCCGACCATGCCACATGTGCCAATGGCATGCCGTGCCAGCCACCTTGCCGCGCCTAAACCATACCATGTCGGCCTTCCCTTTACGGCTGCCAAAACGAAGGCGTGCGACAATCAACTACCACCCTTCCATCTCAGATGCAAATCTTAGCCGTCCAAGGTCACCAACCAATGCATGGTAACCTTTGGCTTTGCCTAAACCGCGCCAAGGAATGCCGACCATGGCACATGTTCCAATGGCATGCCGTGCCAGCCACCTTGTCGCGCCTAAACCATACCATGCGGGCCTTTTCTTTCACGTCTTCCAAAACGAAGGTGTGTGACAATCAATGGCCGCCCTTCCATCTTAGATGAAAATCTTAACCGTCCAAGGTAACCAACCAACACATGGTAACCTTTGGCCCAACGCCAAAACCCTAGTTTTGTCCACGCCTAAACCGTGCCAAAGCATGCCGACCATGACACATGTGCCAATGGCATGCCGTGCCAGCCACCTTGCCGCGCCTAAACCATACCATGCCGGCCTTCCCCTCACGGCTGCCAAAACGAAGGCGTGCGACAATCAACGACCATCCTTCCATCTTAGATGCAAATCTTAGCCGTACAAGGTCACCAACCAACGCATGATAACCTTTGTCCCAACGCCAAAACCCTATTTTTGGACACGCCTAAACCGCTCCAAGGCATGCCGACCATGCCACATGTGCCAATGGCATGTCGTGCCAGCCACCTTGATACGCCTAAACCATACCATGCCGGACTTCCCTTCACGGCTTACAAAACGTAGGCTTGCAATAATCGACGACCACATTTCCATATAAGACGCATATCTTAGACTCCCAAGGTTACCAGCTAACACATGGAAACCTTTTGGCTCAACGCCAAGCCCTAGTTTTGGTCGCGCCCAAACAATGCCAAAACCCTAGATTTTGGCCACGCCTAAACTAGGCCATATTAAATCCATGCCGGCCATGCTTTCATGCCACTGGATACCAAACGAAGAGTTGCAATAATCAACGGCTACCCTTCCTCTCAAGATGCAAAATTTCGACCGTCGAAGGTCACCACCGAGCCGGCAAGTCTTCCAAGCTCAACTTGCCAAACAACAGAAACATGCTACATGTTTTCCACGAAAACACTCGAGACATCAACACATGTCACAAACTGGGGGATGCTCATTGGGTATTGGTTTGGAGGTTTACAGCGTGCGGCGTACACTACGCCCGTTACAAGAAAGTGTCATAAGGATGAGGCGATTAGTAAATACAGGGAGCAATGGTAAAACGCTTTCTTTTATGGAACATCAATTCCAGGCGTTACCGGTTACCACCTCCTCCCATTTACTCATCCGTTTTCCATTTCTTACGAGACCAGAGTACGTTTCACTTCGACTTGTATAAATAGGTCTTACCTATTTCCACCGAACAACAAGTTCTAGTCAGGAGCATACAACACTCAGAAAACGTTTGCTAGATTTCTCATCTGTTAGCTTACCACTTTCTGATGCAAGTCACAAAACAACTACTCTTTCAGGATCAACTATTCTGGTCTCAACACTCTCTTCGTTTTCCTCCCCAAAACCAACCCTTCTCCTCCTCTTTGTGACCGAAGCAAGTCTGGAACGGCCATTTCTTGTTTTAGGCCGTATTTATACAGATTGACCTCTTGAATCTAAAGTACTCCCTTGCAGTACATTGTTTAGGGTTTAGACTCGTTTCTCACCCACCCACCCGAAATTACCGAATCAGCAGAAACCATTTTCACCCTCAAACATTGGTAAATTAAGAACTATTAATTTATATATTAATTAATATTTTATTAAGTTATAGATAAATGTGTTAGATGCAATGAATCTTGCAATATCAGCATGGACTATCGATGTTCGTAAAAGTCCACTTGCAAACTGCTTTCGTCATTGTAAACTTAGATCAACAGATAACACAAGTTTAGACAATTTGGATGAACATACAGACCGTTAAATCACTTAATACTTGAGAAATTTGATCGAGAAGTTGGTCTATCGCAATTCAATGAATGTCGAAGATGTCCTAAATTATCCGGAAGAAAATGAAGTTACACAGTTGTTGACTGATGAAGAAATAATCGAGAGCGTCATGGGAGCTGATAAAGATGTGGAAGAAGATGATGAAAGTTCTACAATAGAGTCCCCTTAACAAAACCAGGTTATTTTCTTGCTGTGCTATAAGAAAGCAACACCAAAAATTATTACAATCATAAGAAAAATTAGAGACGAAATTCAATGCGATATTGATTTTAGCAAAATACAGAAGACAATTAAATCATTTTTCAAAAAGTCTTCGTAAATCATCAATGTATTGAATATATATATTGCATTATTAAATTATGTTTCATATAGGGTCTACATAGGTAATCGAAAATGTATTATCTTATAATTTTAGCGAATTGTTAATTTGGCACGTTGTCCCCGACTCGGGACCGGCCAAAAATATTATTTAAGAGAGTTTATTAAATAATCGAGTATTAATTAAAAGAGTTTCTACTTTAGTTAATAATTGTATAAACTATTGCAATCTTTCTATCTTGGCTGGTTTTATGTACTCCTACATGCCTAGATGTCTGGTCACATGTTATCTAAACTATAGATTCTAAAGGTTCACTATTACAAATATTGGGTGGATTTTATTGTCTATGTTTTCAAGAACAGCAGTTGAAGCCTCATTTTGTTAATTGATTTAGTCTTCAATGTGTTAGTGGGTTAGATTTATCAGGGTTTTTGGTATCCCTCTCGCCCCATATAATTTGAAAACATTCTAACTTCTTATACATTTTCTTTAAATTTATGGTTTTTTAGATAGAGTTTATATGTCATGGCACATTGGTATTAGCATTGCAAGGGGGATGAGAAAATAAGAATTATAAATACATTATTGTTATTGGTGACGGATTAACAACTCTACCATATAAGTATCGTAAAAATTGTTGTGAAATAAGAGAAACTAATCAAGATAAACTTAAAGTCTTCAAAGATAAAGTTTGTGGTGGCTTTGCAGGTGGCTGGCGCTTCAATAATACGACGGAAGAGTACATAAAATATGAAATAGCTAATGTAGAGAATCCAACAATTGTGGGCATTGAAAGAGCCATTCGTAATCAGAAAAAAGAAAAACAAAATCAGCAGAGGCCAAAAAAGGCAAGAAAAAATGATTATCAGATGGTGTTTGAGAGTTTCCATACCGAGGACCAACCAACTATTAAGGGGTTCAATAGAAATGTAAGTCTTTCGTTTTTAGTGATATAATTGTAACATAATACTCTTTTGTTTAAGTTGTTAATTTCCCATAATGGTATCTAAACTTTGAATTTGTTTATAAATACTCTACGGATTGCATAAGTATAATTCAGAGAGATTCTTGTAAATGTTTGGAGGACTCTGTGGAGAAAATGATGAAAATATTCAATTGTTATCGAATAAAATAACAATGCCATTTCTAGAATTGTTATCTAATAAAAAAAATTGAAATTTGAGGCAAATGGGAAAGTGACAAGTAAGAATCTCATGGGATTATATTCCACAAAGTATGTAACTTATGGATCAGGTTGTACTGTCGCGGATATCATTCTCAAAAAGATATGCGTGAGATTGTCTAAAAACGAAGCCCCGATATGGATGGAGCGTGCATTCGTTTTCGGCGCTCTTGACCGTGACCATACTGGTGGTAACATAACATGTAAGTACTAGTATTTCTTTTAGCTTTTACTAGTTTTTTATCTGAAGTCAATTTTTTCGTCGTCTCCTTCCAGAAAATCAAAACATAAAGTATATCGATACAAGCCAAAATTGTCATGCCCAGGACCTAATTATAACCCATTACATCATCCCAATTTGTTATCAAATTTTTAAATAATATACTTCTGAACCATCCAAACTGAGAACCCCCATTGATGTAGAAATATTTTAAATATTTTTGATAAAGATGATATTGTAATTCCTATCATTTAAATCTTCTTTATTCTTTCTACCCGACAAACTGTTTCCAAGAAAATTTAACGAAAACAAATAATATTGGACTAGAAAACAGTGGTGTCCAAATTCAGGTGTCGCAATCATCCCCGTTGAAACATGAAATATTCAATATACTGTGCAATGTTATTATTTTCGACTATTGACATCAATACCCGTAATTTTTTCAGTGAGATAGATGTATTCAGAATGTAATTTATAATGTTATGCGAAAGCGGTAAGCATACATAACACGTGAACTTCCATGTTGATAAAAAAAAATTCTTTTGCAAATATGGGGTAAAACTTTTTCCAACCCGACATCACATAAGTCCTGGCTCGGTTCTTTGGGAATTTAGTTTTTCCGAGGGAAACTCTAAAATACCTTAAAATGTGAAGATGTAACAGGCATATGACCATGCATTCGAATACAACCATGATCGGTCTACCACTTGTGCCTTTCTGATCCAGTTGTAAGAACGGACCCAAAACTTGGCGAGGTTTTTCTTTTTGATAATTGGTTGGTTCGTACGGGAGATAACAACAGGTTTTGGTTAGACATTTATCTTGGTCCTTTTGGACAATTAAGAGGACACGTTTTCTTTAAGTAAATATTGTAATTATAAATAATATGTTCATAATTTGTTATTCCAACCAACTGGATACCTTGTTTTCCTAGAAGACAAACAAATACTAGTAAAAAATGACATACTAATGATTTCGCAGTAAATACTAATCAACTAATTATTACTAGGGTTTCATGCCTCATCCCACCATTGGGTGTACACTGAGCTTTTTAGAGTACATTCCCACCAATAAGGTATACACTCCACTCTATTTTGGCTTCTTCTTTCTTTCTTTCACCAGGGTTTACATTGAGGAATGACGAAAGTTAGATTCGATTGAAAACTCTTAGAGGTTACTTTCTTTTCTCCTTGCAATTCTTCAAGAGCTGCATTTTCTTGAGAGTAAGGTTCATCATTCTCCTCCACCCGATTTGTTTCCCTTTCTTTATTTTTTTCTTTTCTTTTTTTGCTTCTTTTTGCTAATAAAAAATGCTGCACAGATGGGGTCTCTGGTGGGGAATAAGGAAGTAAAATCCGAATCTTTTAAGCTGAATATAGAAGGGGTAAGTTTCTTTTATACTACTATTTTGAGTTTTCTATGGTGGGATCATAATTCAAACATTTTAGGACTTATTATTCCTTACTTGGGTACCCAAGAAGTAAAGTTGAATATGGTTCTAAATCGCTTTTAAGTATTAAGACTGAGGTTTCAAATTTGTATGTGTTGATGCATTCATTTTTCTGAAATTCTAAGCTGTTGTTTCATTTAATCTTCTTCCATTTATGTTTTAAGATGATACTTGTATTTTCACTGCCTTTAGATATCTCTCCTACTGCCCTTACCTGAAAGTGTAGTCAATATATTTCTTGGATTGATTTTGACTATTTGAACAGTTAATAATTGTACAACCTCTTGCAATCTTTCTATCTTGGATGGTTTTTACGTACTCCTACATGCCTAAATGTCTGGTCACATGCTATCTAAACTATAGATTCTAAAGGTTCTGTTGGAACAATTTCCGATTTCACATCTGCAAAACAAAGATTATAACACAAAACAAAGTGACGGCTGAGTCATGACCAGGTCGCTCTCTTTAGGACGTTTCGTGGCTCTGCCTTGAGTTTTATGCAAACGGTTCTTTCTTCATCACAACGCTCCCAGGATAAAACAGTTGAGAAAAACTCTCTATCGATCTCTCATGCACACAATGAGAAATCCATCACTTCTACTCTATCTATTCTTACTCAGTATTTTGGTCTCTTGATTCTTAGAAAATAATGGTGTAAAAACTTATGTTTTATTTCTGTTCTCAAAAAAAAAAAATTATAACTAGGCAGTCAATACAAATTAATGAAAATAAATTGAATTAATTTCTGCAGTTAAAATTCCATTCAAAACAGTCAAAACATGCCATAATTAAGTACAGTAAAAACAGTTTGAAAAAATCTTTTCAAAAATAGCAAAAAGTACTTTTCAAATTCAAGAAACCTCACAAGACCTTAAGCCCCCGCACCCGGACTAATGTTATATATATATATAAAGCATAGCATGGACAACTTAGCCTGGATAAAGAGCGGTCAGGATGCATTCTGGGGAAAGCTAAATCCATGGTTGTGGTTTGCTCTAATTAAAATGAATCATTATGAGTGTTTTATTAATTAGTGTCTCATTAATCTCTCGTAATAAATAATTTATTAAATTTTCTTCATTAAATGTACTCTTAATTAATCTAATAAATATGTATTTTTATATTAATAAATAATTTCAATAAAAATTAAATCAATATAAATTAGTGGTTAGTAGTGGAAGAATTAGTGACTGGTAGAAGCAGTGGTGGTGGAGGCGATAATATATCAGTGGTGATGAAAAAAATAATGTCGATGGGTGGTTTTATGGTGGTGATGTTGGTGAATAGTCGTGGACATTATTAGTTATGTATATTTACAACAAAGGCACCGTTGTATTGTGAAAGATGTAGTTGGTCATCACGATTGAAAATAAATAAATATATATATCATATTTTGAGGATGAGACTATACCATTTAGGAAAAAAATGATCATAATTGTCGGATCACCTAAACGGTGCCTGCTACCTTTACTTTCTGGTTATATAAATCATGGTTCTAACCGTTAAAATAAAATTGATTGCAATACAATAAAATATAATGGAATAAAATAATTAACGACCTAAGTTTGTTCAGCCGAAACTTTACACATGATGTTTGTGATTCAAAATTAGAAGTACGACAAACGGCCAACGGGAGGTAGTGACAGTTGTGGTGGAGAAATAAATGGTATTAGATGGCTTTGTAGTGGTGGCGACAGTTGGTGAGTAGCAATAGGCTATGTTAATTTTGTGCCTCTACAAATGGGTAACATTATAATTTAAAAGTTGTGATATCAAAAAAATAAAATAAACCACAAAATGTAGCGTTATATTATTACTACAAACAAACGGGCCCAAGTCAAAATCAATATACAAATATCACTCCCTCCATCTTTAATTAAAATTATATAAGTCTTTAATTACAGTCCTAATTGATTTTTCAAAATATTAAGGATATCCTATAAAATGTCATGACTAACCCTTGATTAACCCTATTTAATATTATGTTATTATCAAAAATAAAATTATATAAGTATAAGTAAAAGTTTTATTAGGAATTTTATAACTATCTATAAATGTTTTTATTTTAAAAAGGAATGACGATTAATACAAAGATATTGAATAGATATATATGGTGATAATATTTAAGATTTTAAATTAAGTTTATATTAAAAATGATTTTGTGATTATAAAAAATAAAGGGTATTTGATAGTTCAAGGGAACAATATGTTTGTAAACAGGGCGGACAAATAAAAAAAGACATACTAAAGTAGAAATTAAGACATATAAAAAAAGACAGGGGGAGTACTTATTATCGAGATGTGTCATTATGGTAACGGCTTTACCCTAGCTATGTATACTTTTTTGCTTATTTCTTTGTACTGTATAATAAAATGAAGCTTTGCTAAGTTAGCAAAGATAAAGACCAGTCCTGATTTTTCCTCCCAATTGGTAAATTCACGGTTTCGGTCGATCCCATGAATACACACTTTAATTGAGAAAAATCCACTACATGTTCTCTTATTCTCATCTCAAAATTCTAAATCAAAATGGAAAAATTTGATAAATTGAAAATAATAAACTTACCTTCCCATAAAACTGAACAATTGATTCTCTCTCTCACATTCGGTAGGATGAGTGGGTTTGAAAACTCTAATTCCTTACTTTGGACCAAACGAAAATTAGAAATAAAGTTGGGAAGGGAGATAGTTTGCGAAGAGGAAAAAAATCAAATCCAAGAGTATAGTTCCGTTCAATCTTCTTTCAATTTTCTCTCAATCTCCGTCAAACAAAACGTGCATCTGTGACCAGTTAAACTACTCTGAGCTAACAACATTTGAGAAAATCCTTTCTTTTTTATATTCTTTCATATTTTTGGGGTTTTTATCATTTTCTTAAATATCATTTGTTGTATATTTAGCTGAAGTATACACTTTTAAAGATAAACTTATTGATTACAATAACCTCATGGTTCGAATTTAGGGGTGCCTGTATCTTTTAATTAGCCAGATTAGAAAATTTTGCTATCACAGGTCGTCGGGGTTTCAATCTATTCACAACTTTTTTGTCTAGAAAGGTGAGATTTTCTCAAGAACATATTTTTCGTTTATATTTGTTTAGACTTATTGGAAATAGATTTTTGATTTTATCTTAATAGATAAACTTAGAGAGAAACTTATAAGATTATTCAGATTACAATTTATAATTTGACAATGGATTGATATTTACAAAATGATCTTACATGATACAAAATCACATGTTCTCTGGGATTCTGTTTCATGCTCCAAAATATTTAACTAGAAGTCATTTTCAATAAATAATCTAACATGATTATACATGATAAAAATAATTCATATAACTCGAAGTTCCCTTATTGTCCTGCATCTTTCAATGATCGAATACATATTTTTTGTTACTGAGTTGATTTGTAAGGCCATATCCACTTATCTGCCAAAGGGACTTTGCAATATAAGAGTATATTGGTTTTACAAATCAAGAGATATATTTCCAAAAAAAAAAATTCAATAACATATATTTCAATAAGTAGAAAAATGGTCCGAGCAAGTACATATTATGTACAGATTTTGGGAAGGAAATAAAAAATCACGCAGGTGAACTCATTTTCTTAATTTAAGATATTAAACACCTACAAACTCCCTTTGAAATTATTTGTAGTATATATTTTTGTGAATTCTATATGGTGACAACGCATATGATTTTAGTATGCATTCCTGATTTAATGGAGTGTGTTAACAACATCAGTTGTTTACCCGGTATAACAGAGAAAACAAAAGAGGGGACATCTCTACAATATCTATGACCAAAGCATATTTAACATACATCGTACCAGCAAGAGTTGATAAATATTCGGCACACATTTTATACGATATTAAAAAATGAACCAACACGGCACGGGTCAGGGGCTAGTATATATATAATATATGCACAACCAATAGGGAGAGTGATTCGATCCTAAGACCTAACCCTCCAGGCCCAAAATACTTAACCACTAGGCCAAGCTCGAATTGTTGATATAAATGTATAAAAGAATTATTTTAAAACGTATATCCCTACATGTTCACTATTACAAAGATTGGGGGATTTGATTGTCTATGTTGTCAAAAACAGTTGTTGAAGCCTCATTTTGTCGAGAAAGAAAACAAGAAAAAACATTCACCTTTTGGAATTTTTCATTCCATCCAAAGAGATGGAACACTGGCTGTTGGATTTTTTGAGTGGAAACTCCAAATGGCAGAATCTTACTGTAGTAGAGTTACTTGAAAAAATGAGAAACCATATGATCAAGTACATACTACTGCGTAAATATGTCTTGTTCACAAGATCTTTTTGAGTTCCTCCCTTTCCAGTCAAATTTCTGTTTCTGTAAATACTGTGTTTTCACTTTGATGTTTCTCAATAGTAATTATCAAAAAAAGAAAAATGTTTCTCAATAGTAAGATCTATGGATGTCTTTCAAAACCATAAATCTCACTTTGAAACCAATTGTTCAACTATGGAATATGGAGGGATGACGAGTGAGCTTCACTATATTAAAAAAAAAAAAAAATTAACAACAGCAAAAAAACAAGAGCAAGATTCTTTGCACCTGCCTGCCTAAGTTTTAAGTACAATTGGACAGATATTTAGACGACTGATCAAGAGCTGTAATATTCCTTTATAGTTTGCAGAACCATCAAGTATTCCTGCATCCTTTACAAGCTGTTCTGTCAAGTCAGAGAGTCGGGCAATTTCATATTCTGCTTTGGAAACACTCTTCAGGGAAGATATCATCAATGTTTGCCTGTGAGGTAATGCTAGCTTTGACTCTTCTGGGAAGATATCATCAATTTCATATCTTCTCTAAATATCCTCAGCTTTGTGTCATTGAGTTCAGATTTCATCATGCCGACTTCCTTATCTTTATCCTGTAACTCCTTGCTGGTTTGGATAAGCTGTTTCTCTCTGCTGGTTAGTTCCTCAAGTTTTTCCGTGCATGGAGAAGATCAATATCCCTCTCTTGTAACATAAGTTGACTGGAAGTCCATGTTGGATATTTTTAATATGGTTTGTCGCTATCCGAGGTTCCGGGGGAAAATTTATTCTGGTTTTGAAATTCAAAACCTAATTTGTTTTTCAGAATTTTCTACAGTCGCGTCTCTTCCCATAAATGGATGACGACTTTTGATAGCGCATGTTGAAAATGAAACGACATCTCTAAAAGGCATGAAACCCTCTATAGATAGCGAAGGATTCTTCCCATTACCATCATTTCTTCTTCTCTAAAAGGCATCATCAGAACCTTATACAGTGTGATTCTTGGTCGGGTCAAGGAAGTACAATCCTTGAATTCGATTACGGTGTTAGGGCTTCATTGAATCCTGAAGGCATAATTCGAGAGACCGTTTGTACTCGCCAATTTATTGGGAAAGGTCGAATTATTGTCTAAAAGAATCGAAAGAGCCTTGAAATCAGGGGTACACCATTCTTTTTTCTGTTTTTTCATCCTCAAGTTTAACCCAATTTTCCAACAGTCCACTCAGATTTTAGATGCTGAATTTGAAGCGTCACCTCCACTAGTTCTGACTCTTTAACACGAAGGAGATTTTGCATTTCTTCAAATTCAGAAGTGTTTTGTTCTAGCTTAGTCTGAATGGAAATAATCTCCTGGTTTGCCAATTCAAGAGAAGATATCTAATTTATTCAACTCCTCTTGTAACTTGATATCAACTCCTCATCCAGATTCAAGTCCCCTTAACTTCCTTATTTTGATCCTTCGCAAGGCTAATACCTGCTCGCTCGCTCTCTACTTTTACTTGTGCGTTTTCCAATTTTTATAAGTAAGATATCATAAAACTCTTCTGTTTCTTCAGTTCTTCCAATTGGTTTCAAGTTGGTTCCTCTGCTCTTCCATTTTCTGCCGGGAAGATGCCAAAGCCTTTTGAGAACTAGCTCGGATTTCACATATACAAGAAGCTTCTTCACTCTCTTGAAATCTTCAAAAGTTTCACTAGCTTCGTCCAAATTTCTGTGTGCATTTTCCCCCAGTTATTTTAGTTCTTCTTTTGCTGAAAACCACTCCACAGTCCGCTTTTGTAAATGTTCTTCCGCAAGTTTCGGTCTTCCTTTGCCTCATCTTAATCGACTCCTGTAGCTCAAGTTTCTTTCAATTAAGCATTTAGTGAAGCTCTTGGGCCTCGAGTCCTTGTCTCCTAATTACCTCAGTAGCCTCATTTAGGAGCTGAATCCTGGAGTTCAGTTCTGAACCCATCATTGTAACCTCCTCAGTCTTTTGAGTTAACTCATTTCTCATCTTATCGAGATCATCTTCCTGCAAAGAAAGTGCACATTTTGCAGAATCAACATGCCGGTCCTTCTCTTTGACTGTAAGTTTAAGATCTTCTATCTGCCTGGCTTGAGAGGCTAGACTGAAATCAGCCAGCTTAAAGTCCTCTACAATTTTTTCCTGTGTCGACCAAGCTGCAACAACTTCTTCTTGGCGTTCCAACTCTACCTTTGCTTGGTTAAATTCTTCATCTTCCAACAGCATTATACTCTCCGCTTTCTTGAGATCTTCTTCCTTCTTCAGTAATATTACCAAGGCGGCTTGACAGTCTAGTTCCACAACACCAAAATAATTCAGTTTCCTGCCGCATTTAGACACCATAACTGTAGAAAATAGAATACCATTTTTGTCACTATACTACTTACACTAAACTAATTCAACCAAGTAACGTAACCATAAGAACAAGCAGCTCAATAAAAATTACAAGAGCAAGAAAAATTACTATGCCAACTGCCTTGACTAGCAATTTGTACAAAATGAACAGATAGTAAAGATATAATCCAAGCCTCCCTGATGAGTTCAGCTGCTATTCCGTCTATATGGATTTCAGAACCAGTAACATCGACATTCTATTAGAAGTGGTTTCAATCTACCAGCCTGCTAGTGTAAAAAAGATTTGCATCCTATTATCAAAATGCAATATGTAGTGACTAGTGAATTCTGAATTTATGAACGATAGTACAGGACAAGCATCAAACACCTATCTGCTGTGAATTATATGCATTGACAATACATTCTTGATTAAATTTTGAGACAAATAATAACGTTATGGATTAACAAAACCTAATTAATACTCGTGTAATCACAACAAGCAAGAATCACACAACATTAGGGTTCTCCAAGATGGTCATTTATTTAACCCTAATTTGACACCTAAATCTTCAAGATTAGCTCAAATCACTCACCAAAAACAAGTAAACCATCGACAACCCAGATTTCTTGAGAATGGAAGGAAGACGAAATGACTCAACAGGTAATGAGATTTCCATGGTTATCATCAGCAGCAGCGTAATATTATTAGTAATCTCATCATCAACCTGAGATACATACAGAAAGGAGAGCTTCTTGGAAGTGGAGAAAGGGATTCTCTTTTGGAGGGAAAGAAAATCCTTTTTACAGGGAGAGAGAGGAAAACAGAAGAAAAAATGAAAGTCACGGCCTTTTAGGAAATACTCCTTCTAAAGCAAGAGTTGATTACTAACTCAACAACTTCTTTCTCCATTAACTAAAGACTAATTTGTTTAGCCGGTTAGCTCTTTGCTCCTACAATCATGTTGTGATAGAATGCAGAAAAAGCGGCTAAGTTTATCTAGCCTCATCTAAAGCGTAATAACAGTGGGCAATTAATGGTGAGAACTCTTGATGCTAATATTTTTGATATTAGATTCTACACAATTGATGATAAAGATGTAATTTTGTTTGGAGATGCTCGGAAGTTGGAACTTTGATGGTCATCTAATAGTTCTTAGAGACTGGGATCCTTCCTATCGTTATCAATACCTGAACTTTGACACCTCTCCTTTATGGTTGGAATTTTAAAATCTTCTTCCTGAATTCACTTATCCAGGAATTTTAAAGTTTTTTGCTGAAATTGTTGGAGAAACAATTGTTGTTGAGCCGGATGGAGTTCATCCAACTGCTTCTACAAAATTCAGAGCGATGATAGTGATGAATGTTAATACTTCGATGCTGAAAGGTGTTCATGCTGCTAATGATGCAGGTAATTCTCGCTGGGTGGGTTACTTTTTTGAAAAGCAGCCTTACAAACTCTATACAGAATGTCGTGTTCCAAATCATGATTCTGAATTATGTGGTGATAGAAAGACTAGACGTATCAATATGGAAAGTAATATCAAAAAATTGGGTCATGTTGTTGGACAAATAATTTTGCCTGTTAGAAATCCAGAAGAGCTTACTAATCTGCATATGCAACATGGCCATCAAAGAAGATCAAATCTTAGAGAACCTGTTTCTTTTGAGTCTCGTTCACTAGATGGTATGCTTTTGTCTTACTTCACAGCTACAGATTCACAGTCAATGGTATGCTTTTGTCTTACTTCACAACTACAGATTCGCAGTCAAATACTTATATTGCACTAGCTGACAAAGCATTACCTCGCTAGGATTCAACTATGGTTGTGCCAAGTACTGCTTCTACTAATCGTACCTTTACTCTTCGTAAAAGATGCTGAAATCTCGACATTGTGGTACTTTCAGATGATGAATCTAATCAAGCTTCTACGACTCAGCCTCGACATGAATCTACAAGGGGTAATCACTTTACTGAAGCTAATACCAATGTTAACTTTGAGCCATCTGCCTCAGACATTAATACTACGAATCATCTTCTGAATCGTAAGATCAAAAAAAAAAAGTTAAGATTTTTGGGACATGTTCCTCTTGCAAAGCTCTATATGCCTACCGAAAAGGAGCGTATTCCGAAATATATAACACTATCGTCTATCGATCTTAATTTCAATGGTTAAAATCTATTGATTTTCAACGACTCATTTTCAGAGTAGTAGATGGTGATGTTATACATTTCGGAATACACTCATTTTTTATGAGAACATAGAGCTTTGTAAAAGAACATATCCTTAAAATATTTGCTTCAAATTCGTAAAGATTTGTTTTTTATCTACAAAAATGACGTCCAACGTGTGAGATACTGTGAGAATAAAATTGTGAGGAGATCCTCTTTTTTAATAGGAAAAAAATTGTATTGAATAGAGAAACTTACAAATAATTTTTATCCTGCTAGATTAAATGCAAAACCCAATCAAGATCGTTAGATTAGATGTAAAACCCAATCAGGACTTCTTTATATACAAGTAAGTACTTTTTTGAGACCTTGCATTCAATTGAGTTTTCAATATAGTTTGCATCTCTATGAACATGAGAGCAACACCGAAACTCAAATTCTTCTAAAATAACAAATGCATCATAAATCAGATTAAACGTAGTCCATATGTGAAAAGATGAGGGTACCCAACTACACCACAATCTTTTATTTAACCACCTATAAGTCCTCTACAGAAAGTGATTGTCTATGGACAGAGTCGAGACAATACAACGAATCGGTTCACACTTTGAGTGATCGTCTATGGATACGAGATCGAGACAATACGACAACAAGATAACTTGTGTGATTGACTATGGATACAAGATCGAGAGAATACAACAACGAAGTATGATACTTGATAATAGGTTCGGACTTAACCAAACTCTATAGGATCACTATCAAGTATGTACGGAATTAACGTTTGTGTATTTTACTTCTAATTATGATAAAAAAATTATAATTGCGGAAATAGAAAAGTAAAAGACACAACAAGATTTTGTTAACGAGGAAACCGCAAATGCAGAAAACCCCCGAAACCTAGTCCAGAATTGAATACTCTCACAATTAAGCCGCTATACAAAATCAACACTAACTTCGTATAGTTGATACCAAGCAACTAAACCTATAGTTCACCTAGTTTCTTCAGTATCCCTGCGCTTCGGACATTCAATAAGTGCACCCACTGGAACAATTCCTTTGGATCGTATTCCAAACATTAAAGGAACAACAAATTTGTTTGGTAACAACTCTATTGATTCTTTTAATGAAGATATCTCAAGTCATACGCAAAGGCTCTTCTGTTTAACCCAATAAACTCCTTTGTCTGGTTAGATCAATCCAATCTTCAATTACCGAAGTAATAAAATCCGGATTTGTAACAATCAAATAGAACTAAAGAGATCTACTATTGCTACCGATCTCACGCAACTAATCGATCGAATAGATCCGATATTAGTTGAATCCCAGACGATCAAGTTTTTGTGCACCAAAGATATAAAACCCAAATCAGAAATCTTCTTTGTCTTCAAATCTTCTTAGATCTTCAATAAACACCTGCGCAACATAATTTGATTCTCTTGTGATCAATCACGCACAGAACGGAGTCTATTAACAATGGATTATCACAAGACGTCTTTAGATCTACAAGCAGTTCTAAAGATCCCGTCGACACTTCGATGTAGTTTGAGTGAATATTATAGCAGAATAGAAGATTCTCAAGAATAAACAAACTAGCTGCAATCAAAGTTCAACAACTGTTAGTCAATCAAATCAATCGAAAACTAATAATAAACTGCAATTATCTAGTTTCCCACCAACAGTACTCGTAGAGCTTCTTGATCCCACTGAAGTCTTTAAACGAGCGGTCGTAAAAGATTTTTCCTAATTAGGGTACTTTCCTCTCCTGGTAGACGGCTCCACCGGTAACAACACAACTAGGTAGTTTTGTTGTCTTTTAGGATTAGTTTGCTCGAAATGCAAACTTATGTATTTATAGACCAAGGAAGTTCGGACACCAAGGAATTTCCAAAACCGAAATATTCTTAAGATATGCAATATATTTCCAAATCGGTTTTCATAATTCTTGGAAATGCTTTGTCCAAATATTACCGAAATCTCAACTAGAAAATCTCAATCAGTAAATGCACAATACCGATTTTTATTCTCCAGATATTACAAAAAGTAATAACCTTAATTAAAAGATTCTTAGCTTATTTTCGGTCCGGTATCTCCTTGACTAAATAAGGAATATCTTTGAACAATAAAAGATAAGAATTACTGCACGTGTTCAAAGTATGTCGACATCTTTTCTTATGTAAATCCTCTTTCATATTTACAATCTTGGAACCGATTATACCACACTTCCAAACAAGTTTATAACTGGTTGATCTGTATTGCAAGACAACTATGTGATTGATCAAATATCAATACACTAATTACGGTTTTACCAAACACAAGAATCTGTTCTACCTCCATATGGTTACTAGGACCGGTTACATCAGTTACCAGGATCGGTTATATCAATTACCAGGACCGGTTACCATATTCTCACATAAGTACTTGTGATCAGTTACACAGGTCACTAAGATCGGTTACACCATTTACTAGGACCGGTTACGCCAATTACAAGGATCGATTATACATCTCTTTTGTGATCGGTCACACCAATTACTAGGATCGGTCACACCAATTACAAATATCGATCATACCTTCTTAGATGATTACTTAGGATCGGTTACACTAATAAAAGTCATACCAATACATAAGTCAGACACTGTGACTAGTTTTACCAAGATACATAACAAATTATGATCGGTTCTGCTAACTCACAAATATTGGTAATCCAAAGATATGAATGTACTTCCTTTAAACAAATGTAAACATTGTTTCCTAGGATGAAATCTTCACCTTTACCCATACACATAATCACAATAGCATTCAAACGATTATGTTGATGTCTTATATACGAAGTTCAAAAGATAAGTGTTATACTTCGTATTATATTCCTTAATACTATGATCATGTGATCATGTCCTACTACTAGAGTATAATCATTCACAGCTTCGCAGTTATGTTTTCAATATAGCACGACTTGAAATATACTTGAGGAATGAAACAGTTCAAGTCAAAATATTACTAACCTCAAGAGGAAGGATGATGTTGTCGATGTAGCTCTTTACTTCTTCACATTCTTCAAGTATTCGAGTAATACTTATATTTCTCATAATCCTAATATTTCTAGCCTAACCTATACAAAGTTGTCTATAGTACATAATCAAGCGACTCTATAATTGAGTTTTGATTCACTAAAATATGATAACCAAACTTGACATACCAACGCTTGGTGGGTTCAACCGAGCTATACTCTAACAATCTGATTATTTACACCCATAGCATTTATTACGTTGACATAGTCTCCTTCCAAGTGAATTCTCCTTTCTCTCATTTTTTTTCCCCACATCACAGCTTCTAGCAGGTGGACAATCAATAAGAAACATATTACCAGCATCAGTAATGCAAGCATGCACATTATTCAAATAGGAGTCAAGATCAGGAGGTTTAGTACTTTTACTCATGTCCCACTTAAGCTCACCAACAATACTATATCTATTAGATAACCAAATATCTAAGTTATTTTGTAGGGGTTCATTTGGGTTCTTCTTTTTCTAAAGTTTTCCTTTTGGTGGAACTAAGTTGTGTTCCTATCATCCGATTTCTAGCTTCATCCTTACGCCTTTGTCTCCAAAAATCCTCTTCAACGTCATACTAGTATTTAAGATTTTTAGTAAAGTATTTTATTCTGGTAGTGTTATAAGGATTCATAGTTCTAGTTAAGCAGGCCAATTGGGATTAAATATTAGCAATATATTAGCAGTTATGTAACCAAAGTGATTATCGTTCCAATCCTTCAATATATGTTAAGTGTTTAGTAGACTCCTAGTCAGATTGAAGGCATAAGATTATTGAGATTGAAAATTTCAACTATTTTCTATAACATTTACACAAGTAAAGTCTTGGAATGGAGTACTGATTAATCTAGTAAGGAAATATTCTTAGATAAGAAATTGTTTCTAGATGAGGTAATAGAAACCTAGCAGCTAGGTTTGGGATACCAAGCCAAAACAAGAGAATATCTCTAAAAAGGAAAAAGATTCCTAGGAGGGTTGGAAAACCAAACTAAGGCTATAAATAGTTTTATAGAACGAGGTTCGATACACAGAAAGAAAAAGCTTGTAGAAAAACACTTATGTTACTGTCAAAATAAGCTTAGCAAACAGTTTAAGGTTATCCACTGTTTAGAGAGATTGTGAACGTACCAAAAAGAGAATTGTAATAGTTTTCATGTTCATAATCTAGAGAAAATAAAAAAAAATTGAATCTGGCTTTCTGGTGTATATTGTTTTCTAGTTTCCATCTATTGTTATTCTGAATTCCGCATCTATAATAATACTCACCTAGGTACAGAGACCATAGTACCAAGTTGGCATCAAGAGCAAGGTTAGTTTCTTTTTCGGAAGATTCCAATGGTTTATGGTTTTCAGTAAATCTCTCTACATAAGTCTTGGTGAGGTACTCGAGAAGCAAGAACACATTAGGAGAATAAGGGGACCAAGGATGACTTAGTCAGATGATGAGCCTAAGATTAGTGAACCACAAACTACAGAAGAAAAGGTGGATAAGCAATAAATAGACATGAACTCGATTCAAACTACCCTTAAAGAATTGACTGAATGTATTTGTTCTCATACACCCAAGTCAGATACAAAGAAAAAAACTGCGTCTTCATCTGGTGTTTCAAAATAAAAGGACGAGGAGGAAGAAGAAGAAAAAGATGATGAAGAGGAAAAAACAGGTGAGTTTCTTAAAAATTATGCATAAACCAAACTTTACGGTAAGAATTTGAAAATTGATTTTCGTGTTGATATTTCACTTTACGATGGGAGTGTTGATGTAGAAAAATTGGATGATTGGATAGAATATCTAGAAACTATTTTTATTTCTTTGAATATGGTTCAAAGGAAAAGATTGCTATCGCGACATTGAAGCTACAAAAACATGCTCTAATATGGCGGAAAGCTTATCAAAGACAAAACCTAGGTGAGGGAGCATTATGGTGGAAAAGTTTCAAGGAAGTTGTAAGGAAACAGATTCAAGGGAGCAGTATCCTATTGTCTACCTTGAAGAGAGATGGTTCAAGTGGTACAACTTGAAGCAGTCATACAACCAAAATATGCAAGAATAAATTTCGAAGTTTCAGAATCAAGCTATGGTTTTGGATTTAGACTTAGGAGATTATGTTGTATGTATGAAGTATATCTACGGGTTCCATAAGTATATACCAAAAGAGTTGGAGATGTTTTCGGATAATATTATTTCCGAAGCAAGCATAAAATCTAATGACATTGAAGGCAGGCTTAAGAAATTTAATATGGAGGGAAACACCAAGGGAAGTATGGATGTTTCGTCGCTAAAGGATATGCAATGAATAAAGAAGAAGGAAAGTATAACGATAAAGTTGGTTTAGTTTGCCCTCATTGCAAACAAAATGGACATGTTGTCGATAAGTGTTGGATAAAGTATCTTAATATAAAACCAGAAGGGTTACAGAAAAAAGAAGCCATGATGGCAACACTAGTCGCAAGAATTCGAAAAGAAGTACAAGGACTAACAAAACCTAATCAAAAGTTATCTATAATGTATGGCAGGAGGCGTAGAAGAACTTACAAAAGATAATCCTAGGGATCGACTCTTCACGGTTAAGATGCAGGTTAATACAACACTTATAAATGTTTATATTGACCCGGGAAGTCATAAGAATTTTACTTTCACGTCACTTTCCAACATATGAAACCCCATCCTTTATGGTGACTTTAAAATGAAGGTGAGCTACAGGTTGTAGAGCAGTTAATGTTCAAGTTTGCTCTAGATGAGTAATACATTGACGAGGTTACTTGCGGCGTGGTTCCATTTGATATTGGTCATGTTATACTTGTCCTTACTTGTGGGATCGAGATGCGGTTTTACATAGAAGGGAGCAGAAGTATACCTTTTATGTAATGCGAGCTATAGACTCTCCTCTTGAGGGGGGACAGATTGATTACAACCACTTAGGCTAAAAGGTTCGTGAATGCTAGTACATAGTTCATTCTCCTTGTGATTTGTTCTTATGATGAGAAGTCGAGTAAAGTTTGTTTGGAAACCCTAACCAAACAACAAGAAGACGACCTATGAAGGTTGAAGATGTTTTCACCACCATTACTAGATGATGATGCAGATGAAAAGATGATATTTCCACATATAGAAGATTTTAGGTTTGATGGGGAAGGACCGCTCAAGGAAGATTGCATTATGGAATGAAGAGTAACTAATTAAGACAGGATAAGGAGGGTATTAGAGCACTGCTCCGTCAAACTCGCATGCGTTGCTATCTCAAGCATGTTTGTCAAATTTAGTTGTCAAAACTATATGTCTTTATTTCTAGACTACTTATAGCTAAGTCTCGGTTTAGGACAGATTAGTGTAGTTGAGCTCCAGAATCCATGGTGATCATCTTACGAAGAAAAGAACTACTCAAGGAACCAGTGGAACTTCATCCGACTAAAAGGTATGTGGAGACTTGAACTTATCTATCACTCAAAAGTCTATCTCTCTATCTCCTACTCTTGAGACAAAGTCGTATAAGTATGATAATTTTCATACATACACATTTGATATTTCGAGCCGAGTTTACTCGCCTATATTTTACTCGAAATACGTGTTGGCAAGCTTTCTCTTTAACCACTTTTCATCTTTATCCATGAAGAAAGTCATGATGACGTTTCAATCTTGAAAATAGCTTTGATGACGATAGTTGTGAATAACGACTGTTATAACATTATAGAAGAATGTTTCAATGATTGAAATGAATTGAGATTATGTAACCAACTATGGATATAAGCATATACAATGTTTTCGCACATTAGTGTACAAGTCCATGTGTCGGAAACCAATTGTGTGCACTTGTGCATGCGACATTGGTAAAGGAGACAGGTTGGGTACGCGTACCCGTACGTATACTGGCGGAAGTTTTCTAACCAAAATATTTCTGCTGGAGTTTGTAGTTTACAAACCGAAAAACCAGTCACCTTAGGTACGCGTACTCACGGAAGTTTTCGAACCGAAATTTTTTGATGAGTTTCCAAACTCAGATCCGGTAGCTAAGGTACACGTACCCGTAGGCGTACCCAAGCTGGTTATTTCTCAAATCGAAAGTTCATGAACTTAAAACAATAAATCAATAAGGAATGCAATCTTTGCAAACTGTGGATATGTAGTTCATGAATTGATTCAAGTGAATCAAACCGATTTTGTTTCAATTGTGTCTATGTATAAAGACCTAAGCAATTGAACAACTCTTCAACTAGTTCTTTTGAAGTCATTTGAACTTGTTGTGAAGAAGATGAATATGGTTGATATGAAAGTACTCATATGGATAACCTGGGTTGACTATTTTTGAACCAACCAAGTGTACATGTTTAAGTACGGTTACTCAAACCTAAATGAAAAGAATTTCATTTGTGTATGACAAGCTAAGTTTCGATCTAATAGTTGAAAGATATTATCTTGGAGAAATCAGGTTTTTCATCTAACGGTGTATATTGAATGCTTTGTTACCAAGGTAACTTAGATTGCAAAACCCTGATTTGAAAACTATATAAAGGAGACATCTAGCAACTGAAAAAACTAATCCCCACACCTCCTGTGTGATACTAGTTGGTTTACTAGAGTCGATTCTCCTTTAACTTTAGGTTTCTTCTCGAGACCCTGTAGGTTAACGATTGAAAGACTTCATTGGAATTGTGAAGCCAGATTCTCTTGTAGTTGAGCGTTCTGATCTTACCATTTTCTATCGTACGATTTCAATTGAATAATTGTCTTAAGATTTATCTCCGATAGAGCAAGATAAAAAGAAATCACAAACATCTTCGTCTCATCGTTTGTGATTCCACAACATCTTGTTTCGCTACCATACAATTAAGATTGTTGTGTGGTGATTGATATTTCTAGGTTGTTCTTTGGGAATATAACTATGGATTATCAATTGGTTCCTGTTCACCTTGATTTATCAAAAGACAGAACAAAAACTCTTAGGTCTATCTGGGGGAGACAGATTTACCTATCATGGACTTTTTTGTGTGATCCAGATTTGTTTATTAAAGTCTTCGACTTTGGGTCGTAGAAACTCTTGGTTATGGGTGAGATCAGCTAAGGGAATCAAGTGCGTGGTATCCTGCTAGGATATGAGACATAAGGAGCGCAACTGTACCTTGAATCAGTGTGATATGGATTAGCGTTCAATTACAGTCCAGACCGAAGTTAGTTTGTAGAATGCTAGTGTCTGTAACAGCTTAATTAATACACTGTGGTGTTCAATCTGGACTAGGTCCCGGGGTTTTTCTGCCTTTTCGGTTTCCTCATTAACAAATTTTTTGGTGTCTCTGTTATTTCTATTCCGCATTATATTTTGTTATATAATTGAAATATCACAGGTTGTGCGTTAAGATCAATCAATTAGAATATCCAACCTTTGGTTGTTGATTAAAATTGATTGACAGTTGGATATTGGTCTTTGGTACCATCCAAGTTATTATCCTTGTATTTGATAAAGACTCGCAGATTTCTATTTGCTTGAGTAAAGATCAAATCAAGTGAATTAGATATTAACTCCTTGATATACTTTTCTTTTGATTGAGTCTGACTGTCTAGTTAATTCTCTAGAAAGTATATTGGAGTTAGTCCATATAGATTGCTAATCGAAATATTGGGTGTGGTTGTTAGACCCACGCTTTTTCAATTGGTATCAGAGCAGGCAAACACGTTTAAGACCTCAAAAGTCTGTGTTTATAGCGATCTGACTCTATGGACAGAGGTGATATCTCTATTAACGTACCACCAATATTCGATGGCTCAAATTACTTATGGTGGAAAATTGCTATGCGATCTTTTCTTCAATCGCGTGATTTTCAATCATGGGTTATGTCATTACCCCAAATCTTTAGCACCATGTGTCAAACTGCACTAGGTCTAAATATGCGTGGGATATTTTAGAAACCGTGTTCGAATGAAATACCAGTGAAAAGGAAGCCAGGCTTCAAAACCTAAATTCCGATTGGGAAAACCTTCATATGGTAGATGAAGATTTATTTGATGAGTTTAATCACAAAGTGTCTGAAATTGTTAATGCTTCTTTT
This sequence comes from Papaver somniferum, assembly GCF_003573695.1. Classification (NCBI taxonomy): domain Eukaryota; kingdom Viridiplantae; phylum Streptophyta; class Magnoliopsida; order Ranunculales; family Papaveraceae; genus Papaver; species Papaver somniferum. The sequence goes on along the minus strand of NC_039360.1, from coordinate 35,759,542 downwards.
GCATTGGGTAAGACTATTCCTGAAAAGGAAATTGTGATGAAAATTCTCAGATTGCTGCCATCTAGGTACGACTCTAAGAAGCATGCCATCGTTGAGGGAAATAACCTTGATACACTTTCCAGAAATACTCTGATAGGAAAGTTAAAAATTCTTGATCTTGACACAGGCAGAACGTTCGCGCTCAATGCTGTGACCAAAACAGGTGTATCCTCTCACTTGTCTTGGGTTGATGAATGTTGCTCCAATCATGTTGATCTTGATAAATCACTGATATTCAGAAAGGTCAAGGATTTGATAAAGAGGAAAAATAGATGTGATGAATGTCTATCTTCAGTTAATGCTTCTGATGAGTCAATAGAAGACAAAACTACTATGGATGTCTCAGATGAGTCTACTATAGATTCTCTTTCCTCTTCAACTTCTGATTCATAACTTGAGTATGACACAGAGTTTCTTGATCTCTTGAATAAAGAGATTCTTCAAGAAAACCTTCACTTAAAGGCCTCCTTGAAGAGAGTTGAATCATCACTCCAGGCGAAGAATATTGAGATAGAGCGTCTTAATGATAAATTCGTCAGAACCATGTCCTATAGGAAGAAGAGATTAATACTCTCAAGTATGACCTGCAAAGGTTATCTGGAAGCTCTGACAAAATTGCAGCAATGTTATTTGGTCAGAGATCCTTTGGAAACACTAATGGTTTAGGTTTCAGAAGAAAAACTCAAAGCTCAAAGTTTTCCGTTCCAACTAATCAAGGAACAACAATTGTTGATTGTTGTGTTAAACAGGAAGAGTCACATAAAGACGAAAAATCCTCATTTATTATTTCTTTTTGTGGGCATTCGAAGCATGATCAGAACACTTGTTGGGGATTCAGAAGAAGCAATAAGAGAATCACCAAACTTCAAGAGAACATGCAGAAAATGAATCTGGGTCCGGATAACCAAGCTCTTTTAAAAAAATCTAGATCTAGACGAGGTAAGAAATCTGTTTACACAACAAACAGTGATAAGCCACGAAAAAATAAGAAGTGTGAGCATATGGCTCACTCGGTCACCAACTAATGTTGGTGACGTCCGCATCCTCATTTTTAGCTTGGGAAAAATGAGGTTTGCACTAAAATTGGCTCAAGTCTTTGTTTCGTAAATATTTTTATTATATTTGTTAAGAAAATATTATCCTTAGATGATGGAAGGCGGATAACAAATCCTGAAAGACTCATTCAATGTCTTCTAGGGTTTTGTGTTCATAAATCCGTTTATATTTTTGTGTCCTCCCTTTCTCTTTTCTTATCAAAAGATACACTCTCATGGCTCCTGTAACTAGAGGGATCACAAAAAGAGATGCAGTTGAAGCAGTTAATGTGTATCTTTGTGAAGGAATCTCTTCCTCAAGAGTAAAGAAAGTGAAGTCAACAATCAATGGAGAAGGTTCTTCCTCTAAATGTCTCTTATCTGTTTGTCATTTTGATAATAATTTTAGAGGCATGGAAGATTTCATCAAAAAGAGAAATGATAACTCACTGTGAACAAATGTTGTCGATAACCAAGAACACCTTGTGTGAACAAAAAGGAGAACTTAGTGAGTTAACTGACATTTCTGAAAACCTAGGGAATTGAATGATCCCATAATCAATAGTCTTTTCAATAATGAGACGGAATTATCAGTAGATGCTCTGAGAAAGCTCTATAATGTATAGTAAATCTTCGGATAAGAATTTTATTTAAGAAGGATAACTAGGGTTTGGAATAGCCATTATTGTGAGTACACATAGCTATGTCCAACGTTTTGATCTTGCAATGTTTTTATATTCATTTACTTAAAATCTAAAGTGATTTGGAAGATGATGTTTGCAGTATTAATCTTTATGGTTTTATATATTGCAATTTTTTATGGGATATGTGTGTTTTCCTCCGTGAACTATTATTGTCCCATACGATGTCAAAAGTTAACTCTTTCGTATGTCGATATGCAAATATGACATAAGATCGATGAACCCTTGACATAACAAAAGTTAATCCTATATTGTCAATTCTTTGATGGAAGATAGGTTAAAGTCTTTTGTTTACAAAGAATATGTCTATTATAAGTCGTTATGCAAATAATGATGAATATAGAATGAGTCTTTTTATATTCCGCAGTATTGATCTTTCCCTGATCCATATTTTATGTGTATACTGTGCGGCTCCATAAGTCTTCTTGTGTGAGCATTTCCAACTAAACTAATCATAGATTCGTTTGTAATTTATTTGGTTGTGTATTCCGATTAAATTAATCACGGGTTCTCTTGTGGTTGATTTAATTGAGAATTTTTGGATACTAAATCATTTTGTGATTTTTGGTGTCCAGAGAAATCCTTCTTTTCTTGTAAAATTAAAGTCGTTGTTGTTGTTCTTTAGGGAATGACATCAAATGGGGGAGAGTTCTTTTGAACTTGCGCTTAATTTCCATATCTTTATGGGGAGTGCGGCTGTGGAATTTTTAGGGGTTATCTTGTATCTTTATAAACTCCTTGATGAATGCATTTAGCCTCGGCTATATGATTGCATCTAAACAAGTTGATATGTACTTTTCTTTGGTCTTGAAGCATCTTCGTGGAAATTTCATTAGCATCGCACTAGTTTTCGTACCTTTTCCAATTTTGTTGACAAAAAGGGGGAGAATTAATGTGTAGTTCGCACTACAAATACATATGGTTTTCGGATCATTATGTAAGGGGGAGTGGTTTTCATGTTGAGATGAAATTATTGACTAAGGGGGAGTGATACATCACCACAGTATTGTTGTCGAAGTTGCGATATAAGAACTTTGATACTGTGTAATAATACTATGACACTATATAACAATGATCAGGAGCTTTTGTTTTATCATTGTTATGGCTACAGAACTTCAACAACTATGATGTTGAATTGAACATCTATGGAATCATGGGAGTACTTGGAAAAGACGAAGTTTTCAAGTAATGTTGAAGCACCAAGGAGATCAAGAATGTGGACGAGAAGCTACAAAGTTTTATTTATTTTTTAATCCATATGTATTGATAGTTTTGCCACTAAAATTGACAAAGGGGGAGATTGTTAGAGCACTGCTCGGTCGAACTCGCATGCGTAGCTATCTCAAGCATGTTTGTAAATTTAGTTTCAAAACTATATGTCTTGATTTCTAGACTACTTATAGCTAAGTCTCGGTTTAGGACAGATTAGTGTAGTTGAGCTCCAGACTCCATGGCGATCATCTTACGAAGACTAAGAACTACTCAAAGAACCAGTGGAACTTCATCCGACTAAAAGGTATGTGGACTTGAACTTATCTATCACTCAAAAGTCTATATCTCTATCTCCTACTCTTGAGACAAAATCGTATAAGTATGATAGTTTTCATACATACACATTTGCTATTTCGAGCCGAGTTTACTCGCCCATCTTTTTCTCGAAATACGTGTTGGTAAGATTTCGCTTTAACCACTTTTCATCTTTATCCATGACGAAAGTCATGATGACGTTTCAATCTTGAAAATAGCCTTGATGACGATAGTTGTGAATAACGACTGTTATAATTTTATAGAAGGATGTTTCAATGATTGAAATGTAGAGTTGAGATTATGTAACCGACTATGGACATAAGCATATATAGTGTGTTCGCACATTATTGTATAAATCCCTATGCCCGAAACCAATTGTGTGCACTTGTGCGTGCGACATTGGTAAAGGAGACAGGTTGGGTACGCGTACTGGCGGAAGTTTTTTAACTGAAAATTTCTGCTGGAGTTTGTAGTTTACAAACCGGAAAACTAGTCACCTTAGGTACGCGTACCCGTAAACGTACTCACGGAAGCTTTCGAACCGTGAGTACCCAAGCTGGTTATTTCTCAAATCAGAAGTTCATGAACTTAAAATAATAAATTATTAAGGAATGTAATCTTTGCAAACCGTGGCTATATTGTTCATGAATTGATTCAAGTGAATCAAACCGATTTTGTTTCAATTGTGTCTATGTATAAAGACCTAAGCAATTGAACAACTCTTCAACTAATTCTTTTGAAGTCATTTGAACTAGTTGTGAAGCAGATGAATATGGTTGATATGAAAGTACTCATATTTCTAACCTCGGTTAACTATTTGTAAACCAACCAAGTATACACGTTTAGGTACGGTTACTCAAACCTAAATGAAACAAATTTCATTTGTGTATGACAAGGTAAGTATCGATCTAACGATTGAAATATATTAGCTTGGAGAAATCAGGTTTTTCATCTAACGGTGAATATTGAATGCTTTGTTACCAAGGTAACTTAGATTGCAAACCATGATTTGAAAACTATATAAAGGAGACATCTAGCAACTGGAAAAACTAATCCCCACACCTACTGTGTGATATTAGTTGGTTTACTAGAGTCGATTCTCCTTTAACCTTAGGTTTCTTCTCGATACCCTGTAGGTTAACGACTGAAAGACTTCATTGGGATTGTGAAGCCATACGAAACTACTTCTCTTGTAGATGAGCGATCTGATCTTGCCATTTTCTATCGTACGAGTTCAATTGAATAATTGGCTTGAGATTTATCTCCGATAGGTCAAGATAAAAAGAAATCACAAACATCTACGTCTCATCGTTTGTAATTCCGCAACATGTTGTTTCGCTAGCATACGATTAATATTGTTGTGAGGTGATTGATATTTCTAGGATGTTCTTCGGGAATATAAGTCTGGATTATCAATTGGTTCCTGTTCACCTTGATTTATCAAAAGATGGAACAAAAACTCTTAAGTCTATCTGTGGGAGACAGATTTACCTATCATAGACTTTTCTGTGTGATACATATTTGTTTATTAAAGTCTTCGACTTTGGGTCGTAGCGACTCTTGGTTATGGGTGAGATCAGCTAAGGGAATCAAGTGCGTAGTATCCTGCTTGGATTAGAGACGTAAGGAGCGCAACTGTACCTTGAATCAGTGTGATATTGATTAGGATTCAACTACAGTCCAGACCGAAGTTAGTTTGTAGTAGGCTAGTGTATGTAGCGGCTTAATACAGTGTGGTGTTCAATCTGGACTAGGTCCCGGGGTTTTTCTGCATTTGCGGTTTCCTCGTTAACAAAATTTTTGGTGTCTGTGTTATTTCTATTCCGCATTATATTTTGTTATATAATTGAAATATCACAGGCTGTGCGTTAAGATGAATCAATTAGAATATTCAACCTTTGGTTGTTGATTTAAATTGATTGACACTTGGATATTGGTCTTTGGTGCCATCCAAGTTATTATCCTTGTATTTGATAAAAACTCGCATATTTCTATTTGCTTGAGTAAAGATCAAATTGTAGTGGTCTTCACTACAATTGGATCATCAGTGATAGTTGGGATCTCTAAGGATAAAGATAAATTGTGATAGATAGAGGAATATAGAGGGTTTGGAGAAGAATTAGACGAATTATAGGGATAATAAGAAGACATTGCTAGAGAAGAAGTAACAGAGATATTTAGGGAAGAAGATAAAGTTTTACATAATTCATTAGCTAAAGAGTATCCAAGGCAAGACAAGGATACTAATGCGCACTGCAAGCATGTCAACCGTGTGACATGAGATTTAAGCACCCGATGACAATCTAAGGGCACCTCTAGTCAAGAATTATAAAATAGAAGGGCACTCAGAAGTTTGGTCTATGACAAATACCCACCGATCCAAATCATTCTTGTCCTCAAGGATGGAGGATAAGAAACACTCTCGATCACTGCAGATCTAGCTACTGCCACTACAATAAGAATTTGAATTCGTCCCTACTTCAAAATTGGCGCGGAAACTGATTGTACAAGCACATTGATGAATGATGCAGTAAGCAAATACCCCTCTATGTAGGTTGCCTTTTGTTGTACGCTGAGTATGCAAGAAGTTTTTTTTATACTGAATCACTGATAGTATGTGAAGGATGATGGTTCTTCTGTTGTAACAAAATTAGCATAAAGAATCGTATCCTGTAAGGAAAAATATAGACCACAGTCTTCATAGTTATACCAAAAGCAATCAAGACACGGCACTCTCTTGTGTTTGTTTCTTTAAAACTGAAGCTTCCAGAAACAGTAGAGGTGATGGCTTTGCAGGAATGAACAAAAATCGCATTGTGTATCCTCATTGTCATTATTTCCCAGGCACATTGGTAACGAAAGATATTCGCATGACCCTTGAATAGCACCATCAATATGACCCTACCTATGAACCTCTGCATAAGAATTGGTGTAACTAGGTGTTGATGGTGGTTTTTAGCTTAGGGTTAAAATCGTAAAACCTTGGTCAAATAGTGACGTCACACTTGAGTAATAATGTCGCCACTAGCATATTTATTGAACCATTCAACATGTATGCGTAAAATTAACAGGGTACCTTTTTTATATGCCATGCTCCACGGCAGGGCCCTAGGTACTGACTGGCATCATCTCTACACATGTCAGCCACGCATGCTATCCAACCGTGCCAATGGCATGCTATGCCAGCCACGTCTCCGCGCCAAAGGCATGCCGACCATGCCATCCGCACCACCGTGCCAATGGCATGCCATGCCATCCACATCTCCGCGCCAAAGGCATGCCAACCACGCCAGCCGCACCACCGTGCCAATGACCTGCCATGCCAGCCACGTCTCCGCGCCAAAAGGCATGCCGACCATGCCAGCCGCACCACCGTGCCAATGGCCTGCCATGCCAGCCACATCTACGCGCCAAAGGCATGCCAACCATGCCAGACCCACCACTGTGCCAAAGGCATGCCATGCCAGCCACATCTCCGCGCCAAGGCATGCCAACCATGCCAGCCACATCTCCGTGCCAAAGGCATGCCAACCATGCCAGCCACACCACCGTGCCAATGACATGCCATGCCAACCACGTCTCCGCGCCAAAATGCATGCCGACCATACCAGCCGCACCACCGTGCCAATGGCCTTCCATGCCAGCCACATCTCTGCGCCAAAGGCATGCCAACCGCACCATTGTGCCAAAGGCATGCCATGCCAGCCACATCTCCGCGCCAAGGAATGCCAACCATGCCATCTGCACTACTGTTCCAAAGACATGCCATGCCAGCCACATCTCCGCGCCAAGGCATGCCAACCATACCAGTCGCACCACTGTGCCAAAGCCATGCCGGCCCTACCACCATGCCGTTGGCTGCCAAACGGAGGGTTGCAATAATCAACGGCTACCCTTCCTTCTGAGATGCAAATATCAGCCGTACAAGTTCGCCACCTAGCACATGGAAACTTCCGGCCCAAGGCCAAACATCACGGTTTATGCCAAAACCCTAATTTTGGCTGCGCCTAAAACATACCAAAGCCATGCGGCCCTACCACCACCACGCTGGCTGCCAAACGGAGGGTTGCAATAATCAACGGCTACCCTTCCTTCTGAGATGCAAATCTCAGCCGTACAAGTTCGCCACCTAACGCATGGAAACTTCCGGCCCAAGGCCAAACATCACGGTTTATGCCAAAACCCTAATTTTGGTCGCGCCTAAAATATGCCAAAGCCATGCGGCCCTACCACCATGCCAATGGCTGCCAAATGGAGGGTTGCAACAATCAACGGCTACCTTTCCTTCTGAGATGTAAATATCAGCCGTACAAGTTCGCCACCTAACGTTTGGCAACCTCCGTCCCAAGGCCAAACATCACGGTTTACACCAAAACCCTAATTTTGGCCGCGCCTAAAACTATGCCAAAATCCTAGCTTGGTCGCGCCTAAACCATGCCAAAACCATGCCGGACATGCCTCCATGTCGCTGACTGTCAAATGGAAGGTTGCAACGATCGACGACTATCCTTCCTCCTGAGATGCAGATCTCAGCCGTACAAACTTGCCACTAAATTACTTGTGGCAATCTCTTGGATACAGTTCCAACTCCAGGCAACGACGCCAAATCCATGCCGGCCATGCCTCCACGCCGCTGGCTGCCAAACGGAAGGTTGCAACAATCAACGGCTATCCTTACTCCTGAGATGCGGATCTCAGCCGTACGAACTTGCCACTAAACGACTTGTGGTAACCTTTGGGTACGCTGCCAGCTCTTTAGCCACGGTACATACTTATCTATGCCAATTCTTTGGTCACGACACCAAATCCTAATTAGCCACGCCAAGAGCATGCGCAAGCCATGCCAGCACCGTGGCCACGCCACTGGCTACCAACGGAAAGTAACCACAATCAACGACTAATCTTCCTCTAAAGATGCAAAATCTCGACCGTCGTAGGTCACCACCGAACCGGAAAGCCTCTCAATCTTAGCTTGACAAACAATAGAAACATGCTACACGTTTTCCGCGAAAACACTCGAGACATCAAAACATGTCACAAACTGGGGGATGCTCATCATGGTATTGGTCTGGCGGTTTACAACGTGCGGCGTACACTACGCCCGTTACAAGAAAGTGTCATAAAAGTGAGGCGGTTAGTAAATACATGAAGTAATGGTGAAACGTTTCCTTCATTATGGAAACATCAATTCCGGGCATTACCCGTTACCGCTTTCTTCCATTTACTCAACCGTTTCCACTTCTTACGAGACCATGGTACGTTTTTGTTGCGACTTGTATAAATAGGTCTCACCTATTTCCACCAAAGAACAAGTTTTTGGTCAGGAGAATACAACACTCAGAAATCACTTGTTAGCTTTCCCATCTGTTAGCTTTCCACTTAGTGATACAAGTCGTCAAACAACTACTCTTCCCGAATCAACTATTCTGGTCTCAACACTCTCTTCGCTTCCCTCCCTAGACCAACCCTTCTCCTTCGCTTTGTGACCGAAGCAAGTATGGAACGACCATTTCTTGGTTTAGGCCGGAGTGTACAGATTGATCTTTCCAATCAAAGTACTCCCTTGCCGTATATTTTTTAGGGTTTAGACTCATTTCTCACCCACACACTCGAAATTACCAAAATCGGCAAAAGTTGTTTTCACCCTCAAACACTAGGATGCAGTCAGCTGCACTTCTATAATTAGTTGTGTAAACGCTCTCGCCTCCGTAGCCCCACATAGCTCCACAACCAGCAATTAGCGAAGTATCGCGCAAAATCCCTGAAGCACGAGATGACGTTTCTCCACTTTCATCACCAATACTACATGAAGCAGGAGCTGATATTTCCTCACTGTCATGGCCATCACTACCTGAACCTGAAATGAGTATCATAAACTCTAAGTGCGTCTTTAATATACTGTCCATCTCACTCCCTTTACCACCATCTTCAACCTTGTCTTGTAACCACAAAGCTATTACTCGTCTGTCTACACCAGGTACAGTACCACAAACAACTTCATTAGCTCCTATGGCCCTGTTATGCAATACTATTCGCAGTTTAAACTTTTTAAGTACTAGTAACACAATTGGATAATGCTGGATTTTTTTGAACCTCAACTTGAGAACCTCACAACCACAATAACTCATAAATTGATTCCTACTTGCTTTTATCTTCACAGAAGCACCCTTCTGAGGCTGTGCCAGGTGATTCTTGTCGTAGATGACATTCTTACCACTAACTCCAGAGACAATAAAGCTAAGTAACTCCATGATAATCCATTTGAAAAACAAAAGGTTGTACTCAATGAGAACGACGAGCTTCTATAGTAGTAACAAATTGCAGCTGTTCGTGGATGTCACTGACTCTATGAACACCTTCCTGATTGCTGTCATTTTTATACGAAGCCTGCAATCTTTCATTTTTAGTTGAGCAATAAGGCCCTGAAAGGATATTTTTATACGCGATGTATGATAGGTCCTGATAAATCGCATCAACCAAGCACCATCATTCCCACCCATCATAAACATGAGATAAAATAGAACCCACTGCCGCAATTCTGATAAACCACAGAAAATGATAGCCAATATCTCGAGTGAAAGGAACTTGCACTTAAAAACCTCCATAAGCAATCGATCAAAAGTGTCTTGTGCCATGCCATATTCATCTTGCCTTGGCCTTTAGAGACTCGATTGAATGATCCATAGAACATCATCATCATGAAGCTTTTTAGCATCACCTCTTCCACCATCTGCATAATAATGAGACCTCCTTGTCGAGCCAAACAACTTCCCCCTATCAATTACTTTTCCAGCAAAAACCAGGACATCATGGGAATATTCTTCACTACTTGCACAAATAATACCTGACCCTAAATCCATCATTCCCGTGTACTTATGGATAACATGAATTAAGATCAAACATAAAGCATCAAACCCTTCTGAAAGAGAACTCCATGGTATAGTTTCACCCATTATTCCTCTACCAAACAACATAATGTCACAACCATAACTAGGGATACTATTCTTTTGTGACATCTTCGAAAACAACTGCCAACCATATTCATTGTGGTTAAATTATGTTTGGAAGGCACATCCGTAGGTATATTTATGTCTGATACCACGACTTGCAAATAGTTCACGAAACATACCACGAGCTTTCCAATATACCCGAGCCAGATACTATCTAATTAACCAATGACGGATGTATCCCAAAAATTGTCGCACTGATGTCGTGTTTCGATGGGCCATATAAATAGGAAAAGCATACTCGGGATACCGTTTTTTTCTCTCTCTTGAGATATGCAGCGAGTATCTCCCTGTATCGCCTTCAAACCCTAGTTCATTTGGTGCAAAATATACCCACAATAGTACAAGCCGTGGAATTCATTAAACGTGAGCTAAATTCAATCCCGTCCTTCACCGTTACTCGAATGATTTCAATGAATTTGGGTGTTTTCCTAACTTTTTCTTTTATTGTGTCCAGGGTTTTGGGCTTTTGGCACTGGTAAAAGCTTCATAACTGGTAAATTATTCTTCATTAAACTTATTGGTACTCAGTAAAGTGGTTCCATGGGTTTCTGATAGTTATTTCAATTTTGAAAATAATAAATTACTACATAGTCATGTTGGTGATATGCAAAATCATATGCATCGTGCTTATACTTAATTATTTGTTTATTTTACAATTGGAGACCCAATTAGGACATGTAATTAAGGTTTTATCGTTGAATTTAATTTGTCAAGACCATAGTTTAGTTCAACATCTTGAAAAATATAATTGTTTCTCCTTTCAGATACTGACCCTATAAAACCATATATCTTAAATACAGATTTTTAGTCCTTTGACACCTTTGGGATTAAGAATCAGTGGATGTAGAATTCTTTGCAAACTTAAGTATGTGTAGTTCTTCTTTCTCGAAACCCACTGAAATTATGAACCTGATTTGTTATATACCGGCAGTTGAGTGAATTGATGTGATGGTAAATTAATTGTTTGTCCATGGTGTTAGAGAAAGATGTTTGCTACTACAGCGGTAGGTTCAGCGGATACTGACCTCCAAGATGATGTCAATTCCAAAGAATCTTTAGAAACGGATTTTGCATCTGTTGAATCGTCGGAATGTAATTCATCAGGAACCGAACCAAAGTATGTTTGTTTCATTCGTTCTCATAAAGTCTTTTCTTTCAGAGTGTTGTTTATAGATAAGTCTTTTCTTTCAGAGTGTTGTAGTGAGCTTATAAGATGTCTAGTGGTAGAGCATAAAGGTTAAGGAGCTGAGTTTCCAACAAGTTTTAGTATTTTAGATTCATTAGCATTTGCGTTTTATAACTACATTGGTGTTGAAACTGTTAGATGGTTTGAGAATAACCTTATCAAAGAATCCTCCTCCCTTCAAAATATTGTAGTTGTTGCATATCCTTGGAAGAAACTGGCTTGAAGCATCTCATGTGTATAGCAAGTTTTTTCACCCACAGAAGTATCGGGATAACTACCTGAAAGTAACAAATCACTCATCTATGAATCTTATGTCCACGATCAAGGGTCTTTTGAGCGAAAAGGATTACGCAGTATTTGCTTCAACAGCAGTTGGCCACTTCCTGCATATGCCTGGAACCCATAACAGCAGTACAATTTTGCATTATCTACTCTCACGGCAAATTGTGAGACAAGATGATGGTGATCCATTTTGTATGAACTTTGGGGTTGGAGGGCAAATCTTGAGGTTTGGGATGAAAGAATTTGCATTTTCTACGGGACTTAACTTCAAGTTGACAGCGGCAACAAAGGAAGATCTGGATAACCCACTCCCAAAATGTATCGCGGATTCACCAATCATGAAAACTCATTTCTCTGGGGAAAAAAGGGTAGCAGTAAGCGAACTCCGGACGTGATTTGAGGAAGGAGATTTGACCACCTGCACTGACGATGAGAACGCTAAGTTGGCGCTTCTCTTTTTTGTGCACGTTTTTCTTTTGGGCTTCCAGGCGAGAGATGTAGTAAAGTGAGAATATTGCCATTTGGTGGACAACTTGAATAACTTCAACAAGTTTCCATGGGGTCATGTTAGTCTTAGAAAAACCATCCGCAGCTTCCGACCAGCTCTGGTTGTGAAGGATGAAAAGCAAACTAAGAAAGCCAGTGTTGTCAAGAAAGACAGGAAACCAAAGAAAAATGGTCAGTTGGGCTTGCCGGCTCATTACAGGGTGTCTGGACTGTCATATGCTCTGACAGTAAGTTCGCATATTCTGTTTAAATGGTCTTATTCATCTTGTATACTTGGGCGGTTTGTAGTTTGTACAGTTCAAGTTCTAACTATTGTTGCTATTTCAGGATTGGGCATTGGCAAGTATTCCTGCAATTAGGGGTTTATGTGGACGGGTTGTGTCCAAGCATACTTGCGGTCGGTGGTGCACTGTCATGGAACGTGTATCCTGCACAAACGAACCGAGATACAATGAGCTTGTATCCTTGAGACAGGGGCTAATAGTGGATTGTGATGAGTACGAGTTGTACAATGGGGACTCCCTTAGATTTCTTGGCATAGAAGATGACAAGGAGGTGTTGGAGGATACTGTGGAACCGTCTGATGTTCCAAAAGAATCTAGCAAGGTATATGAATCCTCTTGGTCGGCAACGACCAAGGAATTTGTGCGGGAGGTTGGCGTAGGACCTGGGTCAGATACTTTATACACTCTTACGGAGTCCCAGCTAACAAATATTCTTGCTACTTTCTTACGAGAGAAGTTGTCTCCTTCCGGCATTAGTTATGTGGATAAAAACACCGCAGCGGCGGAGACATCGTGTGATGGAGATCGGGGTAACGCAGCAACGGCTTCTATACAGATGGACTCAGTCATTAATACTAAGAAGTTTTAAAATCATAAGAGACGGTAAAGAAAGTAAGTACTCCAGATGATGACGGTAAAGGGATGGAACAAAAAGAAGAAAAAGAAACCGATATAGGAGGTGAAACATCTAATTCTCCAGTGGATGCGGATGTAGAAACATCTAAATCCCCTGACATACCCAACTTAAAGAGACGTAGAATCGCAAAGGAGGGACCTCAGATCTCATCTCTGTATACAACAACTCTAAACTATACCAAAGATTAATATATGGCTCATAGGAAATTTTCTTAATATAATCATTCATTAAGATCGAACCAAACATCTTTCCAGCCTCACTAATAAGATTATCATTAACATACACAAAAATAATTGAAGGTATGAAACGACCTTCTGATTTATACCCTAAGATATGCAACACTGGACAAATCAAGCTCTCATAAGAATTCAAAGATGTAGTTGAACACTTACCATGATCGAATAAGGAGCGAATGCCGACCCACAGACGATAAGAATAATCCAGACAGTGTAATTGGTATTGGAGACAGAATAACTCCTCTAAGTAATAAGGATTTCCGTACTTCTTCACTTCAATTGATGCTTGTAATCCTGAATTGAATTTGTAGATCCATCAACAGTAGAGAATTCAATTTTGAGTTTAGATTCGTTACCAAAATTGAATGGTTTACCTTCTTGGTAATCCAGAAACACTATAGATGTCTTGTGTTTTTGAACCTCATTAACATCACTAGATCCATCGATGCTAATGAAATCAATTATAGGTGTAGATTGAAAATTACCTTCATCTGTTGCACTTGGAGTTAAATAATTTTTACTTGATTCTCTTACTGAACTTAAATCAACCGAGTCAGGTGAAATTGATTTCAATTCGACGACAATTTTATTCCCGATCATCTTCAACTCCGATTCACCATATCTGTGAGTGGAATTTGTTGTTGCAGTAGAATCTGAGACTTCAGCTCCAATTAAATCATAGATATCTTTAGTCATGGACTCTACTTTCTCAACATCACTTTCTACCTGCGAATCAATAGCTACGCTACCGATCTCATCGTCGAAACTTGGTTTTGATCTTCCCTGATGATAACTCTTCCATGTAGCCCAGAATAATTCAGTAAAATCATCACAAAAAGATTTAATAAACTCCGACCTGTTGTTTTCCATCAGTAACTTGTGAAGACGATCTTGTTTTATTATAATTTTTGTTTCTTCTTGTGAAACTTTAGATATTGCAGCGACCATCGTAGCGGTCGGATAATCGACCGCTCTGATACCACTTGTAGTGGTCTTCACTACAATTGGATCATCAGTGATAGTTGGGATCTCTAAGGATAGAGATAAATTGTGAAATATAGAGGAATGTAGAGGGTTTGGAGAAGAATTAGACGAATTATAGGGATAATAAGAAGACATAGCTATATAAGAAGTAACAATGAGATTTAGGGAAGAAGATAAAGTTTTACATAATTCATTAGCTAAAGAGTATCCAAGGAAAAACAAGGATACTAATACACACTGCAAGCATGTCAACCGTGTGACATGAGATTTAGGCACCCGATGACAATCTAAGGGAACCTCTAGTCAAGAATTATAAAATAGAAGGGCACTCAGAAGGTTGGTCTATGACACAAATCAAGTGACAGAGATATTAACTCCTTGATATACTTTTCTCTATATTGAGTCTAACTGTCTAGTTGATTCTCTAGAAATTATATTGGAGTTAGTCTATACAGATTTCTAATCGAAATATTAGGTGTGGTTGTTAGACCCCCGCTTTTTCAGAGGGGAAAAGGATTTTCTGATTAGACGTCAATGTCAAGTTACCAGCAAGACGAGATGGTTTAAGAAGAAGAAATGAACTATCGAGTTCCCTAACCTCCGATTTTAACTTTCGCAGGAGTTCAAGTTATTAAAGGGTCCCATGATACAAGTGTATCTTTTCTTTTTCGGAAACTTAGTAATCCTCAAATTAGATTGTGGGTAGAATTGTTATTTAAAAGGGAGTATTGACAATAACCTAGTAAGGAAATATTCTCTGATTAGGAATTGTTTCAAGATAAGGAAATTAACAGATCGATTCCTAGGAGCTAGGTTAGGGAAACCAAACCAAAATAAGAGAATATTTATGAGTAAAAATATATATCCTAGAAAAGGAAATAGATTCCTAGGATGTTTGGGAAACCAAACCAAGGATATAAATAGGGATGTTTAGATCATAACTAAGTAGACCTAAAGAAGGATATTTGATACACATACCTAGCGAAAGATTGTAGACAAACATTTATGTTATTGTTAGAACAAGCTTAGCAATCAGTTTAAGGTTATCCACTGTTTAGAGAGATTGTGAGCGTAACATAGATAGAATTGTAATAGTTTTTTTGTTCATAGTCTAGAAAAGATAATTTATTCAAATATGGTTTTCTGGCGTGTTTCCTGTTTTATAATTTTCGTCTATTATTATTCTGAATTTTGTCTCTGTAATGATAATCACCATAGTACAGAGATCATACCTAACAGATATAAAGAGGCACTAAGTAAGTTATCATATTAATCAATAAAACTTACAGCTCTATCTAACATCTCTGATATGAGTTCGTTCTCAATTCGGTTGTTTGTCGGGGTAAAAGGATTTCTTATATAAGGCATATTATGCAACACATTATTCAAGCTAGCATTATTGGCATCTAATTCAGATTGAGGAAACCTATTACCTCATTCTTTTCGTGATTAGAAAGAATAAAACTTAAATCACCTATGACTACCAAAGGATTATCTTGTTAATTTATAATGTTACTGGTTTAGTAATCCCACTGCATCTTCCTATCATCCAAATGTATCGCATGCTAGTTAATAAGTATCAACATCTTTATTATCATTTCACTAAATAATTGATAATATTATATTGAGCATTTAAGATCTTTAAATCAAAACCATCCTTCTAGAACAAACAAAGTCCACCAGGCAAGCCAACGGGATCCCAGAAAAATGAGTTTGGGTATTTGAATATAGCAGTAAGATATTGCAATTTTTTTGTTTTATTTCTAGTCCCAAATAAAAGAGAGTATGTCAGGATCATGAGACCTAATCATCATTTGTAAATGATTTCTAGTATGCTTATTTCCAAAACCACAGACATTACAAGAAAGTACCTTTATAATTTAAAATAGATATTGCTAATATTTTTAAGAAGATTTTTCAGGAAAATTCTACCACTAGGCCAATTATGGAGGGTTTAGTCCTTGATATTATCCCAAGGGATACACTTTCTTGGCATGCAATGCCTATTGATGAAGAAGATTTTTTTTTGTGTTATTAAGTTATTGTGAATAGATAAAACTCCAGACGTAGACAATTTCACGGTTATTTTCTTTCAGTTTTGTTGGGAGATTTTGAAAAATAATTTAGTAGTTGTGTTTAGTAAATTTCACGAGGAAGGTTTTCTTGATTTGAGGGTTAAAAAATATTTCCCCTTTCTTAGATATCAAGACAGAGTTTGTAAAATCTTTTATGAAGAAGTTTTCTTTAGTTTATATAAATATTCGTTTATTTTCCTATTTTAATTTTTGTGATATTCACAACACAATTATTCATGTATAACAAATAAGTATATATGTAGAAAAATCATCTCAGAATCAAAATTTCGCCTATCTTATGGAACATCAAAATTTTAAATTTCGCTCTTATAGGTATTACAAAGGTATTACTTTATAGCTTTGATTCCTAAGAAGCAATGGAAAATATTAAGGATTTGAGGCCTATTAGGATTTATATATAATATTATTGCTAAAGTGCTTCCAAAGAGGTTTAAAGTTTTCATTCCTCGCAGTATTCCCTCTCATCAAGCATCAAATTTTCTTAGATTGTGCAATAATTTCCAATAAATTGATTAATTCTAGGTGGAGATGTGGAACACCTAGTTATCTTTGCAAAGGATTTTGATCAAGTTAGTTGGTCCTTCTTAGATGAAATATTTCCAATGGAAGTTCGGAAAGGGTATTTAAGAAGTAAAAAAAGTATTCCACAAGTTGATCCATTGTCCCTTTTGTTGTTTTTAGTGGCGGGTGAAGCTTTGCTATACTCATGAACAAGCTCAATATTTGGGTATTATTAGTGGTTTTCAGGTTGCTATTAAATGGTATCATGATGAGTTACCTTCACTTTTTAGATGCTTTAACTTTTTTGGGTGCTAGTACTGAGAAAGTTAAATTCGTCGGACGTTTTCTTCTTTCTTTAGATCTTATTATGGTTTGAAGATTAAATTCAACAAGAATTATAATCACAGAGGTGGTGATATAGGTGATTTTAGTGACATTTTTTTCTCCTTAAATGGGTTGTTATCAAGGTAGTTGTCGTACCATTTGTTTAGGGTTACCCTTAGGTGATAAGTATAAGGGGTGGCAAGGTGAGAAAAAAATTACTGACAGATTCAATAAGACGCTTGCGGGTAGGATACAACCATTATTGTCAAGGGAATGTAAAATAACTCTCATCAATCATATGCTTTTAATTTTACCAGTGTATTATATGTCTCTTTTTGGCATGCCAATCTCTGTCGCTAATAATCAAGAAAAATTTACTAGCAATTTTTATGGCATGATTAAAACAATAAAAGAAAATTGCATTCAAATCAATGTTATTTGTTGGAAGAAAAAACATGGTGGACTTGTTATAAGATCATGAAAAATACGAATGATTCTAAAATCAACGAATCGTTGCAGAGATATGCTCGAGATAATTTTTTATAGAAAAATATTAGTATAAAAGAGAAACATGGTGGGGGTTATATGGTTTAGTTTTCTAAGGTTCCTTCTGGATTTTACGGCAATTCAGCTTTGAAAGGTATAATGCACCTGTATCTATCTTCTTACAAAAGATTAAGTACAAAGTAAATAATGGTTCGATAGTGCACTTTAGGGAAGACAATTGGTTTCTATAGGAGCCAATCTGCGCCATGTTTTTAGCCCCGTACAATATTTCCAGATTCAAAAACATTTTAATCATTGAATTCAAAACAAATTACCACAACTGAAAAGGAGAGGGTGCCAAGTATAACACCAAATTTTTTGTTCGGAAACATGTATGGATAAACTTGTTATAATCATTAAGTATTGATCGACAGTAAAGATCCTTGTACCTGATTTGTGTACAAGTTTACTTAGACATCTCAAAAATCACCCTAGTACGTGCCTGAACTGTATAAAAACTGAATTTAGCAAGAACAAGTCTTGTAATCTATTTTTTGAAGACATGAATTCACAACAACGGTTGTTGAGGGGTGATTTTCATTTTGGTTCTACAAGTCCTAGCCTCAACACACCCATTTCCCAAGAGAGAGAGAGAGAAAGAGAGAGAAAAGGATCCTTCTATTTTACTATATGCCTCTTTATATAGACTTTTCAAAAGCCCCTTCCTTTTATGATGTCATGCCACATGTCCTAAACCTCCTTAATTATTACTTATGACATTTCTTCTCTAATACAACCTCCTCTTTCCTATTAATTCATTTCATGTCCTTTCCATCTTATGAATACTTTCTTAATGGACTTAGGATTTAGTCCCCAAGTCCCCATGTTTCATGTAGGGTTTGCCTCCCTTTTTGGGGCACACTAGCCCGGCTAAGGGGTAATATTCTTCATGTATCATCATTAATCCCCTGGATATTGGGTTAATTTCAAATAACCCGATAGTCATATTACATCCCATTCTAGCGCCCCTTGTACTGTCTTCTCGAGTCGAGTCCCCAGTCCGCAAGTTTGAGGAATTTATGAAATGAGATGGTTTTTGCAAGAATTTTTTTATCATGCGGACGGGCGTTTGGCTAGGCATTTTCCAACAATTTTGCTTGAAATAACTGGAGATTTCCTTAGACCTTCATATTGTATTACCAGCACGATTTGAGGGTCTCAGTGTGAGTATAATGAAGACGTAAATGTTAAATTTTTGTAGCCCCCACTTTTTCTTTTCTCTGGTTGTTCCGCGTAGTTGGGGATGTCTTTAGTTTGCATCCCCATCTTACCTTCAGGACGATCTGGCGTGCCTATTAGCGTTGGGAGAGGGAGTAGGTATCCTATGGATTATCAGACCGATTCATCAAGACGAAGCACGTAAGAAATATGATGATCATGAAGACAATCTCTCATTCGCCCATGGGGCAGAGATAAAGGAAAAATTATACAGGGTTTCCACAAGTTGGTAGCGCGTATCATGCCTCGGTGAGTAAGGATAGGCTAGGACTCCCTTATCCGGGTGTTTGGATAGGCATTTTCCAAGAATTTTGCATTTTTTTTGTGTAGAGGATAGGCTCGGGATTCCCCCTACTTTTTTGTAGAGGATAGGCTCGGGCTCCCCACCCTTTTTTTGTAGAGGATAGGCTAGGGCTAAACGCGCCTACCCCCTCCTTTATTTTTGCAGAGGCTGGTGATGCGCGTCATAAGTGCAACAAATTAATCAAGATATTTCCCACTAATTAACTGGTAATATAGAGGTAATAAGAGATTGTTCCCACACAGAGTTGTGTAATTGATAGGTTATTTAGATAGCAAAATAAGATAAAACAAAGGGGGTGGTTTAATTAAATTGAAAAGAATAAAAAGAGAATAAGATGAAAGGGATGATCAAGGAGTCCTTCGCCGTTACCACACGTTGACTCAATAGTATACTTATATATATTCGTTAGAACCATTCATCACCAACCGTAGGAAAGCAGCTAGAGCAATGCTATCCCCAAAGTCCCTTACGTAACTTGATACCGAAGCGCTCGCATATCAAATTCTATCCAACTGAACCACCAAGTAGTAGCGCACTCAAGGTGTAACCCAACAAAAGCTTTAAGTTATGTGAATTTAGGTTGATCCTAGCTGTTAGACTCTCAGCGCAAGGTCCACTTACTAGTGTTGTCTTCACACACGATTGCTCCACAGAATCCCTCTGCAAGGTCTCGCGTTCTCTACTTGTGTAAGGATTATTCAACAATTACACCGATATCCTAACCCTTTACTAGCAATAGAACAATCAATAGATTAATCTAGTATGCATCCCAAATCAATCTAAGAATCATTCATATGCCCTAAATATAGAAAAGACAATCGATGATGATTAAAACTTACAACAAACTTGTATAATAATAAAGCTTCACGCTAGAACATTGAATTCATCCTCAATCAAAGAAGGTTTAGCAACTCATGACCGGTTTCCCCCAAAGGGGTAAACCCTAGGTTTTTAATTAAGAACAAAAGTATAATATGACATGTGATGATGTGTTAATTGTTTTGGAAGTCCCCTTATATAGTTTTCATGAGATCTAGGTATTAGAATCCATCCGGGACCGTGTTTCCTTGATTTGGAAGTTAAAATACGTCATAAGGGACCCCATAGGTTTGTCTCAGTCGACGTTGTCGAATACCCCAAACTAATGCCGAAAGTTGTGCTCAAAAATACACCTTCTCTGCCTGAAATACGATTACTTTCGGTATTGCTTTACCAATGCCGAAAGAGGGAGTCTAAAATACATCATCTCTGCCCAAAATATGGCTACTTTCGGTTTTGCTTTAGCAATGCCGAAAGTAGTGTTATAGATTGCCATTTTCCATCTTGACTGTTTTCGCCGTAACTTCTTCGCCCAAAATCGGAATGACCTCATTCTTTCGCCGTTCTATTTATAATTGAATTCTCTTCAATATGGTGATAAGAAATCCTGAATTTGGATGAGTTGAACTTGGTATTCTAGTCCTTATGTTTTCGACCTTCTTTGCTCCTTTTCATCGCACTTCTTCCACTTCTTTCGGCTTTAGATACTTGGATCTTTGAGAACTTCACTTTATAGATATTTTATATCTATTTTCACTTCTTAGGATGATTCACCTGATATGACACATAAACTAGAAAATAATCATAATAACAAGTAATATGCAAGAAATATAGCTAAATCAAGTATGGAATTGACATTCTAAACATGTAAATTAAGCACTTATCAAATTATCCCACACTTAGTTTTGCTAGTCCTCGAGCAAACTACCTAAAGTACAACATCTCCATGTCGTCGAGGATACGGTTACACTTAGCGTGTATAACAAGCCTTTAAACCCCTAGGTATCCCTAGTGGACGAGTTATAGTCTCGTGAGGGCTTACAAGAGATATACCCACAAAACCTACTCCAACTTCAAAGTGTTCCAGCGTCCCAAGCATCCAAAGAGCTATGAGGATATATAGTTTCTACATGCTAGTAATAAGAAGTTAGAAATACCAAAGAACATATTCTCATTCTCAAATGTTGAGTGAGAGATAACCACACCATAATGAGAGAATGCGTGTTCGAGAGCGATCAATAAGCATTTCGCCTCGACTTCTGCCTCACTTAAAAGGATTTTATGATAATTACACTCAATAAGACGACTTTTTTATGGGTCTCACATGTGTGCAGGCAGGAATGAAGAGAGAAATCCGACACACGTTGAATGGTGGGAAGGAAACCTTCCTAATTATTTCTGGAGACTCCACAAAATCGTGGAAAATAAAGATATTTTTTGATGATCTCTAAGAAAGGAAATCAACCATTATTATTAAAAATAGAGGATGAGAGTACTTACCACCTTCACATCTGATTGCAATGATGATAACACCACTCTCACAGCATCCAATAGAAACGTCTTCCTTCCTTCGGCTCGCCTTCTTCATCTTCGGTCTTCAACCATTGATGATAAACTCTTGAACTTCATAAAACTTTGACAATTGTAACTCTTTTCATCTATTCCTTGTTGCTTGAAACTTGCTTATAGATTTTTCTTCCCTCCCCACGGCCTTATTAAATAAATAAAAACAATATAACAAAATATTTTCTTGTCTCATTTTCTTTCTTTTTTTTCCTTTTTTTAGATTTTTTAAAAAAAAAAAAATTACAATTACAAAAATAATAACGAAATTAAAATTAACATGGCCATGAAAGAAGTACTTTACCACTTTGTTCTTCACAACTTGTATTGTCTTCGTATCATAAACTTCAATAACTCTCATCTTTTGATTTTCTTCGCTCTAGTAAATAAATCTTCATACTTTGATATAAAATTCCGCTCCTTATATGTAAGTCTTCAACATGTATATGAAAATATGCTCATGTATATGTTGTTTTACTTGAATATGAAATTTCGCTCTTCCTTTAATTGTTGCTTGTAAACCTTAAACGTCTTCAACTTCCTTGTAGATTTTGATGTTGCTCCACTTGTAGATGATGATGGCGTGTTTCTATGGAGTTGTTGTTGGCGAGAGAGAATGGTGCTAACTGCAAATCAAATTACAAGAAAGTGGTTTTCATCTATAGACGTCACCCTCATGATTGAAAAAATTAGCACTCAAGAGATCAAAGAGTAGTGCTTCTATTGGTGGGAGGTTGGGTAGCTCATCATTCTACCCGGAATTAACGTACGGTGACACACACTCAAAAGAAAGCTCTTTAGTCATATACAAAGAAATCTGGTCTGGTGCTTCAGTTGATATGAAAATAGGTAGTCTCCACTAATGGTTGATCAGCAACTCTAATAATGCATTTCTCCATGCTCCTAGTTTTCATCACCGGCATGATTAAATCCATTATTTAATACTCTAACAAGCAAGAAATGTGAACGTAGTTCCCTAACACTTCCAAGTTCAGTTATGTCGGTCAGAATTCTTTATGTAAACATACTTAGAAGTATGCTAGTGACTCTAATATCTCTACAAGTTGGAGGTTTTTTATGCAAAAATTTGAAAAATCGACTCAAAAAGGCTAAAAACTCTATATGAAAAGTATCCAAATACTCCCACACACTTAAACTCTACATTGTCCTCAATGTAATTGACTCGTCCTAAGTAAAATCAAGGTGGAAAATCCTAATATGATATTGTTAGAGCATACCTCGGTTGAACCCACCAAGCGTTGGTATGTCAAGTTTGGTTGTCATATTTTGGTGAATCAAAACTCATGTTAAGAGTCGCTTGATTATGTACTAGAGTAAACTTCGTATAGGTTAGCTTGAAAGTATTAGGATATGAGACATTACAAGTATTGCGAAGTCTTGAAGATGTGAAGAAGCAAGGAGATACAACGACAACAATCATCCTTCCCCTTGAGGTTAGTGATATTTGACTTGAACTGTTTCATTCCCTAACATATCTTTCAAGTCGTGCATATTGAAAACAAAACTGCGAAGCATATTTGAACTCTAGATATACATAGTATTAAGGAATACAATACGAGATTTACTGCTTAACCATTAAACTTTGTAGATAAGACATCGCCATAATCATTTGAATGCTATTGTGATCATGTATGGGTATGAGTTGAGGATTTCATCCTAGGGAACAATGTTTTACATGTGTTCTAAGGAAATAAGTTCATAAAATTGTTTGTGAATCGAAAAGGAAATTACCAGGTGTTATTGGTTTTGTTATTCATTGCATATCTTATGAATAACCAATATGTGTGATTGAGTATAATCACTCACAACTTGTTTGTGTTCTTGGTAGAACTATTCACAAAGGCCTGACTTATGTATTGGTATGATTTTTATTAGTGAAACCGATCTTAAGTAATCACCTGAGATGGTATGATCGGGTTTGTGTTTTTTTTGACCAAAATTGGGAAAGGGGAACCGATCCTAGTAAGAGGTATCGTACATCACCAAGGGGAACCGATCCTTGTATGGGGTGCAGCAAGGTTTATAGCTGAAAGGGGAACCGATCCTATGAACATGTGAAACACGTTTTTAGGAAAAGGGGAACCGATCCTATGGACATGTGCATCACATATAAGTTAGATACCATAATTATGTGGGGAACCGATCCTAGTACCTAGTCAACCGAATTTTGGAAAGCTAGTGTGACTATGCACAGTACTCACATCGAGGTAGAACCGAAACTTGTTTTGGTAGAACCGTTAAACCCATGATTGTGATTGAATGTTTGCTTGATCAATCACATAGTTCTTGAATGTCAGATGAACCAATTCTAAACTTGTTTGGAAATGTTGTAAATCGGTTTCAAGGTTGTAAGTGTGAAAGAGAACTTACAAAGAAAGGATGTCGACATCCTTTGAACACGTGTTGCGACTGTTTATTTCTTTAATTGTTCAAAGTTATTCCTTAATATCTAAAGGAAGAAAATCCCAGGATCGAAACATAAGTAAGTTAAGAATCTTTTAATTAAGGTTATTAATTTCATTTTGTAGGGAAATATAAGAAATAGTAATGTGCATTTACTAATTAGATTTTCCGAGAGATTTCTATCATTATTTTTGGATATAGCATTTCCAGAAATTATTGAAACCGAATTTGTGCTTTAATGAATATCTTGAGAATATTTTCGGTTTTGGAAATTCCTTGGTGTCCAAACTTCCTTGTCTATAAATACTTGAAGTTTTCCTTTCTATCAAACTAATCCTTCATAACAACAGACTTCCTCTTTGTTGTTGTTACTGATGTAGCCGCCTATTCGAAGAGGAGAGTAACCTAATTAGGCAAAATATCTTACGGCTGCTCAGTTTAAAGTCTTCTTTGGAATTGATAAGCTCTAGCGTGTACCGTTGGTGGGAAACTAGATAATTGCGGTTTATCTTTTGTTTTCATTGATTTGATTGACTAATGGTGGTTGAAATCTGATTGCACCTAATTTTTTTATGCTTGAGAATCTTCTCTTCTGATATAAGATTCACTCAAACTAGTTTAGAGTTTCAACAGGGATCTTTAGACTGTTGTTAGTTCTAAAGACGATCTTGTGATAATCCATTGTTAACAGACTCCGTTCTGTGCATGATTGATCACAAGAGATTCAAGTGACTGTGTGCAGGTTTATATTGAAGATCTAAGAAGATTTGAAGACCAAGAAGATATTGAAGATTTCTGATTTGTGAGTTCATAATCTTTGGTGTGCACAATACTTGTTTCGGTAAAAGAGGATCCAATTAATAATCATTTTATCCTTGTAGTAGATTGGATTGATTAACTGAGTAGATCGACATCAACACAATTCTTTGGATTAAGAGTGTTGTTGGCTTAATATTAAACAATTACTTCGGTAATTGAACATAAGATAGATCTAAGGACATGACGAAGGAGTTTATGTTAAGATAAACAGAAGAGCCTTTGTCCGACTCATATCACTTGGTTGAAGAGAGTTGATACCAGACAGATTTGTTGTTCCTTTACTGCTTGGAATACGAACCAAATGAATTGATCCAAGTACGTGAATTATTTATAAGTTGGAGGCGTGAGAATACAGGAGGAACTAGGTGAACTATATGTTTAGTTGTTTGGTCTCAACTATACGAAGTTGGTGTAATTTTGTGTAGCGGCTTAATCTTGAGAGTATTTAATTCTGTACAAGGTCCCGGGGTTTTTCTGCATCTGCGGTTTCCTCGTTAACAAAATCTTGATGTGTCATTTACTTTATATTTCCGCATTATAATTGTTTTATTATAATTAAAGTAAATTACACAAACGTTAATTCATATTTACTTGATAAGTGAATCCTATTGTGTTTGGTTAAGTCCAAACCTTTTTATCAAGTAACATACTTCGTTGTTGTATTGTCTCGATCTCGTATCCATAGACAATCACACGAAGTGTGAACCGATTAGTTGTATTGTCTCGACTCAGTCCATAGACAATCACTTTCGGAAAAGGACTTATAGGTAGGAATAGTTTTAGCTTGAGGTATATTTGGGTACCCTCGTCTTTTCAGATATGCAAAAGAAGAAAATTAAAAACAAAAGGATAGAAATAAAAAACCTATGGTTTTCCTCCCATGCAACGCTTAGTTTAACGTCCTCGGCCTGACCCGCTGGTTGTCGTCCATACACCGATAATCTGAAAATATGGTAGTCTTCCCAGAAAACAATCTGCAATTCCAATAACAACTTCATGAAAATATTAGGACAAGATATAAATATTGAAGCTATCACTTTATTTAAGTTTCCCCCACACTTAGTCCTTTATATACTCGGAAGTGGATAGAGAACATAGAATTCGGGAACTTCAAACGGTTCCTCAGCTTGGTGAACCTGCACAATACTAGAATCAAACACATCAAGTGGTGGATGCTTAGAAGCAAAATAATCCGTTAAAACTTTGGAAGCACACAACTCCAATCCTAAGTGAGGTATTTTCCTAAAAGTCGGGTTAATAAATATTTGAGAAACTACTTCAATTGGATGGAAAGGATCAATAGATATGGAATTATGTAAAGGATTAGACAAACCTTGTTCGAGATCCTCATCTTTTATCTCTAGTGAATTATTTACTTTAAGCATATCGTGGTCCTCTATCGAACTCTTAATTTCTGCTTCAATTAAAATCTCAGCATCATCGACAAGCTCAATTGGGTCTTCCATGACTTCAATAAATTTGGTTTCGTTCTCAATCTCTATCTCTTCAACAATTTCGTCATCGGAATCAAAATCTTCCCCCGAAAATTCTAGTTCATTGGTGCAAATTCTATGGTTTTCCATATGAGTCTACAACGAAGGAATAATTTGTTCTACTTCATGCAAATCAACCGGCTTAAAAACATTGTAATCCGGATATTCATTGTAACGTTGATACGCGCTCGAGTATGTTACACCGTTCATAACTATAGTTCGGTCATACCAAGGCTCCTCCTTTTGAATATGCGAATGATCATTATTACGATCCGGAGCTGGAATAACTTCATCACTATTATGTGCATTTTCCAAAGGCTGCTCATCTTCAACATATTCGTTGACTTCCATAGGAACTTCAGAATTATTTTGGTTTTGAGGCCAAACTTCTTCTTCATTCCTTGTCTCACTGAGGTGAGCAATTCGTATTTTTAAGTTGTCCATATTCCTTTGAATTTCTTGGAGATGCTCATCTTGATTATGATAATATTGACCTATTTTTCCTTGGAACTCCTCCATCATTGTACACATTCTTTCTGCAACACTCGAAGAAATCGGATTAGTAGCATAACTATCCTCCCATCCTTGTGATTGTTCACTTACATGCCCATCATAAGGTTGTTGACATGTATGAGAATATCCATAAGGTTCCGTGGAATATTGATCATAGCCAAAAGATTGGTTTTGATTATACCCACTAGCCAAGACACACGCGCGATGCGCCTGCCATTACGTTTCAACTATAATCAAAGTTTTCAATCAAAAATATTTATTTAGACAAAAAGTAACTCCAACTAAAATCAAAATTTTCATTTAATAATTTTTCAATCAGAAATATTTATTTACATCAAGAGTTTTGGTAAACACTACGATCATTTTCCCGTCTTTTTCTCTTTTATGCAGAACTTTGCAACTCTTGATGTTTAGCCTGCTAAATGATGCTCGGGATTCTAAGGAGGCCTAAACATAAGTTTTGTTTTCCCACTGCTGCTATGTATACAGTTGCAAAAGATAGTCATTTAATTTCATCACATTTATACATAATTAAACAGGGAGAAAAAACTCTGAAATAAAAAGGAAGGCATGACCTTTTTCATTTTCTGGTTGGACCAGTTCGTGACATTGAGCACGGTCGATGAGTCTTGGATTTTTTTGGTTCTAGAGCTATACGCCTGGTTGCACTCCACTGAAGCATCAATGGGATATCTCTTCCTTGAGCCATCACCCGATCCCATTTAAGGAGCTGTAATAAAATTAAAAAAATTTGCTTACAAAAACAGAATAGTGTGTCCATGCCCGTTGTGCAATGCAGATTGGGATTTCACTGTGGTGCTTAGTGTTCTCAGTTGAGAGATTAAGGGGTAAGCAGAATTGTATTAGAAGTAAGCATGTGACAGGAAATGAAGCAAGCATCTATGTTTTTTATGTGCAATCTAAACACAACTTTAGCCTGAATTCATCAAAAGTGACTCACCAATACATCATTCATTTTGATTTTCTTTAACATCAGAGATGACATGCTTCCATCTATTTTTACTCTATGTTCAAATCAAACCATACATTTAAATATGTCACACACTTTGTTTACTTACATCATGTTTTGTAAATTTATCCTTTTCTCTACAATCACGGCTAATGATTACAATTTATCGATCTAGACATTTTTTTTGCAGTGGATGTGATTAAATTTTAAAAATAATCTAAAAGAAGGAAAAGCTCATGACACCGCCTTGTTGCTAAGAAGGTAACCTCTATAAATAGCAGTGTGAAGGGGCGTCGAAATCTTCAAAGCTGGGCAAAAAGTTGAATGTCAGTGATAAATGATAGGTTGGTCTGGGGCCACCTTGCAAAAAGTTGAATACGTACATGCATGACTCCTTTCTCTATTCTCAAACTCTCTCTAAGTTTCTTCTCCTGCCTCTCACCATTCTCTTTAAGACTTTCTTCTTTGTGTGTGTATGTATTTTTATTTTAAGGTGTGTAGTCTAGTTGTGAACGCTAAGGAATACTTGTGTACATATTAGCTCCATTATATATACATACCACTCTATTTCAGAAGTTTATATAAACCCCATTGACCCATCTCAAAGCTCCCACCTTTCACTGGCTACTTCTTTCTTTCTCTAAATAACTTCGATGTATCTCGTACCCATTAAAGCTAAAAAAGTCAATTCCTTAAAAAGCCAGAAAAATATTAGCTATACGATGATTAATGAATAAAACCAAAAAGCAATGAGAATGGCAGTGAAATTCTGTGAATTCTCAATGAAACATGCAAATAAGTGAATTGCTAAATGCCCCACCACCAACCACTCTTATATATACCATTTTTAGAGACATATTTTGATGGAGTACCAAATTCATTATTGCAATACTTGATAAGTCTTACCATTCACAGCAAAAAAATAAATCATTGCCCAGCTATAGCCCCGAAAAAAAATCAACTAAATTTGGTGGGTGCTTAAAAATCTAAAATCACTACAATTCTCGCAGCAATTTGAATTTGCATCGCTGGCAAATCAAACAAATGGCAATGATTTATATACCAATATCCTTTGATCCATGCTGAGGAATAAGAAGAAGAGATTAATAAAAAGGACCAATATTCATTGCCCTTTTTATTCCATTAGGTCAATATCTTAAAACATGCTGATTTAGTTATAACAGATCCCTGTCACAATACACAACCATACAGTGTTATGAACACACACAGTTACATCAAGGCTAACTAATTAAGTTAATGAAGGATTACTCCGAAGACAGAATATTCATTTGATTTGATGTTGGTAAGCAAGATACCAAAATTGAAAAAGGAACTGAAATGATTCAGTCCGTAACCAATATGCAGCATGTTACTGTAATGACAGTTTCATCAGCATTTGAAATCTTGAAGAACCGCCTCTTTTTTATGTGAAGAACAGTAAGAACCATAAACTTGACCAATCATTCAATCGCAACATTAGACTTAAACCCCCCAATTTGATATACAAAATTAAGCGGTAGAACATGTTGAAGTGAACATTTAATCCCCAAATGAATAGTTTCCTTAGAATTTTTTCACTGGAATATTTTGTCAAATACTTGAAGTTCATGAAAAAGAAGTTGTATTTTACACAGTAGATTCCAATTGGAATCGAAACACAGAGTAATATAACACTCGAAATTGAGAAAATCAATCATAATGCGAATTCAAAATTGGAAAAAATCAATATTCGAATTCGGAACTGAAAATTAAAAAATTAAAATTGGAGAAAAATATGGACCTCAAATAACGATTAGGGTAGAGATTAATGACAGTAGGTGCTGGCGGAGGTTGATGCTGCTCGTTCCGGTGGTGGTAATGGTGGAATGATTATTGGAATCTGGTTCCGGTGGTGGTGATGGTGGAATAATTATTGGAATCTAATTTGATTGAGAATAACATTATTTGGTGGTACTGCTGCAACGGTGGTGGTCCGTTTTGATGCTACGGTGGTGATGGTGATCGTGGTGCTGGATACGATGACGACGGCGATATGTTGTGCAAGGAAGAGAGCTTTTTTTTTCTTTCGTTTTCTTTAGGACCTAGAGTTTCATCGAAATTACCCGGACAAGAGATGAGGGATATGTAAAATATGTAGGGGTATTTTGGACTTATCAGGTGCACATGACCACCAAAAGACCCCTTTTCTTTATTATAGTATATATAAGATAGGATGGTTGGTAGTTGTCATACGAATGAGATTGAAAACCATATTGATTACCACTGTTGTATGTTGATTGGTTTTGTGCTCCGTACATGTTATTTCCGTAAGGAAACATGATGACTCACAAGAAAAAGGAAATAAAAACAAGCTAAACAAATAACAAATCAATTAGCAACTGCTCCTCGGCAGTGGCGCCAAAATTTGATGCATGTCGTAAGTGCAACAAATTAATCAAGATATTTCCCACTAATTAACTGGTAATATAGCGGTAGTAAGAGATCGTTCCTACAAAGAGTTGTGTAATTGATAGGTTATTTAGATAGCAAAATAATATAAAACAAAGGGGTGGCTTAATTAAAGTGAAAAGAATAAAAAGAGAATAAGATGAAAGGGATGATCAAGGAGTCCTTCGCCGTTACCAAACGTTGACTCAACAGTATACTTATTTATCTTCGTTAGAACCATTCATCACCAACCGTAGGGAAGCAGCTAGAGCAGTGTTATCCCCAAAGTCCCTTACGTAACTTGACATCGAAGCGCTCGCATATCAAATTCTATCCAACTGAACCACCAAGTAATAGCACACTCAAGGTGTAACCCAACGGAAGCTTTAAGTTATGTGAACTTAGGTTGATCCTAGCAGTTAGACTCTTAGCGCAAGGTCCACTTACTATTGTTATCTTCACACACGATTGCTCCACAGAATCCCTCTGCAAGGTCTCGCGTTCTCTACTTGTGTAAGGATTATTCAACAATTACAAGGATATACTAACCCTTTACTAGCAATAGAACAATCAATAGACTAATCTAGTATGCATCCCAAATCAATATAAGAATCATTCATAAATCCTAAATATAGAAAAGACAATCGATGATGATTGAAACTTCCAAAAAACTTGTATAATAATAAAGCGTCACGCTAGAACATTGAATTCATCATCAATCAAAGAAGGTTTAGCAACTCATGATTACACAATTACCCGGTTTCCCCCAAAGGGGTAAACCCTAAGTTTTTAATTAAGAACAAAAGTATAATATGAGATGTGATGATGTGTTAATTGTTGTGGAAGTCCCCTTATATAATTTTCATGATATCTATGTATTAGAATCCATCCGGGACCGTGTTTCCTTGATTTGGAAGTCAAAATACGTCATAAGGGACCGCATAGGTTTGTCTCAGTCGGCGTTGTCGAATACCCCAAACCAATGACGAAAGTTGTGGTAAAAAATATACATTCTCTGCCTGAAATACGACTACTTTCGGTATTGCTTTACCAATGCCGAAAGTGGGGGTCTAAAATACATCATCTCTGCTTGAAATACGGCTACTTTCGGCATTGCTAAAGCAATGCCGAAAGTAGTACTGTAGATTTCCATTTTCCGTCTCGACTGTTTTGGCCGTAACTTCTTCGCCTGAACTCGGAATGACCTCATTCTTTTGCCGTTATCTTTATAATTGATTTATCTTCAAGATGGTGATAAGAAATCCCGAATTTGGATGAGTTGAACTTGGTCTTCTAGTCCTTCTTATGTTTTCGACCGTCTTTGCTCCTTCTCGTCGCACTTCTTCCACTTCTTTCGGCTTTAGACACTTGGATCTTTGAGAACTTCACTTTATAGCTCTTTTCACTCTTCTTAGGATGATTCACCTGATATGACACATAAACTAGAAAATAATCATAATAACAAGTAATATGCAAGAATTATAGATAAAACAAGTATGGAATTGACATTATAAACATGTAAATTAAGCATTTTTCAGTTGGGTGTGATGAGATAGGGCGTGTGGTTTGGCAATGTTGGAGCTAGGTTATAAAACGCGTTTACTCCCTTCTTTTTATTTTTAATGGAACGCGGTGTTTGGTGGTTCGCCTTGGTGGGTACGGGTGGAGTGTGTACCAAACGCGCCCACTCCTCTTTTTTGTAGCTGATCGGATGCGCTGCACAACTTGTCGCCTTTTTATAGATCTGTGGCTGATCAGGTGAGTATATCAACCCGTCGTCGTTTTGTAAATCTGTGGACGATCGGATGCGCGGGGCAACTTGTCTCCCTGTTGTAGATCTGTAGCCGACCAGGTGAGTATATCAACCCGTCGCCTTTTTTGTAAATCTGTGGCCGATCGGATGCACGGGGCAACTCGTCGCCTTTTTATAGATATGTGGCCGATCAGGTGAGTATATCAACTCGTCGCCTTTTTGTAAATTTGTGGTCGATCGGATGCGCGGGGCAACTCGTCGCCTTCTTTGTGTAACCGTCAGCCATTCGAGTGTCTATGCATCTCGGTGCCTTTTGTAAAATCGTCAGCCGCCGAGTGTCTATGCATCTCGGGGCCTTTTGTAAAATCGTTGGCCGGAGCCTCTTATAATCGTTGGCCAACCGGGTGCCTATGTTTTCCCGTAGCTTTTTGTAAATTTGGCAGTCGATCGGGTGCCATTGGCGTTCCCGCAACCTTTTGTCAGTCGATCGGGTGCCAGTGGCGTTCCCGCAATCTTTTGTCAGTCGATCGGGCGCCATTGGCGTTCCCGCAACCTTTTTTCAGTCGGTCGGGCGCCATTGGCGTTCCCGCAACCTTTTGTCAGTCGATCGGGCGCCATTGCAAATTTGTCAGCTAATCGTGAGCCTCTGGCATTCCCGCAGCTTTTCCAAATTTGTATTTGTTCACGCTGAAAAAGCGGGGATCTAACAACCACACCCAATATTTCGCTTAGCAATCTGTATGGACAAAATCCAATATACTTTCTAGAGAATCAACTAGACAGTCAGACTCAATCTAGATAAAAAGTATATCAAGGAATTTGTATCTCAATCTCTCGATTTGATCTATACTCAAGAAAATAGAAATCTGCGAGTTTTTATTAAAGAGAGATAACTTGGATGGTACCAAAGACCAATATCCAAGTGTCAATCAATTTAAATCAACAACCAAAAGGTCGGATATTCTAATTGATTGGACAACGCACAACCTGTATTATTTCAATTATATAAACAAATATAATGCGGAAAAGAAATAACACAGACACCAGAAATTTTGTTAACGAGGAAACTGCAAATGCAGAAAAACCCTGGGACCTAGTCCAGATTGAACACACACTGTATTAAGCAGATACAGACACTAGCCTACTCCAAACTAACTTCGGTCCGGACTGTAGTTGAACCCCCACCAATCTCACACTGATCCAAGGTACAGTTATGCTCCTACGTCTCTGATCCCAGCAGAATACTACGTACTTGATTCTCTTAGCTGATCTCACCCACAACTAAGAGTTGCTACGACCCAAAGTCGAAGACTTTAATAAACAAATTTGTATCACACATAAAAGTCTACAATAATAGATAAATCCGTCTCCCACGAATATACCTATGAGTTTTGTTTAGTCTTTTGATAAATCAAGGTGAACATGAACCAATTAATAATCCGGACTTCTATTCCCGAAGAACAGCCTAGTATTATCAATCACCTCACAATAGTCTTAATCGACGCAACGAATAAAAATATTGTGGAATCACAAACGATGAGACGAAGATATTTGTGATTACTTTTTATCTTACCTATCAGAGATAAAAATCTCAAGCCAATTATTACAATTGTACTCGTACGGTAGAAACAGCAAGATCATATCACACAACTACAAGAAAAGTAGTATCGATCTGGCTTCACAATCCCAATGAAGTCTTTAAGTCGTTAAACTGGTTTAGAAGAAGAAACCAAAGGAAAGGAAATCGACTCTAGCTTAGCACAACTAGTATCATAGAATGTGCGGGGATTAGGTTTCCCAGTTGCTAGAGTTCTCCCTTATATAGTCTTTCAAATCAGGGTTTGCAATCAATGTTAGCTTTGTAACAAAGCATTCAATATTCACCGTTAGATGAAAACCTGATTTAGATTCAAGCTAATATTTATCAACCGTTATATCAAAAACATAGCTTGTTATATACAAATGAAATGCACGTTCCTGGTCTTGTGTAACCGTACTACATTAGTTGGTTCAACAATAGTTAACTAAATGGTTAGCCATATGATCACTTTCATATCAACCATATTCTTCTTCACCATAACTAGTTTAAATGACTCAAATGAATTAGTTAGAGAGTTGTTCAATTGCAAGGAAATCTTATGTACTACACAAGACATAATTGAAGCAAAAACGATTTGATTCACATGAATCGGTTCATGAACTCTATATCCACGGTTTGCAATTGCATTCCTTAGTTTATAAAGATAAGTTCACTAAACATCGTTTTTGGACATAACCTATTCAAGTTCGCGGACTGGGTTCGCGGACTTAAGTTCCAGGATGGAGTTCACAAACTCTAGCAGAAATTCTCGGGTTTGAGAACTTCGCCAGTTCACGGACTTGCCTCACGCACTTCTCCGGTTCACTTGATCAACAAAGTTCGCAAACAATCAATAAGGACTTATACATATATGTGTTTCCACAATAATGCTTATATCCTCCAAATGGTTATATAGTCTAAACTCTTATTTCAATCATTGAAACATTCTCAGAGAACGTTATATAGTTGTTATTCACAAACCATTTTTCGTCAGAGAAATTTTCAAAGTGATTTAAACATAACATGACTTTCATCACTAGGTAAAGATGAACTTGGATAAAGCGAAAGCTTTACCAACACATATTTCGAGAAATATATAGGCGAGGTAAACTCGGCTCGAAATACCAAATGTGTATAATATAAGTCTATATAGCAAAACGACTTTTGTCTCAAGATAGGAGATAAATAGAATTTTGAGTGATAGATAGGTTAAAGTCTCCATAATCCTTTTAGTCGATGAATATCCACCAGTTCCTTGAGTAGTCCTTCGTCTTGTATGATGATTGCCATGGAGTTCTTGAGCTCAACTACACTTTCTATCCTAGTCCGAGACTTTATCTATAGTAGACTAGAAATCAAGACTTATATTTTTGATCACTAACATTGACAAACATGCTTGATATAGCAACGCATGCGAGTTCGACCGAGCAATACTCTAACAGCCCTAACTTGGGAAGTCCTCGTGTTAATTTTTTTTTGACATTTTTTTCAGAGGTTTTTCTTATGACGTCCATTGACTACTTAACGAGGGGATTACACGATAGAAAATATTACTTTTGTGCCGTGATATATGGGGGTGTATGCCCTAATTAGGTGAAACCCAAAAATTGTGCATTTAATTTAATATATTTTTTATTAAAAACTATTAAAACGATATTAAATGTTTAAAATAATTGGGCCAAAACATTTTCCTCGTTTTAAGGTTTCCAACGAGTCGCCATTTGCCTGTCATAGTTTTCACGAAGAACTAATAGTCGTTAAATGGATCGAGTCAATATATCGGATACATGTTAGGCTCCGGATATGATGGGAACGGGGTGCATACTCGGAGTATGAGTCCCCTCCTATCTACCTGACATGTCGTTCATAATAACCAATTTTCATCTAACTATTTATTCCTCAATACGATTCAAATATTATTTGTTTTACTTACTGATTTGCCCCTTAAATGAGTCGAAATCTGTTTGTTCCCCTAATTTCTCTAAAAATATATCTTTCTTTTCTTGACCCGACTAATTCAAATATTTCTGTTTTTTCTTTATTTTATTCGAACTGTATTTTATGGTTTTTTAAGGATTATGAAATTAAATTGAAGAAAGGAAAAAAAATTAGAATACATGCAATAGCTTCTTCCACCAGTAATGCATTCATTTGAAGCTTCAATTAAGTCATTACAAAAAGATGAATAAAATTACTCGTTGCACTGTCTTAATGAAATTAGACTAGAAAATCATATGCCCATCTCCCGCTGTGCTTCTATTAACATTGCTGCTCTGAGGTGGAAAGACAGGGAGTCAAAATGCGGGATCTAACAACCACACTCAACAATTCGTTTGGAAATCTGAGAAGACTTACTCCAATATACTTTCTAGAGAATTAACTAGACAGTCAAACTCAATCTAGAATAAAATATATCAAAGAGTTTAATATCTCTAACTCTTAATTCAATCCGCAATCAGCAAATAGAAATCAGCGAGCCCGATTGAATAAGAGGAGTAACTTGAACGGTACCAAAGACCAATGTTCAAGTGTCAATCAATGTAAATCAACAACCCAAGGTTGGATATTATAATTGATTGATCCTAACGCACAACCTGTGATATTTCAATTATATAAGAAAATATAATGCGGAAAAGAAATAACACAGACACCAGAATTTTGTTAACAAGGAAACCGCGAATGCGGAAAAACCCCGGGACCTAGTCTAGTTTGAACACCACATTGTATTAAGACTCTACATACACTAGCTTACTACCAATTAACTTCGGACTGGACTGTAGTTGAAACCTAATCAATCTCACATTGATTCAAGGTACAATTGCGCTCCTTAAATCTCTGATCCCAACAGGATACTACGCACTTGATTCCCTTAGATGATCCCATCCACAACCAAGAGTTGCTACGACCCAAAGTCGAAGACTTGATAGACAAATCTGTCTCACACAGAAAAGTCTATAGGATTGAATAAATCTGTCTCGCACAGAAATACCCAAGAGTTTTTGTTTCGTTTTTTGATAAATCAAGGTGAACAGGAACCAATTGATAAAACGGACTTATATTCCAGAATAGCAGCCTAGTATTATCAATCACCTCACAATAATGTTAATCGACTAGCGAAACAAGATATTGTGGAATCACAAACGATGAGATGAAGATGTTTGTGAATACTTTTCTATCTTACCTATCGGAGAAAAAATCTCAAGCTAATTTTACAATTGTACTCGTACGATAGAAACAGCAAGATCAGATCACACAACTACAAGAGAAGTAGTATCGGTCTGGCTTCACAATCCCAATGAAGTCTTCAAGTCGTTAACCTATAAGGTTTAGGAAAACCTAAGGTTAAAGGAGAATCGACTCTAGCAATACAACTTGTATCACACAGGAGGTGTGGGGATTAGGTTTCCAGTTGTTAGAGTTCTCCTTTATATAGTTTTCAAATCAGGGTTTGCAATCCAAGTTACCTTGGTAACAAAGCATTCAATAATCACCGTTAGATGAAAAACCTGATTCAACCAAGATAATATATTTCAACCCTTAGATCGAACTTAGCTTGTTACACACAAATGAAATGTACCTTCATTTAGGTTTATGTAACCGTAGCCAAATGTGTACACTCATGTTGGCTCAACAATGATCAATCGAAGTTAACCATATGGTTACTCTCATATTAACCTTATTCATCTTAACCATAACTAGTTCCAATGACTCAAATGAAACTAGTTAAATACTTGTTCAATTGTATAGAAGACACAATTTAAACCAAACCGGTTTGATTCACTTGAATCAATCATGGACATTAGAGCCACGGTTTGCAAAGATTGCATTCCTTAAGATTTAAATGCTTAAGTATGCGTACGGGTACGCATACTTAAGGTGACTAGTTTAGGAGTTTGTAATTCCCATACCCAACAGATATTTTCGGTTCGAAAACTTCCTCTATTTTGCGCACGGGTACGCATACTTAAGGTGACTAGTTTAGGAGTTTGTAATTCCTAAACACAACAGATATTTTCGGTTCGAAATCTTCTACTAGTATGCGTACGGGTTCATGGATTTATGTTGTCTCCTTCACCAATTTTGTATATATACATATGCATACACTTGGTTCCCGGTTTATGGATTTACACACTAATGTGCGAACACACTATATATGCTTATATCCAAAGATGGTTATATCATCAACTCTTAATTTCAATCATTGAAACTTTCTTAGAGGACATTATATAGTTGTTGTTCACAAACTATTTTTCATCAAAGCGATTTTCAAGTTATTGAAATTGTCATAATGAAATATTCCAAGGCTACGCCAAATGATTGTATCACACAAACAACGTTAGATGTAAAATCTTATTCGGACTTTCGTCATGAATGTAAGATGAACATGGCTAAAGAGAAAGCTTGCCAACACATATTTCGAGAAATATATAAGCGAGATAAACTCAGCTCGACATCTCAAATGTGTATAATAGAAAACTATATCGTAGCACGACTTATGTCTCAATATAGGAGATAGAGTAGAAATAGACTTTCCAAGTGATAGATGAGTTTAAGTCTCCACATATCTTTTGTTGATGAAGTTCCACAAGCTACCCTTAGTAGTTATTCGTCTTCAAATGATGAACACCGAGAGATCTAAGCTCAACTACACTATCTATGTCCTAGTCCGAGACATCTATAAATATGATAGAAATCAAGACTTATAGTTTTAATCACTAACATTGACAAACATGCTTGAGATAGCAACGCATGTGAGTTCGACCGAGAAATGCCCTAACAATCTCCCCCTTTGTCAATTTTAGTGACAAAACTATCAATACATATGGATTACAAAATAAATAAAAAATGAAGCTTCTCATCCACATGCTTGATCTCCTTGGCATCTTCAACATGACTCAAAATATTCGTCACTTCCAAGTACTCCAACGATCCCAAAGGTTGTAAGTTTAGCATCATCGTTGTTGAGGACCATAGCTTATAACAATGAGGAAACAAATGCTATCAATCATTGTTATACAGTGTCATAGTATTATTACACAGTATCAAAGTTCAAATTGTATCACAACTTTGAAAACAATACTATGGTGATATGTATCACTCCCCCTTAGTCAATACTTTATCTCAACATGAAAACCGTTCCCCCTTACATAATGATCCGTAAACCATATGTATTTGTAGTATGAACTACACATTAATTCTCCCCCTTTTTGTCGATAAAATTGGCGAAGGTACGAAAATTAGTGGGATCCTAATGAAATTTCCACGGAGATACTTCATGAACAAAAGAGAACAACATACCAACAAATTTAGATGCAATCATAAAGCTGAATCTAAATGTATTCATCATGGAGTTTATAAAGATACAAGATAACCCCTAAAATATTCCACAGCCGCACTCCCCACAAAGATATGGAGATTAAGCACAAGTTCAAAAGAAATCTCCCCCATAAAATGTCATTCCCAAAGGAACAACAAAGGCGACCTTGCTTTTACAAGAAAATAAGGATTTCTTTGGAAAAAATCAAATCACATGAAAACATGAATTTGAATCCAAAGTATTCAATTGAATTATCCATAAAAGAATTCATGATTAGTTCAATCGAAATGCACAATTAAATTAATCACAAGAAAACTCATAATAAATTCAATCGGAATTACACAACTAAATTAACCACAACGTGATCAATTCAATTGGTCATGCTCGGCATAAGAGAACTTACGGAGCAACGACTAAAATAACCAAAAGAGAATGATCAATTTAGTTGGTCATGCTCAAACATAAGGAACCTTACGGAGAAACACAGTATACGCACAAAGATGTGGATCGGAGATCGACCAATATTGCGGAATATACAAGGATTCATTTTATCTTTCATCACTATTTGCATAATAACATATAACAGACTTAACCCTTGTGAACAAAAGTTCTATCCTTTATCTTATCAAACTAGTGACATAAAAGGCTTTAACTTTTGTTTGTCAAAAGTTCATTCTATCTTTTATCAATACATTCATATAAACATAATAGAGATAACTTTTTAACAATTATGGGATAAACATAGTTCACGGACGCAAACACACATATCCCATAACAATTTGCAATATATAAAACCATAAAGATTAAAATTGCAAACATCATCTTCCAAATAACTTAGAATTTAAATTAATAAATCTAAAAAACATGAACATGAAAAACGTTTGGAACTAGCTATGTGTAATCACAATGATTTTTGTTAAAGAGAGAGCAAAAAGTGATTCGAGGAGCGCAAAAATCGTGATCGACTCAATAACTAGAGACAACTCGGTATATTTTTATACTTTAGCCTAAAATATCCTTACTAAGCTCACGTTCCCTTCACACATGTTAAAAAAAACATGGTAAGAATCTCATTTTTATCGTCTTCTTCTTCCGTGAAAAGAACAAACCCTAACAAATCACAGTCTCTGTAAGTTGATTTCTTATGCAAGTATGGGGTAATTTTCGGGGGTTTACCACGACATGTTAGGCCTACTTTGGAACAAGATTCAAAAACAATATCAGTTTTGATTTTAGTGTACATGTTTATATATGATTAAAAAAATGTTTACCATTTAGAAACATTGGTGTTTATGATTAATAATATTTGTACAAGCTTCATAAAATTTGTTCCTGCCCATTATGTACAGGGATTTCCGGATTTCAAACCCACTCCTCCATCACCATATGCACATCATTGATCATATTTGTAGCTAGCATATATGATGCACAGTCAACTCTTAATAAAGACTGTGTGGGTGGGGGTGGGTCTAATTTCATGTATGAGAACATAGATCCATATTCCCCCTTCTTATTAACCTGGTTGGCAAAGGTGAGATTTTTGAATGTAAATTTTTTAGGGCTCACGACTGTTATGAAGAAGAATATAGTTTCGCTTGACAGGGAGTTTTATTTCTGAACATGCGCGAGCATGGGTAATTTAGACCGAGTTAGAATTAAATATAAGATAGAGTCTAGTTAGCGAGTTAATCATGATTTTTTCGCTCCTCAAATCACATTTTGCTCTCTCTTTAACAAAAATCATCACAATAATGGCTATTCCAAACCCTAGTTACACAAAAATAAAAATAAAAATTCTCATAAGAATATTTACTCGACAAAAATCAAAACACCTCCTATGAAACATTTCACTTACTTTGAATACTATTATCATATTCCCTATATTCATCAAGCTCATCTTCGATCAGATCAATCCTAGATTCAAGATTATCCATCTTTTCTTCAAGTCTCTTGGAAGAAGCTTCGAGTTCACTTCTCGAGGCACGTACTTGTTCCAAGACGGGATTCATGGTTAAAGAGAGCTTATCAAAATGAGAGGCAGGGGAGTTCCCATCTGGAGAAAAATCTCGTTTGTCAGAGCACATTTCAATGCAAAAATCATAATAGAGTTGTTGTAATTAATTAATAAAAATATATCACTTATACCGAAACAACGACTTCCTCCAAAGCCCCAAGGATTGGGTTTAGCTCCGCATATTGGAAATACACTCAAAATAATTTTTCATTGCTCAAAAGTGTTTACAAGTGATGAAATGGGAGAAAATAATGATTAAACCGGGTTTGCTCTAAACGATCCCCGAACTCTCCATCTCCTCACTGATACCCAAGACACTCTTATTTATATTGTGAAGCCAATCTTAGGTCGAAAATCATCTCAATTACTTCAAAAGATCTTTGCAGTTAATGAAAGTATTTCACGGGAATATTTCCTCTCCATTTTCACACATCTTCTGAGTTGTATGGTATATCCAAATCTTCTCATTTAATTGATCCAAATAATGAAGAGAATATCTTCAATTAATTCCGTGAATAATTCCTTCCCTGTTTTCGAAAATATCCAAAAGTATACGATTTCCTTCCATTCAAGACACGTACAAAATCTTACTATCATGGTAAGAAGATAATCATGTCTTAAAGACACAAATATCCCCATAATATCATGACCAGAATCTCACACAGTTGAGATTTCTTTTCCCGCCAAATATCTTTCCCGTGAAGAAGAAGATGGGTGCCCCCTATCCGGTCCTGGGGTGCGAATAGCAGATGCCATGAGGGGTGTCTCTGATCAGCTGCTTGGGTGAAAATATCCTTTGGGTATCCCTTCTCATTTGGGCGCCCCTTATCCACAAGTGAGAGTCTGAATAACACGTTCTTTCCGGTGCTTTAGACGACTTTTCGAGCCGATTTTTCCAAGAATGTTTATTTCCAAAAATACTTAAAAACACATAAAATACCATAACAAATACAAAAAATCGAGTACCAACAATACATGAAATTAAGGACAACGTAGACACAAAAATGTGTCTATCAAATACCCCTAAACTTATTATTTGCTAGTCCTCGAGTAAATCTAGAAAATAAAAATGACTACACTTAGCACGTGCAGCAAGCCGTTAAACCGCTAGGTGGCCCTAGTGGCGGAGTGTTGTCTCCGGAGGGTTTACCAGAGGTATACCCACAAAACCTTTACTCCAGACCCTAGCTATCTACGCAGAACCTTGGAAGGCACTAAAGAATCTCCTTGGTTGGCATACAATCATTGACTATAGGAGGAAGTAACCTGATGCGAAATTCCAATTGTCGTACACGAGTTTGCACTCAGCATACTAAAATTCATATATAAGTGATAGAGCTCTACTCAGATAGTTTCTGTACATCATAACCGGAGTCAACCAATCACATGGAAACATTAAGAAGATGGATAAAGAGATGGTTAAATGTGAACGGTGTTTCCCATATCTGTCTGAAGGCCTCTGTCAAGGTGAACCTATCCTAATGGAATGAGATACCGGTCTGACTAATATCAACACATCTGGCATATACAAGAGGACCAGTGGTCGATAAACCTAACTCTAGGTCAACACAACTGGCATATACAAGGACACCAGTGGTCGACTTTATTGAATTTATTCCGGTTGGTCTAATGGTCTGGTCTCTTTTTTTTTATATTTTATTTATTTATTTATTTATTTTTTATTTATTTTGTTTTTTGTTGGTATCTCAATCACTCTATTCCACCCTAGAAAAGATAACAACTTGAATCGTATGCCCCACCAAATCACTTAAAAAATAAAAACAGAAGGATTAGGATTCAACGAGATATGGCGAAACTACCATGTTTTTTTTTTAATTCTAACACCTGAGCTCTGTGCTTTTATGAATAGACTTTTTAGATGTTTCCATCTAATCAGATTGGTTCCTCCACTTAGATTGGTTAGTGCCAACCTTAATAAGCATAAATTTCTAGGCTCTGGAGTTTATTTGTTGCATCTAAGAGCTAACAAAAAGTTTCTTCCCCACCCCCAAACTTAAGTTTAACATTGTCCTCAATGTTCTAAAGATGAAATTAAAAGCATGAACAATAAGAAACTGTTGCCACTTGATGGATGGAAAAAGAAATAAGGAAGGATATTACCGTAAGCATGAGTACCTCCCAGGAAATGCTAAATTTAAAGTCTTTAGCTTGACATCAAATACCTCAAAAAGGATTGTCACCTTCCAAAGTCATATATCAATAGTCGAAAAAATTGTGGGTCCATAAGACCAAATAGAGCTGACACCAATATGAGACAACTGCACTGATTCAGAAAAATGAAAAGAAGGAGCACG
Organism: Papaver somniferum; assembly: GCF_003573695.1. Taxonomy (NCBI): domain Eukaryota; kingdom Viridiplantae; phylum Streptophyta; class Magnoliopsida; order Ranunculales; family Papaveraceae; genus Papaver; species Papaver somniferum. Next base: position 35,716,120 of record NC_039360.1, on the reverse strand, counting down.
TCCTCATCTAAGGTTTCTGTCAAGACAACTGGGTTTATCTGCGGCGCGTAATTGAACTTCAGATGTGTGTCTCGATAAATAGATTCATCCGAAAAAGGGTCTCTAATACCTGGGTTACCTCCTGGACAGTATCAGGAGGATCGGGTTGCGGAGTCTGAAAAGACTCAAGTAATATCTCAGATGTACAAGGCTCGAGTCCCAAGTTAGGGACTCTAATTAGGGATACGATACAATCACAAGAACCATCACTACCCCCGAACTTAGGGTTCACACACAAAATTATAACTATTTCTTGAATTTCCGGATCTTCAGAGTCCTTAAAATACTCAAGAGATTCTTCTAGTTCTCTACCCCCAAACTTAGGGTCATCATTATTCTCAGAAAAACCTAAAACTATTGCCTGAATTTCTGGGTCCATAGAATCTTTAAAATACTCAAGAGATTCTTCTAAAGATTGATCACATATCTGATCTAAGAGAATGGTTTCCTCAAAATCATCTAAAGAATCTACCAGTAAAGTGTCAAGCCAATTATCCTGAACCAAATCCTGAACTAAAGTGCTAATCATATTCACTTCTTCTAAATCATCATTCTCAGAAGGTTGTCTAGTAACATTAAAGACATTTAGTTCAGTGGTCATATTACCAAAGGATATGTTCATAAGCCCAGTCCTACAGTTGATGACAGCGTTAGCTGTGGCTAAACATGGGCGACCTAAAATCACTGGGATTTGACGACTTGGGTCCTGAACAGGCTGGGTGTCTAGAACAACGAAATCCACAAGATAAATAAACTTATCAACCTCAATCAGAACATCCTCTATGACACCACGAGGGACTTTGACAGACCTATCAGCTAATTGTAGTGTCATTTTAGTCGGTTTCAACTTACCAAGACCTAGCTGGGTGTATACATGATACGGGAGTAAGTTAACACTAGCTCCTAAGTCAAGTAAAGCTTTATCGACCATGTGATTACCAATCGCACAACATATGGTGGGGCATCCAGGATCCTTATACTTAGGGGGTGTTTGGTTCAGAAGAATGGAACTTACCTGACCAGCTAAAAAGCTTTCTTATGGATATTAAGCTTACGCTTTCGTGTACAAAGATCTTTAAGGAACTTGGCATAAGCAGGCATCTGCCTAATTGCTTCTAATAGCGGAATGTTGATGTTCACATGCTTAAATGTTTCCATTATCTCGTTGAAAGTCGACTTCTTCTTTGTTGGGGCTAACAAATGTGGATATGGGGATCTAGGCACAAAGGTAGACCTATCAGGAATTTCTTGGGAATCCTTAGAGACTGTTTCAGTTTCCTCGTCTACGGGCTCCTCTTGGGAAATAGAAGGTGGAACTAAAGTATGTCCACTAGGCATGTCTACCTTATTGTCTACCATTTTACCACTCCTAATGGTTGCTATCGAGTTCACATGGTTTGATGATTTCTCACCAGCTAAAGATATTTGATGGACTCCCTTAGGGTTGGATTGTGGTTGATTATGAAACTTTCCTTTTTCTCTCAATGTCTCATTTATCTGACTATCCTGGGTTTTCAACTCGGAAATAGCCTGAGAGTTAGCCTGACTTATTCTCTTATTTTCTTCTAAACCTTGAGCAAGAAATTGCTGAAACTGCACAGTGTTACGAGTTAACAAATCAAGAGACTCTTCTAAACTCATAATCTTCTTATCCGAAGGGTTCTGAAAACTGTGTCGGAGCTGAAGGATTCTTAGTATAGCCAAAACCTGGGGGAACCTGAGCATTACTAGACTGACCTTGATTCTGGCCCTTGGACCAAGAAAGGTTTGGATGGTTTCTCCAGCAAGGTTTATAGGTTTTTGAATATGGGTCAAACTTATGTTGGTTATCAAACCTAGTGTTGTTATAAAGAGCATTGGCTTGCTCTTCAACAGCATGACCTTCCCAAAAAGGCTCATTTCTTCCACTACTACCACTAGAATGACCTAATTCTAAGGATTCTAACCTTTTGGCTATAGCTACTATTTTGGCATATGACTCATAAGATCCTTCTACCCTATTAACATTTCCTCTACTTAGAAGAATTGTTTTTTGGGGTTCCCTACTATTTTCCCATTGTTGGGTCTTATCGGAGATTTCATTCAAAAATGTCATCGCTTCATCAACAGTTTTATTCTCAAACCCACCTGTGCATAAGGACTCAACCATGGTTGTTGTTGAATAATCTAAACCCTCGTAGAGGATCTGAACTAACCTAACCTTCTCCAAACCATGATGAGGACATTGAGATATCAAGTCATTGAACCTTTCTAAGTACCTATATAAAGATTCTCCCTCTTGTTGGGCAAAAGTACATATTTGTGTCCTAATAGACGATGTTTTATGCCTTGGGAAAAACTTATGTATAAAGGCAGAAGTAAGTTGGTCATAGGTTTCAATTGACTCAGAGTCCAAACTATACAGCCAAGATTTGGCTTTATCTTTTAAGGAAAAGGGGAATAACCTAAGTTTCAACGCATCATCACTTAGGTTTTTAATTTTCAGAATACTACAAACTTCCTAAAATTCCCTAACATGAAAATAGGGGTTCTCATTCTCCTTCCCCAAAAACATTGGGAGCATCTGTAAAGTCCCAGGTTTCAGTTCATAATTTGCCTCAGTTTCAGCTAACTTGATACAAGACGGAAGAGAGGTCCTAGTTGGGTTTAGCAAAACTTTCAAAGTTGCCATTTCTGGCACTACCAAAGGACTAGGAGTACTAGGGGTACTTTCCTCACAAAGAGACAGATTCTCAAAACTGAAGTTTCCAAAAATGGGGCTCTCAAAAGAAGAGTCTTCGAGCTCCCCGTCTTCACAAGAATAACTACTAGGTTTTTCACTAATGAAACGACCTAGAGAGTTTCTTTTCCAAGCCCGTTTAAAAACTTCGGGCATACACTAGAAAAACAAAATCAACAAGAAAAGCCCTAAAAAGGAAGGGATGTTCTATGCAAACACAAGCAAGGCTGACTCCACGACAACAAACCTACCGATTTCTAGCTAACAAAAAGCATGATGGCTCCACTTAGATTGTTTCTAGACCAACTTCTAATCCTTCGAACGGGAATTCGTTACAATTTAAGCAAACCCCTCTGGAATCAATCCGAGTTAAAGTAAGTTGAATAGAGGCGAGGGAATCTCGGTGGAGCTTTGATACCCAAGGCCTCACCGGTATTACAAGGCGGCGCAGTCACGCATTCAACTTACAGAAATCGTCAAGAACTTCGAAGTATGCTTAAAAGAGTAACCAATATTTTTCGAATGACTTTCCTGTTAAGCTCGTTACCCTATCGGTCTCGTTCTAGTCAAAATTTTAGGCTTAGGTTCGCGTTTGGTGTCGTTTTCCTAAGGCGGGCAAGAAGAGAACGGTGATGAAATCCGAACCCTTATCTTGTATGGACAGTCCTTGCCTTTTACTAGGAAACTAAAGCAGCCGTTTTCAAGTGCTCAACATATATGCATACGAAGGAAGACAGTAACTCGCTGACAGGGGATTCGCGAGTGTTTCGACAAACTTACCTCCCGTACCAGACGGGGGATGAACCTTTGTAGTCGACTCGGGCCATGACTCCTATGTCATGTACGAACCCGAGGGGCCGAGGTGATATCGTAATCACCGTCCTTCTCTGCAAACAGTTTATATTTAAACTACCCTTCCGTAGGGTTTAAAAATAATGTCCCAAAATTTAAAGTCCAAAGTCCAAAAATATAAAGTGCAAAAGAAAAAGAAAGTCTAAAAAAAATAAAAATCTACAAAAATAAAAATGTCTCTCTTTTTTTTTTATAAAAAAAAAATCTTCTTCTTTCGCTCCTTTCGCTTTGCCTTTTACTCCAGTCTTTAAGTATTCACCAAAAGCTTTGGCAAAATTTTCTTTTTCTCCAAATTCCAAAATCTGAAATAAAAAGACAAAAACCCAAAAACGTAAAGAAGAACAAATAAAAATAAAAACCTAAAAAAAAAAAATGAAAACTCTAGCCTAAAGACAAGTCCCCGGCAGCGGCGCCAAAAATTTGATGTATTTTCAAAGTTGTTGTAGTAATATGATTCGTTCAAGATATGTGAAAGCGGATTTTTAGATTTTTTAATAAATAAAAATAGCGAACTAAATTAAAAAGATGTTGTGAAAATTATGGAGAGAATGGGACTAGGATTCCACCATTGGTTGATATTAGTGATTTAATAAAACAATAATTATGCAACTCAACATTCAAATTGATTCTAATAGTATTGCCTAGACATGTAGATTTCCAAAAGAATAGATGTTAATCCAAGCATAGAATATCAAAACCCTAAAGCAAGCATATTCTATCAAGAGAAAATACACCTAACTAATCAAAATCATATAAACAATTTTTAGTTCAATGCAAAAATCATAATAGAGTTGTTGTAATTAATTAATAAAAATATATCATTTTTACCGAAACAACGGCTTCCTCCATAGCCCCAAGGATTGGGTTTAGCTCCGCATATAGGAAACACACTCAGAATAATTTTTCATTGCTCAAAAGTGTTTACAAGTGATGAAATGGGAGAAAATAATGATTAAACCGGGTTTGCTCTAAACGATCCCCAAACTCTCCATCTCCTCACTGATACCCAAGACACTCTTATTTATACTGTGAAGCCAATCTTAGGTCGACAATCATCTCAATTACTCCAAAAGACCTTTACAGTTAATGAAAGTATTTCACGGGAATATTTCCTCTCCATTTTCACACGTCTTCTGATTTGTATGGTGTATCCAAATCTTCTCATTTAATTGAGCCAAATAATGAAGAGAATATCTTCAATTAATTCCGTGAATAATTCCTTCCCTGTTTTCGAAAATATCCAAAAGTATACGATTTCCTTCCATTCAAGACACGTACAAAATCTTACTATCATGGTAAGAAGATAATCATGTCTTAAAGACACAAATATCCCCATAATATCATGACCAGAATCTCACACAGTTGAGATTTCTTTTCCCGCCAAATATCTTTCCCGTGAAGAAGAAGATGGGTGCCCCCTATCCGGTCCTGGGGTGCGAATAGCAGATGCCATGAGGGGTGTCTCTGATCATCTGCTTGGGTGAAAATATCCTTTGGGTACCCCTTCTCATTTGGGTGCCCCTTATCCACAAGTGAGAGTCTGAATAACACGTTCCTTCCGGTGCTTTAGACGACTTTTCGAGCCGATTTTTCCACGAATGTTTATTTCCAAAAATACCTAAAAACACATAAAATACCATAATAAGTACAAAAAATCGAGTACCAACAATACATGAAATTAAGGACAACGTAGACACAAAAATGTGTCTATCACCTAGTAAGTCTTCTTTTTGGTTTAGTTGGAATAATAACTAGTACTTTGAATAGAAATGGTTGTGACTATACATGGCTATTATTTTTCATCTTCTTGTTGTTTTTTTAGGTTTATTGGTTTAAATTCTAAAAACTATTTGAAAGATGATGTTTTTGCAATATTAATCTTTATAATTTGTTATATTGCACTTTGTTATGGGATATTGGTGTTTACGTACGTGAACTATGTTCGTGCCATACTTTGTCTAAAGTAAAGTCGTTCGTGATCGGTATTCACGTACTGGTAAAAGAATGAATGGACTTTTGACAAATACAAAAGTTAAGCCTATATTGTCAAATATTTGATGGAAGATAGGTTAAAATCTTTTGTTTTTAAGGATTATGTCTATTAATATCGTTATGCAAATAGTGGTGGAAAATAGAATGAATCCTTGTGTATTCCGCAGTATTGATCATCCCTGATCCATATTTTATGTATTACTGTGAGGCTCCGTAATGTATCTTATGTTGAGCACTATACAACCAAGTTGATTTTTTAGCTTAGTTGTTGTTCCATGAGATATGTTATGACAAGCATATTGAACTAAATTAATCATCTTGTTTGGTTATTTAGTTAATGCTCCGTAAGTTTTTCTTATGTCGAGCAAAGCAAATGACAATTAAATTGATTATTTTTGTGATTAGTTTGGTTTTGTATTCCAATTAGATTAATTATGGATTCTCTTGTGATTAATCTAGTTGAGTATTTTCGTGTCTTCATAAGTTCTCTTATGTTGAGCATAATCAATTGAATTGATCACTTTTTGTATTTAATTTGATTGTGTATTCCGATTAAATTAATCATGGGTTTACTTTTGATTAATTTGATTGACTTTTTGGATATAGGAAATCATTCTCATGGTTTTTTGTGTCCAATAAAAATCCTTCTTTTCTTTCGAAATTAAGGTCGCTCTTGTTGTTCCTTCGGGAATGACATCAAATGGGGAAGAGTTCTGTTGAACTTGTGCTTAATGGTCATATCTTGAGGGGTTTGCGGCTGTGGAATTTTATAGGGGTTATCTTGTTTATTTAAACTCCTTGATGAATGCATTTAGCTTCGGCTTTATGATTGCATCTAAATTAGTTGGTATGTATTTTTTTTTCCTTTTGTCATGAAATGTCTCTCTCGAAAATTTCATTATGATCCCGTTCTTGTACCTTTTCCAATTTTATTGACAAAAAAAGGGGAGAATTAATATGTAGTTCATATTACAAATACATATGGTTTTCGGATCATTGTGTAAGGGGGAGTGGTTTCCATGTGAGATGGAGTATTGACTAAGGGGGAGTGATACATATCACCATAGTATTATTGTTGAAGTTGTGATATAATTGAACTTTGACGTTGTGTAATAATACTATGACATTGTATAACAATGATCGAGAACTATGTTTCTCATTGTTATAGCTACGGATCTTCAACAAAGGTGATGCTAAACTTACAACCTTTGGGATCATTGGAGTACTTGGAAGTGACGAAGATTTCGAGGAATGTTGAAGATTAGACATGTGAAATAGGAGCTACTAAAGTTTCTTTATATTTTTTGTAATCCATATGTATTGATAGTTTTGTCACTAAAATTGACAAAGGGGGAGATTGTTAGATCATTGCTCGGTCAAACTCGCATGTGTTGCTATCTCAAGCATGTTTGTCAATGTTAGTGATCAAAACTATAAGTCTTGATTTCTAGTCTATTATAGCTAAGTCTCGGACTAGGATAGAAAGTGCAGTTGAGCTCAAGGACTTCATGGAGATTCATCATACAAGTAGAAGAACTACTCAAGAAACCGGTGGAACTTCTCTACAAAAAGGTATGTGAAGACTTGAACTTTTCTATCACTCAAAAGTATATCTACTATATGTCCTACTCTTTGAGACAAGAAGTCGTATGCTATATATATATATAGACTTTGATTATACACATTTGGTATGTCAAGCCGAGTATACCTCGCCTATCTATATCTCGAAATATGAGTTGGTAAGCTTTTCGCTTTAACCAGGTTTTTCTTTACCATGTGACGAAAGTCATGATATGTTTCAATCATCTTGAAAATTTCTTTGACGAGAAATGGTGTAACAACTATATAACGTCCTCTAAGAATGTTTCAATGATTGAAATGAGATTTTAGATTACGTAACCAATGGTGTACATAATCATTGTTGTGGAAACATATTTATGTATAAGTCCTATTCCCTGAACCAAAGTTTGCGAACTTGGTTGATCAAGCATTGGTATGGTGTAACAACTATATAACGTCCTAATTTTTGGTATTGTACTCATTTTCCTTCGCTCTGGTTTTTCCCTATGGGTTTTCCAAGCAAGGTTTTAACAAGGCAATATTTATAATAGTGGATATCCAAGGGGGAGTGTTATAAAATGCATTGGATATGCATGGATATGGTGCATATCCACTTAGCACAATTGTTACACCAAGCTCCTTGCATAAGCGCCTTGCATGAGCAACTTGTATAAGCTACTTAATAATAGTAAGCTACTTGTTGGATGGGAGTAACACCTAAAGCTAGTGGGTGTTGCGTGGTTTACATGCAATCTAGAGGTGTTATTGCTACATAACATTCTACATGTAGTGTGACATGTAATACTAGGTGGTGTATACAAGCTAACACCTTAAGACTTGTATAAATAGCTCCCTTAGGCTATTGTATTTGGGTATCCCAATTTCTTTAGTGAATAAGAAATTCTCCCTTCTCCCTTATTACTTCTCTTAATATCCATTTTGAGTTTAATGGTTAATTAGTATTTTCTTTAATTATTGTTAATATTACTTTGGAAATGTAATATAAAATTCATTTCCTTTCAGAATTTTGTTAAGAAAATGCAAAATACAAGTTCCAAAGCTATTGTCTCTCTCTTTTCTTTTATTTCCTTCTCTGACCTCAATGAAAAACGATTAAGAGGATTGCAATTCATATGTTCTTTTTAACACGGGACTGTGATGATCTAATCAATGGATGGAAAATTTCCCTCATAACACAGAAGAGATCAAAAAAATCATGAACGTAAGAGATGTAAAAACAAAAATCGTGTTCTTCGAGGCATCATGTAGAAGCAATGATTGTTAGAGCATTGCTCGGTCGAACTCGCATGCATTGCTATCTCAAGCATGTTTGTCAATATTAGTGATCAAAACTATAAGTCTTCATTTCTAGTCTATTATAGCTAAGTCTCGGACTAGGATAGAAAGTGTAGTTGAGATCAAGGACTTCATGGAGATTTATCATACAAGTAGAAGAACTACTCAAGGAACCGGTGAAACTTCTCGACAAAAAGGTATGTGAAGACTTGAACTTATCTATCACTCAAAAGTCTATCTATTCTATCTCCTACTCTTTGAGACAAGAAGTCGTATGCTATATATATTGACTTTGATTATACAAATTTGGTATTTCGAGCCGAGTATACCTCGCCTATCTATATCTCGAAATATGAGTTGGTAAGCTTTTCGCTTTAACCAAGTTTATCTTTACCATGTGACGAAATTCATGATATGTTTCAATCATCTTGAAAATTTCTTTGACGAGAAATGTCTAACAACTATATAACGTCCTCTAAGAATGTTTCAATGATTGAAATGAGAGTTTAGATTACATAACCAATGGTGGACATATGCATTGTTGTGGAAACACATTTATGTATAAGTCCTATTCCTTGAACCAAAGTTTGCGAACTTTGTTGATCAAGAGAACCGGAAGAATGGCGTGAGCCAAGTCCGCGAACTCAGTCCGCGAACAGCCGAAGTTCTCAAACCCGAGAATTTCTGTTGGAGTTGACACACTATTTGCGTGAAACTAAGTCCGCGAACTCCGTCCGCGAACCGGCGAAGTTCTCATACCCGAGAATATCTGCTGGAGTTTGTAAACTCTGCCCGGTAACTTAAGTCTGCGAACTTGAGAAGTTTATATATCTGAAGATGATTTCTGAACTTAAACTTAAAAAGACTAAGGAATGCAGTTTGCAACGTGGCTATAAAAGTTCATGAACCGATTCAAGTGAATCAAATCATCTTTGCTTCAATTGTGTCTTGTGTAGTACATGAGATTTCCTTGCAATTGAACAACTCTCTAACTAGTTCATTTCAAATCATTTGAACTAGTTATGGTGAAGAATAACGTGGTTGATATGGAATGCTCATATGGCTAACCATTTGGTTAACTATTGTTGAACCAGCAAGTGCATACGTTTGGATACGGTTAACAAACCTAGAAGCGTGCATTGTCAAGTGTGTGTGTAACAAGCTAAGTTTTCGATCTAATGGTTGAGAAATATTATCTTGAATCTAAATCAGGTTTTCATCTAACGGTGGATATTGATTGCTTTGTTACCAAGGTAACTTAATTGCAAACCCTGATTTGAAAGACTATATAAGGGGAACTCTAGTATCTGTGCAAAACTAATCCCCACACCTCACATGTGATACTAGTTTGCATACTAGAGTCGGTTCTCCTTTAACCTTTGGTTTTCTTCTTTTAAAACCAGGTTAACGACTTAAAGACTTGATTGGGATTGTGAAGCCAGACCGATACTACTTTTATCATAGTTGTGCGATCTGATCTTGCATCTTCTATCGTACGAGTACAATTAGATTGATATCTCTGATAGGCAAGATATAAAAAGTAATCACAAACATCTTCGTCTCATTGTTTGTGATTCCACAACATCTTGTTTCGCTACCATACGATTCATATTGTTGTGAGGTGATTGATAACTCTAGGATGTTCTTAGGGAATATAAGACCGGATTATCAATTGGTTCCTGTTCACCTTGATTATTATCAAAAGACGAAACAAAACCTTTTAGGGTTTATCTGTGAGAGACAGATTGATCCTTTGATAGACTTGTCTGCGTGAGACAGATTTGTTTATTGTCAATTCTTCGACTTTGGGTCATAGAAACTCTTAGTTGTGGGTGAGATCATCTAAGGGAATCAAGTGCGCAGTATCCTGCTGGGATCAGAGGCGTAGGAAGTACAATTGTACCTTGGATCAGTGGGAGACTGATTGGGGTTCAACTACAGTCCAGTCCGAAGTTAGCTTGGAGTAGGCTAGTGTCTGTAGAGGCTTAATAGTGTGTGTTCAATCTGGACTAGGTCCCGGGGTTTTTCTGCATTTACGGTTTCCTCGTTAACAAAATTTCTGGTGTCTGTGTTATTTCTATTTCCGCATTATATTTTTTTATATAATTGAAATAGTACATGTTGTGCGTTTGAATCAATCAATTGGAAATCCGACCTTCGGTTGTTGATTGATATTGATTGATCCTTGGATATTGGTCTTTGGTATCATCCAAGATATTCCTTGTATTTGATTAGAACTCGCAGTTTTTGCTTGAGTAAATCAAATCAATAAGAGAGATATAAACTTGTTGATATACTTTTAATTGATTGAGTCTTGTTGATTCTCTTAAAAGTATTATTCAAGTTTGTCCATACAGATTGATAAGCGAAATATTGGGTGGCGTTGTTAGACCCCCGCTTTTTCAATGATCTATGCATCTTCCATGCTTTTCTGTAGCCCTGTATCTTCCATGAACTCATTATAATGGGGAAGATCACAAAATTTATTGAACACTGAAATTTATCATAAAAAAGGAAAGAGCATAAAATAAAATCGTGTTATTTAAAGGAAAGAGCATAAACTAAAATCGTGTTATTAATGTTTTAAGAGTCGGTCCAAGCCTGATCAAAAATTTATGTTAGATTCGTTGGCAAATCTCTAATTGACAGATATGTTATCTTTGATTCGACGAATGATGCAGTAATCCACTCTGATTGATGGAAAATTTATAAACATGTAAAATTGATTATTTGTACTCTGGCATATGTTTAATTAACGAAGATGAGAAGGATGATGAACAACTCGGAAACCAGACACACAAAGATAAAGAAGATAGTCGTGAGAGAAAGATATTATAGATTTTGATATAAAAAGTAATGAATATTAAAAAACAAATAAATGTTTCGTTAATTAGGGATCCCGATTAAGAGGGGAGGAATGTGCACCCCGGTTAAGTAGGGGTGCACATAGATGGACTCCACATTATGTAGGTAAAAACAAATAATATTGTAGGTAAATTTCTTTTTTATAGACTAGGTGTTTCTATTCAAAAGGGTGTTGGCGCCCAGCTTGTTGCTAGGTTAACACCTAAAGTTTTGTACCATTAATTTTTTATATTATAACATTTGATAAAAAAAATAAAAAAATTTGAGGTTCGGCTGGGAAAAAAAAAGACTATCATTTTCCAAAAACTCCACATTATGCTAGATCTCAACCCATGCATTATGTTCGTGTTCAATTTGGTTTAATTTTTGGTTGACAAAATAGTCACAATTTCTATTAGGCACGCGTATAAATTTATAACTTTCATTGATTATATTCTTCTTTTTTTTGTATTAAATCTATGAATTATTTATTATATATTAATTTTTTTTTAAAAATTTTGATTTTTTTCTTCTTATTTGATGTATGTAAGGTAAAATTCCTATATATATATATATTTGTCTCAATGACTCACTGAGATTTTCTAAAATCACTCAGAAAGTCCCCAAAAATCAATAGATTTACAGAGAGTCTCCCTAAATTTCTTACAAAGAAATCCTCTCGATATCTCTAAAATTCCGAATTGACTAAACCTTGTAAGTAACATAGTTTAGCAAGTACATGAACTTGCCAACCAGATTGTGAAACAAAGTAAAACTCAATCCCTTAGTTATAAACTTATAATATCAACTACCTGGTGCTCAAAACGAACATAATAGACCTGTAGAAAACCATTCTCAACTAAATCTCTGGTGCTCAACTCACTGTACTTGGTTCTTGTATAAAAACCAGGATTTGTAGGCAAGCTACCAGCACCAACATTGTTGGAGAATAGAATGGAAGGAGAAGATATATTGATGTTAAACTCTTGTAATAGATAATAAATCCACAACATTTCTACACTCGTCATAGTCATAGTCAAAGCTTTGTATTTTACCCCAACAAAAAATCTGGTGGAACTGCGTCCCGCATTCTAGTACCATTAATTCTGGCATTTTTTGCGATTACATCTGCTACTCCATTAGCATCCCTTTTAACATGGGTACAAGACCAAAATATTTTTCTTTTTTTAATAATGTCTGTATTCCGGGACTATACTATTATTTGTCCATTGAATACTTCCTACAAAACAATTTATTGCCGCTACTAAATTTTTATTATCTCCTTCTAGGTGAAGGTTAATAACTCCTTTATCACTTGCCCATTTTATTGCTTCCAAGGATGCTGCTGCTTCTCCTTGTTCTTCATTTATTGATGTCGAGACTTCCCCTTTATCTCCCTAGAAGTTTCCTACAGAACTGCGAAGAATTAATAATCGGAGAGTTTTCATCTATAAAGGACACATCAAAATTCATTTTAAATCATTTTCCTTTAGAAGACTCCATCTGGGTTCCTACATCACTCGATTAGAGTTATGTATATTATTCAGAAAACTCAGTGACAAACAATTTAATACAATTAATGTACTTATGTATGCATTAGGTCTAAATTAAAAATTATCAAAGACCACAGAGCATCTTAATTTCCATATATGTCAGAGAGTGCAGCTTAGCAATCTTACCTGCTGTTGCGTATCTGCAACAAAAAACCGATTGGACTTGAAAACATTTGGAATCCATTCAGTAAAATTACCATATCTACATGCTACATTAAGATTACCATCAATAGCATTCCAAATGCTAGTGACAACATTACAATCTATAAAAAGATGATGCATAGTTTCAATATGATTAGGACGTATAGGACAAGTAATTCGTATGTTATTAACAAATCTAGATATTTTATCTCTAGCGGGGACACACGTTTCCACAAGAAATGATGAATTTTAGGTGGTAGTTTAACTTTCCATAATTTTTTCCAAGGGAATTGATCAGTATTAGTCAAATTCCTTGGACGAGACTCTTCCAGCAAGATATTGTAAGCAAACTTGACTGTGAATATACTATTTTTTGTTCCAGTCAATCCAATTTAATTTTATCATTCACAAAAAAATATAGATTGTTTAGCGAACACAACCCGGATCAAAACGAAGCACTTGAGATTTTCGAAAACAGTCAAACCTTCGTAAGTAATGAAGTAAAGTATACAATCAACTTCTAGGCGTTCGAAAAATTGTCACACCCTCGTAAGAAACAGATAAAAGTATATAATCAACTAGCCAATTTAAATTTATTAATATGGCTTTCACGGATACTTACCGAAGCTATGCGATATGCATATGGTCATATGTTTCAAGAGGTGTTAACGTTAAATCCTTCGATGTGGAGAACGACCAAAATGAATGAAGACAATCTCAAAGAGTTGCATTCTTCTGAAATGCTTTAATTTGCTTCATACCCAAAAATTGGAAATATCAAACCCTTCACACTCGAATGCTTGACAATATCAATTTATGCATCTTAGATTATTTTATAAATTCAAATACTTTCGTACTTGAATATTTGAAACTTCAAATCCTTCGAAACTAAAAATGTTATCCTCGAAAAACCAAATATCCACACTTCTGAATTCGATCCTCTCCATGCTCACCGCACCACTTGTTGGGAAACTAAACTCGAATTAACCCACAAGACACTAGATCTTTGGATCGACATTGAAAAGGCGAGGGTACCCAAATATACCTCAATCTAAAACTTTTCCACCTATAAGTATTTTCTCCAAAAGTGATTGTCTATGGACTGAGTCGAGATAATACAACTAATCGGTTCACACTTCGTGTGATCGTCTATAGATACGAGATCGAGACAATACGACAACAAGATAACTTGTGTGATTGAATATGGATACAAGATCGAGACAATACAACAACGAAGTATGTTTACTTGATAAAAGGTTCGGACTTAACCAAACACAATAGGATTGCTATCATAAATATGAATTAACGTTTGTGTATTTTACTTCTAATTATAATAAAATAATTATAATTGCGTAAATAGAAAAGTAAAAGGAACAACAAGATTTTGTTAACGAGGAAACCGCAAATTCAGAAAAACCCCGGGACGTAGTACAGAATTGAATACTCTCAGGATTAAGCCACTATACAAAATCTAAACCAACTTCGTATAGTTGAGACCAAACAACTAAACATATAGTTTACCTAGTTCCGTCTGTATCCCTGCGCCTCCAACTTGCAATAAGTCACGCACTTGGAACAATTCCTTTGGTTCGTATTCCAAACAGTAAAGGAACAACAAATCTGTTCGGTAAAAACTCTTTTCAACCAAGTGATATGAGCTTGACAAAAGGCTCTTCCGTTTATCCCAATGAACTCCTTTGTCAGGTTCTTAGATCTATCCAATAACAACTACCAAATTAATTGTCAAGATTTTGCAATCAATACTTTTAATCACAAAGAATTGTATTGATGTCGATCTACTCAACTAATCAATCAAGGTTATCACAAAGATAAGGATCCCCAGCTGATCATGTTTTATGCACACCAAAGATTATGAACCCAAATCAAAAATCTTCTTCGTCTTCAGATCTTCTTAGATCTTCAATAAACACCTGCACATAATCAACTTGAATCTCTTGTAATCAATCAAACATAGAACTGAGTCTGTTAACAATGGATTATCACAAGACTTCTTTAGAACTACAAACAGTCTAAAGATCCCCGTCGAAACTTCGATCTAGTTTGAGTGAATCTTATATCAGAAGAGAAGATTCTCAAGCATGAACAAACTAGGTGCAATCAAAGTTCAACAACCGTTAGTCAATCAAATCAATTGAAAAAAATAATAAACTGCAATTATCTAGTTTCCCACCAATGGTACTCGTAGAGCTTCCCAATCCCAAAGAAGTCTGTAAAACGAGCGGTCGTAAGAGATTTCGCCTAATTAGGTTACTTTCCTCTCCGAATAGATGGATCCACCAGTAATAACACAACAAGGTAGTTTTGCTGGCTCTGAGGATTAGTTTGCTTGAAATGCAAACTTTAATGTTTATAGACCAAGGAAGTTTGAACACCAAGTAATTTCCAAAACCAAAAATATTCTCAAGATATGCAATATATTTTCGAATTCGGTTTCCATAATTCCTGGAAATGTTTTGTCCAAATATTGACCGAAATCTCAGTATAAATTCTCCAACTAGTAAATGCAAATTACTGATTTTTATTTTCTAAAGATATGCATTTTAATTGCTGGAAATTAAAAGCATATAAAACTAAAAACCTTAATTAAAAGATTACCTCGATCCGGGATTCTACTTTATCTATTAAGGAATATCTTTGAACAATAAAAGATAAGCGTACTGCACATGTTCAAAGTGTGTCGACATCTTTACTTTGTAAATCCTTTTTCATATTTACAATCTTGGAACCGATATGCCACACTTCCAAATGAGTTTAAAATTGGTTCATCTGACTTCCAAGAACTATGTGATTGATTATCCTATCAAATCACAAATCATGGGTTTCACGGTTCTACCAAAAAAAGTTTCGGTTCTACCTCTATGTGGGTTCTAGAATTAGTCACGCTAGTAAGCAAAACTTGGTTGACTAGGTACTAGGATCGGTTCCCACATATATATGGTATCTAACTTGTATGTGTTGCACATGTTCATAGGATAAGTTCCCAAATAACTAAAAACTTGTTGCACCTCTTACAAGGATCGATTCCCCTTTTGTGATCGGCTGCACCTCTTACTAAGATCGGTTCCCCCATGTCTAGAGTTGGTTATACCAATTACAACAAATCGATCATACCATCTCAGGTGATTACTTAAGATCGGTTTCACTAATAAAAGTCATACCAATACAAAAGTCATGCCTTGTGAACAGTTTTACCAAGATACATAAACAACTTATGAGCGGTTATACTAAATACACATATTGGTAATCCAAAGATTTGCAATGAATAACAATACCAATAAGCCTAGCGATTTCCCTTTCGATTCATAAAACAAGTTTATGAATTGTACTTCCTTTAAACGAATGTAAAACATTGTTTCCTAGGACGAAATCTTCACCCATACCTGTACATAATCACAATAGCATTCATACGATTATGTCGATGTCTTACATACGAAGTTCAAAAGATAAGCGTTATACTTCGTATTGTATTCCTTAATACTATGTCTAACTAGAGTATAATCATTCACAGCTTCGCAGTTATGTTTTCAATATGCACGACTTTAAAGATACATTAGGGAATGAAACAGTTCAAGCCAATATTACTAACCTCAAGTTTAAGGATGATGTCGTCATTGTATCTCCTTACTTCTTCACATTCTTCAAGTCTTCACGTAATACTTGTAAGTCTCATATCCTAATACTTTCAAGCTAACCTATACGAAGTTGACTCTAGTAAATAATCAAGCGATTCTTTAAATGAGTTTTGGTTTACTAAAATATGACAACCAAACTTGACATACCAACGCTTGGTGGGTTCAACCGAGCTCTGCTCTAACAGACGTAAAATAAAATACAAATAAGATGCAAACACAAATGAAGCAATAAGTAAAGCCCATAAGATTAAACGTGGTTCAACAATATACACAATGTGTATATATTGTCTACTTCCACCAAACGGCTATGATTTCTTCTTTATTGTTATGAAATCACAAAATAGGTAATTACACACTCAATGATTGATGAATCAATCAAAAAACTATAGTTCAACATTATGTTGAATATAAACCCTCAAATAATTGTCATGAATTAAATGCTCCCTAACACTTAATTATCTCACATAACGAGATAGTATATCGTTCGTAACGATGTCTCTTCCAACACAAACGATGTGTCTTCCACCATCTACGAACACGATGATTTTCTATTTATTAAACGATGTCTTCGACATCTTCATAAAGAATACTTCTTCAATGAACTATTATCCCTAAAACCATAACAATGTATTCTCTCAATTCCAACGATGTATCTCTCAACACCATATAGTGGTCTCTCTTCTTACTAAAACTGCATCCAAAAAGGTGGAATGGAATCCTAAAAACCTTAGAGAACTGCGTTATTCATTCTTTAACTCTCTCTCTAGAAAACCATTATTATGTATCACCGTATAAGCCTTATTATATAGTAGTCATAAACTTGATTCCTAAGTAGTAGTCTCATAGGAACAAGACACCTCAAATAAATAGGAAACGTAATGTCAATTAGGAAACCCATGTCCATATCGAAATTGACCTAAACTAGGAAACTCAATATTTTCGAACCTCCCAAAATACCAACAATTCTCCACCTTGTCGATGTTTCAACAGATTTCAGGATTCACAACTCGACCTTAAGAATATTATTAAGAAGTTCAAAATATTATGTTCAATAAAAAAAACGAAGAAGATTAATACTTATCAAAATAAACTCGAATTGATGTTTCCATAACATTTGTAATTTGAGAAAGATTACAAATGTTATGTAATGTAAGAGAGAAATTAGAATATTGATTCTTTTGTAGAAATTTGTTTACAATATTATTCATACTTTGAGATGTAGACGTAGAATATTGAGTAAGATTTGTAGTAGTCATCATAGAAAATTTTAAGGTTTTGATGAAGAAAAACTTGAGATTTACATGGTCATAAGAAATAGCAATTTGATACCATGTGAGACAAATTCAATAATTGTATTGAGATGTGAATAATAATGAATAATTTTGAAAAAAAGAGAAACTCTATTTCTAAAGATAAAGCCTTTGATAAATTAATACATCCATTACAACATACACCCATATTAGACTGAAACTAAACATAAAGAAATTACATCTGACGAACACCACTTACTCAAACATTGTAAACATTTAAAATCATAGTTATTGATTTTATTTTGAAGGTGTCTATAAGAATGAGATTACATCATTTTTTGTTGTTTGTTTGTTTTGATTTTAAACTTTAAAGTAATGAGCCAAAAGTGGCTATATAAAAGGAAGGTAGTTGTTAGTACTTTTTTATTATCACTCCTCCAATTTAGTGGTTAAACATCAACCAAGATTTATAAAACATGCTGAAACATTGATGAAAACATTTACATAATTTTCCCACTTGCTTTCTCCGATCTAGCAATTCAATCTTCTGTCAAAGAATATTCTATTGTGAGCATAATAATCAATGAATATAAAATTCTTCTCCTAGAGGAATTAATAATAAAAAAATAGTTTGACAAAATTAGCAGGTCCGACACTATCCCCATTTAGTTGCTTAAGTAAAAGAAATATAATTAGTGATCGATAACTTAAGAATTGTACGAACTAACCTCGTCTTTATACACGTAACAAAACATATAAAAATATGTTGAAAACTTTGTACATTTATATACAAATATTTGTTTATCATAATTGCATTTCAATGTGGTTTTTTAGGCATTTATAGTAAAACTAACAATTTATATGGAGTTTCCATACTGAGGAGCAACCAACTATTAATGGGTTCAACAGAAATGTAAGTTTTTCTTATTTAGTGATGTAATTGTAATATAATACTGTTTTGTTCAAGTTGTTAATCCCCCATAATGGTACCTAAATTTTGATTTTTTTTATAAATGCTCTATGGATTGCATAAGTATAATTCAGAGACATTCTAGTAAATGTTTGGAGGATTCTATGGAGAAAATGATGAAAGTATTCAATTGTTATCTAATAAAATAACAATGTCATTCCTAGAATTGTTATCTAATAAATTTTTTGAAATTTCGGGCAAATGAGAGAGTGACAAGTAAGAATCCCATGGGATTACATTCCACAAAGTTTGTGACTTATGGATCAGGTCGCCGACTGCATTCTCAAAAAGATACGTGGGAGGTTGTCTAAAAATGAATCCCTAATATGGATGGAGCATGAGTTCGTTTTCGGCGCTTTTGACTGTGACCATACTGGTGGTAACATAACATATAAATACTAGTCTTTTTTTTTTTTAGATTTTACTAGTTTTTCATCTTAAGTAAATTTTTTTGTTGTCTTGTCCAGAAAATCAAAACATAAAGCCTGTCAAGACAAGCCAAAATTGTCATGCCCATGACCTAATTGCATTACATCATCCCAATTTGTTATCAAATTTATAAACAATATACCCAGGACCTAATTGTAATATAATATTGTTTTGTTCAAGTTGTTAATTCCCGTAATGGTACCTAAATTTTGAATTTGTTTATAATATTTTTTTTATGATTCACTTTGCCCTTGTTTACAAAAAAAAAAAGCAACTTAATGTTGTGTTAGGAGAAAACTGTCATGGAGAAGGGGAATTGAATGACAAAATAACGCAAGCTATACATGTCATCCAGGGTTGAGATAGATTTTGTGGCATGAAAATGAGATGACCTAGATTGGAAGGTGTGCTTGTCGATAAATGCAATTTTACACACAACCAAAGCTTTACAGATCGATATTTTATTCGGCTATTGACATTTTCTAATGCAATCGAACTAAATAGATTATTTTTATCGAGGGGAGGGTGTTGAAGTTGTTAAATGTGATCCAAATATTGCAAATATGGATTTTATCGCGTTATATTCTTTTAAGATGTGAGGTGTTTTACAAACTGTATTACATTTAAAGATCAGGGTTATGGATTTCATTTATCAATTCATACTTAAATGTGACATAAGGGAATGAGATTACCAAAATCCTTGTTTGGATATTCTCCTTTTATTGTTCTAATGGCGCCAATACAACAAAAAAAATATCAAAAAAATCTCACCCATAACATGTGGAATGACATCAAAATCAACAACACGTTTGATAATGTGGAATTCTATGCACCCAATGGCTTATGCTTTAAACACTATCCATCTACTATATAACTACATGTTAACAACTGGTATGTTGGATTCATTTTGGAAGAGTTTAATTCAGATAAACTCTAAATATTTTCTTAAAGTGTAAAGAGGTTAAGTCGGTGGATGCTCGGGTTTGGGATAAATCCAAACTTAGTTGGTCATAGAGTTTTTGATAATATCTTTCTTGTGAATTATTCCTAAATTTTGGTTTCTTAAAAAGTTAAGTTTAAGAAATCTTATTCTCATAGGACAAGTAATGTGTCCTACATGTGCATATATAAATAACCTATGAGAGAACCTACAATTCACACCAAAACTTCTTTTTTTTTTGGTTGAATTCTTTACGATAACATATGAAATCACTTATTCCTTCACAAGGATTCAGCCTCTTAAAATTTTTGTTATTGTTTATGAGAGTGTGTTCTTTGTAATATTTTGAATACTATTGTGTAGATATGTTAACTTCTGTAAGTTTTAGCGTAACGATTATCATCAAGTGATCAAGTTATGTTATTAGATTCAAATATCTCTAATGGTGGATAACTTAAAGAAAAATAATCTGTTAGAACTTCGGAATCACATAACTCCAATGTTAAGTAAGGTATTTTCCTAAAAGTAGGGTTAACAATTGTTCGAGAAACTATACTGCGATTAGAGGAAGAGGATCATAAGAAATAAAATCATGCGAAAGGATTAGACAAACCTTCCACTATATTTTATGTTGCAGGACCCTCATCGTTCTCAAAGATCTGCAGTGAATTACTTATCTCATGTATATCGTTGTCCTCTATCAACCTTTTCAACCAATCTTCATCAGCCTCTACCTCAACTAAAATCTCGACATTAACGTTATCATCATAATCCTTGGAAATCTTAATTGGGTGTTATATGATATTTATTAATTTATCTTCATTCTCAAATATTTAATACTCCTAATCATCATCAAACCAAAAAGGTTTATACGCAAGAGCGTCGTTCACTGTGTACTCCTTGGGAATGTTACTATAAGTTAGTTCAAATGATGTATTTTCATAATCATCTTCGCTTTCGTAGATAACATATGTTTCATTATTGATAATTTTAGTGTTTCTCTTCTCAATTTCATCCTTTTGAATATGTGACTGATCATTATTGAGATCCTAGCTAAATTAAGTCGAATACACTATTATCATCAAAGATCCCCGAAGGTTGGTCATTGTCAGAATCCTCACTGACCAAATGTTCATTATCAACCTCGGGGATGTCCGAATTATTCTGGATTTGAGACTAAAATTCTTCTTTATCCCTTTCCTCCTCGTGTTGATCAATATTCCTCCTTTAATTTATCTACGCCTTTTTGAAGTTCTTGAATTGATTTTTGTTGGTTTTGCTGCATTTGTTGTTAAAATTCTGCTTGCATGGTGCACATTTGTTTTTAAAAAACTAGAGGAAACATTAGAAGTATAACTATCCTCTCATCCTTGAAATTGTTCACTAACACACCCACAATTGGGTTGTTGGTATGTATGAGAATAATCTTGAGGTGTATTAGGATACTGATCGTACTCAAAAAATTGGTTATGATTATACCCTGATGGTTGATAGCTATTAAAATATTGAGAATTAAAACCGGACTGATTACCACAATGATATGTCTGATCTTGTGCATCATACATATTAATTTCGTAAGGAAACATGATGATACACAAAAACTAGAAATAGAAAATTTAGCTAAAAATTTAAAGTAAAAATGATGTATGCAACTTATTTAAGAATCTACCTTCCGCTTTTGACAGATGACAAATTCCACTAATAAGTTGTCTCCACTATGAAAACCTAAAAACCTGAAAAACACTAAATAAGAAAAACGTAAAATAGAACAAAACGAAATCTCAAACAAAAATAATTGGCAACTTCTCCCCGACAGTGGCAACGAATATTGGTTCGTGTCATTTGCGCAAAAAAATAGTTTAAATGTTTCCTACTAATGCTAACAAGTAATACAACAGTAGTAAGGATTGTACACACGAAGAGTTGTGTAATTGTTTTTTTATTTTCGATTACTTGTGTCACCAAAATGGAGTTGTAATGAATTAAACTAAATTATACTGATGAAAATAAAACAAAGTAAATAAAGATTGCGATCAAGAGAAGAAAATACTGGTCAGACGTTTCGTCTTCCATCACCAAACATGCTTGTCAACCGATTCAAGGTAACATTCAATCATTATCATACTAATAACCCTAAAGCATCCTATCGAAGGCTTACTCCGGAAAAACTGTATCATCAAAGGCGCAAGAGCCACTATTTGAATGCTTCTCAATGTGCTAGATTCACTCAAGTTTAACCCAATGAAAGCAATGTTCTTTGTGAGTTGAGGTTTTTCTAAGCATTCCGGCTCAGAAGCCACACAGATTTAACTTAGGTTAAGCTTACACATGTCAACATCCCGTGGTTAACAACGCTACTTGAAATTAGAGTTCTTCAACAATTCCGGATCTCAAAACCCTAGTTTATATTTAGATATGAACACATGATTATTGAATTTGTGACTTGAACGAGAAAGTCTTCAATCATACATGGGGATATAAACAATAGAACATAAGAGACAAATTAGATGATTAACATTAAAACCAACCAAACAGATTGATTTACATTGTTTAGGATTTCCAATAATATCCAACTAATAAAATGCTTAACCAATCATAGGATTAAAAAAACCATGGAAAATATAAGAGACAAATGCTTTCCTCCTAAGGGGAAAACCCTAGGTTTGTGATGTGGAAGATAAAATATGAATGGTAGAATGTGGTTTCAAGGTGCAGAAAATTCTCCTTCTAATGTCTTGAAGATATTCTTATATAGTGCTCACGAAGTCGAGGGGTTTAGAATCCTCCCAGGAGCAAGCTTTTCCTTGATTTAAAAGGCCAAACTCGAACACCCTAGTTACAGTTAGGTTCAACCCACACATTTTTCTGACAAGATTTCCTTGTCAAAATTCATAGAGTTAGCGGTAAGTATTGATATACACTTTTTTTACTTTGTCATTTCTGTCATAACTTCTTCACATGATGTCCGATTGACCTCATTATTTTTGGGTTTGCTTCGTATCGCCTTTCTCTACGAGATGGTGATTCCAAAATATTCATATCTCTTCATCATATTTTATGGTAAGGTTGGATCTGACCGTATATCTTCATAAAACTTATATTGGAAAGTTAACTTATATTATGGTTGGATTTTGGAGAACTTTTCCAACCGTAATTTCTCCCGGAACTTGTGTCGAAGAGTAGTGTTTTCACCTTCTAACTTATTTTTTTTTATGCTAGAATGAACTCATTTCCTCTTCTTAGTTCTTTCTAACACCGTTTCCATTGATTTTGGAAGATTCAACCAAAGAAACAAATAAAAAAGAAAAGAATAGGTAAAATGCAAGAAATATAGCAACTATTAGAACTTAAGGTAAAATAGAAAAGAAGAGTAGTACATGAAAACTAAGCACTTATCATCAATCCTAGTCTCCTAGAAATCAAAATCAAAAATAAATTATGAAATTGTGTTGCTAAACTAACTTCTGACTTTTCGACTTAATTAAGTTAGAAAAATATTAAGGAGTATCCAAACGACTTTAAGGGGAGTAGCACTAAGTTTTCCATAATTTTTTTTTTGTCCTTGCAAATTCAATTATCTAGGATTGGCTGAGGAGATTAAATGACAAACAAAGAAGACCACGGAGAAAACCAGTATTGGTGATTATGAAGAGAGGAACAAGAAGGAAAGGAAGTCAATTGGCATGACTTCTTGCATACGAAAAACACCTATACCTGCATCACAAGATTCATTTTCAAGAGTGAAATCCTTTGATGAATTTGGCTGAGCCAACACTGGTGCAGTAGCTATTGCATGCATGAGATGATTGAAAACCTAAGTTGCCTTGTCATTCTATTGAAAAGAGCTTTTATTTAGTAGTTCAGTGAATGGTTTACTAATAAGGCCATATCCTTGAATAAATTTCCAATAATAGCCAGTGTGGCGCAAAACCCTATGAGCTCCTTGATTGTGGATGAAATGGTCCAAGCAGTCAAGGTCCCAATTTTTATTGTATTAGACATCACTCTATCGACAGTGAGAATATGAACAAATACTCTAATAACACCTGAGAAAAACAACACTTCTCTAATTTAGCATATAATTGATGTTGCCTGAGAAGGGACAAGGTAATTCTCAAGTGCTCCACATGATAATCTCCACCTGAGCTATACACTGGTATGACATTAAAGAAAACAAGAATGAATTTCCTTAACTGAGGCCAAAAAACTGCATTCATTAAATCCTGAAAAGTAGTTGGCGCATCGGTGATGCCAAATAGCATGACTTTGAACTCGTAATGTGTAATGACTCATCCCTCCATCGATATTGTCAGCACTTAGCAACTGCGGTTATCCGAATGTGTGGGGTTTTTAACGGTCATCGCTGCAATCATCCAACAACAACTCACCCATCCTAAAATTACTCCCTCCCAAGCACGCTTAACTGTATAGTTTTCTACCAACTCTGGAGCCAATTACGATGAAAAGGCCTCGGTGTCAGGAAAGAAAAAACCATTACCTATACTCCAATCGACGAAATAAAAAACCGTTACCTATATTCCAATCGGCGAACCACTGCTGAAACCGATCTATTACAATACCACCACCTTAAATTGGAGTCGTCCTCGGATCCGAAATATATATACAAGTCCATATCTCCGAGTTCCCTGCCCCTCATGAGAAGCACCTGGACCAACCCCGTCCAGCGTACCTTCCCACCCTCGACAGGTGACCCGTTGTCGGCCCTGATAATACTTGTAATGACCCGTCCCTCCACTGCATTTATCCGCAGTTTAGGCAAGCCCAGATCTCCGACGTTCCCTGCCCCTCATGAAAAGCACCTGGACCAACCTCGTCCAGCGTACCTTCCCACCCTCAGCAGGTGACCCATCGTCAGCGTTGATACCACTTGTAATGACCTGTCCCTCTACCGCTACTGTCCCCACTTATCCACTGTGGTTATCCGGCAGTTTAGGGTTTTTAACGGGCATCGCTACGGTCATTCAACAACAACTTTCTTGGAGGTCACCCATCCCAAGATTACTCCCACCCGAGCACGCTTAACTGCAGAGTTTTCTAGCAACCCTGGAGACAATTATGCTGAAAAGGCCTCGGCGTTAGGAAGGGACAAACCATTACCTATATTACAATCGGTGAACCACTGCCGTAATCGGGGTATTACATAATGGGCATAATGAGTTATGAAAGCATTTTTGTGAGTGTCATATGTATGAACTCTGATATGTCTGTAACCTAATATCAAATCAATCTTAGAGAAAATACAAGCATCATGTAAGTCTCCAATAATAAGAATTGGAAACTTGTCCTTGACAGTAAGATCATTAAGTTTCCTATAATGAACACAAAATCTCCAAATATTGTTCTTCTTTTTGACAAGGAGAATAAGGGAGGCAAATGGACTGTGACTGGGATGTATAATTCCTCGTTATAGCATCTCCATAACTAACTGCTCATAATTTTGGACATATGAGCACTTGTATGGCCTTTGGCTGATTGGTGTTGAATTTGGTTTTAAAAGAATGGAATGGTCAAGAAATTTTTGAGGTGGTAATTGTTTGGGTTCTGCAAACACATCTTGAAATTCCGGAAGCAAAATGAAGATAAATGGTGGTGATCACCATGAGGGGACGTTGACTTATTTTTCTCTAATGAGAGCGATTCAGTTGCATTTATACTTGAAGGAAATGCTCAATTTGGAGAGGTTGAAGATGACATCTCCCAATTGCCTCAGCCAGTTAGCTCCCAACACCATATCACATCCCAACGGTGGAAGTAATCTCAAGTCACTAGCTAGTGAAACTATAACACTGTATTTTTCATTATAATACATTATAAATACCAGAACTCAAAGTCCTCTATCTATTGTTTGCGTGACAAGCAAGTGAGCAGTTGGTTGGATATCCAAATTTAATGATTTAACAAGGTCATAATCCAGAAAACTACGAGTACTTACTATGTCAATAAAAATAATGACATGCTTTTTAATAAACCCAGGAATCCGAGTGGTATCACCTATGACATTTCCAGTGAGGGCATGTAGAGATATTTATGTGTCACTTTCAATTGGAGAAACATATTCCTCTTCCTATAAGTCATCGTCCACCTCAATGCAACCTCAATATCTGTAGCTACCATCAAGTACAACTATTACTTTTTACAAAAATTACCAGGTTTATATACCTAATCACAGTTATAAAAAAATCATTTTCCCTTCCTAATTCTCACTTGTTTAGATGTCAATATCTTGATGGGAAGCGTGATGGGACTATTATTTGGAGAATTAACTAAATCATTGATGATGAGTAAAATAGAGATTTCTTATGGAAGAAAATTGTGCTAGAAGGATGGTCTTGTCATAGAAAAATTATTAAAAACTTGTTGGGGTTTTTAACAGATTTTTGCTGATTAATGACGTTTATTCTTGCATGCTGGTAAGTGCGAGAGCTTGCGTAGGTGTTGTTGGGTGAAATATCAGTACAAAATGTTTAATCTCTTCTTTTAACTCGATAATGAAACTCATCACAAAGTAATGCTCAGTTAAAATAGGAAATTAACTGAATAAAAGAGCCTTACGATTCTTAAATTGTTCAAAATACTCATCCACAATTTTGGTTTAAGACAATTTACTAAATATGCCCAATATATTTTCGTTTGCAGGGTTTTCAGTTCAAATACATGCATGTTCTGCTAAGTCATACCAGAAAGAAAGAAATCTAAATGTTTGTAAATTGGCTAGCCATTTATCCATCTTACCATCCAAATGCATAACCACTATTGTAACCCTCTGGTTTTCATCTTTGATGTTATTGAGGAGGAAATAACAATTACACTTCTGAATCCACCCCTTATGATTATCCTCATCAAATCTTGGAAAATCTAACTTAGACATTCGTTGGTTATTGTTGAATTACGCACCACCTTGATGGAAGTTGAATATCGTACCCCTTGATGAGAATTAGAGTGTGATCATTTTCCTCATGGATCTTCGGAACCATCATCTTTTTTTCCAACGTATTTTTCCATCTGTTTAATGAATCCCCCCATTGTTAACATCGTCTCCCTTATCATTGACTTGTTCGGAAACTGAATCACGGAATTTTTCATAACCTCCTTAACAGTGATATTTCTCGATCCACCCATGATAAAAATCAGGATTGAACGACTCTGATGTAATTGTTCTATACTTGGGAAAATTTTACACATAATTGAAGGAAAGTAACTCTGATCCAAAGAATCAGCCTATGGAAAAAGTTCTATATTGATTTCATTTTTAATGAATCTATCAGATAATTCTTACATATTTAAAGAAATAAAACCAATCTTGATAGAGATTATCCCTGACTGATACATGTCAGCATCTTAAGGTATCTAGGAAGTCGAATGAAGTCGCACACTACCTTACAAAAGTGCAAAGACAAATAAAATGTCGGTGTCGTGGTTTTCTAAATTTCCGGGTCGGTTACAAACTCTCATTCGGGAGGGAGGAACTCGATTAATTTCTAAAAATAAAACCTCCTTTCCTATTTTAAAAAAAAAACATCTTAGAGTAAAAAAATCAAAATAATAATGGATCAAGCAGCCAAATGACAATGTTTTCTTTCTCGGCTTTTCCCTCGTTCCGATTCAATTTGGCTACAAATGACGAGGAAAAGTGAAAACATCTGTGTTGGTGATTATGAAAAGTGGAACACGAAGAAGAAGAAGACAATTGCAAGAAAGAAGAAAATCGACGATTCCTGTAAATTTCTTCCGGAGGAATTAGTTATCGATAATGTTTTGACGAGGTTACCGTTTCGATCACTGGCTCGATTCAGTTCTGTAAGTAAGTGCTGGTACAATTCAATTTTCAATGATAAAAAATTTACTGCACAACACTTGGATCATCAGAAAAATTATAGAAAAATTATGTTTAGCCTTCTTAATGTATCTGAACGAGGTGATTGGTGAAATTGGGAAACTTGTTGCATATTTGAATTACAGCAAAGAAAAAAATGATTATAAGGATGTATTTGTTGATTATGAGTTGTTGACTAGATCAAGTTTCTCAGACCCAAATGAACTAGTAGGTTATTATAATGGTTTAATTTGTCTTAGGGCAATGAGCAATGAAAAATATGCTGAGGTAACTGTAATTAATCCTGCACGGAGTGAATATCTTAGGCTCCTTTATTTGAATTCTATAAAGACTGGTGGTAAATACTTATGTCATGGTTTTGGTTTTGATTCATTGTCTAAGCAATACAAGGTTGTCGTTATCTATACAACAACAACAATAGAAGCAGAGGAGGAGTTTGTTTGCATGGTTTATGTTGGATGCAACAATCAAAATAAAGAAAAAATCAAATAAGCAAAAGTTATTGATACTTAGCTCATTTATAATGGAAGTGATCGATTGACGAAACAAACGAGCTTATCATATCTCCACAACAACAACAAGGCAAAACTTTGGAAAAACAGAGTGAGTCACGTGTTCAACACGTTGCCCTTAAGACATTAGCGCCCGGCTACACTCAAGAGTGATGCTATAGCCCTCACAGGACGGATATCTTCAGGATAAAACACCCTACTACACCTACTACTAGCATATGTAATAGATGCTCAACTTGAGCTTGGCAACTCCGAAAAAAACGTTAAGGAAAATCGCGAACTCTTAAGAAACGCTATAAAATATTTTCCCTTATGGGTCCCTTTAAAATATAACGCAACCCCTTTCCCATAGATTTTACAAAAATAATGAATTTCTTTATATAATGGAATAAAACAATTTAAGAAGTGGAAACTCCACAGTGTGGGACTAATAAGTTTTTCATTCACAAAAAAAAATAATAAATTATTATTTTTATTAA
Organism: Papaver somniferum; assembly: GCF_003573695.1. Classification (NCBI taxonomy): domain Eukaryota; kingdom Viridiplantae; phylum Streptophyta; class Magnoliopsida; order Ranunculales; family Papaveraceae; genus Papaver; species Papaver somniferum. The sequence continues at coordinate 35,687,036 of NC_039360.1, read as the reverse complement.
AACCATTAAAAATCAATTTTTATTAATCGTTTTCCAACGGTTTATACATCCGGAGGAACTGAATGGAGAAAGATAGTTACTAGGACTTCTGAAATTTCATCACCACCACAACCAGATTCTTCTTCGTCACAAGAGCTTGGAGTGAGTACCGTAGATCAGCCACTCTTTGCGGGGATGATCTTTATGGGAGGGTAACTATTTGCTTACCAGGGGGAGGAAGAGGAGGTACAATGATCAATGATAGTAATACCGAGGAGGAAATGTTGCTCTTGTTTGACATCCACCGCGAGAAGTTTCAGTTCATTCGACTCCCTACTGAATGTAGTACGACAACAATGAGAACGCCCAACCAACCAGATTCAGTAGTTGATCATCATCTTCTGGAGTTTGAAGGATATCCTTGTGTTGCAGTTTCTGAGAAGACAATGAAAAACAAGAGAGATCGTCAGAGCTATCATCACTGCCGTCCCTTTTCGTTCTTGTCATTTTTGTGTTCATATGTATATACTCAAGGACAAGGTCCAGCAAGTATGGACCAGGGAGGAGGTTTTGAATGCAACTTTTAAGGACACTATGCTTAGTTCACTGTCATGTCCCTTTCGGTCGTTGTTGCTTTGAGAATATTACTACTACAACCCCTCCTACACGTATATTGAATTTCTCCGGTCAGGTGGTTTTGTATTGGTTTGACGGGGAACGTCTCGTGTACTACAGTTCCCAAATGAATGGTCTCGAGGTGGCAGAAGGCTCCCTCTCTTCCGGTGACAAGAAAATTCGGGAAATTTTTGAACTTCTCTCCAGGCCGTGGTATTGGTATGGATGGTAATAGTCATTGCCCATACATGGATTATCAGCGACATGCTCAAGTGGAAAACATCCTTTCTCTAAAAACCTTCATTCGTCAAGGAAGGATTACTCGTATATATGAAGAACCTAATGGTTTTAGACACTGTTTAAGTTCTACTAAACCTGCAGGATGGCTGACAACGACAAGAAATGCGGTGAAATATGAAGTTTTCTACAATTCAGAATATTAAGCTTTGTGTCTGTCAGAGTAGGTTTTTTTATTTTCTCTTTCTTTTCTTCCTTCAAGATTTTGTGAATACTTAGCTCAGCCTCAGCATAACACAGATACTGTGCTCTTCTGGTAGAGTTTTCTTGTACTGGTTTGTTGGTGAATGTGTTCAATTCTATTGAGAAGAAAACATCTGCTGATATCGGGTGTATTCAGGATTTTAAACCTGAGGAATTACTGCAACTCCCACCTTGTTTTGATGATGATGTTGATACTACTAATAAACTTATGTATAGTAGGCGGGAACATATCGACTATGAACTCTACTTTTATGTACAGAGCTTTCTTCCTCTTCAGACCTTCGTACCAAAAGGATCAACTAAATTAAATTATTACGGTAAGTGGCTTGAGACATATACAGAAAATGGGAATGGAGTAGGATTTGTGCATGTGTATGGAGGTTTCAGTAACGCCATACATCATTGTTTTCGTAATTGATTCTGATGGTATCTATAGCAGGGTCTTGATTGAATAATCATCTTCGTCCATCTCCAGTCTATGATAGAAACTCTCTCTTTCTTACTTGAAGTTCAGCTGCTGGCAGAATAAATGAGATTGTCTTCCTCGTTTGTGATGTTTATTGCTCTTCTAAACAGGTTATCTACTTATCTTCTATTAACTGGCTTATCAAAAGCATGATTAGAGATTTCAAGGCCCTATCTAGTAGTATCATGGTAAAGTCGTTGGGTTTGAAACTCATCTGCATGGTTGAGATTTCAATTTCCTCGGGAGAATGAAATTGCTCGCCTGTCCATGGAAGGTGGTTCTCTACCTTCCCTTCTTTTATGTATTCTGGCCTCTGTCATAGTTTCTTAGTTTTCTTTGTTGCTTTCTTTTTATCCCTGTTTCTTTTATGTATGGCAGAAGGTGCCTAGTTTTCTCCTCTAAATGAGAGTGTTAGTTTCTGCAGAGTGCCTGCTGATGAACAGTTAATGTACCCCATTTTTTGCCACAGTTCTATTACATGTTTTTCTTTTGTAAACCAATGAATCTGCTGAGCAAATTATTTCATAGATTCACTCGTTTGTTGTTTCTTAATTCCTTTAAGGGAATTAGGGCAAAGGTTTTCCTTAATTTTGTTTTCTCCACATTTCGGTTCAATTTGGGTTGGCTGAGGAGATTAAATGACAACAAAGAGGAAAATCCATGTTGGTGACTACGAATAGCAGAACAACAAGAGGTTAGTACTGGCACAAGGATAGTAATAGTCATTGCCATACATGGATTATCAGCTACATGCTCAAGTGGAAAACATCCTTTCTCTGAAAACCTTTATTTGTCAAGGAGGACGGAGGACTATTCTTAAATTTGAATGCCCTTATGATTTTAAAAAGTTCGCAAGTTGTACTCAGATCCAGATTACGCAGTGTGGCCGGGAACTCAACGCATTGAAGCTCAAGTAATTTATTTTGTTTTGGCGAAAAGCATAAGAGATGCTGGTTTATGAGCAGTAAAATAGGTAATCTTTTAGTATCATATTTGAGAGAATCCTTGATCTGTTTATATTGAATTGAATAGCAAAATTAGTGGCCTTGGTCTTATGGCGGGCACTTTGCTTCTTCTTGTTGTTGTTTCTTCTGCATTTTTTGAGCCTCAAAAGGATAAAATTGTGTTGAAAAAAAGGAAAGGTTAATTTTTTTTTGAACCAATTGCCGGGAAAATTACAAATTGCTATCTAAAACTAGCTGCAAATCAGTAAAAGAAATGGCACACTAGGCCAAAGCTGCTCCATGTGCATTATCAGAGAAGACTCATGACTCCAATTGTTAGTGAAGCTAGATGCAAATGGTCCCAAATTCGAATTGAAAAACCGCAAGAGAGCAGCATGTGAGCTTGGGTATTACATAAGCAGCCGAAACTAGAAGTGATGTCCTCTTCCTCCACCAGAGTTGGCGAGTCTCGCTGAATCTGCAACAGATTATAGAATTCTTGTGTTTCCGGATCTAATGGTTGTTAGTCGTATCCTCCATCTTCCATTGTCAATTAGCTCCCCCACTCTTGCCATTTTATTTGCAGCAGCATTGAAATCATAAGAATCCCATTCCTAATTTGAGAATCCAAATTTCACTTGTCATAGGAGGGGAGAACTAAAACAGACAGATAAGGTTTCAAAATCTGGTGGTACTAAATTTTGCTTATCAAACTTTAGTCCCACACTGTTTAGGTTACTAGTTTCCCTTTGGTTTGTATACCACAAGACCAGCTGCACTAGCATCGGATTGAACGTACAGTCTCTGTAGTTTAATTTCGAGGCTTGCTCCTTGCGGGGATGTTGAGTGATTAATGAGTGAAGCTTGCTCTGTAGTTAATTTTTTTTGGGTTGTATGTGATTATTGGTTGCATGCCATGAAAGTGTTCGATGAAATGTCGATTAGAATTTCTTGATCATGTACATATAGAAAAAATACACTAGTTTAGTGACTTTAGTTTGTTTAGAGCAACTGCAGTGGACGACCAAACCTATAATTATCGTCCATGGACAAGACGCAACGGGACGGAGTAAAGATTAAAATCTGGACCAAAACCAAATTCAGGACCATATTTGGTCTGGGACCAAGACCAAAACTATATATAGTGGAGTGGATGTATAATCACCGTTTGTCATCGGGCGTGTATATAATCTACGCCTGTTGTGAAACGTACGTAAAGTCACCGGGCGTGTATATAAGTTACGCCCAGTTCAGGCGTTGCTGAAATGTTCGCCCGTTGGGACGTTGATAAAGTTTACGCCCCACGCCAGGCGTTCATAAAATTAACGCCCCATTCAGACGAAGATTATACAAACGCCCCAGCCCGGCGTTGATATTGTTAACGCCCCACGCCAGGCGTTGATGTTAACGCCCCACGCCAGGCGTATATATAGTTAACGCCTCATCCCGGCGTTGATATAATTAACGCCCCACGCCAGGCGTATATATAGTTAACGCCCCATTGAAGCGTTGATATAGTTAACGCCCCACTCCAGGCGTATATATAGTTAATGCCCCAGCCCGGCGTTGATATAGTTAACGCCCCACTCCAGGCGTATATATAGTTAACGCCCCAGCCCGACGTTGATATAGTTAACGCCCCACGCCAGGCGTTTATATAGTTAACGCCTGTTGTTGAGCGGACTTAATATCTCCGCCCCAAGCTTGAGTTTAAAAAAAAATTTAAAACGTTAGACAAAATTGATTTTGAAATTTTTTTATACCGTTGGTAATTCGAACGTTGAAGAAAATGGAACGTTGGATAATTTGTAACGTTGGAAAGTTTGGAAGACATTTTGGAACGTTGAAAATTTCGGAAGAAACACCTATATATACACATGAGATCCTGTGACATTTTCCTCCAACTAATACTTCAAACTATCTATCACACCAATAAGAAGAAATATTATTTCTGCTTTCAAATCATTTGGAAAATTTTCACGGATTCGGTTACAATGGCACCAAGAGTAGCACGAGGTCCAAATTTTACGACAATCGAAGATGTAACAATGTGTAAAATTCATTTATCTATATCTCAAGATTCTAGTATTGGAGCTGATCAATCAGAGGCGACGTTGTGGACTCGTATCAAGGATGATATTGAACTTCATTTACCTAATAATCCAGAGCGGTCTTGGAGTTCTTGGCAAAAACGATATCAGGGAATAAGTAAAGATGTGGCGTTATTTTCGGCAAAAGAGGCAGAAGTTGAAGGTGAATATCATACTGGATGGGGTCCTGAAAAGAAGGTAAGCATTCTTGATTTTTCGAACAATTGTTTTCTAATATTTAATAAGCGCCCATGTACTTAAGTTTTTTTAAAAACATTAACAGCTTGAAGAAGTTAACAAGAGGTTCAAGGAATGCAACGATGGGAAAAAATTTAAGCGCGAAGAATGCTACCCAGTTGTGTTAGAAAATATAAAATATAATCGACGATCGACTTTTGTATTCGATACGACGCATGATTTGGACACTTATGAGAATAACGAGGAAGATGATGAAGGACCGCAAACAACAACTCAAGGAGAGACCGGTAACGACACAGATGGGGGAGACATAGAGAACACATATCTTCGTAAGATGGGGAAAAAAGCAGCAAAAAGATTGAAGAAAACATGGAGAGAGAAATCCAGTCACCAAGAGGAATTGATGGGAATAATTATTAAAGAACAACAAAATTTCAATACTCATTACCAAGCACAATAAGGATTCAAGATGGAACAAAGAGCAGCAGAGTTTGCAGCAAAACAAGCTGAACATGCGGCAAAAATAGCCAAGCAAGCTGAAGACGAAGAATTTCGCATCATTATGATGGATCTTGAAAAAATGGAACCTGTACAACAAGAGTACTTCCGACTTCGCAGGGCGGACATAGTTCGGAATAAAAGAAACCAATCTTAACACAAAGGCGGAATAGTTCAAACCTTAATTATTTCTCCTATTTAGTGATTAGTAGTATTATTAGTATTATTATGTTTTAAATTTCTTATTATCTGAACAATTAGCATTATTATTATGTAATTTTTGGATTTTAAATTTACTTCCGTTGATTTGAATTAAATTTCTACTTTTTTGAAACATACGACCTTAATTAAAACTTGAGGATGTTTACATACAAAGAGATAATAGAAAGGAAATGACAAACGACAATTTTTAATTCCCATATTCTGCCCATATATATTCGATCAAGTCATCACGCAAGCGAATATGTGCATCTTTGTTACGCATTGCACGTCGGCGTTGCTGAGCTCTAATTTGGGAAAACTCGTCACTATTGCCTCTTAATATATTAACCGGTTGCGTTGCTACGTTGTTCATAAACATGTGGCCAGTCACCGGGTAGACGCTCATCCTCGACTATCATTATGTAAGATAATACAAGTTTTCATGATATAGGCAAGCACATCTGGATTCCACATTCTTGCAGGTTGTTTGATGATTCCAAATTGTTGTTGAAGTACACCAAATCCCCGTTCAACATCTTTTCTTGCACCCTCTTGCATCGATGAAAATATTTCCTTTTTCCTACCAACCGGATGTTTAATGGCCATAATAATAGTAGGAATCTCTGGGTATATTCCATCACCTAGATAATACGGCATATCATATGAATGTCCGTTCACCTCATAGCTCACCGGCGGTGCTTTTCCTGTTACAAGACTTCGAAAAACATATGAACGGTTCATAACATTAATATCGTTGTTAGAACCGGGCATACCAAAAAAAGCATGCCAAAACCATAGGTCATACGACACCACTGCCTCCAACACGATACTTTCGCTCCCTTTATACGCGGTGTAAGCCCCAGATTCTGCCGACGGACATTTATCCCATTTCCAATGCATGCAATCTAGACTACCCAGCATCCCAGGAAATCCCCGGTCTTTGTTTTGCTTGAGCAACAGTTCAATATCACCAGCCGTTGGTTCACGCAAATATTCTTTCCCATACACATTCACAATCGTCTTACAGAACCTACGAGTAGCTTCCAGCACAGTTGTTTCTCCTATGCGTAAGTACTCGTCTATTGCATCTGCCGCACATCCGTAAGCTAACATTCGTACTGCTGTTACTTTTTGATGAGGGTTTAATCCTAAAACTCCACAAGCATCGGGCTTTTGAACAAAATATCTGTTTGCATTGGTAACACCTTCCACTATCCGGTTAAACAATTGTCGACGCATTCTAAATCTTCTGCGAAAAACATTGGGTGGTTGGTTTGGGTACGGAGAGAAATAGTCGTTCCATAGAAGTTCAGCCCCTGACTCACGATCTCTTGGTATTCTGATACGAGTTTGAGGCCATTTTGAATTTGTAACAAGGACTCCCAAACTAACGGCCATGTTATTTTGCATAATTGCTATTGCATCATCATCCGAGGAATAAAAACTACTATTAGAAGAAGAAGATGAAGAAGAAACAGAAGAGCAATAATGAGCGGTTTTCTCATAGTGTTCCATTACTATATGAAGCAGAAGAGATGTATTGTTATTCATATATTGAGTGATCAGGTCTTTAATTTATAACCCATTTTCAAGAGCATTAAAAAAACCAAAAATAGATATTTTTTTGGGTTCACGCAAAAGTGTTTTCCAAAAAAGATAAAGTGTTTGTCAGTGACCTGATATGACTATACTATATGATATGACTATATATATGATATGACTATACTATATAAGATAAGAAAAGATAACTCCAAAGACAGGTCATCTAAATAGTCATAACAAATTAACCCTTCATATTATCATTATCCGAAGTGGACGATCTTGGTGCCACAAAAGGCATGTGCGTTCTCGGATTGGTATTGACTGAGGACATTGTTGAAGCTGATCCTTGATTCATACCACTCCAAACTTGTGATGGCAGGGTTTGGGAAAAGGAACCGTATCCAAGGAGAGGTTGGACAGTGTGCGGCATACGGAAAAGAGATAGTTGTTGCTGCAAATCAACGTTCGCATTATTTAGCCTTTGTTTCTGCTTCTTTCGACATAATAACGTCCATCCTCTCCTTCGTTTGTTTTAATGTAAATTCGCGAAATTGTTGATTAAAATCAGCATTTTCTTGAAATAATGTGTAAGCTTCATGCTGTCAAGAAAAAATAAAATACATAAGTACAAATATACCAACAAAAATCGAACGTACAATAAAAAGTCGAAAGTACACTTACGTGGGATAATAGATGGAGGAGGGATATGTACATGTTCAACAGGTTGTTCAATTGGGACCGTATACAAGTCACCGACATACCCATATGTTTGGGCTTCCCAAATAGGATGAGTCACGTAATCTTTGGAGTTGGTTACCATTGTCCAGTATTGTAAATATATCATAATCTTTAACAACTTGCACTATCTCTGTTGCATCGACCAAACCTTTTTTTTAGGCGTTCGGCTTGAATATTGCCAATATCCCCTATAACTGTGTGTAGTCTTATAGGAACAGCGAAAGTACAATGGTTTTGCCGCCAACACCTTTCACCAAGATACATGTTGTGCTGTACAGTTAGAAAGGGAATAAGAATTTAGTAAGTATGTTATATAGAAAAAAAGTATGTTATATAGTAAGTATGTTATATAGAAAAAAAGTATGTTATATAATAAAATTTACAAATTAACTCACAATGCCCATGTAAGAAAATATATATCTCGAGTCTGATAGCCGCGTAGCCGTGCATCCCATATCAGATGCAAGAACTTCTCTGTATGATTCCCATGGGCGCCATGTCACTTGTTCAGCAGTAAGCTTACTTAGTAAATCCCTACAACGGAAAATATCATTTGTATTCTTCGGTACATTCCATTTAGAAGATACGGGCCATTTTTGTTCTGTACTCGCCTCTGGGATTTCTGGTCGACATATGCCCAGGTATTCATACCCCCAAAACTACTCCATCAAAATAATTAGCCAATTTAATAACTTAGCAACAAAATAAACAATGAGAGGAAAAATAACTAGATTGAAAGAATACCTCTAATACTTGGAATGGACCACATAGTGCCTTCTGTCTCCTCCCAGATAAACGGAGTGCCGCATACAATTTCGAAAACGCAGCACCACCCCAGTCATACGTGGATACTACATCAAGATTTTCAAAAGCAGCTAACCATCCAGCATCAATATAAGTCTTTGCATTAGAAAAGAAAAAAACATACATGAAAAAGGCAATTGCTACTCTATGGGCAAGGGTGCTATCATTTTCAGCCGCAACCAACTTGTCTTCGAAGAAATATGACCTTAAATATTTAATTGTAATTGAATTTGAAACCCACGACGGTGCTTTTGGACAGAGCGTGACATCTTGGATATCCGGAAAGATATGCTCACGAACATGTTCAAATTGGTACTTCCCCGAATCATAAGGAACATCAGGCCCATCACCGATACTCAGTCCAGTCAACATGAGCCAATCTAGGGGAGTGAATCCCATCTCACCAAATGGGAAGTGAAAAGTGTTTGTTGTATCCCAAAACCGCTCAGCAATATAATCAACCATTGAATGGTTGGTTTCGCTACATTGTATGTCCAGTAAATTTTGCCATCCCGCTTTTTCAATAATATATATAGCTCTAGGACAGTGTTGTGAAATAGTTTGATAGTGATGAATTACCGATGCCAAAGATCCACGATGTTGATACTTCAATTTGTGCTCCCCTGTAAATGTGATGTCCGTAGTAGCGTGCGGTTTATCATCTTGCAGTATAGGAAACCTCCCTAACCGGGGAATATCAACCTCCTTAATTGTACCAGTACGGATTAAGTTATAATCCTCTTCGGCTACAGATTTTTGTTTCTTGTTCGTCTTCATGCGACCATTGAAACGCGCTGTGAATTTGTTCAACATCTGTGCACACACAATATAGATGCAGTTACATTATTAAAAGACCAACCCTCATTAACGAATTTTTTTATTAGTCCATCACCATTTATATTCCAAATACTATAAATCCTTAACACAAACCATATCAATTCCAAATTCTATAATTCCAGAAACACAAATTAAATCGTCACCGATGCATTTCGAAAATCATTACAAGATTCCACAACCCAATTTAATCACTTCAAGATTCCATAAAATCACTAAAAAATCAATTCCATACTCACGCAATTAGCTCTTCTACATATGTAACTCCCAAAATTTACATAACTACAATTTACATAACTAAAATTAATCACCTCAAAATTCAATAAAAAACAATACAAATTCAATTATTGGTAACCATATTCACATACAACATGCAGAAAAGCAATTAATCCAATAATTTACATAACTACAATAATTTAAAATTAATCCAATAATTTTAAAATTAATCCAATAACATAACTACAATTATTGATAACCATATTCACTAAAATTAATTACCAACAGACAACATGAAGAAAAGCAATAAAAGGAAGCTCTCAATTGAAATAGGTTGATTGAAACAGATGAAGGGTGAGAACTATTTCCCACATAATCTACATAACCACAGATTTTTACAATACCCAAAAATTATAAATCTATTCCACCCACAAATTAGATCTTCTATAACTATTTTAAAAAAAAATTTAACCAAATTTACATAAGCATCAAATATGGTTTTTTTCACATACATATTAATCTCTAAAAAAAACATAAAACACACATACCCAATTAAATTTAACCAATTTCATATTCATATTTGTTCGTTAAAACCCAATTTTAGATAAACTAATTTTAACAAATAAAACCCTAAATAAATTGTACAACAATATGGATAAAAAAAAAGACATCGATGAAAAAAAATATACCTCTTTTGTAACCCGGGTTCATCAAGTATCTCGTTTTTTTCTTTTCTTTTACTGCTCGTTACTGTGATGTGTTGGTTTAGAAGCTGTGTTTGTGGGCGGTAGAAACAAACAGGAGGTAGAAAAGAAAAGAAGAAGACGGAGAAGATTAGGGTAAAGGGAAAGTGAACACGTGGGCTATACGTGGTGGTTAGAGATTGTCTGGTCTTTAATGCCACACGTGCTCGATACGTGTGTTAATAGAAGTCCAACACTATACGTACGCCTGCCATGAGGCGTTGATTCCTTCATTCTCCTGAGTGAAACCAAGCGTTGATTATACGTACGCCTGAGAGAAGAGTGAGGCGTTGATTATACGTACGCCTGAGAGAAGCGTTGATTATACGTACGCTTGTTGTGAGGCGTTGATTATACGTACGCCTGAATGGGGCGTTGATTATACGTAGGCCTCAAAACAGGCGTTGATTATACGTACGCCTCAAAACAGGCGTTGATTATACGTACGCCTCATTCAGGCGTTGATTATACGTTTGCCACACCAGGCGTAGATTATACCTACGCCCCTTCTCCGAGCGTGAACTATATGTACGCCCCACAACAAGCGTATTCTTTACCAACGCCCCACAACCAGCGTTAACTATATCTCCGCCCGGCCCAAACGAAGATTATACCAACGCTCCACATGCAAGCGTGGATTATACATCCGCCCGACTAAATATACTCCACTGCCTTAACGTGACACTACAGACTAAACTCAAATTTGATCGTTTATTTTGGTCTTTGATCTTTGGTTTTGATCGTACCACTGTGGACGCTCTTAGAGAACATGTTCTAAATTTGGATACCAATTTTAGTACTTATATATTAAGTGTTAAATTTTCTACATGTATGAATGTTTTTGGTTTAAAAATCAGCTTGTAAATGTTGTGTTTGAATTATTTTTTTGTAGGGCATCCATCATTGTGTCAACTGCTTAACTCTTTCAGTCTTGTTGCCAAATTCTCTCTAAACACTTTTATAGGTTCATCACATCTACTGTCACCATCCTGTCCACCAACAACGCAACCTTGGATTTACTAAAATACATGTTTTTTTATGTATAATAATTTGATATCATCTTAACTTGGCTTTGGTACAACAGGAAGTGATTTTGGTGGTTTTGTGGTTCCCAAACGTTTTAGTCATTAGTTTTGAATTAGAAGTGAAAGCATACCTTTGTGTTAGCTGCTCTTTTTGTCGATTTGGCCAATCAATGGCTTTGGATCGCTGGGTCAAGAAGTCGAGTAGTAAAGGTGACACTCTCATTTTCCTTTTGTAATGCACTCTCTTCAGTTGTTTTTGTTAAATGGATTTTGGGGAGATTGAAGCACGTAGTCTATATTAAAGTATGCAAATTGTGTATCTCCTGTTGTTCCTGCTTCAGTTCTTTCCCAGGTTATGCACAAAATGATGATGATTGCTTTTCACATGAATTTCTTTTTGAGTACACACAACCTCTGCTTCCAACAGAATTTAGAGGTAGTAATTGACTGTCATTTGCCATTTGGATACTAAAATCTTACAATAGCTCGCGTTAGTTCTTCCGAGGAAACAAGATCAGCCAAGTATGTAGGGGTAGTTTGAACGGAGAAATCTAAGTTTCTACAGAGTGCCTGCTAATGCCATAAAACAGAATGTGCCCCATTTTTTGCCACAGTTCAAGTACATGTTTTCCTCTTGTTAACCAGTGGATCTGATGAACAAATAATTCCCAGGCACCTAAACAGAATGCAGCCATATGATCCACTTCATTTTTCATTTTTCTTCGCAAAAAAGTCGGATCCAGAAAAGTTTTTTCGGTTATAAGTAAGGTTAAGGTTTTCCATAATTTCATTTTCTCTCCGTTTCAGTTCAATTAGGGTTCGCTGAGGAGATTAGATGGCGAAAAAGAAGAAAATCTCTGCTGGTGGTTATCAAGAGCGGAACAACAACAAGAAGAAGATGAAGACAACTGCGAGAGAAGTTGTTCCAGAGGATTTAGTTATCGATAATATCTTGACGAGATTACCATTTCGATCACTCGCCAGATTAAGCTGTGTCAGTAAGAACTGGTATGATTCAATTTTCAATAATACAAGATTCACTGCAAAAACAACATTGTGAGGAAAGTTTTTGCTTATTAGAATTGCAACAGAAAACAAATGACAATAAAGATGTATTGCTGATTATAAGTTACTAAAAACATCATACTCCATCGGTCCTAATTTACTTGTCAAAATTGTGTTTTCTCTAATAAAAATATAAAAAATTACTATATTTCCCACTAAAATTATCTAATTATCAAGAAAGAAATAAAAACTAGGATACAAAAACTTGTATATTAAATAAGTGATTTGAAAGATTGACGGTGTATGTGGAAGTAAAATTGAATTTGTTTCAAGTTTTTGCAAAATCCTATTTTGGTTAGTAAACTAGGACGGATACCCAAATGAACTAGTAGGTTATTGTAATGGTTTATTTTGTGTTAGAGAACTGAACAGCCATGACGACAAAAAATATGATATGATAGCTGTGTATAACCATGCACTGAGTGAATCACTTACCCTTGCCTATTTGAATCCCGGTAACATCATTGGAGAATGTTTGTGTCATGATTTTGGTTTTGATTCATTGTCGAAGCAATACAAGATTGTAGTTATATATACAAGAACAACAAGAGAAGCAGATGAGGAGTTGTGTGCATGGTTTATACATCAGAAGTAGCTGAATGGAAAAAGATAGTTACTAGTGCCTCTGAAATCTCACCACCACCACAACCAGATTCTTCTTCATCTCAGCTGCCTAAACGAAGAAGTGTCACAAGAGCTAGAGAGTATTGTAGATCAGCCACTCTTTGCGGGGGTGATCTGTATTGGAGGATGACTTATTCTTTACAAGGAGGAAGAGGAGATGATGATGATGACGACGATGATGATGATAACCAGGAGGAAATGTTGCTCTCGTTTGACATCCACAGCGAGAAGATTCAGTTCATTCGGCTCCCAACTGAATGCAGTGCGACCACAATGAGAACGCCCATTCAATCAGATTCAGTAGTTGATCATCATCTTCTGGAGTTTAAAGGATATCCTTGTGTTGCAGTTTCTGAGAAGACAATGAAAAGCAACAGAGATCGTCAGAGCTATCATCACCGCCCCCATTTTCGTTCTTGTCATTTTGGTGTTGATATGGACGTCCTCAAGGACAAGGCCCAGCAAGTATGGACCAGGGAGGAGGTTTTCAATGTAACTTTTGAGGACACTGTGCTTAGTCCACTGCCACGTCCCTTCAGTAGTTGCTGCTTTGAGAATACTACTGCTACAACCCCTCCAACACGAATACTTAGTTTCTCTGATCAGGTGCTTTTGAATTGGTTTGACGGGGAATGTCTTGTATATTATAGTTTCAAAATGAATGGTCTCAAGGTATCAAAAGGCTCCCTGTCCTCCGGCGATAAGAAAATTTGAGAAATTTTTGAAGCAAAGATGAAAAGAATATCCGCAGGCCGTGGATACAGCTTTTGAACATGGGAATAGGAAAAGCTATGAGAGCAAAACACAAGAACACAACAACTACAAATCCACACAAACTTCTTGATACTCGCTGGATTTGATACTCGCTGGAGAATCAGCAGAGGGATGAGACGATTGCAATTCCAAAGAATAAGTTGAATCGTCATAAACAAAATCATCCTGAACAACAGGTTGAAAAATGTCATCAGTAGGAATCTGTGCATCCTTTAAAAGGAAAAATATGCTCATGGAAAATAACATCACGAGACACAAAGGTGGATTTTGTGGACATATCAAGAATGATATAACCTTTATGGTTATATGGATAACCAAGGAACACTCCTGGCATAGCACGCGAATCAAATTTATGTGTTATCTTAGTACTGCGAGCATAACATAAGCAACCAAAAATACGTAAATGACGATAGTTAGGTTTCGTACCCAATAAGACCTCATGAGGAGAACGTTTAGATAGTATTGGAGTTGGCATTTTATTGATGAGATATGTTGTTGTTGGAATGCATTCACCCCAGTAAGTAATGGGCAAATTGGCCTGAAAACGAAGAGCCCGAGCAACAGTCAATAGATGACGATGTTTCCTTTCAACCACCCCATTTTGTTGGGGAGTATAAGTACAACTACGCTGATGGTGAATACCATTTGCATGTATCCATGCCTGAAATTCACGTGATAAAAATTCAGTACCATTGTCTGATTGAATACGTTGTAAGACTGGTAAGATAGGTAGGAAAGAACCTGTAGAGATGGTATGAAGCTGGGTAGAATACTGAGTCATAACATGAGAAGCAAAAAATTTGAGAAATTTGCATGTTTCACTCTTAGTATGCATGAGATATACCCAAGTACATCTGGAGAAATCATCTACAATGGTGAGAAAATATTTAGCACCAGTCAGAGAAGGAGTAGAAAAGGGTCCCCATATATCACAATGAAGTAGTTCAAAACAACGATGAGAAGAAATACGATTCTTATTAAAAGGCAGACGAGTTTGTTTAGCCCTAGGGCATACATCACAGAAGCTAGAAAAATTGGACTTAATATAGTCATATGAATTACAAAGAAAACGAAAACGAGCTAAACTAGGGTGTCCAAGCCGGCAATGCCATGTATCGAAGGACGTCTTATGATTGAAAAAAACTCTAGAGGCTGGAGAGTGTGATGCAGAAGCCCGTAATTGATAAAGACCAGAGGCAAGTTCACCCTGACCAATCACTTTGGTCGTGAGCCGGTCCAACGAAGTTCACCCTGGATTTCATTTGAGTGTCCTCAGACGGAGGAGTGATAAGAGCCAACAGTCGAGAATACTGATCAGCTGAGAAGATGGGAGCAGCAGGTGAATGGGTAAGCTGGGATTCCAAATGGGCAGCAGTAGTATTGGAAGCAACTGGCTGGGACAGAGAAGAGTTAGGAAAACCGTGTAAACGATAGCATTTATCTCGAACATGGCCATGACGATTACAATAACCACAGTGAGGTCGAGGCCTTTTGTTATGGCTGGTAGCAGGACGAGAACCAGATGAGGATGCAGCGTAACGGTTGGTGTTCAAAGCAGCACACTCGATGTTAGGAAGAGGGATGTATGTGATGTGTTGTTGTTCCTCTTCTTGCTGCACCATGTTGAAGATGCGCAGAGAAGTTGGAAAAGGGTCCATCAACAGGATCTGACTTCTGAGATTAGAGAAACAGTCATGCAAGCCCTGAAGAAACTCCATGGCTCTGTCACGCTCTAGGCGTTCAAGCAGGTGTTTCCCAGCACCACAAATACACACCTCAGTAACAGCAACAAGGGAGTCATATTGATCCCACAGTGTTTTGATCATTGTGTAGTATAAGGAAACAGACATCGACTCTTGCCGTATAACAGCTATGGCAGATTTCAATCGAAACAAAATAGGTGCATTAGAGATACAAAACCTCACTTACAGATCCTTCCATATTGCATGAGAAGAAGGAGCATATAGGCAGCTTGCCCGGATATCAGGTTGGCAGAGTTGAGAAGCCAACTGCCCACCAGATCGTCGCATCTCTTCCAGCACTGATAGGCAAGAGCATCAGTGGGAGGAGGAAGAGTACCATCTACGAATCCAAGTTTCCCTTTTGCGTTGAGGGCCTTGGTGATTCCACGGACCCAGGATCCATAATTGTCACCCTGTAACAATGGAGAAAACAAAACAGTGGCAGGGTTATCACTGGGATGGATAACATATGGATCTGAAATTCTGGAGTTTCCTGAGGCTGGAATGATTGGAGTTGCAGACGAAGTTTGATGTTGAGAAGTTTGATCTTGAGGACTGTCTGGTGGTGTTTGAGGAGTAGATTCAACCATGATGAAAGGATACAGAGAAAGATGTAGCGGAAGATGAGATAGGTCCTAGGATGGATCAAGATGATACCATCAAAGATTCTAAGGAATTGATTTTATTAATCTCACACACACTCTACAGATTGTTCTACATTAAGTATTTATACAAGTTACAAGGAATGAAAGACCTAACAGATAGAACGAGTTTACAGGGCTTGTTACAATAACTAAAGATGCATAGGACTCGGATTTACAACAGGTTCAATAACCATATTCCTGAAGACTTGGACTATACATGGACTGACGGTGCAGACTATATACACATCTAATACGTTGCACCATTGTTTTACGAAAATGTGTGGTCTAAAGACTAAAGCCCAGTTCTGCAAATGGGAAGCAGAAAAGCTTCAACTGTAAATCAAAGAGAAGGAAGAAAAAGCTTTGAAGGAAAGAAGATTACTAAAAGAAGTCTCCAAACTGAAAGAGAATTTGAGAAAGATCTTATCAGAATTTGAAGAAAAGGATAAATGGGTACTTGCAGCAGAATCTGATGTTGCCGCCCTTCAGAAGCAAACTACCGACCTGCTGCTCGATTATGACTGCTTTCTAGAGGACAATCAAAATCTTCAAAGCCAGAATCTTGTTACAGGTAGAAGTCAAACAATGTTGATTGTTCGCATCTATGTGGGAGTTAATTTTCTGCTGTTGTTAAGCAAGCACATCTAGTTGATATCATCCAAAACTGATCATAGGTTTCAAAATCCAGCAGCTTGTAAGAGCATGCTCATTGTGTTATGCACTTTGAGTTAGATGTTGAAGCAGAATCGCCCAATCCAGTCAATCATTTCCATTTCTTCCAAATATGTGTATGAAAGAGAGAAATCATAAGAATCCCGTTCCTAATTTGTGAATCATTTTAGGATTCCAAAATTTCATTTATCCATATGCTCGCGACTAGTAAAAACAGACAGATAAGAGTTTCATGATCATGTAGTACGTATATAAAAAATGCAGGGCCAGGGCACTGCCTCGGGCGAATTTTTGTTGTTGCATAGATTATGCCATGAAGTGTTCGACGAATTTCCGATTAGATTACTACAGTTTTTTGTTCTTGTTTGCTTGGATTTTATACCGGCGAGTTAACAGAGGCTATAAAAAGGAAGGTATTTGCTAGTGTTGTTTATTATCATTGGTACAACCATCTGAAGTTACTAATTCCTCGTTAGCCGTCCTTGCCTTGTATGTTGCCGGCAAGTACCTTTTTTTATGACTTTGCCATGTTTGAGGAATAGATAGAAACATTCTACATCATTTTGCCCAGTTACTTTCTCCAAGCTAATAATCGACTACCTGGTCCTGAATGCAGGTGCAGCAGTTATGATCCCACCAATGACAGTCCGCAGGCACATGTTTAAGGGTTGTGGTAACGATACAAATTGGTGATTATGAAGAGTAGAACAACAACATGGAGACAATTGTAAGCATAGTAATCGATGAATGTGAAAGTTCGCCTACAGGAATTAATAATCGAAAATATATTAACGACCAATGTTATATTTGCCAATGT
Source organism: Papaver somniferum (assembly GCF_003573695.1). NCBI lineage: Eukaryota > Viridiplantae > Streptophyta > Magnoliopsida > Ranunculales > Papaveraceae > Papaver > Papaver somniferum. The sequence goes on along the minus strand of NC_039360.1, from coordinate 35,669,304 downwards.
TTGCCAAGAACACACATAACAGGTGGGATGAATTCCTCACATAACTATTGTGGTTGGATACTAACCCAATTCAGTTGTTTAAATTAACATCATTCTTCTTCTTTTTTTCCTGGATCTGATTCGTCTGCGTCTGACTCGCTCGGATCTGACTGAAACCTGACTAATTTGTATCTGTTTTTGAGTCAGATCTGACTCGAAAATATGTGAGTCAAATCCAGCTATATCGGCTTAGGGTTTTTACTGCTGAAATAAAAAGAAGCAGTCTTTTCAATATCATTCTCTTTCTCTTTCGATTTGTTTTCTCTATGTTTACTAGGATTAAAACTAAACCCATTTTGATCATCCATTTTACCCCTTGGTTTTGATTTTTGTGTTACTTACCCTCAGTCTGATTATTACTGTTCACAGAAGAATCAGTTAAAATTTATGGAGAAGGAGAAGAAGAATAAGAAGAGAAAGAAGATGGATTATGGTGTTCGATGAAATGTCGGTTAGAAGTTCTTGATCTTGCAAGTATAGAAAAAAATGCACTAGTTTGGTCTGTTTAATAAGCAGGTTGTAAATTTTGATACCATTTAGTACTTATACATGAGTGTTAAATTTGTTATAAATGCAAGTTGAAGACATGAATGGATTGAGAAATCTGTTGAAAGGCATACCCAGACCAAACCAAGTTTATGAAATGTGCGATGTGGGACTAATATACATTGTTCAACGCCATTCAAATCATCCAAGTTTATTCTCATTCACGGATGCAATTCCTTCCAAAAACAGCATACCCAGATTAAACCAAGTTTCAGTCCCTAGCCGGTGCCGGCTGCAGACAAGATTCCAGATCAAACAGGATTCACACCGGGACCGAGATACAAAACGAGAAATCAAATTAAGACTGAGAAGAAGAGATAGAAGAAGATAGCGAAACCATGATATCGATGGTTGTTTCTGGAATTGAAAGTCAGGGTTTTGAAGGGAGTTGTTGCTAATGTTGAATCAACAAATGGAAAATCGATGAAATTGAAGACAGCGGATGGATTTGTTAGAGTCTGTTGAAGAATGGGTTCTGAATCGATGAAGACTATTACATAGACCATTCAAACCATTTACTACTTTTTGACATTCACACTAGATAGTTGAGAAAATGATAAGCAACAGAGCGGCCACCATTTGGGCATATAGAACATTCCTTGCCCATATTGTTGTTGTGCAGTCACACAAAGGAATTAAAAGGGTTGCATCCACAGTCATTTTGAAAGAGTTAGTTGCACTCTACTTACAAGCCGACACTGAGTATTTTGAATCGAACAGGTAGTTGCCTGAATAGGAAAGGAGAGTCCGATCATGTAAATAGTTGTAGTGTCTTTTCAAACAATCTTTCAAATTGAAACATTCTGATGGTTCAAAGATTGCTCTTAAAAGAATTGACACATACTTATCCATGCATATAAATACCTTACAATACTTGCTCGTAACCTACTCATTTTATTTCGTACTAGTTTCCCGCTCTGTTAACAGTAACTACTCCCCGCATAATTTGTGCTCATGCTCGATACTTTAAAATCAAGAAAGAACGAAAATGGATTCCGAAAATACTGTTAAGAGAGAAAGGAGAGCATAAACGCGGAGGCATAAAAGACTACATTGATAATAATTCAGTGTATTTCTCATTAATTCTCTAGTTATTTATACAATCACAAGACTTGGCTCTCAAGGCACAAGACTTGGTTCTCAAGATATTCAATTCCTAATATAACTCACACAATTCTCCTAAATATAGACTCTCATATATTATTTCCTAATACACTGCATAACATCTTATGCATACTGCATAACATCTTATGCATACTACGTATCTCCTAATACCCTCCCTCAAGATGGAGCATGTAGATCACGAATGCCCATCTTGGACAAAAGAAATTTAACTTCGGTTTTCTTCTTTCTTCTTCTTTTTTCAACACTTTTGCGAAAAAAAAAAATCTTCAGATCGTAGTTTAAGGACGTTTCGGTCCCCTTCGTAGTTTAAGGACATTTCGGTCCCATCTTCTTAGTTTAGGGACATTTCGGTCCTCTTCGTAGTTTAAAGACATTTTGGTCCCATCTCCGTAGTTTTAGGACATCTCGGTCCCCTTCGGAAGTTTAAGGACATTACCGTCCCATCTTTGTAGTTTTAGAACATTTCGGTTCCCTTTGTAGTTTAAGGACGTTTCGGTCCCATTTTCTGAAGAATACTTCTTGTACTCTTGTTTTCTTGGTTTCTTCGATAGAATACTTTTTGTACTCTCTCGACGACTCATAGGATTTCAACCTATTATTGTTGTTCTTTTTCTCATCACCTCTTGGTGATTGTTTTCTTCTTCTTTTTTTTTTTTTTTTTCTTCACAACATGGATGTTGTTTCTTCTTCTCTTGTTCCAGTCACGCTGTTTTTGCGAAACCTTCACACTTCTTTGTTCTTCAAGATTCTCTCACAATCTTGTCGTCTTTACAAAGTCTGCCACACTTTGTAGGATCTCTAAGTTTCTGCCACAAACTCTTCAACCACACTTCACTTCTTCCAACATGTTGAACAGCTTTTTGCAACGCCTCTAACAGAAACTATCACACTTCTTTACTGTTATATCACCATTGTCACACTTACTCACAATCTGTAACACTTCTCATGTAACACTTCTGTAACAGTTCGACAGCAACAGTTCTTCTGCAACTGTAACACTAATCTTTGTAACATCCAAACTTTTCAATAACACTTTCCCTTTTCCACCAACTCTGCCAAACTCAAACTCAGCTTTCCTGAAATACTCGAACAGATTTTTGCTTACTTTTGATCTCGCCAGATTCTAGCCACCAACCTACATCTTGGGTTGCTTGCCATCATACCATGGAACACCATCCACGAACAACCATACGATCAAACCACATGAACATGACTTGACAGGTAACAAGTCATGGAGCAGCGACATACCTTGTTTATAATTCTGCGCGACATAAACATCATCACTGCAAAGCTCTGTATCCTCTCTTCCATTGATCTTTCTCGATCTCAACTGTATCCATGACTCCCTATTCTGATCCAGTCGGCATCAACTCATCTTCATGGTACTAACATCTTTTCTTCCTTTTTCATCTCGATCTCAAGGTTCTTGTAGCAGCCTTCGTTTCTCGACAACCAGCAGAACCCACCAATTCTTCTTTGTTTGCTCCGTACTCTAACCAAACTGGAACTCAGATTCATCGATCAACCACCAATCTGAGAAGAAAAACAACTGGCCGCAGATCCTATTACGACATCCATCCTCACCGATCACTGCTTTTGACAGATCTAACAGCGACCAAAACTTGTTCTCCAATCCAACAAGTTACGAACAGTAACCTTGCTTTCATGACAGCATCTTCCTTCCTTTGAAAAACAGCAACATGGCTTGACAGGCAACGAGTTTTCATCTTCACTTTTATAACATCAACACGGCTGATCTCACGCCTTCTTCTCAGCAGGAACCAAACTTTTTTTTTTTTTTAACCTAAACCCTAAACGGAAAAACTCTTTTAACTTCTTTAAACTTTTCTTCATCTCCTCTCTCTTCCTCTCACCTCGTTCTGATACCATGTTAAGAGAGAGGAGAGCATAAACGCGGAAGCATAAAAGACTACATTGATAATAATTCGGTGTATTTCTCATTAATTCTCTAACTATTTATACAATCACAAGATTTGTCTCTCAAGGCACAAGACTTGGTTCTCAAGATATTCAATTCCTAATATAACTCACATAATTCTCCTAAATATAGACTCTCATATATTATTTCCTAATACACTGCATAACATCTTACGCATACTGCATAACATCTTATGCATACTATGTATCTCCTAATAAATACGATTGCAGAAACCATGCGCTCGCTCGATTGAAAATATGTGGCGACTCTTCTATCAAGACCAGAACTCAAGAAATTCTCCAACAGTAAGTTTTAATGAATCCCTTAATATTTCTGGTTTCAACATATTTTATTTTTCTTGCATGGGAAATCAAAATTCAGAACCTTATTTCGATTCTAAGTTTTCTTGTAGAATCAAGACCGTGTCGCCAGACATATTCAGATTCCTCGAGTTGCTCTGAAAGTAGAAGCCGGTCAAGGTCTATTTCACCGGCCAGGTCTGCAACTTCCTCAACTGGTTCGGATTCTCCTAGTAGATATCAAAGAACATCGTCGTGGGGGTCAACATATTCTGCTTCGTCACCTGGTTCCGTTGCTCCAAATACAAGCTACAGCGAGAGGGAACCTCATCCACGAGGCAGAATGCCGGATCACCGTCGCCGTAGTAGGTCCATATCAAGGAGTCGGTCGCCGGAGTGTAGTTCCGTGTCGCGTAGTAGATCACCAGATGAGGTCTACTCACATAGGAAGAGGCGTGATTCCAAGCTTTATCCATCAAATCATTCCACTGATGACAATGTGGGATGGTTTAGACGAATCAAGAACAAGCTTGGGTTCCATCACCTGTTAGTGTCTTGCAACAATAGAAGAAACGTCAGATGTATCAAACAATAAATATAAAGAACCGTATCAAACAACTCTACCACGAACAAATTGATGAGGGCAGAATCACAGGTTCAACAAGTTGTCCTTAACACATTAGTTCGCGGGTATACTCTGAAGTAATGCTAAATCCCAACGTGCGAAGATGTGTCCAGGATAAGACTGCCCGATATAAATTGAGTTAACACAACGCAAGTTACCCACTCTTGAACTCAGCAACAGGGATGGGAGTAAAACGCCGCACAAAAAATAAGAAGAAGAAGAAAAGTAGACCTAGAGATAGTCGCTGCTTGTGTGTTTTGAAAACAGAATTTCGAGTCATATTTATAGGATGAGATACTTGAAAATCAAGTTAGGTTTTGGTTTTCTTCAAAAACAAGTAAAACTCTGGAATTAATTTCCTAAAGAAAAATTCGCCAAAAATAAATACGAGTAGAAGAGGAACTTTGTGCATAGTGTACGCGCATGGGTTGAAACATATATTTTTCACAACGCAAGTTACCCACTCTTGAACTCAGCAACAGGGATGGGAGTAAAACGCCGCACAAAAAATAAGAAGAAGAAGAAAAGTAGACCTAGAGATAGTCGCTGCTTGTGTGTTTTGAAAACAGAATTTCGAGTCATATTTATAGGATGAGATACTTGAAAATCAAGTTAGGTTTTGGTTTTCTTCAAAAACAAGTAAAACTCTGGAATTAATTTCCTAAAGAAAAATTCGCCAAAAATAAACACGAGTAGAAGAGGAACTTTGTGCATAGTGTACGCGCATGGGTTGAAACATATATTTTTCAAAACGCAAGTTACCCACTCTTGAACTCAGCAACAGGGATGGGAGTAAAACGCCGCACAAAAAATAAGAAGAAGAAGAAAAGTAGACCTAGAGATAGTCGCTGCTTGTGTGTTTTGAAAACAGAATTTCGAGTCATATTTATAGGATGAGATACTTGAAAATCAAGTTAGGTTTTGGTTTTCTTCAAAAACAAGTAAAACTCTGGAATTAATTTCCTAAAGAAAAATTCGCCAAAAATAAATAAGAGTAGAAGAGGAACTTTGTGCATAGTGTACGCGCATGGGTTGAAACATATATTTTTCACAACGCAAGTTACCCACTCTTGAACTCAGCAACAGGGATGGGAGTAAAACGCCGCACAAAAAATAAGAAGAAGAAGAAAAGTAGACCTAGAGATAGTCGCTGCTTGTGTGTTTTGAAAACAGAATTTCGAGTCATATTTATAGGATGAGATACTTGAAAATCAAGTTAGGTTTTGGTTTCTTCAAAAACAAGTAAAACTCTGGAATTAATTTCCTAAAGAAAAATTCGCCAAAAATAAACACGAGTAGAAGAGGAACTTTGTGCATAGTGTACGCGCATGGGTTGAAACATATATTTTTCAAAACGCAAGTTACCCACTCTTGAACTCAGCAACAGGGATGGGAGTAAAACGCCGCACAAAAAATAAGAAGAAGAAGAAAAGTAGACCTAGAGATAGTCGCTGCTTGTGTGTTTTGAAAACAGAATTTCGAGTCATATTTATAGGATGAGATACTTGAAAATCAAGTTAGGTTTTGGTTTTCTTCAAAAACAAGTAAAACTCTGGAATTAATTTCCTAAAGAAAAATTCGCCAAAAATAAATACGAGTAGAAGAGGAACTTTGTGCATAGTGTACGCGCATGGGTTGAAACATATATTTTTCACAACGCAAGTTACCCACTCTTGAACTCAGCAACAGGGATGGGAGTAAAACGCCGCACAAAAAATAAGAAGAAGAAGAAAAGTAGACCTAGAGATAGTCGCTGCTTGTGTGTTTTGAAAACAGAATTTCGAGTCATATTTATAGGATGAGATACTTGAAAATCAAGTTAGGTTTTGGTTTTCTTCAAAACAAGTAAAACTCTGGAATTAATTTCCTAAAGAAAAATTCGCCAAAAATAAATACGAGTAGAAGAGGAACTTTGTGCATAGTGTACGCGCATGGGTTGAAACATATATTTTCACAATGCAAGTTACCCACTCTTGAACTCAGCAACAGGGATGGGAGTAAAACGCCGCACAAAAAATAAGAAGAAGAGAAAAGTAGACCTAGAGATAGTCGCTGCTTGTGTGTTTTGAAAACAGAATTTCGAGTCATATTTATAGGATGAGATACTTGAAAATCAAGTTAGGTTTTGGTTTTCTTCAAAAACAAGTAAAACTCTGGAATTAATTTCCTAAAGAAAAATTCGCCAAAAATAAACACGAGTAGAAGAGGAACTTTGTGCATAGTGTACGCGCATGGGTTGAAACATATATTTTTCAAAACGCAAGTTACCCACTCTTGAACTCAGCAACAGGGATGGGAGTAAAACGCCGCACAAAAAATAAGAAGAAGAAGAAAAGTAGACCTAGAGATAGTCGCTGCTTGTGTGTTTTGAAAACAGAATTTCGAGTCATATTTATAGGATGAGATACTTGAAAATCAAGTTAGGTTTTGGTTTTCTTCAAAAACAAGTAAAACTCTGGAATTAATTTCCTAAAGAAAAATTCGCCAAAAATAAATACGAGTAGAAGAGGAACTTTGTGCATAGTGTACGCGCATGGGTTGAAACATATATTTTTCACAACGCAAGTTACCCACTCTTGAACTCAGCAACAGGGATGGGAGTAAAACGCCGCACAAAAAATAAGAAGAAGAAGAAAAGTAGACCTAGAGATAGTCGCTGCTTGTGTGTTTTGAAAACAGAATTTCGAGTCATATTTATAGGATGAGATACTTGAAAATCAAGTTAGGTTTTGGTTTTCTTCAAAAACAAGTAAAACTCTGGAATTAATTTCCTAAAGAAAAATTCGCCAAAAATAAATAAGAGTAGAAGAGGAACTTTGTGCATAGTGTACGCGCATGGGTTGAAACATATATTTTTCACAACGCAAGTTACCCACTCTTGAACTCAGCAACAGGGATGGGAGTAAAACGCCGCACAAAAAATAAGAAGAAGAAGAAAAGTAGACCTAGAGATAGTCGCTGCTTGTGTGTTTTGAAAACAGAATTTCGAGTCATATTTATAGGATGAGATACTTGAAAAATCAAGTTAGGTTTTGGTTTTCTTCAAAAACAAGTAAAACTCTGGAATTAATTTCCTAAAGAAAAATTCACCAAAAATAAATACGAGTAGAAGAGGAACTTTGTGCATAGTGTACGCGCATGGGTTGAAACATATATTTTTCACAACGCAAGTTACCCACTCTTGAACTCAGCAACAGGGATGGGAGTAAAACGCCGCACAAAAAATAAGAAGAAGAAGAAAAGTAGACCTAGAGATAGTCGCTGCTTGTGTGTTTTGAAAACAGAATTTCGAGTCATATTTATAGGATGAGATACTTGAAAAATCAAGTTAGGTTTTGGTTTTCTTCAAAAACAAGTAAAACTCTGGAATTAATTTCCTAAAGAAAAATTCACCAAAAATAAATACGAGTAGAAGAGGAACTTTGTGCATAGTGTACGCGCATGGGTTGAAACATATATTTTTCACCCCACCCGCTCCACCCACATTGTTTTATAATATATACATGAGCACATGGTTATATAGTGGAGCACCTCTTTAGTTTTCCACAATGTGGGACTAAAGGTTCTATTTCATTCACTCAAAAATGAGTGAGTATCCTTAGACTCTTAGGTCATGAAATCAAACCACACCAAGACCAAAAATCCATTTATTAAATAACTCATTTTCTCCAACATCACCTTCATCCCGGCCGTCATAATACTGGTGTCTATGCTCATCATCGCTCCATTGTAAATCCTGTAAGTAATGGTAAAGTTGATCGCAAAAGCAATGACCATGCGGTGAGAAAGAACAACAGAAGAACACAGGATAAGAAGGAGCCCAAACAACATGGACATGTAAGAAAGTTGTTTGGAGGTGTAGTTGGTCACTTTCTGGGCTCGAATAAATCTAAGCCGTCAACAGCTGATAAAAGACGGTTAGAGAAAATTCATAGACGAGCGTCGTCTAATCCTGGAAAATCACACGCCAAACTTGGGATCTAAGACTAAGTATCCCAAGTCCAAGGGGTATAAACATAACAGTAAGATGAAGAAACTTCTTCTCTAAGTACACAGGAAACAGTGCAACTACTGCACCTGTATTAAACCTGGCTTCTGTATTTGAATATTCAATTTTAGTGTTTGTATTAGACAATTTTTTATTTTTTATTTTGTACATACATCATTTGTGTTGTTAATATTTGGTACACTATGAGATGAATTACTTCGTGTATATCTGATCCATTTTCTTTTTTGGTACTAATCAACTCACTGAAGAACCATGTAAGTGCTGGTTAGGATTCATAAATACTTAATGTCTATCTATCAATTGCTTGATGAGAAGTTCATCTTTATGCAGAAGGGCCATGACTTTGTTTTGTTGTTTGTGACTTCTTACAGGTATCAATTTTAGCCTCAGTATCTTTTTGCCTTTAAAGCTCAAGTGATTTTCTTGTTCTTCTTTTTACTATGAAAATCCTATTTATGTGATTTTTTTGATACTTTGTTGTTCGAGTTTCTTCTTCGGTATGGGTTAATTAGTTCACTTGTATTGAGTCTGATGTTAATTTTTTTTGGGTTGTATGTGCCATGAAAGTGTCAGGCAACTGACAGCTGTGGGCCTGAACTAGAGCCCAAATCTCACAAGTCAGCAATTTCCAGTTCGTCAAAGGTTGCTCGGTATACTTCATTTGAGAATTAGGGTTAAGGTTTTTCTTGATCTCTCTCCGCTTTTTCCCATTTCGATTCAATCTGGCTTGACTGAAACTCAAATGACGAGGAAATGGGCATCCGTCTGTGTTGGTGACAAGAAGAGGAGGAAGAAGAAGAAGAAGAGAATTGTCGATGATGATTCAGGTAAAGCTCTTCCACATGAATTAGTCATCGACAATATTTTGACGAGATTACCAGCTCGGCCACTCGCCCGATTCAGCAGCGTTTGCACAAAACTTATCTCATCAGAACACTCGTTTATCTCGTCAAAACTGTGCTCATTCTAAAACAAATAGTTGCATCTTCAGTATCCTTAATGTATCCCAGCTGAACGAGGAAAATTGTTACATATTCAATTTACGACGGAAGCGAAATCATAAAACTGATTATGAATTACTAGCATCAGCAGATTTCGAAATCCCAAATGAACTAGTAGGGTATTGCGATGGTTTGATTTGTGTTAGAGCAATGAGCAAGGACAACGAAGAAAGAGCTAGGATAACTGTGATTAACCCGGCACGGAATGAAACACTGTCCCTCTTTTATTCGAACCCTATTGCGAATGGTGGTGGAGGTAACAGCATTGGAAAATATTTATGTCATGGTTTTGGTTTTGATTCATCGTCACTGCAATACAAGGTTGTAGTAGTCTATACAACAACAACAGTAGAAGCAGAGGAGGAGTTTGTTCGCATGGTTTATACATCCGGAGAAACTAAGTGGAGAAAGACAGTTACTAAGACTTCTGAGATCTCACCACCAGCTTCTTCTTCATTTCCGACGACTAGACGAAGAATTGTGACAAGAGCTTGGAGAGAGTATTCTAGATCAGCCACTCTTTGCGGTGGTGATCTTTATTGGAGGATAAATAATTACGTACAAGATGGAGGAGAGGATATAACAATCAATGATAATAACAAGGAGAAAATGTTGCTCTCATTTGATATCCACAACGAGAAGTTTCAGTTCGTTCGACTCCCAACTGAATGTAATAAGATGGCAGTGAGCAAGAGAATTTTAACAAATTTCGCAGCTTATGTTGATCACCATCTTCTGGAGTTTAAAGGATATCCTTGTGTTGCAATTTCTGAGAAGAGAATGTCAGTCATACCAGGTCATCATGTTCGTCATCTCAACCGCGCTTATTGTCGTTGTCATTTTGATGTTCAAATGTACATACTCAAGGACAAGGTCGAGCAAGTATGGATCGAGGAGGAGTTTCTCGAAGTAACTTTTAGGGACACGAAGTATAGTGATCTACCAGATCCTTTTAGATGTAGTTGCCTTGAAAAGACTAATAGATTTATTACCCCTCCTTCACGTATATTGAGTTTCTCTGATCAGTTGGTGTTATATTGGTTCGACGGTGAATGCCTCGCATACTACCAATTCCATACGAATAATGTTGATTTCATGGTGGTAGAGGCTCCCTCTCCTCGGGTGAAGAAGAGAATTCGGGATATTTTTAAGCATAAGATGGAAGGAATCTGTCCATGCCCATACATGGATTATCATCTACACGCTAAAGTGGAAAACATCCTTTCTCTGAAAACCTTCATCCTCGAGGAGAAGGAACTTCGTTTAAGTTTGAATGTTTTTATGATTTTCAGCGGTTTTTAACTTGTAATGTAGATGACGCAGTTCCAGGATGGCTGTTTATAGGAAGAAATTCGATAAACTATGAAGTTTTCTACTAAACTAGTTTGGTACGTCCTACTATCGACTTCTCTTCAGTAGGCTGGTCAGTTTACTACTATTTAGATTATTAAGCTTTATGTCCTTCCAAGTATATGTTTTCTTTGCTTTTTTCTTCCTTCAAGATTTTGTGCATGCTTAGAGATCTAATAATTAATGTGGCATCATGCCTAGAGTGATTTTCCAATTATGAATTCATTTTCCTTATTTTTTTAATTCCTCAAATATACAATTTAAGTTGGTGGTGCATATATAATTAGAACTGATCAGGCTGTTAGAAATCCATGGTCCTAACTAATCTCGAAAACCGGCTTGCAAGGTTAGGGTGGCTCATGGCTTATTAAGCATGGATCCTAAATTGTCCTAGGCGATTTGGTATTATTTAACACCCCCTTCAAAGACTAGGGCTATACTGAACTGATGGGTATGACAGCCGCTGACTGGGCTACACTGATGGATGATACGGAAACCACGGACACACGGATGAACATGGATAGGTTGAGAGGGGTCTGGCTCTGATACCATGTTAGAAATCCATGGGCCTAACTAACCTCGAAAACCGGCTTGCAAGGTTAGAATTGCGCATGGCTTATTAAACATGGATCCTAAGTTTCCCTAAACGATGTGGTACTATTTAACACAGGCCACAAGAAAGTCCCCATAGAAAATTCCCTTTTCTTATCAAGGGTACCTTTAAAACTGTCGAGACCATATTCTCTGAGAAGCATATCAACCTTCCATTCCTCCATCTTCTCATAATCTGACTTCTTGTAGCGAGGATAGTGAAGTGGCATTTGAAAACCTGATGATGCACCTGTGACCTTGTTGAATTTCTTCTCTTCATCATCATGCATTGGATAGAAACTTATCTCCTGAGCCTTATCATCCTTCGACGACGACGATGAGTTATTGTACCCAAAATTCATTGTGCCTATTGAGTTAACAAGCCATTTCAGTAGCATGAAAGTCTCCATGATCATGGACGAAATCTTGATCTCACTCTTTGAAGATAGTTTTCAAAGCTAAAAGAACTAGAGGAAAGAAAGCTTGAATAGAGAAACCCCAGTTTGAGATGCAACAGAGACTATTAGATCCGCTATATAGAGAGAGAGAAAGATGAATGGGTAAAGTTAGAAGCTAGCACGCTGTATACAGAGAAACTGAGTGTTACGTACCCACACTTTTACTTGAAGGAGAAAACTGTGGTCTTCTTTGAGCCTTTTCCCAAGAAACAAAAATGCTTTTAGGGTTCAATGGTTCCTTTATCACAAAAATAGAAAAAAGTTCAATGTGTCAAAATTTGAGCGAGATAATCTCTTAACCAATAAAAAGACCACAGGTTTGGCGTTTCACAAAATTGGTTAAAAAGACTAAAATCAACACTTCCTGGATGAAAAGGACATTTAGATTTTGATACTGTTTAAATGGACAAAAATATAAAAATAACCAGGATGTAAACAGTTTCATCCTACCCATTTTTAAATACTTTTTTTTATTTTTAATTTACATCAGGATGCATCCGATTTCAACCTTACTATTTTTTAAGTTTAAGTCAGGATGAATTCAGTTTCATCCTTGCTATTTTTTTGGTTTCCATTTTACCCATAATGATTTTTACTCGTCCATTTGAATCATGTTTTAAAAATATTTGGACAAATGACCCATTTTCCGTTGGCGTTTCAATTACTATGGGTATCAATCAATATTACAGAACATGGTCTTTTTTTCCCACACTGCATGGGGTACACTTTTTCTTATTCTCCCTCCCGTTTGTGGTTCAGGTGTTTTCGGGGGCATCCACTATATTACCTTCTTTTTCCAGAGAAAAAATGTCATTTCTACGCAAAGGCCATGCTAATCTTGTGTCGTTCCAATTTTATCAGATGTCCCCGAAGGGACGAGTATAAGGTGCACCTCACAGTATGTCAACACGCCTTTGCTTAATGAACTGACAGATGGGGGACTAAAATAGAGTCCGGTCTCACAAGTCTCCGTTTATGGCACGTCCAAGGTTCGACTATCCGTAATCCCCATATCAAACAAAGTAACGCAAAAGCTATATTGCCATGTATTTATATTTATTTTATAAGATTATGCGAAATACTGCCCTATATATAGAAATTGACCCGCAACGGCACGGTTTCGAAAATAAGCAAGAAAATCTATATCAATTTTGATTGGTGTCATTCATTTTTTATTCTATAAAGTTATAATTATTTCCATACTTTTTATTATTATTTTTTATTTTTATAATAATCGAGTTTATTTTAACAACAAAAATTCAAACACAGCTTCCATAATATGTTGTTGTTTATGCCATATCGACACTGAATAAACATTGCATACTACTGCATTGACCAACTGCAGTACCACCACCAGAACTACCCATTACCACCACCTTTTCCACCGGCATCATTACCCCCACGGATTCCATGCACCACCACTCACAAATACCACATTGACCATCCCTAATATTTATTGATGTAATTATTAACAAAGTTGTTTAGTGGTGATGAACATGAGCATAGAGATTCTAATGTAGTTGTGAGAATAATTCTCTGTATCTTCATTGATAGGCAAAAGCCTGATTTATACATGTTTACACAACTAGATAAGGCAAATAAAAGATACACCTAACAATATCTAGGATATATACAGAAAGAATATATATGCAGTTACAACCAAATAACAAACAAAATAATGTCAAGATATATCATATCTTAACCATATCTTAACACCCCCCCCCCCCCCCCCTCAGACGCAAGGTGGTGGAGTACACATCTTGAGTCTGGAAATTAAGAATCGAAGACGAACTGCAGAGTGAGTCTTGGTGAAAAGATCAGCCATTTGAAATTCTGATTTAACATGTGGAAGAGTGATTGTACCTTTCTTGAAATGATGACGAGTAAAATGACAATATATCTCTATATGTTTTGTACGCTCATGAAAGACATCATTGTGTGTAATTTGAATAGCAGCCTTGTTATCACAATACAGTGGTGTAGGAGCAGAAATTAGAACTCCCATATCACGAAGTAGCCACCGTAACCAAATGAGTTCAGATGTGGTGTGAGAAAGTGCTCTATACTCTGCTTCAGCACTTGAACGAGAAACCACACTTTGTTTCTTACTTCTCCATGAAATCAACGAGTCTCCCAAGAACACACAATAGCCTGTAATAGATTTTCTATCTGTAATATCCCCAACCCAATCGGAATCTGAGTAAGCTTGAAGAGTGAGATCAGACTTTGATGAGAAACACAGACCTTGATGAAGAAACCCCTTGATATATCTTAGAATTCTGAGAACATCTGCATAATGAGTAGATCTTGGAGCAGACATAAACTGACTGACTATGTGAACTGCATGACTTATGTATGGTCTCTTAATGGTCAAGTGATTAAAGATTTTTTCGTGGTTGTAATAATGAGGTTCAAACTCTCGGACTTGTGAAGGTGGAGGATTTTTAGATTTATAAAAATTATATACAAAAATATTGACAAATTGGTAGAGAGGTATTGGGACTAATGATTCGGCCAATCTTCATAACATAGGGCTCAATGATTTATTCTCAACAATAATCGTTCAAAACATATATGGACTCTTATTTTGCCAAAGTAGATTCTCAAAACATTGATTGTAAATGTTAAGCATGGAACATCAAATCACCTAAGCTAAGCATGACCCATCTAATCAAATAACACCCAATTTAATCAAATCATATTTCAATTAATTTTTAATGCAAAAGTCTTAAAAAGAATTAATAAAATTACCCATGTATGAAGCTCGGCCTCCTCCGTCGTCCCAGTGTTGGGGTTTAACTCATCATAGTAAAAATGCTCTCAAAATAATTTATTATGGCTCAAAAATGGTTTACAAATGATGAGAAGAAGAGAAAATGGTGTAAAACTGTAATCTGCGACGCACAAAAAGCGTCACAGAATGAACGATAAAAGACAAGTGATGCTGCTGTTTAGACTTCGCTGCGACCCGCGGCTGTGCGTCTTAGACACTGTTCATAAACGACTGTCCTTGCGAGTCCGTTCTTCGTGTTCTTGGTGTTCTTCATCAGCAGCAGCAGCAGCAACAGAGTTTCATCAACTCTTGATTTCTGCTTCTCTGGACCTCCTCTTGACCCCAAACTCTCGACAACCCTTCTAGGACTCATGTATCTCCTATTTATACATTCCAGGCGCATCAAATCTCTCCATTAATTCCTCAAAATTTTCACAGTAAAGAAAAATTATTCTTGGGAATAATTTCTTATTTTCTTTCTCTGCATGCGTTAATTGTCTTGATAATTTCCAAAATCTGTTGATATGCAACCTAGGAGAATATCTGCACTTAACTTCCACAACCCATGCAGCATCTTTACGTAATTTTCTTTCCAAGTTTAACCGATATCTCTTCTTTCCTGCTTTAATCGAGAATCGATTATCTGGTAAAATTTGATCGATCCCAACCACCACAATATCTTCTTATATCCATATCACATATACCCATTAAGTTTCAGCGATTTAATCTCCTTATAACACCTTCAAAATCGATTGGAATATCTATCAGTGTATAAAGAAAATTTCCCGCCAAAATTTATTTTTGAATTTGAGAAGAAGGGTGCCCCTTAACCAGAGCTGGGGTGCGAATATCAATTGGGGTGGAAATAGTAATTTTTCTGGGTTCCCTAAGCACATTTCTGGGGCGTTTCCGGTGCATTTCTGGGGTGCCTTTAGTAATTTTCTCCGGGGTGTAAAACACCACTTTTTGAGCCCATTTCGCCGCAAGGGCTTATTTCTCTAAAAACATCTACAAAAACACAAAATAACACAATAAGTACTTAATCGAGTCTAACAATACCGAATATTGAGAACAAAATAGACACATAAATGCGTCTATCAAATACCCCCAAACTTATTATTTGCTAGTCCTCGAGCAAAACTAAAAAATAAAACCGAGTTAATCTCGGGTGGGTTTAACAGAGGTGTACCCACAAAAACCATGACTTCTAATTGGTCACAAGTATCCAAAGAGCTATGAGGACATACATATTCTCAACCTATCTCCAAGTAACTAGAATGCCAGAGAAATTAAAGGTGTCAGCTCTAAAGCTGACTGAAGAAAAGGGGAGACACATCCGCACGACTGCTAATAAAGAGATATCCGCTACACAGCTAGATAAACATTGTAAGATGCGTCCGCTGCTTTACAGCTGGATAAGATTAGGAGAGAGATAAATGAGAGGGACATCTGCTACACAGCTGGACTAATTACGTGTGATGAGTTAAACCAGTGCTAGAAAGATCTTGTGCCAGATTGAAAGCAGACTAACAAAGCAACCAAAATGCATCTTTCTTCGACTCTCTCACAGTGCTCAGTAGAAATAACGTCTTCTTCGGTCTTCAACTGTTGATGATAAACTCTCGAACCTCATAGAACCTTGACAATTAACTCTTCTCTTCGATTTCTTGCTTGACTTATAAATTTCTTCTTCCCTATGGCCTTATTGAACAAAAAGAACGTAATGATGTTTTTTTTTTTTTTTTTCATTTTTTTTTTCATTTTTTTTTTTTTACAAGACAAAAATTTACATGGCCATGAGAGAAGGACTTTAGAACTTGGATCTTCACAACTTGTGATGTCTTGGTATCATGAACTTCAACAACTTATATCATTTGCTCTTGTAACTTCTTGTAACTAAGTCTTCAACTTTGATTTTTGAATTATTCTTTTCTATTGTTGCTTCTAAACCTTAAACGTCTTCAACTTTTTCATAAATTTTGATGTCACTCCGCTTGTTGATGATGATAAGTTTCTACTGAGAGAGAGTCGTAATCCAGTAACTAAGACTACATTGTGAGGTTGCTCTGTCTTTCTGGCATTTCCTTCTGACCTACTTGCCTTTCCATCATGGATGGTTAGGTCCATCACGGTTACCCTATAAAAGGAACAAATTCTCTCCTGAATTTCAAGGATCTCAATGTCTTTTTCTCTAATGTCTCAATAGGTTGTTATCTCTAGCATTCCAATTTCTATATTTTCGGTGAGAAACAGTATGTAAACTTAGCTAACCGGGTACTATGTGACGCTAGAAGTTTCAAAAATGCGACTAAAATGTTTCTCCCATACCCCCAAACTTAAATCTAACATTGTCCTCGATGTTCTAAAGATAACATTAAAAGCATGAACAATGAGAAACTGTTACCAATGAAGCAAAAGAGATAAGGAAAGATATTACCATGTCGCATGAATATTGGGTTACCTCCCAAGAAGTGCTAAGTTTAAAGTCTTCAGCCAGACTAAGCAAGGATTAGTCACCACGTAGAATCATATAGTAGTAGCCGGAATAACTGTGGGTCATCTGGATCAAAAAGTGTTACCCACAAGAAGAGGAAACTGCAACAGACCAAGAAGATACCGAACATACCCTTGCTTAAGACAACTACATCTAGTTGTGGTTCAGGTTCAGGCTCTATAAAAGGGTCTAAATAAAAGGTTTTCATCGGTTCGATTTCCTCAAATCTAAGATCCGGTTCAGGTATTAGAGTCTGGAAAAACTCAACTAAGAACTCATAAGCACATAACAACAACCTGAATAACTGGGGATCCTCGAAGTCAATCAGATTTGACTCACACAGCTGACCACAATGAAAGAGGTGGTCTTCCTTAAGAAAATGTGTCGACCCTAATATCCTAAAGTGATTAGGTTTAGTCTCAAAACTTAATAACCGACACATCTTAAAATCAAAAGTTCCCACAATTGGTAGAAACGTTTTTGGTGGGAAAACAAAGTCAATCTTGGGATTATTGCCTGAGATAACCTCATCAACCAGAGGATGCGTTTCTAACAGTTGAGACTCGTGTTGAATATTATTAAGTTCGGGAAAACGAGTACGAAGATAGTCTCGTAAGATGGGTGAGGCATTGATGTCAAGTCCCAAGTGAGGGATATTTTAAGAGTTAAAGAACATGGAGAATGATAATAACCCCCAAACTTAGAGTTTTCGGCGTCTCTAGGTAGACTGGTCATAATCTCCCTAATTTCTAGGTTATCAGATTCCTGAAAGTGGGCGATTGATTTTTCTAAGTCAGGTTCATCCCCGCTAATCTCTACGAGTTCTTCTAAGACTATTGTTTCTAAATCGTTTGACTCGAAAACAATACTCTCAAGATAAACTGGTTCCTCTAAACCATCATCGGTTTCGTAATCATCGTCTAAAACGGGGGTATTTCTAGTCAAATCCTCGTCCTTTTGAATAGGTAAATAATTATTAAAATTATTTGGATTTGAACTAGAAATATCATTATAATCATCATCACCATCCTCCTCCTCATCATCATCACAATATAATTTTTGATATTCACGAATTCTCAAGCTTTGTTCCCAACTACATGGTCTATGTTTATAATATTTCTCATAGATCGTTAGAGGTGATTCCTCAATAAAAGTTGGAGTATCCATATATCGCTGCCCACGCATATATTCACCAAGAGTCATTTCCGAAGACGTCTCTTGATAACGAGAATTTCTAGACATATATTCTCGCAACGTCATCGCAGGTGGCGTCTCCTCAAAAGGATTCATCACCGAAGAAATATAAACTACAGAGGGATTCTATACAATCACAAACAAGGCCGACTCGACTCCACAAAAGCAAACCTAAAGATTTCTAGCAAACAAAAAGCATGATGGCTCCACTTAGATTGTTTCTAGACCAGCTTCTATCTCTCGAAGGGGAATTCGTTACAGTTTGAGCAACCCCTCTGGATCAATCCGAGCTAATGTGAGATGAAACTGAGGCGAGGGAAGCTCAATGGAGCTTTGATACCCAAGGCCTCACCGGCGTTTCAAGGCGCCTTGTTTCAACTCCCAGAAGTCATCATGAACTTTGAAGTTGCTTAAAAGGTAACCAATATCCTTCGAAAAATTTTCCTAACAAGCTCGATACCCTATAGGTCTCTTTCTAATCAGATTTTAAAGCTTGGGTTCGCGTTAGGTTTTGTTTTCCTAAAACGGGCAAGAAGGGAACGGTGATGAAATCCGAACCCTTATCTTGTTTAGGCCATGCCTTGCCCTTTACTAGGAAAATAAAGACAGTCAGGTTCGTCCTCAAACAATTATCACCTTAAGGCATACAGTAACTCGCTTGCAGGGGATTCACGAGTGTTTCGATTGGAATTACCTCCCGTACCAGACGGGGGATGAACCATTGTCGTCGACTCGGGCCACGACTCCTATTCCGTGTACGAACCCGAGGGGCCGAGACGATATAGTAATCGTCGTCCTTAACTGCACACAGTTTATATAATTTTTTATTTTTTTTAATAATACCCTTCCGTAGGGTTAAAAAAAGAATAAAGTCCGATGGTCCAGAATAAAGTCCAAATAAAAAGTCCAAAAATTACAAAAATTATGAAAAATAAAGCCTATTTACAAATCCTAAAAAAAAAATTATGTCTTTTTTTTCTTCTCTTTTAGCTTTTAGCTTTAAGCTTTTTGTTCCCAAGTCCTTAGTATTCCACTTCGAACCTGTAAATCAAAGACACAAAAAGAAACGTAAAAAGGAACAAATAATAGTAAAAAAATAAAATAATAAAAACCTAAAAAATTCTACCTAAGCACAAATCCGCGTCGGCGGCGCCATTTTGTTATAGTTTTGAAAGTGGTAGTAAAAGATCGTTGCTCGGACTTGTAAAGATTTAAAAATAAAAATATATACAAAAAATATTAACACTGGTGCGAGAAACTGGGGCTTAGGATTCGGCCAAATTCATTTCTTAAATGGTTCAGAAATTAATTCTAGGCAATTATAATTCAAAACAAAATGAATATTAACTCTATTCTTTGCCAAAGTAGATTTTATAAAATATTACTTGTATTTCTTAAGCATGGCATATCAAAAATCCCTAGGACTAAGCATAAACCATCAAATGAAATCACAAATAATTAATTAAAATCTTAATTCAATTAAAATTGGTGCAAAAAGTAAATAAAGAATTAAATAAAATTACCACATGGATGAATTAAGGCTTCCTCCGTCGCCCCAGTGTTGGGGTTTAGCTCCTCATATTAATCATAATCTCAAAATACATGTATAAAGCTCAAAAGTTGATTAAAGGGAGTAAAACAATTGAACAGAAAAATTGCAACAGAAAAATTGCAACAGAAACAACTGTTGCAAAGGCATTGTTCAACTGTTACAAGAAGAACGATACAAATGTTATGATGTTGCAATAGCCAAACTACGACCCACACTACGACCCACTGCTCTGCGTCGTAAACACTGTTGGAGAAAGACTGTCTATGCAAGTCCGTTCTTCGTGTTCTTGGCCTTCATCAGTGGCAACAGCAGCAGAAACTCAACTCGTGATTTCTGCTTCCTGTGCTCTCCTATCTTCTCCCAACTCTCGACACCCCTTCTAGGACTCATGTATCTCCTATTTATACATTCCAGGCGCATCAAATCTCGCCATTAATTCCTCAAAATTTTCACAGTAAAGGAAAATTATTCTTGGGAATAATTTCTTATTTTCTTTCTCTGCATGCGTTAATTGTCTTGATAATTTCCAAAATCTGTTGATATGCAACCTAGGAGAATATCTGCACTTAACTTCCACAACCCATGCAGCATCTTTACGTAATTTTCTTTCCAAGTTTAACCGATATCTCTTCTTTCCTTCTTTAATCGAGAATCGATTATCTGGAAAAATTTGATCGATCCCAACCACCACAATATCTTCTTATATCCATATCACATATACCCATTAAGTTTCAGCGATTTAATCTCCTTATAACACCTTCAAAAATCGATTGGAAAATATATCAGTGTATAAAGAAAATTTCCCGCCAAAATTTATTTTTGAATTTGAGAAGAAGGGTGCCCCTTAACCAGAGCTGGGTGCGAACATCAATTGGGGTGGAAATAGTAATTTTTCTGGGTTCCTCAAGCACATTTCTGGGGCGTTTCCGGTGCATTTCTGGGGTGTCTTTAGTAATTTTCTCCGGGGTGTAAAACACCACTTTTTGAGCCCATTTCGCCGCAAGGGCTTATTTCTCTAAAAACATCTACAAAAACACAAAATAACACAATAAGTACTTAATCGAGTCTAACAATACAGAATATTGAGAACAAAATAGACACATAAATGCGTCTGTCATCAAGTAATTTAGACTCCCTACTAGTTGACGATACAATGTTGGATTAGACAATAGAGTCCCATCTGTAGGATTGTATTTTACATTCAACACAAGAGGTGTGCCAGTTACCTTATTGTCAGATAGCCCTGCACGTTGTAGAATCTCAGATGCATATTTGACTTGTGATATGCAATAACCAGTGGGTGACATGCCAACTTCAATGACAAGAAAGTAACTTAAAGATCCAAGGTCTTTCATCTTAAAACAATCACTGAGATATGATTTGAGTTCAGTAATACCTTGTAGATCACTGCCAGTAATAACCATGTCGTCAACATACAAGAGAAGAATGACAATTCTTTTTTCTGACGATCTGACAAACATAGCTGAATCACAGAAGCTTTGTGTAAAGCCATATTGGAGAATTGCATTGCTAAACTTCTCAAACCAAGCACGAGGTGCTTGTTTGAGTCCATATAATGCCCGTCGAAGCTTACATACTTGATTAGGTTCATGAGGCAAACCAGGAGGAGGTTTCATGTAAACCTCTTCTTGTAACTCACCATGAAGAAACGCGTTTTTCACATCCATTTGATGAAGACCTCATTGTCGTGCTGCAGCAACAACAAGTAATGTACAAACTGTAACCATTCTGGCCACTGGTGCAAATGTTTCTTCATAGTCAACACCATACTCTTGTGTATAACCTTTTGCAACAACTCGTGATTTACATCGTTCAAACTCACCATCTGACTTGGTCTTAACTTTATAGACCCATCTGCTTCCAACAAATGATTTTCCAGGTTCCCATGTGCCTGCCTCTGCATGTGCTTCCAATTCATCATCCATTGAATCTTGCCATTATGGAATGGATGCGGCTTCTCTTTATGTTTTTGGTTCATAAAATGACAAAATAGAAGACAAGGAACAGTGATAGTATGCATACTTAGCTGGTGGTCTTCGATTGCGAGGTGGCAAAGAATTTTCTCCAGAATCAGGATCTCGTTCCTGAGTTGCACTGTTAGGTTGAGTCGTAGAGTGGTCTTGGTCATCCGTATTTGGTGGATCAACAACTAGAGGAGATGGACTTTCAGGAGTAGATATAGGAAAAATTCTAGGATTGGATTCACTAGGAAATGGATCAGAATAAGTGAAACACTCAAAAGATGATGATTTGCTGCTTGGAAGTGACCAGAATGGAACTTTCTCCCAGAATGTGACATGACGAGAGACACGAATCTTTCTATTAACTGGATCATAACAACGATACCCTTTTTGTTCAATACCATAACCAAGGAAGACACACAAGACATTCTTTTGACTAAGTTTATGACGTTCACGTTCTGGAAAGAGTACAAAACAAGTTGAACCAAAGACTCGAAGCTCAGAATAGTTTGGTTTCTTACCATAGAGACGCTCATAAGGTGACATTCCTCCTATGACATTTGTTGGGACTCTATTGATGGTGTAGAATGCAGTAAGGACTGATTCTCCCCAGAAATTTGAAGGAACTGAGCCAGAAATTAACTGAGTTCTAGCTGTCTCTATAATATGACGGTGTTTACGTTCTGCAACTCCATTTTGTTCTGGAGTTTCAGTACATGATAGTTGAAGAATGGTGCCTTGGGTTTTAAGAAATTCTTTGAATGGATTGGAAATATATTCCCCTCCTTGATCAGCACGAAAAACTTTGATCACTTTACCAAACTGAGTTTTTATCATGGTTGAGAAATCAACATATAACTTAAGAAAATCTGCTCTAGAGCTGAAAAGATATACCCATGTATAACGCGAATAATCATCAATAAAACTGACATAATACAAAGCACCTCCCTTTGACATAATTGGAGATTTACCCCAGACATCAGAATGTATAAGAGCAAAAGGTTCAATTGAGACAGAAGTGCTAAGATTAAAAGAAAGAGCTGGTTGTTTTGCCAGTTTACAAGAGATGCAATTTGGTTCTTTATCTAACCGAGTATCTCCTAGTAAACCCTTATTGATCATATATGAAAGACGAGAAAAGGAAGCATGACCTAACCTATAATGCCAAGACATGAAGGGAGATATTGACACGGGTGCAGTGGGAGTAGCAGCTACGACATGACTTTTAGATTCCGCTGAGAAAACAAGAAATTGAAGGACATACAACCGACCAACTCTACGGCCTATCCCAACTAGCTTCCCGGTTTTGAGATCCTGTATAGCACAACCAAAAGGAAAACAATATGTGTTATAACCTTGATCACACAGTTGACCAACTGAAATAAGATTCATTGTAATATTTGGAACAAGAAGCGCATCTGGTACATAGAAGTTATTTGAATTGTTGACCAAGCCTATATGACTTGCAGTTACTGTTGATCCATCAGCAGTATGAATCTTAGGGGTGATGACAGGATGAAGACTTTCAAAAAACTTTTGATTAAAAGTCATATGGTTTGATGCTCCTGAGTCGAGAAACCATTCTGTTGAATAAATACCTGAGGAGATAGAGAAGGCAGATGCAGCTGTAGGGTTGTTACCAATTGAGAGTGCTTGTTTAATCATCTCTTGAATATCAGCAAGGTTTGGTGCTGAACCACCACCAGGTACAACTAATGCAGATGAGGTTGTCGATGTTGCATATGGATCTGTTACAGATGAAACTGGAGCTGCCGTAAATCTGGTAGGTGTATTGAATTTGTTTCCTCCATTAGCATTGATCCTTCTCATGTTTCTTGAGGTTGGTGAGGTGCAGAATCTAGATGAGTGACCAAATTCCTTACAATACCCACATTGTGTTGTGGGTGTGTCAGGTATTGTGGCAGCAGGTGATGTATTGGCCGATGGGAGATTGCAGTTCCTTGCCAAGTGTCCAAAGGTCTTGCAGTTATGACACTGTACTTGAGACATATCACGTTGCACTTGAGCATTTGAGTTTCTTGGAAAATTTTTAGGGATGGATCGTGAGGGCACAACAAATACTCCTGATATCTCCGGTGTGATTCTTTTCCTTGTTTCTTCTATAATAAGTTCAGACAAAGCAACTTCCACCGTGGGAAGAGGTGAACGATGAAGGACTGATGCCCTAACAGACTCAAACTAATCACGCAAAGCCATTAGAAACTGAAATAAACATGTTTCCTCTCTATACTTCTGCCACAATTCCAAATCTACGGTCCATATTGGTTCCATGAGTGCTAATTGATTCCAGATTAAAGACATCTCAGAATGAAAAACAGAAATAGACTGATCATGCGATTGTTTCATAGATCTAATATCTTGTTCTAGTTTATACCTCTGAGCAAAGTTGATTTGGGTGTACCTTTTCGAAAGAAAATCCCATGCATCTTTGGTTACCTCAAAACTTGTGAGTTGCATGCTTATGGAAGGAATGACTGTGTTTCCAATCCAAGTGAGAATCATGTGATTGTTAATCTCCAATTCTTCTTTTGGATCCTTTTTCTGTGTTTCATTTTCTTTCCCTTTTTCAACAGAACTGCTTGTTGTAGGTTTCTTTTCTATACCATCGATATACTTCCACATACTCTTTCCTTTAAGAAAACTCCTCATGAGGAATGACCAGTGATTGTAATTGGTTCCATCAAAACGGACAGTGATAGGTTGAGAATCTTCTCTTGACATGATTACTATGTTTTCTCTGGGTTGTATTTTCTCTGGATTGTATTGCATCGGAAACTGGTTCTCAGATCTTTCCTAGCTCTGATGCCATGATGAACATGATCATAGAGATTCTAATGTAGTTGTGAGAATAATTCTCCGTATCTTCATTGATAGGAAAAAGCTTGATTTATACATGTTTACACAACTACATAAGGCAAATAAAAGATACACCTAACAACTAGATAAGGAAAATAAAAGATACACCTAACAATATCTAGGATATATACAGAAAGAATATATATGCAGTTACAACCAAATAACAAACACAATAATATCAAGATATATCATATTTGACCATATCTTAACAAGTGGAAGTATATATTCATTATGATCATTAATAAGACATTTATTATGGGGGATTAATAAAATATTTATTATGAAAAATTAATGAGACAATGATGATGTACACGATAACAAATTAAGACCGTTAGATTAATTTTTAACTTTAAATCATACAGTCACTTATAAAGAACCATTGATTTATCTTCTCTCTAAACAAATCTTGAGGACAATACCAAAATCAATTGATAAATTAAGAGAAATATCAAATATTTCGAGGATGATACCAAATCATCAAGGAAAGAAAATTGAGCGGAAGTATGTTCTTGGATTTAAGTTCTTTTGTCTCTATAGTCCACATTTCCTTCCCAAATTTATTTCTGATTTAGGTTTGCATAAAAATGAGGAATTAATTTTTTTAATCCACTTTATGTGAGTGAGAGAATCAATTGTTTAGTTTTACGGGAATATTGGTTTATTATTTTTGGTCGATCAAACTCTCTGCTTTGCTCCTGACTTTTGGGAAAAATAGAACACGCAATGCATTATTTCTAAATTAAAGCATGTATTCATAGAATCGACCACAACCATGAATTTATCAATTGGGATGGAAAATCAAGATCGCTCTTTCTGTTGACTAACTTTTGCCAACTTTGTTTTATAATACAAATCAAAGAAACGGAAAAAAAAATCAGCTAGATAGAATATAACCCGTGTAGTAACAGTACGACTCCATAATAAGTTATTTTATTGAGGGTGCACCACCCACAAACACCCGCCACCTTTTGTGTCACCCGTTACTTCTTCCACTACCACCATTAGTAATTCTATGACTTTTAGTAAAACTTAATTATTAATAAAAATATGTATTTATGAGATTAATTAAAGGGATATTTATAATAAAACATTAATTAATCATTTATTATAAGCAATTAATGATACACTAATAAATAAAATACTTATAATGTTAAGTTGAACAGATCACAATCGTAGATTTATCTTCATCCTAGACAAATCTCAGCCACTCTTTATCTAGGCTCAGTTGTCCAAACTGTGCTTTGTATTCTTGATAGGGCTTCGGTTTGTTCACCGAAAAAACCTAGAAGAAAAAACAAAAAATACAGAGAAAGAGGTAGACTAATAGCTTTAGCTTAGCTTCGATTCGGGAAGAAACACGAACAAGTAGTGGTAGACGTTAGTGCCAATAATCATCTTTGGCTGCGACCAGGTATACGTTTCTTCACTTCTGAAAAAAATCTTTTTTCGTAGAATTACTCAATCAAATAGGTATGTCGTTGTTACTTCTTGTTAACCTGTGGTGTAGATCCCTCTCCCTCTTCAACCTTCACCTTCCTTGTTGATTTTTGTTTCCACCGGAGGCCATTATTTCTGTTTGAAAACAGGCTCAGGCACTCTACCATTATTGTTTGAAAACAGGCTCAGGCACAATTTTTGTTTTTTCTCCTTTCTCCATTATTACTGTATGATCGTAATAACTTCTGATACAAACCAACTCATTTTATAGCTAAGCTTATTATTCCAAGTACTATGTGATCAAATTCTTTTGACCTACGAGTTTGATTCTCTGAAAATCATGTGTTCCGTGTTCCACACTAAACTAGAGCCAAATCTCACAAGTCAGTCATTTCTAGTACGTCAATTTGTCCAGGTTGGGCAAGTGGAGATTTTTCCAAAACAGTGACCACATGAATGTGATTAATCAGGCTTTCTCAACCGTAGATACTCATAACCAAGTCCTTGAGTCTTAAATATCCAATTATGGATCCATTTTTCTGATCTCTTTATTTCCACATAAAGAAAGTTTGGTTAATTCACAATAAATTAGCTTGGTCTGCTGGTGAATTAACCATACCAAATGCGACCATATAATGCTCTTTCTTATAGCCAATACTAGCAGGCCTTAACATAATTAGCTCTAAACCAATGTTTTATGTTATAAGTGAAAACGGTCAGGCTCGTCCACCTAAAATTTAAACTTGTAATTTGCTTGTTAAATTTTAACAAAACGATCAACCCATCAAGAGCCGAAATTTTTTCATGTTGGCTTGAAATCGAGTTTACTAATGACTCTCACATCCAACTTGATATCGTGTGAAAAAGATCTATAATCTCTCCGTATGAGTGTAAAATCCTCCTATCTAATTAATTCTTCTCTATTTTGCTTACGTTAATAATTGTTGATTAGTCTTTTCCCCTAACTTTTGACAATTTATTTGGAATCAAAATTGTCTTTTGTTTAAAGCAGATCCTAAGCAAATAGAAAACACTGTTGGAATCTTTCTGATGCACACATATTTGTCTTGTAAAACTACTAAACAGTTAATACTTAAAACCCTTTCTAAGTTAAATTAATCTTGATTAGAATAATTCCTTTTGCTACAGTATCATCATATATGACCAAAAAAGAGAAAAAGTAAATTGAAATAGACATCATAACCTTTGATTACTTAGAGTGGAACAAAAATGTCCCCATTACATATGGGATGGCATGTATGAGTGTATTTATTTTCCGCTGATTCAATGTCTGGACCTGATTCGGGTCTTGACTCGACTTGAATCAGATATCTGGCGGTAGTTTACCACCTATGTTTTTTACGAACCACGTATCAGCCAATCGTTTATCCTTTAAACAATATATCTATCCAATTTACCAGCTACGCTATGCATTTTCTTGGGCAAATTTTATGGACTTTCAAGTTGGGCAAATGGAGATTTATTTCAAAACAGTGATCACATCAATTTGACTATAGATGAATTAATCATAATCATCAATGGACCAGTATGATGCGTTTTGTCAACCATAATAATCCATACCTATCCAAATCCGTTTATGAATTCATTTTTGTTATTTAATTGAAGTTAGTTGATTTACAATTAGTTAGTTAAATTGGTCTGTTGGTGAATCAAACCATGCAACCATAATATCTTTCTTATAATCAAGACTAGAAGCAGGCATGCCTTTTTCTTGCAGTAATAATTGGTGATTAGTGTCTAATCTTGAAAATTTACTTGGAATCCTTTTTGCTTTTATGCTATCTTAAAGCAAGCAGAGATCCCTGGCCAAAAAAATATATTGTCGGTATCTTTATGATGCGCATTTCCAACTCTATAAACTGTTTCCTAGAGTAAAAAATTCACATATTTTTGTCTCGTAAAAAACTGCTAAACAGGTGATCTTTTCCGAATCATATTTACTAGAGTAAACTTTGATTCGGAATATTTTCTTTTCATTATCATAAAAAAATGAAAACAAAAAAGCTGAAAAATTAGAAATATGCATGATAGCTTTAAGTACACTGCATTGGGCCATTTTAGTTAAGTTAATAGCATCAAGAATCAAATTACTATATTAGAATATAATTGGTGGGCATGTTTATTCTCTCTTGCCGGTCTGCACATTCATATTAAGACCGTGGTCAACCGCATATAAAAAATTTAGTATATTATCCGAAATTCTCAGTAGCCAGTATTATTGTACCGCAACAAGAGTATGCGAACCAGAATTGCGAACGAGGATCCACAATGCTATGCGGGGTTGGTTCCGCTGAGGATGTTTATCGCTGGCCTGCAACAGTTTCTTGGCACCTCCTATGGCTCCATGAAACCGTTCATGTACTTGACAACTTGTAATGGTATTATTGTTTATGGGAAGAAGGAATAGTGGAAATCTCTATAGGTAGATACTAATTTCTATCAATGACTCCTCAAACCATGATAACAACATGACTTGTATTTCTTTGAGTATTTTTTGTATAAATGCATTATTGGAGTTGGGAATATAAAAAGATGATATATCCCTATCAACCCTCTCTAAAAAAAGTCCATTTTTTATTTTCTACTCTAAGAATTTTCAAAGCTAACCGTAGGACACAATTGAGATATTGACCGGATTTGTTAACGGAAATAAAATCGGCGGTCTTTGGACTGGACCTGCTCGGGAGGCCAGATAAAATGGTGCATGGGATGGACCTGTTGGTGGGATGGGTCGGCTCAAAAGTGGGTCCATATATAAAACAATTAAAATAATACCAAGAGAGAAGAATTTCTCTGTATTAAAAGACAAGAAGAAAATGAAGATGGTGGGAAAAAAGTTCTTTTTGTATATATTGTGTTTGATGCTGGTTATGATTGTGTTTTGCAGACCTCTCACACCTCCAACAACAACAACATCCAATTCTCTGTTTTTCTTCTAAATCCTCTGTTTTTATCTCATCCCACTAAATCCTCTGTTTCTGTCTTCATCCATAGAGAAAAAAATATACTTTTTTTGATCAAGTGATGATGTAGTTTTGATCAAGTGATGTAGTTTTTTTTTGTTTTTTTGGAGTTAAGGAATCGTTGTTAGGTATAATGAAAGCAAATAACATGGAGAAGAATTGTGGGTGTTGGTCAGCACTTGCTAAAGGGATAACAGGAAATTGCAAATCCTCTGTTTCAAGAGATTCCATTAATGCACTCCCTAGAACTAGTCTTGTTTATGATACAGGTAATTTCATAATCTTTGCTAAAATAGTCTTGTCCTTTGAAATTTATGATATGGGTTTTGCTTGATTCTAACTTTTGATCAGTTTTTCATGAAGTCTATAAAGCAATTGGTTCCTCCGTTTTATGATCTATCTCTTGTAATCAGTTTCAGAAATCGGTTTCCTCTCTTAAATATTTTCATCTTCTTAATAATTTTTAGAATTTTTCTCTGTTGATCTGACTTTGCAAGTTCCCACTTCATCTGTTGAAGTGATTCTGCTTTGTAAATCATCAGATTCTTAAATAATTGTCTCCAAATTGATAATAAGTTTGTTGAAATGGGTTTCCATAGAGCTGCAATTCTTATGCTCTTCTGGTCTTGAAATTTGGTTGTTGTGCTGCAAAAAGTTATGATCTTGCTAATTTTGCATGTGGGTTTTAGCAACATAGATTTTGTAAATTTGACTTCTGCAGTCATATTTGATGCTTTAGTTTCATGCTGCCAAGATGTTTGTTTTGGTTTATTCGAGTTCTGATGTTTTAGTTCTTGAATGAGTAGTGTCGTGCAAAAGAGATATGATAGTGTTGTTTCTTGCAATGCAGCTACGGAGACACGATATCTAAATGCAAGCAACCGGGAGCTGTTAGCGTCACATGACACGATGCTTTCCACTGAAAATCCAGATCTGCTAAAGAAAGATATCCGTCAATTGCTACAATTTAGTTTTCAGGAGCTCAAATCGGCGACTGGAAATTTTAGACCTGATAGTATACTAGGGGAAGGTGGATTTGGGTATGTTTTCAAGGGATGGATTGAGGAGAATGGAACTGCCCCAGCAAAACCTGGCACAGGTCTCACGGTTGCTGTCAAAAGCCTTAAGCAAGATGCTCTTCAAGGCCATAGAGAATGGGTGGTTAGTTTCTGTATCTATTTCGGTCAGTAGATTGATCTTACCTTTAGAGCTTTTCAAGTGTGTTTTAGTGGATTAAGTGTTTTTTTTCATGTAGGCCGAGGTTGACTTTCTTGGACAGCTTCATCATCCTAACCTCGTCAAGCTTATTGGATACTGCATTGAAGATGATCAGCGGCTACTTGTGTATGAATTCATGACTCGGGGAAGTCTTGAAAACCATCTATTCAGAAGTGAGTGAAAGCTTTCTCTCCTTACGCTTCTATTTTTTTTATTTCGAGTACGAACAATTTTGCGTAAAAGAATTTCAGTTTGGTTCCGGCATTGATTGGTTTCTTTCCTCATTTCAATGTTTTTGAAGGATCTCTACCACTTCCATGGTCAAGCAGAATTAAGGTTGCACTTGGTGCAGCTAAAGGATTAGCGTTTCTACATGCAGGTTCTGAGCCTGTCATTTATAGAGATTTCAAAACATCAAACATTTTACTTGATTCGGTAAGGTTCTGAACATCTCAAAAGTACTACACCCTTATGAAATTGTATGTTCTCTCCATTAATGATTTAGAGAAATCTTTTACAGGATTATAACGCGAAGCTTTCAGATTTTGGTTTGGCAAAGGCCGGTCCCCAAGGTGACAAAACACATGTTTCTACTAGGGTCGTTGGCACTTATGGTTATGCTGCACCAGAGTATGTAATGACAGGTATAAATTCCGCAATCCTAATTCGCCTAGATGTAAGCAATTTATAGAGTATTTGTCATTCATAGCAATCTGTGCAGCACTGTATTTATTTTCCTTATCTCTTCTTTCTTATTGTCAGGCCATCTGACATCGAAGAGTGATGTCTATGGATTTGGTGTTGTGTTACTCGAGATGTTAACTGGTCGAAGATCAATGGACAAGAACCGACCTAGTGGAGAGCAAAACTTAGTTGCTTGGGCAAAGCCATATTTAGCTGACAAACGTAAACATTACCAGTTAGTTGATCCTCGATTAGAACTCGATTACTCCATTAAAGGTGTAGCTAAGGTAGCTCAGATAGCTTACTATTGCCTCAGCAGAGACTCGAAAGTCCGCCCTTCAATGGATGAAGTTGTCAAGTGTCTCACTCCACTGCAAGACCTTAACGACCTCGCAATCTTATCTTATCATTCACGTTCAGCTCAACATGCTCGGCGGAAAAAGAAATCAGATGGGAATTGGCAGCTGAATTATACCCAATCCAGAGTCGTCAGGCAGTCGCCATTGACTACTGGTAAGCAGCAATGACAGCTCAGTTGGGTGTCTTTTTGAATATTTCATCTACAGATATAGCTGCTTCATACTTGTATCTATTTCTCTTTGGTTAATTGGTTCTATATACTGACCTAAAGCCAAACTTGTTGGATAAATTCTTGTTGTTAAGAACGAGTTTGTACTTTATTTTCCCCGGTGAATCATGTACAAGACCATTTGTGCACCAACCACTGTCTTTCTTCAGAGTAGCCCAAGTTGCAATTTTATTTGTGGGCATGTCTAAAGGAGCCAAGTTTCAGGGGAAACAAATTCATGTGTAATTGCAGAAAGCAAGAAAGAAACAACTTCATGTGTAATTGCAGATTACATGGCGTAAGGCCAATATATCAAGGCTACAAGGCTAATATACAGTTTCATTATGCACTCGTGCAGCATATGACCGACCGTATCTGGAAAAGTGATAGTATCTTTTTTCCAGAAACGGAGGTAGTATAGACATCCAGAACCATGAAATTTTAAAAAGTTTGGCCGCAATGATCCTTTTTATGGTTCGCGCGGAACGATTTTCTGGATGGAAAATCCAATATTGCTTCCCCTGGTTGGTTTCTCCTTGTAGGAGCTTGTGGTGGGAGGTTTGAGTTTGGGGCCTGTGGAGGTTATTAGCCACATCTTAGATTTGGTGATTAATTAAGGTCGACATAAAAAGTAATGATGCGGATAGAAATTACTGGAATAGAGTAGAGATGGCAATAGATCCAAAACTTGATCCAAACAAACAAAATCTAAATTGAGAAGACACACAACTTGTTAGTTGTCTTCTTCGTTGTTTGCCTATACTTACATTTGTATAGCTTACCCTACCTTTCTCAGGCCTCAGCTTCGTACACATTGTGGGGATCTCCGAAAGACAAACGAAAAGTACTTTTTTTAGAGGCACCCTTGTACATTTGTAAATAATTTTTTTTTTCTTTTATATATATATATATAATCATAGACCAGTGGTCCCTAAACTACATCTAAACTTCTTAAATTGAAACGGATTTTGACAATTATAGGATTCGAACTCTTACCTTCTCAATGGGAGGGAGTATGCCAACCACCAGACCACTTGGTGATCGGCAACATTTGTAAATTGTATCCTCGTAAATCATCTTTCTTTTGGGTGACAACATTACAGTGAACAAAAATGATTATAGTAGCATGTTTGGAATCAGAATTATCTCAAGAAGTACAAGTAGTTTTCAGAAATTTGCTTCACCAAAATGTTGCTGTGTTTGTGGAAAAGAAATATTTTTTCATTTTAAGCTATTTTCGAAAGTCATTCTAACATTTAGTACTCAATCTAACATATAATTTTTTGTGTTAAAGTATATCCAAGTACTCTTAACCCAAAAAATCATCTAGGTATAAGTGCAAGCTTTTCTAGTGCTAAAGCTCACCAATTCATTATAAACTGTTTAGGGTATGTTTGTTTTTATTGACTTAGCATCTGAATCTAACGCGGTCCATGACTTGGCTTGAGTTAGATGCAGATTGTTTGTTTTTAGTCAGACTTGACTCAGACCTAACCTCTGAATCAGACCCATTTGAGTCAAGGATTAAATACCAATAACTCATGGGATCAAGCCACTGACCCATTTGAGTCAAGGAATTAAACAAACATATTGAGTCAGATTCAGATGAGTCAGGTCAGGTGATATCAGTCAGATCGAGACGACTCAGAAGAAATCTTAGCTTGGGCTCAAAAACAACAACAAGACTACTCTGCAGCGCAAGATTCCTTACCTCCCGTTCTACCAGAAGATTCACCGATATTTAACCGCTCAAGATGCAGTAAAGAGATTTCAATAGTATCAGTAGGATGGTCAACCCCAAACATGATCTGGATTAAGATTAACACAGACAGAGCGGCTAGGGGTCATCCGGGTTTCGCCGGTGCAGGTTTCATTTGCAGGAACTCCGACGCAAAAACTGTTATGGCTCTAGCTCAACTTCTAGGAATTACGACGACATTAACTGCAGAAACTTGGGCTATGCTTTTGGCATCAAGAAAAGCAATAGAAAGGACTGGACAAAAGTCATATTCGAGACGGACTAAGAAAACCTTTTTTGCTTCATCACATCCCCTACTCCTCCACCTTGGCACATCTCAGGGATGATCGACGAAATAAAAAATAGAATGCAACAGATCACGCAGGCTGCTATCCAACACAACTACGGAGAAAGAAATCAAGCAGCAGATGGCCTAGCCAACCATGCAGCAGATGGAAGCATATAACAAAGACAAATGCTATCCCGCACCGTTTTGCAGGAAGCTATTCCGCTCAAGTGTCTCCTTTACTGTTAGATGATCAAATCAATGGTTGGATTCGCATCAGCAAAGAACCCACAATTTTCCCTAAAGGGTTCAAGGCTGTTAGATCTGGGTTTTAGCGTGATCTAGTGGTAAAGAAGTCGCTTGAGCGGGATAGCTTCACGCAAAACGGTGCGGGACATCACTGCTCAGAAACAAAAACGAATATCTTTTTGTTTGAACAAATAAGACCGAGTGCACCTATATTTTAGCAAATTGGGCCCATTTTTATTCAAAGCCCCTTAACAAATAGCAAGGACTAGATGATATTAACAAATTTATTTTGCTTTTATTGAATTTTCTAAAATGGAAAATTCAGTAAATATATAAATAATTATGATTTTTTGAATTTTCAAATTAGTTGACCGGATAAGAATTTTTATATTATGGGTAAACTTACATTTTCTAAATGTCGGTGTGTAAATACTAATTTGAAGTTTCTTATTTGTGTAAACACCTTTAACTAAGGGTGCACACGGTACGGTTCGGTTCTTGTGAGGCCGAGTACCTGTCTCTCCCTAATCTCGGTTCTTATAGTTTGGACCGGTACCTGTACCTCTGTCCTCGGTTCCGGTACTATTCGGGACAAGTACGGTACCAAGCACGGTTCCGGTACCAGTCGGTACTTTCTGTCAGAATTCCAGACAGATTTTTCTGTCAATTTTCCAGACAAATTAGGCATCTTAAGTACCTGTGTTTACCTATTTTTCAATATATTAAGCAATATCTCAATCAAAGAACAAAGTAACAACTAACAAGTAGCAATAATACTAGCAAAGCAAAGTGCCAAACAGCCAAAGTCTTGAAAATCTGGAAAAAAAACGAGTAGCACACAGACACACACTGACAAACACAAACAATACTACAATAGTTTTAACTCTTAAGTTTTACTGTCTTAACAACTAATACTAATAGCAAGTTAGTTGAAGTTGTTGTGGTAGGCTTGTAAGCATTGGTGGTGAAGTGGTTGTGGAGATCTGTTTCATGGCTGCACAGATGGAGGCATTATTGTTGATAGGACCCACTAACTCTGTAAAAAAAATAATACCAAGTTAGGCAGTTAGTAACTATTACTAAAAAAAAATAATAAGGAAAAAGAAATTTGTGAATAGAATATGTTACCTTCTTCAACTACAACATTGTCATCTGGTATATAGTCACTTAGAAGATCAAGTTGTATTGGCTTCCTTAGCCAGATTTGTGTGCAACAATGCATCAACTGTCCTTGTAGATAAAAAGCTTCTACAAGGACTTAACACTCTCTTTCCTATGCTAAAAGCAGATTCAGATGCAACAGAAGACACAGGAATGGCTATTATGTCCTTAGCCATATGTGCAAGTATCTTATATTTTTTACTGTTGGTCTTCCACCAACCGAATAAGTCAAAATCCTCATCACCATCTTCTCCTTCACCTTCTTCAAACTTGTCTATGAATTATTTATCCAACTCTGTTTTTCCCACATCATCATTTGGGTTTCTCTTATGCCTCTTACTCCTTGACATCAACTCTTTCATACGACTTGGCCCTGCTCCTGGTTTACTTTACACTGATTTGGCTTGTACCTGCATAGAAGTACTTGACTCCTCCTCATAAACTGAATACACATCCTTATATTCTTCAAATAGAATCTTAAAATCCAATAACACACTCCTCATAACAAGTTCAACCTTTGAAGACTTCTTCCCATACAAACACTCAAGAGCAAATTCTAGTCCTTTTTATTTCTCTCTAGGATCCAACAACATGGCAAAAAAAGTTGTAGAGTTCATCTTTGCATAATCACCCCAATATTTGTTATACTTCTTAAACATTTTGGCAGCCATAGTTGCAATAAAAGGATCTTCATCTACATTATCTCTAAACTCAACTAGTTGTTCATAAATGAGAACTAATTACCATAAGAAAGTGTGTGTTGTTACCTTAGTTGAGGATGAAAATGCAACACTGGCATCAAAGAATACCTTCAAACATTTCACAAGGCCTCTGGCAAAGATCCAATCCTCTTGACATGGAGCAGGTTTCTTCACTATTGGCTTCTTCTTATTCTTTTGTGCCTTCTTCTTGCCTTTCACATCAACTTCTTCTTCTTCTTCTTCTTCATTAAAAACTTCTTCTTCTTCACCAACATTAACATAAATATCAAAATCATTAGCATTGGGTAAATCCTTCTCATTGTCTTTTGGGAAATAAAACAACTTCTGATATTCCCTATCATACCTTTATAACCTAGTAAAAGCTCTTTCATACACTTCTACAGCCTCTAGCATCAAGAATGTGCTATTCCATCTAGTCTTAACATCTATTATCAATGCTATCTTAGACTCTATTCCAACTAAATTTGCACACTGCCTAAGCTTAGCCAACCTAGCTAGAGAACCCTTTATATACTTGACAACTAACCTGATTCTTGCAATTGATTTGTTGTAGACCCTTACAACATCTTTTACAACAAGTGCAAGTACATGAGCTGCACACCTTACCTGGAAAGATGTAGATTCACATATACAAGTATTAGATTTTTATTCAAAGTAATAACTAATAAACACAATTCTAACTAGAAAGTAAAAATAAATAAATCATATACATATACTTACATGCAAGTACTTAGCTCTCTCTTCTGCCCTTATCATTGAAACAATACTAGTGGTCAAATAATCCATTGCTACCTTGTTGGCACTAGCATTATCCAAAGTGACAGAAAAAACATCTTTAAGCCCCCAATCTGACAAGCACTTCTCCAACATATCACCAATATCAATTCCTTTGTGACCACTAACCTCAGAAAACATAATAATTCTCTTTTCTAACTTCTAATGCTGATCAATAAAATGAACTTGTTACACAAATGTAGTTGAAATTATTTGGTGAAGTTCATGTGTCTGTTATCAAACTAACCCTCTGCTTGCTTGACTTGAAGTAATTTTTCAACTTTTCTTTCTCATATACATACACTTCTAATAAACATCTGTAAACAGTCATTCTACTTGGTACAACAAATCTAGGCTCTAAGAAATGCATCAATCTCCTAAACCCTTCACCCTCAACTGCTCTAAAGGACATCTCATCAATTATAATAAACTCAACAACTGCCTTTTTACATTTTTCTTGACTGAAAATAGTTGAGACTAACTGACCTTCCTGCTCACCCAGTGTTGAAGGTTTTAATGTCAAAGTTTGTTGTCCTTTTGGCTTTGGCTTGTTAGGATTCTTCTTGCATCTGTTAAAGTGCTTCCACATTCCACTTGTACCATTCCTTCCAGTATGAGCCTTTATTGTCTTCTTGTAGTAGTTACACTCATCTTCTTGAACATTTTTCTTACTGAAATGTTTCCAAATCTCAGATGTTGTCTTACCACCCATTTGAGTAGAAGTAGCTTCTACATCTGTTGCTACTGTCTCTGGCTCTGTTGCTCCATCTGTTGGTTAGATAGAGGATCCAACAACTGTATCTATAGCAGGTGTAGGTGTAACAACTGAAGTAGGTGTAGGAGTATTTGTTGCATAAGCTTGACTTGATGCATCCATGATTGATCACTAAGAAATCACAAATATACATGAACATAAGTACACTATACTAACTACATATACACAAACACATGCACTAAGCCACTAATCAAATATTAAAACCACCAAAAATCACAAAGAATACCACAAATAAAATAAGAAGTAATAACTGAAACTAAAAGTGAATTTCATACATATAATTTATAAAGTTAAATACTACAAATTGTTCGTAAAGATTAAAGACATAAAACATCAAATTTCAAAGTAAATACTAACTAGTAAAGTTGCAGTACACATTACACTGCAGTACAAATTACACATAAACCACTAAGCCTAAGTTCTAAGCATTATGTGAGCTCTGTTAGCATTAGGATTCTTCTGGCATCTGTTTAAGTGCTTCCACAATGCAGATGTTCCATTTTTGCTTATGTGAGCCCTAAATGTCTTTCCACAGTAATTACAAGTGGCTTTTGTAACATTTCTCCTAGTGAAATGGCACGCCGAACCCTAGATGGACTTGATGCATCCATGATTGATCACTGACAAACAATATATACACAAACATGATTTCAATTCACAAGCCACCACCACAACAACAACAACATGAAAGGACTAAGTAACATAACATAAGCAGACTCTAATTACATGCATCAATGGTAATGTGCGCATAGTTGGAAATAATATAACATATCGTACTTATTTCCTTGGGAAGAAACTAATGCTCATATAACGTGCATTCTGCATTCATAAAGTGGCAAAAGATTACAGTATAACACATGTTCATGTTTGCAGACATAAGCATATTACAAGCCAAACTACACTTTGCATATAAACTACACAAACGAAATTAGTTAGAGACAACCTGCCATTATCACTTTGAATATTCAGGATGTTATTTTCACTTTGCATATAAACTAAATAAGCAGATTACAAGCCAAACTACACATGTTCATGAACACAGAACACAACAAAGTAAGATCCTCAAATTAAGAGCTAACATGGTAAAATGCTAACCTCAGTAAGAGAAACTAGTTGTCCTGTCTCTAGTCCAATAACAAAGTCTCAATAGCTTCAAACTTCAGCAACTAATCAAGATTACCAGCAATAATACACTTAATCAAGTCGGAGCACATTAAAATACACTTGCACTCTTCTTCTGCTTTCTCCCTAGACTTCAATTCATATGTTTTAAACCGATTTATCATTATCACTAATAAGAAGTAGCTTGAACTGATTACAAGCCTTCATGAATCATGAGGGAAAAAAGAAGAAAAATCTTAATTACTGAAATCACAAAAGTTACAGATCAATTAGAGGCAGAGCAATCAATTGACTCAATTCCAATATTCTCAAAATCAATTACAAATTTTTCATTCATTTTCCAACAGATCTAGATTGCATATTACCAAATCAAGCTCAAATTAAAAAAATTCAATGAACCCAATAGTCTAAATCAAACGATAAAACAATAAACCCTATAAGGAATCAATAAAATTGGAGAAGAAAAAAAGCAAAAAAAAAACTTACAACTGAGATTTCTTCTTCTTCTGGTTTGCTGCTTCTGCAAAAAGGATCAAGAGGTGGTGTAACTGGTGTCCGTGGAGTCGAAGTCTTGATTCTTGAAGAGAAGAAAACTCTTCCCTGTAACTGGAGTTCCTTCTCAGAGAAAGAGGAGTTGCAAAGAAGACGGGAAAAAAAAGAAGAGAAACCCTAGACCGCCTACCTAATTTTTCTATATATACCACCCTTAGATATTCAGAAAAAACCCATAAATCTAATGGTTATTATTACTCGGTTAATTCGGGACGGGACGGTACATGACTTATATAGGACCGTGTACCTATACCCCTCTGAGGCAGGTTCTCAGTTTTAGAACCGGTACATGTACCCCTTTCCTCGGTTCGGTACAAAAACAGGTACGGTTCCACCGGTTCCGGTTCCGGGACGGTCCGGTATTTCGGCTAGGTTCCTGTACAGCCTTACCTTTAACCTCTTTTCAGAAGTGCAAGCTTTTCTAGTGCTCACGGCTCATCAATTCATTCTAAAATGTGTCAGAGTGTCTTTGTTTTTTGCTGACTCGGCATCTGAATCTGACTCGGTTCGTGATTTGGCTCGAGTTAGATGTAGATCGTTTGTTTTTTATTTTCAGTCAGATCTGAGTCAGACCTAACCCCTGAGTCAAGGAATTAAATACCAATAACTCATAGGACCAAGCCACTAACCCACTTAAGTTAAAAGATTAAACAAACATATTGAGTCAGATTCATATAAATCAGGTCAGGTGATATCATTCAGGTCGAGACGACTCAGCCGAGTCAGGGAAAAACAAACAAGGTCTTAATCTTCATCGAATGAAAAACTCATATGTATCCATTCCAAATGACTCTAGTGAAAATACAAGGCCGTTATAAATGCACGGACATTTCACGACTGCTAATGGGATATCAAATTTCACGAGAAGTTACCAAATCCGTATAAAACACAGTAAAACGATTCTCGTTGCATAAAATAGGGAAAATTGGATACATGTCCCGTTTTCACTAATTCGTTTGGGGATCTATCCCATAACGGAAAAAATTAAGGAATCTATCCCACCCATCTAAATTTTCTGTTAAGTAATCAATATGAACTATTGACCGGCTAAAATATCATCTAGACTCTCACAAATTGACGTGTATACCCTTACCATGAAGTTTCTGTCATCTTCATTTCTCGGAACCATTTTCCATGGCCATGGCAGAAACCACAATCCTCCCTGTTCATCTTCAATTAACAACTCAAACACGATTATATAATCTTCTCGTGATAAATCAATCATTGCTTGGACTTTAAACATGTAGTCACGGAAAATCCATGATTGATGATGATGGAATTAAACTAATATCATCTAGACCTAAACGTTCGAATTGGTGAAATCAACCATGATAAATCAGTACCCATCCATCCATTTACAAACAAAATCATTCATCAATTGCAAAAATTCAAAAAGACACAAATCATTTATAAAACCTCCCCAAAACTGTCATCTCCATAACCATCTTCACATTATATGTATACCTGATGATACAATTCCAGCAATCGAAAGTGTTTGTCTATCTTTTGGATTTGCTGCACGTCTTTCTTTATCCTTGTTCTCTGATATCTAATGTCCAACCGTGTGAATACTAATGTATGAGTACATTTATCATTTCCGAAAGTATGATTTTGGTATGGGAAACTAGGGAGAGTCACTTGGATTAGGAAGAAGACAGAGACAAAAGGGAGTTTCGATCTGAAATATAATGAATTAAGGGCTTAATTGTCTTTTATTCGCACGTGTGCAGTCGCATGTGTGCCATATATACTACTTAGCAGAAAATTTGGATGGTTAGGATAGATTTCTTTTTTTTTTTCCGTTATGGGATAGATCCCCAAACGAATTAGTGAAAACGGGACATATTCCCAATTTTCCCCGTAAAATAAAACAATCCTCATTAGAAAATCCACTGGATTTTAATACAATCTGGTAATCCTTTTCAGCAGTAGCCTTGAAATGTCGACACGGCCAATTTGAAGTCAGTGTCTCTGGATGGGATGACACAGAAGCACCATAAAGTGAGTCTAAAAAAGATTCTAAATGGAGTAAAATGAGGGTTTTCTATTTCAGTATTCAGTTTTTTCTTATTACCAAATTTGAAGCATTAATTCAACTGTAAACACCATATAAACCGTGACTTTCATTTCTCCTGTTCTTTTTCTTTCTCTCCCTGTAAAAAGGATTTCTTTCCCTCCAAAAGAATCCCTTTCTCCACCTTCAAGAAATCTCTCCTTTCTCCTCCATGTATCCCAGGTTGATGATGAGATTACTAATAATATCACGCTGATGATGATGATGATGACCATGGAAATCCCATCTCCTGTTTTTCATCTCAACCTTCCCAACACTTCTTCTCAGAGACCTTCAAAGGTATCATTATTCTCTCGACTTTTCTTCTTCTTTTTTTTGTTTTTTTTCAGAAAGTTAGTCATTTTGTCTTCTTTAGATTTTCAAGAAATCTGGGTTATCAATAGTTTACTTGTTTGATTCGTGTAATTTTTTTATATGAAGAACTTGTTTTTGGTGAGTAATTTGAGCTAATCTTGAAGATTTAGATGTCTAATTAGGGTTAAATGAATGACAATCTTGGAGAACCCTATGGTGTCTGATTCTTGCTTGTTGTGATTACATGAGTATTAATGTTGTTAATTAGGTTTTGGTAATCTGTAACATTGTTTGTCTCAAAAACCTAATCAAGGTTGTAGTTTCAATGCGTATAATTCACAGCAGATAGGTGTTTGATGCTTGTCCTGTACTATCATTCATAGATTTGGAAATTTCTTTTTCTGTTTTTCTTGATGAAAGTAATTTGATAAAACTCAATAGGATGCAGATCTTTTACACTAGCAGGCTATAAGGTAGA
This sequence comes from Papaver somniferum, assembly GCF_003573695.1. Classification (NCBI taxonomy): domain Eukaryota; kingdom Viridiplantae; phylum Streptophyta; class Magnoliopsida; order Ranunculales; family Papaveraceae; genus Papaver; species Papaver somniferum. The sequence goes on along the minus strand of NC_039360.1, from coordinate 35,627,334 downwards.
TTTTACCGGTTCTGGAATCGATTTAGACGGAAAGCAGCTGAACCCATCAGGGAGGCTTGGATTATATCTTTAGTATCTGTTCATTTTGTACAAATTGCTACTCAGGGCAGTTGGCTTAGCGGTTTATTCTCGTTCTTGTCTATTTTCACAAAAAATTGCGTTGAGTTCTTATGGTTTCGTTGGATTAGTTTATTGTAAGTACTATAATGGTTAAAATGGTATGCTATTTTCTACAGTTATGGTCTCTAAAGTTCAACAAGAAACCGAATTATTTCGGTGTTGTGGGAGTTCAAAAGAAGAAAAGGCAATCCCCGAAGATGATAAGGTCAATATTGGATAATAGAATGCTGAACATTGGTACTGCTGATGAAGGATCGACAAAACCTGTGAGGTTTCTTTTGGAGACATTGTTTGCACAGACACAAAAGCTGGAAGAACAGATAAGCAGAGCTTCCAGCACTACTGAGGGGATTGATTTAGGGCTTACTCTTGAAAATGTGGAATCAGACCTTCAAGCTGCCTTAGCAGTATTACTAAACAAGGAAGAAGATCTCAAGAAAACTGAGAGTATGTTGCTGTTGGAAGATGAAGAAGTTAATCGGGCAAAAGAAGAGTTGGAACGTCAAGAAGAAGAAATTGCTGCAGCTCGGTCGAAACAGGAAAAAATTGAAGAGGACTTGAAGCGGGCTAATATCAATCTAGCCTCTCAAGCCAGGCAAATAGAAGATCTTAAACTTACAGTCAAGGAGAAGGACCGACATCTTAGTGCTGCAAAATCTGCACTCTCTTTGAAGGAAGACGAACTCGATAAGATGAGAAATGAGTTAACTCAAAAGACTGAGGAGGTTACATTGATGGGTTCAGAATTGAACTCCAGGATTCAGCTCCTAAATGAGGCTACTGAGGTAATCAAGAGACAAGGGCTCGAGGTCCAACAACTTCACAACATAGTTAATGCAAAGAAACTTGAGCTACAAGAGTCGATTAAGATGAGGGAACTTGAGAGAGGGAGACTGGAACTTGCGGAAGAACATTTACAAAAGCGGACTGTGGAGTGGTTATCAGCAAAAGAAGAACTAAAATTCCTGGCGGAAAATGCACACAGAAATTTGGCCGAAGCTAATGAAACTTTTGAAGATTTCAAGAGGGTGAGGAAGCTTCTTGTGAATGTGAAATCTCAGCTAGTTTCTTCCCAGAAGTCTTTGGCATCTTCCCGGCAGAAAATGGAAGAGCATGGGAACCAACTTGAAAACCAATTGGAAGAATTGAAGAAACAAAAGAGTTTTATGATATCTTACTTGAAGAATTTGGAAAATGCACAAGTTGAGGTAGAGAGCGAGCGAGCAGGTATTGACCTTGCAAAGAATCGAAATAAGGAGGTAAAACGGGACTTGAATCTGGACGAGGAGTTGATAACACAGTTACAAGAGGAGTTGAATAAAGAGAGGTCCTCTCTTGAATTGGCAAACCAGGAGATTATTTCCATTCAGACTAAGCTAGAAAAAAGTACTTCTGAATTTGAAGAGACGCAAAATCTCCTTAGTGTTAAAGAGTCAGAACTAGTGGAGACCAGGCTTCAACTTCAGCATCTAAAATCTGAGTGGACTTCCAGCCAACTTATTTTACAAGAGAGGGATACTGATCTTCTCCATGCACGGCAAAACTTGGAGGAACTAAATCTTGATATTGCAGAATTGAAGAGGCTCTTGACCAGCAGAGAGGAACAGCTTATTCAAGCCAGGACGGAGTTACAGGATAAAGATAAGGAAGTTGATGCCATACAATCTGAACTCAATGACACAAAGCTGAATTACTCAGAAGCTGCTAGTGTTGTGAAAAGGATCACTGACTTAACAAACAAGTTGGTTCTTTCTATGAAGGAAGATGAAGAAGGATATGATGGTTCAGCAAGCTTTCCATTAAAAGAGGAAATCCAATTGTCAGGGATGGATCATTTACTACTAAACGCAATTGAGAAACCAATACAGATTTCCAGAAGGGAGATGAAGCAGTTGGAAACTGAGCTTGAGATGACAAAGGAAAGTTTGAGAGAGAAAGAAATGGAGGTTCTCGCTTCGCAGAGGGCTTTGCTTGTAAAGGATGAGAAGCTGAAAACAGTTATTAACAGACTGGATGACAAGGAAGGGGAGCTGAGCAGGATGAAGGAAGAAATGGTGGACGATGCTAATGGCCTGAGGAAACTGTATGAGCTTGCACAGGAGAAAATTGGGGACAAAACCATAGGGGACCTAGCAATTGAGAGGCTTCAGCTTGAAGCAGCCCAGCTAGAGGTGGAAACTGCAACTACCGCGCTTCAAAAGCTTGCTGACATGAGTGGTGAGCTACTGGACAAAGCTAACAGTACTGCACAGGCAAACATTGATGACATCTTCCCGGAAGTATTACTTGTTCAAGAGAGGGAAATGCGTCTCTCAGAAGCAGAATATGAAATCGCCCGACTCTCTGATTTGACTGAACAACTTGTGAAGGATGCAGGAATACTTGATGGTTCTACAAACTAGAAAGTAATATTACAGTTCTTGATCAGTCTTGTAGATATCTGACCGAACTTTTGTACTTAAAACTTAGGCAGGCAGGTGCAAAGAATTTTGCTCTTTGTTTTTTCTGTTATTTTTTATAGTGAAGCTCACTCATGATCCCTCCATGTTCCATAATTGAACAATTGGTTTTACCTCTGTACAGCATAGCATAGCAAAGCACATTTAAAAAGGGTTTATGGTTTTGAAAGACATCCATCTTACTACTGAGAAACATCAAAGTGAAAACGCAGTATTTACAGAAACCGAAATTTAACTGGAAAGGGGGAAACTGTATCACCATATATACACTGTAAAATTAGATCTTATGAGCAACCTATGCAGTAATATGTACTTGATCATACGGCTGCTCATTTTTTAAAGTAATTCTACTTCAGTATTTCTAGCGTAATTTGGACAATATATGGCAGCTAAAACGAACTACATTTCAGATTTCTCCAAGTAGGCTCGGCAAGCTAAGATTCTTAAGTTACTTGGACGGAATCATTCTCGAAAGAGAATATTAGTGACCTTCCAACCTTTCCCACCTGTCTGGGCATCCTGATTTTTCCCATCACCAACCTCCACTGGTATAGTCTGGTCCTTCTTCCTCTGATCCGTCTTCCTCTGGTCCATCTTCCTCTTTGATCTTCCAACTTTCCTTCCAACAAACATTCCCAATCTCATTGCAGTAAAAAGACCCAGGGAGAAAATAAGGGGCCTCACTGCCCAGTGGAAGGCCTCAAGATGCTGGTACTTCTTTACAACCCCAGTACATGTTTTGAACGACACTAATTCAACTTCAGCTGGATCAGCAAGGTGGGTTTTAAATGCTTCCTTAAAAACAAATCTTCCAGGGAACTTAACAACAAGACACCCATTTGGTAGAATCTGGGATATCCTTCCAGTGAAACATTCATTTCCCCGTTTCTCAGGCCACTCAAACCGAGGGCTCAATACATTCTCCTTCAGCTTTACAAACTGACCAACACAAAAAGATTCTGCCATTTGGAGCTCTGACGAATGACCCTTCCAAAGGGTTTCCACTCCTATAAATCCAACAGCCACTGTTCCATCTCTTTCGATGGAATGAAGAATCCCAATAGGTGAATGTTTTTTATTGTTTTCTTTCTTTAGACGAACCCAGTCTCCAGCTGCCAACCCAAGTGTTACCCTCTCTAGGGTTGATGAATGAATCCGTAAAGGATCGTGAATTCCATGGACTCTCACAAGAAGAAATCCATCGGTTTCTAAACCAACTACAGTTCCTTCCGGGACATTCATGTTTTCAACTTTGCATGAATTTGGTGGCTTACGAGAACGTACAGTGTCACGCATTTGGAGCTGATCCTTCGAGAGTAGCCACTCAGTATAACCAATCCCAGTTGCTTTATCTACTAGTGCCCTGTTTCCAAGACCAATCCAACTCACATCGTCGTAAACAGCATTCAGAGAGCTGCATAGACAAACCGAGTCAGCATATATTAGTTTGTTGGTTTTAGTAGCAACATCTGCAGATAAAAGTACATAATATGCTGCATACAGTACATTTGTGGAATGAGTTTGGTATGTGACGCGATAAGCTGGGAACTAGTTTATAAAGAAAGGGGTTCCATATTATCATAAACAGACTGCTGGTCACTAAATAGTCCATACTCACTATCAGATTCATTTTCTTCTTCAAAGAAGTATGTAAATATACTGACACGAGATGCATAATTCATAGCATTCCTCATAATCATAGGACATAGTATAAAACATGCAACTGTGCAGGAAACTCATTTGACAACATGATGCACATGAGCATAGACAAGACAAAACCATGGTACTGACACGTATTTTTTGGTAACAGGAGAGAGAGAGCAAAAACGAAACAAGGTAACAATTATATAACACACGTGGAGCGATATACCACTAAAGACCTATTGCTCTGGTATCATCTGTTGTCCTCTCCACCCAGAAAATTGCAATACCACTAAGGTAGAATCACTAAGGTAGAATCAATGTCTACCGCTATAATGAGATTAACAAAGCCCAAGTGGACAAATATAAGTAGGAAGATTGAACCAAATCAAACAACTACATCAACCTATAAGTAGGAAGGTACCCTTATAGATCTTATTACGTCCTCTAAAGTAAAGGTCTATGACATCATCATGAATGAAATTAGCAACAAAAACAACAAATGTTCTAAGACACATAAAAAAGAGTCGGATCTATGAGAAACTTCTGCACTTGTTTAGAGACTCTATGAAAGAAAAGACTAAAGGTGAAATTTACCTTTTGAAAGCTTCTAGCAAATTGACCATCAAGGGGCGTTTCCTGAAGTCATACTCAAAGCAACCACGGAGAACATTTTCCAGTGCAGGAGGTAAACCAATAGGAAGATGTGGTTTTTCTTGCTTTATGACGACTGACCGAAAGATTTCCTCCACCGATCTCCCACACCAAGGTTGAACTCCACTCACCATCTCCACAATGCTGCATCCAAACCCCCATGAATCCGTCTCAAAAGATATTGGACCTCTAACATCTGGCTCCCATTGTTCAGGAGCCATGTAATTTGGAGTTCCAAGCCTTAAAGCTATATCTGGAGTGGGAAGAGGAACACCAAGCAGCAGTGATGGGATCCCCATATCTCCAAGAAATACTTGGTCATTTTCATTTAAAAGGAAGTTACACGGCTTGAGATTAAGAACAAGGATTCCTTTCAAGTGAAGTTCTCGAATCCCTTGAGCCAATTCAATCCCATACCTGTTGACACCAAAATAAACTGAGGATATAAAAACTGATATGACTGTCTAAAACTTAAATGTAAAGAAAAGGTTTGAGACAGATTTTGCCCACATCACCTCAAAACATCGGGTAATGGAAGTTTGCCCCCTTTAAGACGTGCCATTCTGTCTCCAACAGATCCCTCATAAAACTTCATGACAATGCAAATCTAGGAGTACATCACAAGCCACAATGAATGACAATAAATAAGATGTTAAGCTCAACGAACACATGTTTGCACTCATGAAAACATATATAAAACCGGGAACAACAAAAACTAATGTGAACAAACTTGACTACCTTCCCATTAGTGATTGAGATACCATGAAGCATACAAACACTTTGTATCCCTTGGTAAGTAGAGAATAGATTCTGAAACCTATTCACTACAGTCTGCATGTGATCTTCCTTGACAGGATGAAGCATTTTGACAGCAACTTCATGATGCTCATCATAATCTTCAGTTAAACGATGATGAGTCGCTAACCAAACATCACCAAATGGACCACGCCCAATCCTATGCTTAAGTTTCAATGCAGAAGAATCAATCCATGGACTGCTAATCCGATTTGGTGCTGTTGCTACTACAGTCTTTAAATTCTCTGGGTCTCCCTCAAATAGTTCAAATTCAAAAGCATCAGAAGCTGAATTGGAATTGTTAGACATTGTTCCTGGTGGTTCCTGCCAAAAATAGAAACCCATACAAAGTTTTGATCTTTCATATACAAAAGCAAATTCTAAAGGAAACCCAGTTTGATCATAACACTAATTCAAGTCAAACACCAAAAATCATACCAATTATTCACTGAATTATTCCTAATTAATTCTTAGGAAAAAAATGTAAGCAAATATGGAAAAGACCCAAATTTCATCATACTTACAGTAAAAGGGGGGAGAATCTGTATAAAGAGATGGAGTATGAGCAAAGAATTGAAGAAGAAGAACCAGTGTAAGAAGAAGACTTGTCAGGCAGAATTATGAGATGTCAACAAATTCAAAGTGAAAGCTAAAAGCTTATAATAACCACCACCACCATCTTTAGTGATTAAAGCACCTGCAACAAAGAAAAAGAAGAAGAATCAAATAGTGAAAAAAAAACAAGTACAAATAAGAAGAAGAGAACAAAGGATTCAGAAAAGGGACCTGGGGAAGAAGAAGAAGAATAAAGAGAAAACAAAAGAACAGTCTTTAGTATACAGACACAAACCCGTGTCTTTGGAAAACTGAATGATTTAGTACTAAAATTTGATTATTATGATGGATGAAGTTTTGGATTGTCTCTGGTTAGACAGAAGAGGGAAGAAATCTGCAGTAATATGACGTGGGAGTCTAAAAGTCAAGGTCTGTAAAACGGTTTCTGAGAGCTATGGCCGTTTTGAGAGTCAGATAAAAAATAAAAACGATTGACTGAACAGTTCTGAATAACAATGTGCATAAAAATATTGAATGGGTAGAAGAAGTAAAAGAGAAGAAAAGACCTACCGGAAACCAAAAGAACAAGCTCCGATGAGAAAGAATTAGGGTATCGGCAAAAATAATATAACCAGACAAGTTTTATCCGGTTATCTCACACTGATCTGATTTTTTTTTTTAACTTTTTTTTTTTTTTTTTTTTATGCAGCACAACTGAGCCAAACTCCTCTAAGCAAATCTAACTAGCCGGACTATTTACTGTTGTGCTACCGTTAAAACGTCCAACAATTGAGACAGTCAGATTGTCGTATTGGAATGAGAAGATGTCGTACACCCCACAATTTGGAAGGTATTTAAACCCCATACTGCAACAATTCTCCAGATCGTCCATTTCTGTACAAGTCAATGATAAAGAAGTTGACATTGTGAAACAACGGCCAGATGATGGTTGCTTACTTGCATCATCTAACACATTACATGGCGATAGAGTACCTGAAGTAACACCAAATTAAATAAGACACGAGTACAAAGGAGAGAAAGACAAAAGACACACACAGCTGATCCACGAAGGCTATTCATAGCCTGCAAGCTGCAATGCATGGCAAGTGAAGAAACCAACTCGACACGTGGCTGCCCACATGGCCACCTATAATTAGACATAGAGTCAGGGTCAAAGGGAAAAATGAATTTTGAAGCCGAAAATTTTGAGTATATATTAAGCTTGAGAGCCGGCCGACAGGTAGGCCACTGTCAACCTCTGTCACGGGCTTTGCTCCATCCCTGCTCACGATTCACGGGCTTTGCTCCATCCCTGCTCACGATTAGAGCTGCATATGAGTCGGTACAGTCAGGATTTTCTAGGAATCCGGTAGCTGTACCTCATGTAGACCGGTTCTCTATTTTGAGTACCTGTACCTATACCGGTAACACAAATTCGGGACCAGATTTTTATCTGTAATTTTGGTTCACATAGATAATATCTTCTTCTTTCACTGTCAGTCTAGTAATGAAGACCAAAAATACAAGATATGCAACATAATTTTCTCTTAATCTATTTGTTCTTAATAAATCATATGTTCTTAAAAAAAGATTGCAAAATTGAATCCATTTGCACATCTAATTAATAACACACAACTATTCAATTTGTGCAATACCAACAACATTAAACAATACCCTTATGCAACTCATCAATTTGTGCACCTTCTGGTAGCAATTTTACATGAACAACTACTATAGTACATCAATACACAGAATTTCACTTGTTCAATTTCATTTCTCTATCAAGAACTGTCAATACCAGAGCTTCAATTTCACTTCTTCAATTACATGATCAACTACTATAGTCGAATACAAATACAAATATCCCAGAAATAGAATCAAAAACCTAACATGAGATTAGAGATGGTGAAGAAGAAGAAGAAGTGATCATAGATTCATAGATCTAAAATCAAACCTAACTCAGAGACTCGTTGGAACTGAATGGCCTACTCTTAATCAGATTCAAATATACAATTAAACAATTTAAATAGACATGCAATTAATTGAAAAACCCCTAAATCAGATGAATGAATCGAAGAAGAAGAAGAAGTAAGTAAGTAACTGATTTCTTCGTTGATGGAACCTGGTAGGTGGTGGTGGTGGTGAAGAAGGTGGTGGTGGTAGTGATGAAGAAGATTAGTGAACCACAAATTAGTTGAGAGAAAACAAGAATCGTGTTGCGGATGTTGAGACTGAAAAGAAGAAGACGATACTAAGCGAAATGAATAGAACAGATGAGAAGTCGATAGATTATACTTAGGATTGGCGGCTAAGATTGATATATCTGGATGGTTAATATTCACCGGGTTTTTTGGTCTGGTGCCTCCGGGAATTAACTAAGAACCGGTACATGTACTCACTCCTACACCGTTTCTGCTTTTGATTATCGTTCCATGTACCGGCTACTCCGGTTCCGGACCATTTTTTTCGGTTCCTGACTGGTACATGTAATATGGACAGGGTCTTGTGCAGCTCTACTCATGATTGTATATAGTTGTGTGTGCTCGAGTAAATGTCGTCCTTGATCAAAATAGCGCAGTATATGAGTCATGTGAAAGAATCGTGACCCCATAATGATGGAACGATCACCCCAAAGAATAAACTATTTTATGAACCAAGTTTTGAAAGATTTTGGTTGTTCGCCTGTAATTCATCATAACACTATAATATGTGAGGCCTATTAAATTTGTGTATAACAAAAACATCTCAACCAATATATCTGTTGAGTTGGATTTTCAATAATAACCTAGCTTTCAAATGTAGTAGATTTTATACATGATGCTTTGTGACAGACCGAAAAATTAAGACACTGTGCCAGTTGCGCGCAGGCTGTAATTCCTCGATGCACCACTATGATACTACTAATCAGGTCTTAAAATTAGGAAAACTCATGTTCATTTGACCTTGTAATCATGATGACTTAGTTTCCACAATGTTCCAACTTACCCTCGTTATGCGAAGGGTTTTAAGCCATTGAGGCTTGTGCCGATGCATTGTTTCATGCATGATTATCCTTTGAGTTTTTTTTAAGCATAGAACATGCTTTTGCGTATAGGTCATTGCAGGCTTATTTTTATTTTTTTTGATCAGAAGTGAGAATTTTATTCAAATGAGAAAGAATGTACAAACTACAAGAAGTAGTGAAAAGAAAAACAAAAGCACAGACTAGAGCTAAGCAAAAACTATGCCCAGTTGTTAAAAGTATGTGAAAATTTAAATGTATACGATTTCCAAAACCTGCAGTCCAAGTCAGCACAAGAGTTTTAACGTCCGTACACAAATATGCATCCTTTTTATAGACATACTTCTCTTAGAAGGTGCGACAGTTTCTTTCCCTCCAAAGAACCCACACCACAACTACTGGTATAAGGTCCCAAAAAAAGTTTCCATTAGAAGAGAGGAAATTGTTAGACCATGTTCTAGCCAGATTAATCATTGAGTCAGGGAAAACCCATGCCCATCCGTCAGTTGGCATAATAGAACACCAAATATTATAAGCAACCTTACCGTGAATGAAAATATGATCCCGCGATTCTGTACAATCCCCACAAATAATGCAAGAGCTATAGATATCGAACCCTTTTATCTGCATCATATCCTAAGAGTTTAGCTTACCATGAATTGCACACCGTAACAAAAAGTTCACCTTAGGAGGGATACCAGTAATCCAGACAAAATTGTGAGGAAAGTTATCTTCTCCAGATTCTCTGATCATCTCCGCATATAAAGATTTCACCATGAAAATCCCACTTGAAGCTAAAGGCCACCGTCTAGTGTCAGGTAGATCATCAAGTGCGGGTGGATTAGAGCCAATGATTTCCAAAAGAGCTGCCAGAGAGTTAGCTTCATCATGTGACAAGCATCTTTTAAAATCGAATTTCCAAGAACCATCCGCAGAAACATGTTCAACAATACTGGCATTCTTCAACCTATCCAAATTATACAAGCTCCTGAAAGAAGTCATAAAACTGAAATCTCCCTTCCATCTATCATGCCAGAAAGAAATAGTTGTGCCTGAGTGAACATTCAAAGAAATATTCTTTGTGACAAGAGCACTGCATTCAACTATAGTTCTCCAGCAAGATACACCATGTGGAGAAGTGACTGTATTAGGTATCCAAAAAGAGAAGTTAGGCCTGTACTTTTCAACCATAAGCTTATACCAAAGATGTGATTTTTCAATTCCAAATCTCCAACACCATTTAGCAAGGAGAGCTTGATTCATCAACCTGAGATTAATAACACCCAAACCATCTATTTCCTTGGCAGCCATAACCAATTTCTAATTAATCAAATGACAACACTTACTCCCAGAATTATTATGTTCTCAGAGGAAGTTTCTCATCTTCTTCTCTAATATATTAATAATGGAAATGGGAGCTTTAAAGAGAGGGAAGTAATAGATAGGCAGTGAACTAAGAATATGCTTTAAGAGTGCCAATTTGTCACCTTTTGAGAGTGAAATTTGATTCCAAAAAGAGAGTCTAGCATCAAATCTTTCAATGATTGGATTCCAGATAGTTTTGCTCCAAGAGGCATGCCCAGGTACAAGAAAGGTAATGTATCTCTTTTACAGCCAAAGTCATCAGCCCATTGTTGTAGTTCTGGAACTTTACCAATTGCAATAAGTCTTGTTTTGGAGGTATTAACCTTAAGACCTACAATGAACTCAAAGTAGTGAAGAATAGAGAATAAGTTTATAAGCTCTTCTTTTTTGTGATCCATAAATAGGATGGTATCATCATCATAATGCAAGTGATTCACCATCAATCCACCATCAATCACTGAGAAACCATTAAACGATTAAGATGAGCAGCTCTATCCAAATACCTAGAAAAATCTTCCATTGAAATATCGAAAAGTAAAGGAGAGAGTGGGCAACCTTGTCTAACTCCTCTTGTACTTTTGAAAAAACCAAAAGCTGAACCATTAATCAACATAGAGAATGTTGCAGTTGAGTAACAAAATCTAATCCACTTACACCATTTTTGGCTGAAACCCATCTTCTTCATCACAAACTCCAAATAACTCCAGTTAACCCTGCCAAAAGCTTTCTCAAGATCAATCTTGCAGACAATCCCAGACTTGCCAGATTTTATCCTTGAGTCCACCAATTCATTTGCAATTAAAGTACCATCAAAAATCTGCCTCCCTTCTATGTAAGCACATTGGACAAGAGAAATCATCTTAGACATGACAAGTTTTAACCTAGCAGCCAAAACCTTAGCAACAATTTTACAGGTGCTTATGAGTAAGCAAATAGGTCTGCAATCTTTAATAGATTCAACATGACTCTTTTTTGGAACAAGAGCAATAAAAGTATAATTATGTTTTACATCAATACTACCTGGTTCACAAAATTCTTGGATAGTTCCCATAATATCAGCTTTTAAGAAATTCCAGCACTTAGAAAAGAACATTAGTGGATAACCATTTGGACCTGGAGATTTTTCTTGACCAAAAGCTTTAACAGCATGAAGGACCTCATCTTTAGAGAAATTAGAATCTAGAATGTCAGACTCAAAATTATTGATAATTTCAAAATCAATATCTTGCAGTTCAGGTCTAATTACTTCCTCCTCCTTGAATAGGTTTTTATAAAAGTCCACAATGTGATGTTGCAGTTTAACTCTGTCATTTTCAAGATTACCATAAATGTACAATTGCCTTATCCTATTATGTCTCCTTCTGGCTGTTATTTTACTCATGAAAAAATGAGTATTCCTGTCACCCTCAGTCAGCCATTCTGAATTAGCTTTATCTTTCCAAGCCACCTCCTCCATCTGAGTAACTTTCTCAAATTCTACAGTGTGAAGGAATTTCTCATTAAGTGTCAGCAGACAAATCATCTTATTCAGCAATACTGTCAAGAGCTTGAATGTCAGAAAGAATTTGTTTCAACCTAGAAGTAGTATGCCCAAAAGTATCCTTGTTCCACTCCTTTAGATTTTCTTAAGAACCTTAAGCTTGCACCAAAGAACTGTGCTTGAACTACCTGCAAAATAAAAAGAAGACCACAACTCCTCTAACATGTTAATGAATCCATTCTCCAAGAACCACATAATCTCAAATCTAAAAGGGCTAGGTCCTTAAGAAGGATCAGAAATGTCAAGAAGTATAGGAATATGATCCGATATAGGTCTAGCTTTGGCTAATTGAGAGACAAAAGGTTAATGAGCTTCAAAAGAGGGAAAAGAGGAATCTGTCCAGTCTAGACATTACTGGATTTTCCTGACCATTAGACCAAGTAAATATTGCACCTTTGAGAGGAAGATCAATGAGATCATGACTTGAGATGAACTTGTTAAAACATTTCATACTCCATGAGATCTTAGTGCAACCCTTTTTTCAGTACACTTTGAAATTGTGTTGAAATCACCACCCAAACACCATGGCAGATTCCACATTCTGCAACTATTGTCAAGCTCTTTCCAAAAAACCTTTCTTTCATGTGGCTTATTAGATCCATAAACATTAGTAAGAACCCACTCAAATCCATTAGCTTTATTTTTACATAATATGGATAATGCGTAGTCACCAACTAGAGAGTCTACAACCTCAACAAATCTTTATTCCACAGGATAATCATTCCACCAAAGTTACCAAAGGACTGTTGAAAAGTCCAACCAAAACTTGCATTATGTACAGTGCATCATCTTAGTTTCCTGCAAGAGAATGATTGGAGCTTTGGTTAATTGTATCATCTTTTTAACTATGAGTCTTCAGTTTTGAGAGCACAATCCCCTAACATTCCAAGAAAGTATTTGTAGACTCATTGATAAACAGATGCAATCCCAGTTTTCTTACACCTTCTACTTTTATAACCCAAAGTGACAAGTTGTTCAGGATCAAAGTATAACCTTTTACATTCAGTCACTAATCTCTTAGATTCTTTAGAGAACGTACTTGGTGAACAAGCATCATCAGAAGTGACAAAAGCAGGTTCAAAGCCAGGAGGGTATATTGGTGTGTTACTTGTAGACTCATTATCAGAAACAACATCATCTAAGTACATAAGAAAAGTGTCTTGTAAACCTCCAAGTGCAGGTGACTGATCTTTTGGTTAATGTATGGAAGAACTTGGAACACCATCAAATGAGATTAATGTTTGAACTGCAAAATCCTTTCTTATAACCCTAGTTGAAGTTGTGATATCTTTTTTTTAATGACTGGACCCATTAGAGACATTTTTGTCATCAGAAAATTCACAGAGTGATTCGACAACAATTCAAAACTTGTAGTTAGTGTAACTCCAAGTTTGAATAACCTTTGGACTTCTGCAGTGACCCATTGTGGAATTGGATATAGAGAATGATGATTAATGATTGTAGTTGGAGTTAAATTGGATTTGGTGTTGAATGGCTGGATATAAGTGGTGGAGGGAGGAGGAGTGGGGAGGATAGGAGGTTGGCTTATGACTGGTGGTGGCAGAATGGGGATAGTGATTAAAGGGATGATAGATCTTGGAATGGGTTTAAGGATAGCGAAAAAAATTTGCTGGAAAGTACGAATGTATTTCTGGGGTGTTTTTGGTGGAGTGGAGAGGATAGGTGGTTCAGAGGAAAGTAACTCTGGGTATCTAGAATTGATATTCTAAATGTAGGAAGAACATCAATATCCATAGGCTCTAACATTCACTCAACAACAGAAGTATGCATCTCTGATTGCTTCTGCGTCCAGGTTTGAGTTGGATTTGTGTGCTTGTTTTTTTTCTTTTTGGACTTGGACTTTTTCCTTTTCCTGGAATTTTTCATTTTTGATTTTGAACCATGATGAGTTGTCTTACGTACAGCCGTTTCCCATAAATCTTGCTTATTCCGCAAGTCAGGTACCGCAGAATTTGCAGATATAGTTAAATCTTGAATAGATCCAACCAAATTGCGAGATTGAACCTGAAATTACCTTTCACAGCGCCGTGATTAATTGCAGAATCCATGAAGCTTGACTTTTGAGATGACCGATTCAAAGTTGTGAAATTTGAATTTTCAGACGGCAAAGGTTTAGAGTTTCGATAGCAAACCGGTGCTCTAGCAATGAAAATATTGGCATTGAATATGCCAGTCTCCGTCGCCAAAGAGATATCCCTGGTAATATGATTGATTCCCTTTGGATTCCTGATCTTCATCTTGATGGATGTAAGATCTTGTAACCTCAAAGACGCAGGATTAATCAATAAAACATCGCCACAAAGCTTTCCCAAAGAATGCATTACATCTGATGACCAATACTGAAACAGGATCCCAAAAATTTCAATGTTGAAAATTGTATATAGATTTGGACTAGCTTTCCATAAATGGTTGTTCCATCTAAACACATATAATTCCACATTTTCAAAAGAGAAAATGAAGTCATAAATAGTTGCAGAAGCTTCTTCACCATGAAAAATGGCTTGACAAGAATTGATAGGAAAAAGTGTTAATGGAAATTGATACTTAATTTGAGTCGGTAGAGCTTTACTGATTACACCACAAAAAGTAATAGGTATAGGTGAAGAACTAACAACAACATTTGCTCATTTTCCTAAAGACTGATTGCCCAGCTCCTTAATTTGAATGGATTGCTGAGAGGTTGTGAAGTGGAAAGATGCAGCCAACTTATCACAGTGAAAGGGAGTTTGCTTATTAGCACTAGGAGGGAATGGATTCGGAGTAGGGATTGGATATTTTGATGACAAAACTTGAGCATAAGATCTGTTGAGATTATTTTTTGCAGGCTGCACAAAAATTGATGAACTTAACTCCAGAATTTCTCCAAGTGTGGAGGCAAGGGAGAACCAACCTTCAAAACAGTCACTAGATGGAATATAGAAGGAAACAGGATCATCTTCGGGATTTGGTTTAGACAAGATAATTAGCAGGTAAAAGCCATTTTTGTTCGATTGTTTTTGAATCATGAACCAGATCTTGTTAACCTCATGTTTCCAAGTATTCCTACACGTATCTCCGTTCTTAGCCGCCTCAAAAACTATGTTGTGTAGATGTCTGGCAAGAGGTAAAAGGAAAACACCTTGAGTTGATCCATTTGAAAAGAACTCAGTCAAGGTAATGGGAGAAGATGGAATGTGTTTTTTGAAAGTAAATCTGAATAAATTTCGTTCAATCTTTGAGTAACGGTGTATATGAAGCATGATTAAGAAGGAAACCTAATGAGAACTAAATAAAATCTAAGGATATAAGAATTCTAATGGGATCTAGTTCCTAAAAGTTTGAAAAAATGCAGTGTTCAGAGAATGGAGATGGAGAGCGACGAGAGAGAAAACATTTTTCTTTCTTAGCTTAGGCATTGCTGAAAGCATGCACTTGTCTTGCTCGTGCTAAGGGTGCATCAATCAGGTTCGCGTCGTACTTTCCTTGAGCTTATACAAGCTCCGTTACTTACATACCGATGTAACTTACTTTTATGGCCATGCTCATGCCTACGTCGAACGCCTTGATAGGAAGTATGAGTATCCAAGGAATGGAATGCAACTTGCCTCATCAAGTTTGGCCATAATCATCTCTTGCATCGCAATACCGATCCAGGTGATATGAGAGGCTAATATGCCGCAATCATCTCTCAATTAGATGATATGAGTGACAAAATGATGGACCGGAAATCCTGCAACTCATTATGGCTGCCTACATACCCCTCCCTACTCTAAAGGGATCAAGCATTGACCATAGTTCATCCTCGAAGGGACAAAAAACTTAAGACAACTCGTTTGCAAGGTTGTGGACAAGCAATAATGATAGTGGCCTAGTCCATGTAGGTCGTTCCGTCAAAATGCACAGAGGTTACACATAACTGAGTCTGTTGCATGGCATAGTGATGCCCATGCTTAATATGCTCCATTAGAAAGGCTACATAGCTATAAATGAGGCCTAAGCATAATTTATGCTCTTCCGAAAATATTCTCAAGATATGAAATAAGTACCTAATTTGGTTTTTGATATTTCCAACTAATATCCAACCTGTAATTGCAGAATCTCTCATTAGAAAATACTTAACATTAGTTCAGCACTTAACTAATATAACTTTTTAAGAGATATGTTCTGATTGCTGGAAAATCAAAAACATACAATCGAAAATATTTTTAAAATATTCTCAATATTTCGGTTTGGGATCAACTTGAGTATCAAGGAATTTCTTTGATCAATAAAAGGTAGACCAAAACTTGACGCCAGCTGGTTCAAATCCTTAGCTGTGGAAGACAACGAGAATCTTGAAAAACCTTTTGTTAGGAATGAAATTTTGGCGGCTATAAAAGATCTAGGACAAGAGAAAGCTCCTGGAGTTGATGGGATTTCATTACTTTCTTACAAGAAATGTTGGAGTTTCATAAAATAGGAAATAATGCTTATGTTTGAGGAATTTCATTCGCAACATTTATTCCATGTTGCCATAAATCGTATATTGGTTACTCTTATTCCTAAGAAGAATCAAGTGGAGTCAATAAAACATAATCGACCAATTTGTCTTCTTACAGGTTTTTATAAGATCTTCTCGAAAGTTTATCCAACAACCTCAGAAGGGTTATGGGTAAACTTGTTTACAATACCAACCTACTTTCTTAAAAGAAAGATAAATTACCGATGGTGTTTTGATTGAAAATGGGATTCTTGACTCAAGGCTGATATCAAATATCTAGGGTGGTGATGAAGTCAGATATGGAAAAGCGTTCGACAACATAAATTGGGGTTACCTCGAGTCATGGTTAGAAGCAATGGTTTTGGTTGGAAATAGAGGAAATAGGTATTTTATATTGTTTCTACTTCGATAAAGCATTACTTCTATACAATAATAGGTTTGGGATCAAGAGAATTTATTATTCTAAAGAGATATTATATTATCGATAATATTATAAATTATTATTTTAGAGTTAAGTAATATATTACTGTTTTAAATAGTAATTCCTAATATGGAGGTTTAATAATAGTTATAGATTATAAGTATTATATCGACTAATTTTATAAAAATTATTATACTATTGACTAATTAAAATACAAATACGAACACCCCAATTATCGTTGAGACTTTAACACTTCTTGTTGCAATATAACGACGTGACTTTGGGTCAGTGTACTACGAATTATTAGAATGACATAAAACTTGTTTTCAATTTTAAAGAAAAACAAACCAATATTGAATCATATTTTGAGAAAATTTAATATGTATGAAAAAATTTATTTTTTAGTAGCATTATTATTTTATATTCGGACCTACTAATACTTAACGTGAACTTTTCAAATGTCTTATTTTATGATTTTATCGAATTTATTATTTTAACACTAACGGCCCGAGCCGGGACTAAGAAATTTTATTATGTTAATGAGAATATTATATTATCGAGTATTATTTTAAAGAAATTATATTGGATAAACAACAAAAAAATAAGAAAGTGTAATGAAGTTGCCTTAGTCATATGGAGACATTTGGTGCGCGTCAAAGCCTCCTTCAAGGTTTTCGAACCATTAGCAGCACCCATACAAATACTATAAAAATATGATCATATGGATGATTCAAAACAAGGAGTTGAGTTAATTTGGTGAGAGGATTGAAAAATCAGAGAGTGAATTCAAAACTCATTCAACTGAATGCACCTCTTTATTTTTCAAAAAGAAATGCATCCCTTTAGAATTTGAGCAGTTTGACTAACATAAGAAATAAAGACGCATTGGACATGAAAAATTAGGAAAGTTCTTAGTTTTGGGAAACTCGATGATGTTAGGAGAAGAAAAATAACGACCTGCACCAATTGTGAGCTGAAATATCACTCACCATTTTAATTTTGTAATGAAGAGTCTCTTTCAAAAGAAATGGGTGATGCAAAAATCATTAAAAACTCATGCATGGTGAAACGTCCAAATAAATGTTCTATTGACGTGATTATTATTCTCAAATTAGATATTGTGTTTGCTCTCTATATTCAGGAAAACATATTTTTTGGGTGCAAAACATGAAGAATCTTCGAATACAAAATGAGAAAATCTACCATAAATATCCAAGACACATCTCTTTCATCTAAATGTTATAAGAACATCTTTCATCCATATGCATCAAATCATGAAGCTTTTAACAATTAGAAGTTTTATAGAAGTCAATATTTGTTCTAAAGGTGAGTTACTTTGTACTTGAAATGCATCACATCTGTTATGATCACAATATAATTATCTTTAAAAATATATAGAAATCTCAATCTACTTATCCCGACAAATATTCAAATCCATTAATATCCGGTAAATATTTTTCGTTGAGTTTTGATAATGAATAAAATGGAGTGACATACATTATTGATTGAGTCAGGGGTTTATATGTTTAATTATAATTTTGACTTGATTTGAAGTATGAAACAACTACGATTTCGTTGCCTATTGCAAATGGTCACTTCTTCCACAGTAATAGGCGATTTGTGTTTCTTCATTCATGACTGTATTTGGTTGAATTCTCTATTAACGGGTTTTTTTTTATGTTTTTCTTTTTTTAACGAAATATTTACCCTGATAGGTAAATGTCTCAGATTTTTGATGAATTGTATTTCGTTTATAATCCATTTCTCACAAGCTTTGTAAGGATTTTTATTTAGGCTATGTTATGGAGTAAGGTTCTGGAAAAAAAAATATATATTACTTATTTGTGTTTAAAGATAATGTACATGTTTTGTTTTTCTTCGCAATGTATATTTTCCATTTATTCTGGCTAATTAAAACTCTCTTATTTTCTCCCTATATGTATAACCTGCTAAGTTTGATTGGATGTTTTGGCTTTTGCAGGTTCCAAGACGCTGCAATATTTGTGTGAGAAAGTCCAAAATGGTGAAACTTTTGTTTACCAGTCTATTTGCAACAAACTATTACAGGAACTTCAAAATGGAGTTTCTTCTTTTTAATTTGTTACTTTTTTTTGAAGCATATTAGTGTTGTTGGTTCGTAGGTAATTATTTTCTCTAATGTATTATTAGAGAAAGTATATTCTGAATTAAAATGAAATAAGTATGACTAACTTCTTTTTTTGATTTTCTCAATTGGTGATACCAAGATTTGATTTCGTATGATTTGAATATCATTGTCTACTGTGTGGAACTAATACAGAGTAGAGTAAAAATAAATGAAGATATAAATTTTGGATAGAAATCTCATATCATTTTGAAAAATGAATTATTTGTATTATTTTAAAACATGAGTTATCTGTATTTTCTTTCCATCAGTTTCTTTTCATTAAAGGAATATTGAGTTGCATACCCACCTCCATCCAATAACATTAAAGAATATAGAAGGTCATCAGATGCTTCAAGCACTCAGCATGGCCCTTGATAGATAAATTAAATTTTCCGATCTTGTCTACGTATAAAGAGTCCGCACCAGCTTGAAGTATAATTTCTTCAGGATCAAATACCCGGATGACTTCACCAATTACCATAAGAAACAAATTTAAGAAGCTTGTATCATCGATACCATTATTTAGAGGAATTTTGAGAGAATAGTATTTTCCTCCTTCCGCGCCCACATCATCCTTACCCCATGTGCCATGGAAGAAGGTCGTTTCCTCATCCGCGTCCATCCTATACTTGTGGAATGAGATCGTCAACACCCAGTCGGTTGCGTATAATGCCTCTTCTACTCCATCTCCATCGATGTACAACACACGCTGCAATACATAAGATACAATCACTTCATAATAATCTTAAATTCTTTTAACACTCTAGAATTTTCAAACAATACATTAAGTAAGGGCTCGTAATCTCACAGAGATACGAAGTAAACAAAATGTCGTTGATTGAGGAAGGAAAGAAGAAATGTAAGCTTCACACTGATCTTTCTATCTCATATTAGTCAAATAATCGCTTACTCCAACTTAAAATAACAATTATCTTTTTAAAAACTTCATCAGCAAGACAAGTAAACCCGAAAAAAATAGCAAAAATAATCGCTTACTCCAACTTAAACGTGAACCAAACAAAAAAAAAAACGATAACAAGCTTATTGTTTCTTCAAAAAGTCATCACAAAACCAACTACACTCTGAAAAATCAGAAGTTTCTCCAAAATATTATCTACAATGTGACTTCTATAAAATAATAGGTTTGGGACCAAGAGAATTTATTATTTTAAAGAGATATTATATTATGAATAATATATTATTTAGAGTTAGGTAATAAATTATTGTTTTAAAGAGTAATTTCTAGTTTGGAGGTTCAATAATAATTATAGATTATAAGTACTATATCGACTAATTTATAAAAAATAGTATACTTTTGACTAATTACAATTAAGAATACGAACTCTCCAAATATCGATCACACTTAAACAGTTCTTGTTGCAATATAAAGACGTGATTTTGGGTCAATGAAAATTATTAGAATGACATAAAACTTGATTTTAATTATTAGAATGACATACAACTTGACATACGAATTATTAGAATGACATATTTTGAGAAAATTTAATATGTATGAAATTTGTTTTTATTTTTTATTAGCATTATTATTTTATAAATTAATTTGGGGCCTACTAATGCTTAACGTGAACTTTTGAAATGTATTATTTTATGATTTTATCGAATTTATTATTTTAACACTAAGACCCCGAGTCTGGACCAGGAAATTTTATTATGTTAACAAGAATATTATATTAACGAGTATTATTTTAAAAAAGCTATATTGTATATCCATTATGATCAATGAAGCTCCTTTTGGTAACATTAAGTTGTCGAAAGGAGTTTGACAAGGAAATTTATTGTCTCTATTACTCTTTATCCTAGCAATGGAAGGACTCTCTGTTAAAGCATTGCTCGGTCGAACTCGCATGATTTGCTATCTCAAGCATGTTTGTCAATGTTAGTGATCAAAACTATAAGTATTGATTTCTAGCCTATTTATAGATGTCTCGGACTAGGACATAGATAGTGTAGTTGAGCTTAGATCTCTCAACGTTCATCATTTGAAGACGAAGAACTACTAAGGGGATCTTTTGGAACTTCATCAACAAAAGGTATGTGGAGATTTAAACTCATCTATCACTTAGAAAGTCTCTTTCTTTTCTATCTCCTATATTGAGACATAAGTCGTGTTAGGATATAGTTTTCTATTATACACATTTGATATTTCGAGCTGAGTTCATCCCGCTTATATATTTATCGAAATATGTGTTGGAAATATTTCGCTTTAGCCATGTTCATCTTACATTCGTGATGAAAGTCCGAATAAGATCATATGAAAATTGTCGAGTTACATCTAACATGGTTTCTGTGAAACAATCATTTGATGTTGCCTTGGAATGTTTCATTATGATAATTTCAATAACTTGAGATCGCTTTAACGAAAAATAGTTTGTGAACAACAACTATATAACGTCCTCTAAGAAAGTTTGAATGGTTGATATTAAGAGTTGATGAGATAATCATCCTTGGATATAAGCATATATAGTGTGTGCGCACATTAGTGTATAAATCCATAAATCGGGAACCAAATGTATGCATATGTGTGTATAGAAAATTGGTGAAGGGGACAAGATAAGTATGCGTACTCGTACGCATACTGATATAAGTTTTCGAACCGAAAGTAACTTCTGGTTTAGAAATTACAAACTCCTAAACTAGTCACTTTAAGTATGCATACCCATACGCATACTGGTAGGAGTCTTCGAAATGAAAATATCTGTTGATTTTGGTAATTACAAACTCCTAAACTGGTCACCTTAAGTGTGCGTACCCGTACGCATACTGGTGGAAGTTTTCCAACTGAAAATTTCTGCTGAGTTTGGAAACTTGACAAACTCAAATCCGGTTTCTTAAGTACGCATACCCGTACGCATACTTAAGCTGGTTATTTTGTTAAATCGGTCAGTTCATGAACTTAAACATTTAAATCTTAAGGAATGGAATCTTTGCAAACCGTGGCTATAATGTTCATGATTGATTCAAGTGAATCAAACCGATTTGATTTCGGTTGTATCTTCTATGCAATTAAACAACTCTTTAACTAGTTTCATTTGAGTCATTTGAACTAGTTATGGATAAGATGAATAAGGTTAATATGAGAGTAACCATGTGGCTAACCTCGGTTAACTATTTGATGAGCCAACATGAGTGTACACATTTGGGTACAGTTCATAAACCTAAATGAGGGTACATTTAATTTGTGTGTAACAAGCTAAGTTCGATCTAACGGTTGAAAGATATTAGCTTGGTTGAATCAAGTTTTTCATCTAGCAATGATTATTGAATGCTTTGTTACCAAGATAACTTGGATTGCAAACTCTGATTTGAAAACTATATAAAGGAGAACTCTAACAATTGGGAAACCTAATCTCCAAACCTCCTGTGTGATACTAGTTGTATAGATAGAGTCGATTCTCCTTTAACCTTAGGTTTCTTCTCGAGACCCCGTAGGTTAACGACTTGAAGACTTCATTGGGATTGTGAAGCCAGACCGATACTACTTCTCTTGTAGTTGTGTGATCTGATCTTGCTGTTTCTATTGTACGAGTACAATTGTAAAATTGGCTTGAGATTTATTTCTCGTATAGGAAAGATAGAAAAGTAGTCGCAAACAAACTTCGTCTCATTGTTTGTGATTCCACAATATCTAGTTTTGCCATCATACGATTATATTATTATGAGGTGATTGATAACACTAGGTTGTTCTTCGGGAATATAAGTCTGGTTTATCAATTGGTTCATGTTCACCTTGATTTATCAAAAGACGGCAAAAAAAAACTCTTGGGTATTTATGTGGGAGACAGATTTATTCATTCCTATAGACTTTTCTGTGTGAGACAGATTTGTTTATCAAGTCTTCGACTTTGGGTTGTAGCAACTCTTGGTTGTGGGTGAGATCAACTAAGGGAATCAAGTGCTTAGTATCCTGCTGGGATCAGAGACGTAAGGAGCGCAACTGTACATTGAATCAGTGTGAGATTGATTAGGGTTCAACTACAGTCCAGTCCGAAGTTAATTGGTAGTAGCCTAGCGTCTGTAGAGGCTTAATACAATGTGTTGTTCAAACTGGACTAGGTCCCGGGATTTTTCTGCATTTGCGGTTTCCTCGTTAACAAAATTCTGGCGTCCGTGTTATTTCTTTTGTGCATTATATTTTGTTATATAATTGAAATATCACAGATTGTGCGTTAAGATCAATCAATTAGAATATTCAACCTTTGGTTGTTGATTTACATTGATTGACACTTGAACATTGGTTTTTGATACCGTTCAAGTTTACTCCTCAATATTCAATCGGGCTCACAGATTTCTATTTGCTAATTGCGGATTGAATTGAAGAGTTAGAGATGAATACTCTTTGATATACTTTACTCTAGATTGAGTCTGACTGTCTAGTTGATTCTCTAGAAATTATATTGGAGTAAGTCCTCTTAGATTGACAAACGAATTGTTGGGTGTGGTTGTTAGACCCCCGCATTTTCACTCTCCATTAGTTTTTCTAAAGCTGAAGACAAAGAATTGATTAAATGCTTTAAATTCAACCAAACTCAAGCAATTAATCACCTCCAATATGCGGATGATACTATTGATTTCGTCGAAGCTGATTTTTTGTAAGTAAGTAACCTTTTCAAGCTTCTGAAATGGTTTGAAACAATTTCTGGTCTTAAAATTTACACGTCAAAAAGAAGACTTATTGGTATTGGAGATGTCCCTGATCTTCAGAATTGGGGAACCGAACTCAAATGCAATACAGATAAACTTCCTATTACATATCCGGGACTCCCTTTAGGTGCAAAAATCAAATCAAAACATGTATGAGACCCAATGGTTGAAATATTTGACAAAAGATTGTTCATGAAAAAGCGGGGGTCTAACAACCACACCCAATATTTCGCTTAGCTTTCTGTATGGACTAACTCCAATATACTTTCAAGAGAATCAACTATATAGTCAGACTCAATCTTAAGAAAAGTATATCAAAGAGTTATATCTCAATTTCTTAATTCAATCTGCAATTAAACAAATAGGAATTTGCGAGACCGATTGAATATAAGAAATAACTTGGACGGTATCAAAAACCAATATCCAAGGGTCAATCAATTTAATCAACAGCCAAGGGTTGGATTCACGATTGATTGAACTTGCGCACAACCTATGATATTTTAAATATATAAACAAATATAATGCGGTAAAATAACACAGACACCAAAAAATTTGTTAACGAGGAAACCGTAAATGCAGAAAAACCCCGGGACCTAGTCCAGATTTGAACACCACACTGTATTAATCCGCTACAGACACTAGCCTATTCCAAGTTAACTTCGGACTGGAATGTAGTTGATCCCTAACCAATCTCACGCTGATCAAGGTATAGTCGCGTTCCTTACGCCTATTGAACAACTCCAGATTTTGCGCACTTGATTCCCTTAGCTGATCTCACCCACAACTAAGAGTTTCTACGACCCCAAAGTCGAAGACTTGGTAAACCAATCTGTCTCACACAAAAAAGTCTATTGAATAGATAAATCTGTCTCCCACAGATAAACCTATGAGTTTTGTTCTGTCTTTTGATAAATCAAGGTGATCAGGAACCAATTGATATACCAGACTTATATTCCCGAAGAACAGCCTAGAAATATCAATCACCTCACAATAATCTTAATCTTATGGTAGAGAAACAAGATATTGTGGAATCACAAACGATGAGACGAAGATGTTTGTGACTATATTTTATCTTGCCTATCGGAGATTAAATCTCGAGAAAATCTTATAGAAGATAGTACTCAATCACGATAAGAAACAACAATATCAGAACACGCAACTACAGAGAATATTGTTGGATCTAGCTTCACAATCCCAATGAAGTCTTCAAGTCGTTAACCTACAAGATTTTGGAAAAACCTAAGGTTAAAGGAGAATCGATTCCAGTCGCAACTAGTATCACATAGGAGGTGTGGGGATTAGGTTACGCAGTTGCTAGAGTTCTCCTTTATAAGTCTTCAAATTATGGTTTCCAATCATTGTTACCTTGGTAACAAAGCATTCAATATTCGCCGTTAGATGAAAACCTGATTAGACTCAAGCTAATATCTTTCAACCGTTAGATCGAACTTCGATTGTTACTCACAAATGAAAAGTGACTTCATTTAGATATGAGTAACGTACCCAAATTTTACACTTTTGTTGGTTCAATAATAGTTAACCGAAGTTAGCCATATGAACACTTTCATATTAACCTCATTCATATTAACCATAACTAGTTCAAATGACTTAAATGAAACTAGTTCTAGAGTTGTTCAATTGTTTGTATTCTCATAGAAGTATACAAGACAAAATTGAAGCAAAATCGATTTTGATTTACTCGAATCAAGTCATGAACATTATAGCCACGGTTTGCAAAAGATTGCATTCCTTATTATATAAATGTATTAGTTCATGAACAAATCGATTTTAGAACATTATCCACTCAATTATACAAACGGGTACGCATACCTTAGTGGCCGGAAATTTGGGTTCGCTAGTAAGCAAACGGGTATGCATACCAAGAAACTCAGCAGAAATTCCCGGACCTGAACCTCACGCCAGTACGCGTACCGGTATGCGTACAAGGTTCCTGGAATTTCACTAAACCAACTAGTACGTATATGGGTATGCATACCATGGTTCCCGGACTTGGACTACATATATGCAAGTAAGCATACTATGCTTATATTCAATTGTTCTAAACTCTCATTTTAACCATTGAAACATTCTTGGAAGACGGCAATAGCTGTCTCACACAAACTATTAGCTTCAAAGAAATTTTCAAGTGATCGAATGATCAATACGAAACATTATGAGTCTACATCAAATGATTGTCTCACACAAAATATGTAAGATGTTACAAGGCGATTTTCACATGATCATCTTTTGACTTTCGTCAAGAATATAAGATGAACTTGGTTAAAGCGAAAGCTTACTAACACATATTTCGAGAAATATGTAAGCGACTTAAACTCAGCTCGAAATATCAAATGTGCATATATAATTGAAGTCTATATAGCTATACGACTTTTGTCTCAAATAGGAGATAGAGTAGATAGACTTTTGAGTGATAGATGAATTCAAGTCTCCCCATACCTTTTCTTGATGAAGTTCCACAAGCTCCCCTTAGTAGATCTTCGTCTTCTATCGATGAATACCATGAAGTCTGATGCTCAACTACACTTTAGATCCTAATCCGAGACTTAGCTATAAGTAGACTAGAAATCAAGACTTATAGTTTTGGCAACTAAACTTGGCAGACAAGCTTGAGATAGCGACGCTTGCGAGTTCGACCGAGCAGTTCTCTAACAATCTTCCCCTTTGTCAATTTTAGTAACAAAACTATCAATACATATGGATTACAAAATGAATAAACTTCGTAGCTCTCTATCCAAATGCTTGATTTCCTTGGTTCTTCAACATTACTCGAAATATTCGTCACTTCCAAGTACTCCAGTGATTCTGAACTTGTTCAACTCAGCATCATAGTTGTTGAAGACCCGTAGATATAACAATGAAATATTTGTAGTTGCTCTCAATCATTGTTATATAGTGTCATAGTATCATTACACGACATCAAAGTCCAATTGTATCACAACTTTGACAAAAATACTATGGTTATATGTATCACTCCCTCTTAGTGAATACTTCATCTCACATGAAAACCACTCCCCCTTACATAATGATCCGTAAACCATATGTATTTGTAGTCTGAACTACACATTAATTCTCCCCCATTTTGTCAATATAAATTGGCAAAGGTACGAAAACTAGTGGGATCCTAATGAAATTTTCATATAGATACTTCATGACCAAAAGAGAACATATCAACTTTGTTTCGATGATTTCACATAGCTGAAACTAGTGTATTTTGCACTCCCCATAAATATTTGGAAATTAAGAACAAGTTCAATTAAGAACTCTCCCCCATAAAATGTTATTCCCGAAAGAACAACAAGAGCGACCTTTCTTTCACAAGAAAATAAGAATTTATTTGGACATTAACAAATCACATGAAACATGAATTTGTATCCAAAATACTCAATTAAATTAACCACAAGAGAACCCATGATTAATTTAATCGGAAATGCTCACATAAGAGAACTTATGGAGCCGCACAGTACTTACACAAAGATGTGGATCAGGAAAAGACCAATACTGCGGAATATTCAAAGATTCATTCTATTTTGAAACAATATTTGCATAGAGACATGTAATAGAGTTAATCTTTGTAGACAAAAGTTCATCATATCTTCATCAATATTTGCATAATGACATAATAAGCTTAACTTTTTTTGTCAAAAGTTCATTCTATCTTTTATCAATAAAGACATATGGTAGACTTAACTTTTGAGAAAATATGGGACAATCATAGTTCACGGACGCAAACACACATATCCGATAACAAGTTGCAATATATAAAACCATAAAGATTAATACTGCAAAATCATCTTCCAAATAAACTTTATAATTTAAATAAATAAATCTAAAAACATTGCAAGATGAAAATCGTTGGAAATAACTATGTGTACTCACAATAATTGCTATTACAAACCCTAGTTATCCTTCTTAAAACACAAGAATAAATTATCATAAGAAGTTTTCTACACAAGATAAATAAGGGCCAAAGATATGATGTGGTCGGGTCACATACTTCAAGTATGTGGCCCCTCTTAGTTTTGTGACACCTATTACAACTAAAACCCCCCTCCAAATCCCTGTCAACATTTCACTTTTTGAGAAAAAGTAGGGAGTTAAGAAAAAGAATTAGTTACACGTTCTGGTATTTAATTGTTTTAAGACTTTATTTTCTTCTTTATAGTAAGTGTCACAAAACTAAGAGGGGTCTCATACTTGAAGTATGTGGCCCCACCACATCATAGCCGCACTGATAAATAAGACAAGAGAAATTAATCATCATCTTCATCATCGGAGATCATCAAAGTGGCTTGAATCTTATCCATATCTTTCTTGATTTTGGGAAACTTGGTAGCATTCACACAAAGTTGTTCTTGCACACATTTTACTTTAAAATTGATCTTACACACACCCTTGTGAATTTGATGAAGAAGACTGAAGGTGGTGGGATCACAAGAACCATCAAGGGTATCACATCTTTGTCTCTTGCTTGCATTATCCTTCATACATTTGAAGGTACAAGGACGAACAAGATTGGGAGTTCCAATTGAGTTGCCAAAAGGAGCAATGGAATGAGTGTGACAAATTCTCTCAATCAAACAAGGATAGCCTAACTTCTTGTTGGAAGATGTCATCGAAAGCATTTGAAGAATGATGAATCCACAAATGTCGAGACTTGGAGTACCCAATTCAAGGAAATAGACTAACTCCGCAAACTCACGACTTCACCGATAATTCTCAATTATGCAGGGACAAAGATTAGATATACCAAGTTTTACAAACGACATCAAGGCGAAGCTAAGATAACTAGTAGGAAATTTTTCTTCAATCCAATTAACACTCTTAACACAAAGACCATTAGAAATGGTTTCATAGGATGGTCTTGGAAGGCGAAAAATTGCCAAAGGGATTTTAGTAATCTTTGAAATCAACTCTCTATTAACAAGAATCCTTTCTCTATTTATCATGGTCTTGAATTCCATGTCCTCAGGATCAACATCATGGATGTTAGCATAGAATATTCTTGTAAGAGTATCAAAACCTTCACCAAGACCATTAAAGATGTTTCCAAGATTAAATTTTTCAAAACAAGCCAAATCTTCTTTATGACTACTAACCAAATCCAATTTGTTTTCTAGAGTAAAACCACTAGAAGAAATCCTTTCAAAGATCTCACTACTATAATCATTGATAAACCTAATTCTAATAGAATCTTGATTTTGAGGTATAGTCATGCTAGAGGATGATGAATCCAAAGTTTTTGAAGTCTTCTTTGAACCCTTTAAATTTCTCATGAGACCTAGAAATTGAGAGTACAAGAAGAAGGAAGAACTTACTTGATTTTCTCCTTGAAGAGGGATAAAACCCTAAGTCACTTTTGAGTCTCCAAAGATGAACTTTAATGGAGATGATACATGAACCCTAGAAAAGTTCACGTACGCGGACAAGAGAAGGAAGAAGAAAGGTATGCGTACCATGCTTCTTATAAACCCAAAGATGGGCTTGGACCCATTCATGAACCGCGACCCACAAAAGGAAAGTAGGATTTATTAAGGCGTTCAACATCCAAGGTTCGCGCACTAACAGGATCTGTACCGTGCAGTAAAAGGATAGTAGAAAAAATACACTACTTTAATTAACATTGGGTAG
Source organism: Papaver somniferum (assembly GCF_003573695.1). Classification (NCBI taxonomy): domain Eukaryota; kingdom Viridiplantae; phylum Streptophyta; class Magnoliopsida; order Ranunculales; family Papaveraceae; genus Papaver; species Papaver somniferum. The sequence goes on along the minus strand of NC_039360.1, from coordinate 35,597,846 downwards.
AGAAAAAAACTTGTCAAGGAATTTTTCTCAAAGAAAAAAGATTAAAAATAAATTAACCCAAACACAAAAAATTATCAAATCATTACTTGCCCCATCTCAAGTTATATACAAATGGGGTAGATCCAAGCTTGTTACCAAGTGACAAGATATGCAGAGAGATCCTCATGCAAATTTTCCGGTTGATATTTGTGAAAAGTGAAAAAGCGGGGGTCTAACAACCACACCCAATATTTCACTTAGCAATCTGTATGGAATAACTCCAATATACTTTCAAGATAATCAACTAGACAGTCAGACTTCTTAAGAAAAGTATATCAAAGAGTTATATCTCAATTTCTCAATTCAATCTTCAATCAAACAAACAGGAATTTGCGATCCCGATTGAATATAAAAAATAACTTAGATGGTATCAAAAACCAATATCCAAGTGTCGATCAATTTAATGAACAACCAAAGTTTGGATTCACAATTGATTGAACTTACGCACAACCTGGGATATTTCAATTATATAAACAAATATAATGCGGAAAAGAAATAACACAGATACCAGAAATTTTGTTAATGAGGAAACCGCAAATACAGAAAAACCCAGGGACATAGTCCAGATTTGAACTCCACACTGTATTAAACTGCTACAGACACTAGCCTACTCCAAGTTAACTTCGGACTGAAATGTAGTTGATCCCTAACCAATCTCACACTAATCATGGTAAAATCGCGTTCCATATGCCTATTGAACCATGCCGGATTCTGCGCACTTGATTCCCTTAGATGATCTCACCCACAACTAAGAGTTGCTACGACCCAAAGTCGAAGACTTGATAAACCAATCTGTCTTACACAGAAAAGTCTATTGAATATATAAATCTGTCTCAAACAGATAAACCTATCAGTTTTGTTCCGTTTTTTGATAAATCAAGGTGAATAGGAACCAATTGATATACCGGGCTTATATTCCCTAAGAACATCCTAGATATATTAATCACCTCACAATAATCTTAATCGTATGGTAGCGAAACAAGATATTGTGGAATCACAAAAGATGAGACGAAGATGTTTGTGACTACTTTTTATCTTGCCTATCAGAGATTAAATCTCGAGCAAATCTTAAAGAAGCAACTACGGAGAAAATAATTGGGACTGGCTTCACAATCCCAATAAAGTCTTCTAGTCGTTAACCTATAGGGTTTTGGAAAAACCTAAGGTTAAAGGAGAATTGACTCTAGTCGCAACTAGTATCACACAGGAAGTGTGGTAATTAGGTTTCCCAGTTGTTAGAGTTCTCCTTTATATAATCTTCAAATCAGGGTTTGCAATCAATGTTACCTTGGTAACTGTTGAGTGGTGAATTTAGGTTTGAGGTTCTACCTGTAACACCCCGTGTTTTTAGCATGGCGCATGCAAAAGATGTGCCATGTCCCGAGATTGAAGCTTCATTAAAGATTCCTTTGCATAGTAAGATGCGTTTGTCCCGGATCCATTGTTGCATCATTTATGATGCATTATGCCATTTAGGTAGGCGGCTTTGAGCGTTGCAACGCAATCATTGTGCATCAGGACTTAGAGGGCTGGCGGAACGAGTAATACACAATCATTGTGCATGCGGCCAAAGAGGGATGCCCAAAGGAGTGTTGCGCAATCATTGCGATAAATAGTGAAGCAGGCATGTCAATATGGTGCCCTTTCCTACTTGTAGAAATATCAATAAGACATATATAGGGAGGGGTGGAGAGTTTCGAATGAACATAATCATTGCGATGTAAAGCAATCATTGCGAATGAACACAATCATTGCGATGAATAGTGAAGCAAGCATGTAAATCTCCTCCCCTTTTATAAGTTGTAGAAATGTCAATAAGGCATATATAGGGAGGGGTGGTGAGTTGAAGGTGCATATGCGTACTAGATACCAAGTAAGCTTCATAGCTTAGCCACAAGTGTATAAATGATGTCTAAGGCTCATTTATAATTGCCTAGCCTTGCGAAGAGGGCATTTGATGCTTAGGCATCACTATGCCATGTCGCGGACCCGATGATGCATAATCATTGTGCATCATGACGGAACGGCTATGCGGACTAGGTCATTACCTTTTTGGTAGGCCACATCCTTGCAAGTGAGTTTGCTTAAGTTCCTGTCCTTTCGTGGATGAACTACGGTCTGTGCTTGATCCCTTTAGAGTAGGGAAGGGTACGTAGGCAGCCACAATGAGTTGCAGCATTTCCGGTCCAACACTTTATCGCTCATATCATCTAATTGTGAGTTGATTGCGACATTCAGGCCTCTCATATCATCTGGCTCGGTAGCTTGAAGCAAGAGATGATTGTGGCCAAACTTGATGAGGCAAGTTGCATTCCATTCATTGGATGCTCATACTTCCTATCAAGGCGTTCGACATAGGCTAAAACCCGAGTGTCGTAATCTAGCTCAAGAGGAGTCCATTTTGATGGGAAACGAACCAAAGATCTTTTGATCCACATGGTCACCAGAATTTAGCCAAATTCCATCATTTAGGGCCTCAAAAGGCCGTTTTTGCCGTTTTAGGAAGGTTTTTGTTTTCTTAATAAACCCTTCGCGGAACAAGGTTGAGTTGGAACGGTGTGGAAGCTAAGTTAGCTGCAGCATGCTCCACGATCATGCTTGCAAGGGAAGATGGACGTGCATTTTCCTAGCTTTGAGTCCCGGATCGTAGCTTCATCATGGAACATCGGGGAAGTTACGGCCTGCGGGGCAACGCGCACAAGGCGTAATTTTCCGGTCCTTCACAGTTGGTATCAGAGCAAGTTCCGAGATAACTCAAGGGAATGTGCGGAATGGACTTGTCAGCGAGCATTTTCCTACGAAGGAAAATATAAAGTTGGAGAGTAGGCCAACTTTTGTGCAGAAAGAATTTGTGACTGGAACTGGCAGTTACATTGCAAATCGAGTTGTGCTTGTGCAAGTATTATGAGTTTGCCTGGCCTAAGTGGCACCCCACTTACGAGTGGAAATCCGGAAGACCATCTGGGACGGTGGTAGACAATAGGACTGATCATTCATACACGTTGGCAACTGGACAAGGGTGTACGTTATCAGGCCCGGCAAGCATCCCACTAACGAGTGGCAACCTGGATGACCGTCACGGAAGGTGGGAAACTGGATACTGTTCCACACAGTACTGTGCTAAGATCTTGTCATTTCGATGATACCTTTAAACTTGTGAACCTTAGGGATTCCTGGGTGGTGGTATGGATGCCATCTAGGATACATGGTCGAGATATCCTCTTGGCACTGGCCAATTGCGATTCTTGGTATTGTTTTGGGAACTTTTGGATTCATGGGCAGGAGGTATGAGACGGTTGCTCAGAAGGTCTAAATTGGTGTTCACGATAACTTAAAGAAACTCGTAATTTCTAAGCATCTGGTATGAGACTTTTGCTCGGAAAATCCAGACCGAAGAGATTGTCCACAATAGTTTTTTTTTTGAATTTCGGGGACGAAATTCTTTAAAGAGGTGAATAATGTAACACCCTTGTTTTTAGCATGGCGCATGCAATAGATGCGCCATGTCCCGAGATTGAAGCTTCATTAAAGCTTATTTTGCATAGTAAGATTTGTTTGTCCCGGAGACAGTGTTGCATCGTTTATGATGCATTATGCCAGTTGGGTAGATGGGTTTGAGCGTTGCAGCGCAATGATTGTGCATCAGGACATAGAGGGCTGGCAGAACGAGTAATGCACAATCATTGTGCATCAGGCCAGAGAGGACTTCCCAAAGGAGTGTTGCACAATCATTGCGATGAATATTGAAGCAGGCATGTCAATATGGTCTCATTTCCATACTTGTAGAAATGTCATTAAGACATATATAGGGAGGGGCGGTGAGTTGCGAATGAACACAATCATTGCGAAGTAAAACAATCATTGCGATGTAAAGCAATTATTGTGAATGAACACAATCATTGCGAAGTAAAGAAATCATTGCGATGAATAGTGAAGAAAGCATGTAAATCTCCTCCCCTTTTATAAGTTGTAGAAATGTCAATAAGACATATATAGGGAGGGGTGGTGAGTTGAAGGTGCATATGCGGACTATGTACCAAGTAAGCTTCATAGTTTAGCCGGAATTGTATAAATGATGCCTAAGGCTCATTTATAATTTCCTAGACTTACGAAGATGGCATTTTATGCTTAGACATCACTATGCCATGTCGCGGACCCGATGATGCATAATCATTGTGCATCGTGACGGAACGGCCTATGCGGACTAGGTCATTACCTTTTTGCTAGGCCACATCCTTGCAAGTGAGTTTACTTAAGTTCCTGTCCCTTCTTGGATGAACTACGGTCTGTGCTTGATCCCTTTAGATAAGGAAGGGTATGTAAGAAGCCGCAATGAGTTGCAGCATTTCCGGTCCAGCAATTTGTCGCTCATATCATCAAATTGTGTTATGATTGCGACATTCAAGCCTCTCATATCATCTGGATCGGTAGCTCGACGCAAGAGATGATTGTGGCCAAACTTGATGAGGCAAGTTGCATTCCATTCACTGGATGCTCATACTTCCTATCAAGGCGTTCGACATAGGCTAAAACCCGAGTGTCGTAATCTAGCTCAAGAGGAGTCCATTTTGATGGGAAACGACCCAAATATCAAGACATGTGGATCTTAATATTTGGGTCCACATGTCTTGATATTTGGGTCGTTTCCCATCAAAATGGATCCACATGGTCACCAGAATTTATCCAAATTCCATCGGTTAGGGCCTCATAATGCCGTTTTTTCCGTTTTATGAAGGTTTTTGTTTTCTTAATAAACCCTTCGCGGAACAAGGGTGAGTTGGAACGGTGTGGAAGCTAAGTTAGCTGCATCATGCTCCAAGAGCATGCTTGCAAGGGAAGATGGACGTGCATTTTCCTAGCTTTGAGGCCCGCATCGTAGCTTCATCATGGCGTATCGGGGAAGTTACGGCATACGGGGCAACGCGCCAAAGGCGTAATTTTCCAGTCCGTCACAGTTGGTATCAGAACAAGTTCCGAGATAACTCTAGGGAATGTGCGGAATGGACTTGTCAGCGAGCATTATCCTACAAAGGAAAATATAAAGTTGGAGAGTATGCCAACTTTTTCGCGGAAAAAATTTGTGACTGGGACTGCCAGTTACTTTGCAACTCGAGTTCAGCTTGTGCAAATACTGTGAGTTTTCCTGGCCTAAGTGGCATCCCACTTACGAGTGGATATCCGGAAGACCGTCTGGGACGGTGGATAGACAATAGGACTGATCATCCCCACACGTTGGCAACTGGCCAAGGGTGTGCGTTGTCAGGCCCGGCTAGCATCCCACTTACGAATTGCAACCTGGATGACCGTCAGGGACGGTGAGAAACTGGATACTGTTCCACACAGTACTGTGCTAAGATCTTGTCATTTCGATTACACCTTTCAACTTGTGAACCTTAGGGATTCCTGGGTGGTAGTATAGATGCCATCTAGGATACTTGGTCGAGATATCCTCTTGGCACTGGCCAATTGCGATTCTTGGTATTGTTGTGGGCACTATTGGATTCATGGGCAGGCGGTATGAGACGGTTGCTCAGAAGGTCTAAATTGTTGTGCACGATAACTTGAAGAAACTCGTGATTTCTGAGCATCTGGTTGGGACTTTTGCTCGGAAAATCCAGACCGAAGTGATTGTCCACAATAGTTTTGTTTTGAACTTCGGGGACGAAATTCTTTAGAGGGGTGAATAATGTAACACCCCGTGTTTTTAGCGTGGCGCATGCAAAAGATGCGCCATGGCCCGAGATTGAAGCTTCGTTAAAGCTTCCTTTGCATAGTAAGATGCGTTTGTCCCGGAGCTAGTGTTGCATCATTTATGATGCATTATGCATGTTGGATAGGTGGCTTTGAGCGTTGCAGCGCAATCATTATGCATAAGGACATTGAGGCTGGTAGAACGAGTAATGCACAATTATTGTGCATCAGGCCAGAGAGGGATGCCCAAAGGAGTGTTGCACAATCATTTCACGCAATCATTGCGATGAATAGTGAAGCAGGCATGTTAATATGGTCCCCTTTCCATACTTGTAGAAATGTCAATAAGACATATATATGGAGGGGTGGTGATTTTCGAATGAACACAATCATTGCGAAGTAAAGCAATCATTGCGGATGAACACAATCATTGCGAAGTAAAGAAATCATTATGATGAATAGTGAAGCAAGCATGTAAATCTCTTCCCCTTTTATAAGTTGTTGAAATGTCAATAAGACATATATAGGGAGAGGTGGTGAGTTGAAGGTGCATATGCGTACTAGATACCAAGTAAGCTTCATAGCTAAGACGAAATTGTATAAATGATGCCTAAAGCTCATTTAAAATCGCCTATACTTGCGAAGAGGGCATTTTATTCTTAGGCATCACTATGCCATGTCGCGGACTCGATGATGCATAATCATTGTGCATCATGACGGAACGGCCTATGCGGACTGGGTCATTACCTTTTTGCTCGGCCACATCCTTGCAAGTGAGTTTGCTTAAGTTCCTGTCCCTTCGTGGATAACTACGGTCTGTGCTTGATCCCTTTAGAGTAGGGAAGGGTACGTAGGCAGCCGCAATGAGTTGCAGCATTTCCGGTCCAGCACTTTGTCTCTCATATCATCTAATTGTGAGATGATTGCGACATTCAGGCCTCTCATATCATCTGGCTCGGTAGCTCGATACAAGAGATGAATGTGGCCAAACTTGATAAGGCAAGTTGCATTCCATTCACTGGATTCTCATGCTTCCTATCAAGGCGTTCGACATAGGCTAAAACCCGAGTGTCGTAATCTAGCTCAAGAGGAGTCCATTTTGATGGGAAACGACCCAAATATCAAGACATGTGGATCTTAAGATCCACATGGTCACCAAAATTTAGCCAAATTCCATCGGTTAGGGCCTCAAAAGGCCGTTTTTTCCGTTTTAGGAAGGTTTTTGTTTTCTTAATAAACCCTTCGCGGAACAAAGGTGAGTTGGAACAGTGTGGAAGCTAAGTTAGCTGCATCATGCTCCACGAGCATGCTTGTAAGGGAATATGGACGTGCATTTTCCTAGATTTAAGGCCCGGATCGTAGCTTCATCATGGCGCATCGGGGAAGTTACGGCCTGCGGGGCAACGCGCACAAGGCGTAATTTTCCGGTCAGTCACAGTTGGTATCATAAAAAGTTCCAAGATAACTCTAGGGAATGCGCGGAATGGACTTGTCAGCGAGCATTATTCTAAAAAGGAAAATATAAAGTTGGAGAGTAGACCAACTTTTGCGCGGAAAAAATTTGTGACTGGGACTGCCAGTTACTTTGCAAATCGAGTTGAGCTTGTGCAAGTAATGTGAGTTTTCCTGGCCTAAGTGGCACCCCACTTACGAGTGGATATCCAGAAGACCGTCTGGGACGGTGGGTAGACAATGGGACTCATCATCCCCACACGTTGGCAACTGGCCAAGGGTGTGCGTTATCAGGCCCGGCTAGCATCACACTTACGAGTGGAAACCTTGATGACCGTCAGGGACGGTGGGAAACTGGATACTGTTCCAAACAGTACTGTGCTAAGATCTTGTCATTTCGATGACACCTTTCAACTTGTGAACCTTAGGGATTCCTGGGTGGTAGTATGGATGCCATCTAGGATACATGGTCGAGATATCCTCTTGGCACTGGCCAATTGCGATTCTTGGTATTTGTTGTGGGCACTTTTGGATTCATGGGCAGGCGGTATGGGACGGTTGCTCAGAAGGTCTAAATTGTTGTTCACGATAACTTGAAGAAACTCGTGATTTCTGAGCATCTGGTATGGGACTTTTGCTCGGGAAATCCAGACCGAAGAGATTGTCCACAATAGTTTTGTTTTGAATTTCGGGGACGAAATTCTTTAAAGGAGTGAATAATGTAATACCCCGTGTTTTTACCATGGCGCATGCAAAATATGCGCCATGGCCCGAGATTGAAGCTTCATTAAAGATTCCTTTGCATAGTAAGATGTGTTTGTCCCGGAGCCAGTGTTGCATCGTTTATGATGCATTATTCCATTTGGGTAGGTGGCTTTGAGCGTTGCAGAGCAATCATTGTGCATCAGGACATAAAGGGCTGGCAGAACGAGTAATGCAAAATTATTGTGCATCAGGCCAGAGAGGGTTTCCCAAAGGAGTGTTGCACAATCATTGCGATGAATAGTGAAGAAGGCATGTTAATATGGTCCCTTTTCCATACTTGTAGAAATGTCAATAAGACATATATATGAAGGGGTTGAGATCTGCGAATGAACACAATCATTGCGAAGTAAAGCAATCATTGCGATGTAAAGCAATCATTGCGGATGAACACAATCATTGCGAAGTAAAGCAATCATTGAGATGAATAGTGAAGCAAGCATGTAAATCTCCTCCCCTTTTATAAGTTGTAGAAATGTCAATAAGACATATATAGGGAGGGGTGGTGACTTGAAGGTGCATATGCGGACTATGTACCAAGTAAGCTTCATAGCTTAGCCGGAATTGTATAAATGATGCCTAAGACTCATTTACAATTTCCCAGACTTACGAAGAGGGTATTTTATGCTTAGGAATCACTATGCCATGTCGCGCATAATCATTATGCATCGTGACAGAACGGCCTATGCGGACTCGGTCATTACCTTTTTGCTAGGCCAAAGTTTTGCAAGTGAGTTTTCTTAAGTTCCTGTCCGTTCGTGGATGAACTACGGTCTGTGCTTGATTCCTTTAGAGTAGGGAAGGGTACGTAGGCAGCCGCAATGAGTTACAACATTGCCGGTCCAGCACTTTGTCGCTCATATCATCTAATTGTGAGATGATTGTGATGAATAGTGAAGCAGGCATGTCAATATGGTCCCCTTTCCATACTTGTATAAATGTCAATAAGACATATATATGGAGGGGTAGTGAGTTGCGAATGAACACAATCATTACGAAGTAAAGAAATCATTGCGATGTAAAGCAATCATTGCGAAGTAAAGCAATCATTGCAAATGAACACAATCATTGCGAAGTAAAGCAATCATTACGATGAATAGTGAAGCAAGCTTGTAAATCTCCCCCCTTTTTATAAGTTGTAGAAATGTCAATAAGACATATATAGGGAGGGGTGGTGAGTTGAAGGTGCATATGCGGACTATGTACCAAGTAAGCTTCATAGCTTAGCCAGAAGTGTATAAATGATGTATAAGGCTCATTTATAATTGCATATCCTTGCGAAGAGGGAATTTGATTCTTAGGCATCACTATGCCATGTCACGGATCCGATGATGCATAATCATTGTGCATCATTACAGAATGGCCTATGCGGACTAGGTCATTACCTTTTTGCTAGGCCACATCCTTGCAAGTGAGTTTGCTTAAGTTCCTGTCCCTTCGTGGATGAACTACGGTATGTGCTTGATCCCTTTAGAGTAGGGAAGGGTACGTAGGCATCCGCAATGAGTTACAGCATTGCTGGTCCAACACTTTGTCGCTCATATCATCTAATTGTGAGATGATTGCGATGAATAGTGAAGCAAGCATGTCAATATGGTCCCCTTTCCATACTTGTAGAAATGTCAATAAGACATATATAGGTAGGGGTAGTGAGTTGCGAATGAACACAATCATTACGAAGTAAAGAAATCATTGCGATGTAAAGCAAGCATGTAAATATGGTTCCCTTTCCATACTTGTATAAATGTCAATAAGACATATATAGGGAGGGGTAGTGAGTTGCGAATGAACACAATCATTACGAAGTAAAGAAATCATTGCGATGTAAAGCAATTGTTGCGAAGTAAATCAATTATTGCAAATGAACACAATCATTGCGAAGTAAAGCAATCATTGCGTTGAATAGTGAAGCAAGCATGTAAATCTCCTCCCTTTTTATAAGTTGTAGAAATGCCAATAAGACATATATAGGGAGGGGTGGTGAGTTGAAGGTGCATATGCGGACTATGTACCAAGTAAGCTTCATAGCTTAGCCGCAAGTGTATAAATGATGTATAAGGCTCATTTATAATTGCTTATCCTTGCGAAGAGGGAATTTGATGCTTAGGCATCACTATGCCATGTCACGGACCCGATGATGCATAATCATTGTGCATCATGACGGAATGGCCTATGCGGACTAGGTCATTACCTTTTTGCTAGGCCACAGCCTTGAAAGTGAGTTTTCTTCAGTTCATGTCCCTTCGTGGATGAACTACGGTATGTGCTTGATCCCTTTAGATTAGGGAAGGGTACGTAGGCATCCGCAATGAGTTGCAGCATTGCCGGTCCAGGACTTTGTCGCTCATATCATCTAATTGTGAGATGATTGCGACATTCAGGCCTCTCATATCATCTGGCTCGGTAGCTCGACGCAAGAGATGATTGTGGCCAAACTTGATGAGGCAAGTTGCATTCCATTCACTGGATGCTCATACTTCCTATCAAGGCGTTCGACATAGGCTAAAACCGGAGTATCGTAATCTAGCTCAAGAGGAGTCCATTTTGATGGGAAAAGGCCCAAAGATCAAGACATGTTGATCTTTAGATCCACACAGTCACCAGAATTTAGCCAAATTCCATCATTTAGGGCCTCAAAAGGCTGTTTGAGGAAGGTTTTTATTTTCTTAATAAACCCTTCGCGGAACAATGGTGAGTTGGAACAGTGTGGAAGCTAAGTTAGCTGCTTCATGCTCCACGATCATGCTTGTAAGGGAAGATGGAAGTGCATGCCTAGCTTTGAGTCCCGAATCGTAGCTTCATCATGGCGCATCGGGGAAGTTACGGCCTGCGGGGCAACGCGCCAAAGGCGTAATTTTCCGGTCCGTCACACTACCCATCCTAGCTAGTCAAATGACCTCACTTTTCTAAGAATAGTAAGAGAGAGAGTTGCCTTTCCATTGTTCCTTCTCCTTCTTTATATAGACTTTCCAAAAGCCCCCTTCCTTTCATGACATCATGCCATGTGTCCTAAACTTCTTTAATTACTACTAATGTCATTTCTTCTCTAATAAAACCTCCTTCTTTCCTATTAATTCCTCCCTTGTCCTTTCCATCTAATGGATACTTTCTTAGTGGACTTGGGGTTTAGTCCCCATGTCTCATATTGGGCTTGCCTCCCTACTAGCCCGTCTAAGGGGTAATATTTTTCAAGTATCAACAATAACAAAGCATTCAATATTGACCATTAGATGAAAACCTGATTAGACTCAAGCTAATATCTTTCAACCGTTTAATTGAACTTAGCTTGTTTCACACAAATGAAAAGTGATTTCCTTTAGATATGAATAACCGTACCTAAACGTGTACACCTTTGTTGGCTCAACAATAGTTAACTGAAGTTATCCATATGAACGCTTTCATATCAACCTCATTCATCTTAACCATAACTAGTTCAAATAACTCAAATGAAACTAGTTCTAGAGTTGTTCAATTGTTTATATTCTCATAGAAGTATACAAGACACAATTGAAGCAAAATCGATTTTGATTCACTCGAATCAAGTCATGAACATTATAGCCACGGTTTGCAAAAGATTGCATTCCTTACTATATAAATGTATTAGTTCATGAATAAATCGATTTTAGAACATTATCCACACAAGTATGCAAACGGGTATGCATACCTTAGTGGACGGACTAAGTTTGGGTTCACCAGTATGCGAACGGGTACGCATACCACCAAACTAAGCAGAAATTCCTAGACCTGAACCTCACGCCAGTACGCTTACCGGTATGCGTACAAGGTTCTTGGATTTTCACTAAACCAACCAGTACGCATACGGGTGTGCATACCATGGTTCCCGGACTTGGACTACATATATGCAAGTACGCATACTATGCTTATATCCAATTGTTCTAAACTCTTATTTCAACCATTGAAACATTCTTTGAAGACGACAATAGCTTTCTCACACAACCTATTAGCTTCAAAGAAATTTTCAAGTGATCGAATGATCAATACGAAAGATTCTGAGTCTACATCAAATGACTGTCTCACACAAATCATGTAATATGTTACAAGGCGATTTTCACATGATCATCTTTTGACTTTTGTCAAGAATATAAGATGAACTTGGTTAAAGCGAAAGCTTACCAACACATATTTCGAGAAATATGTAAGCGAGTTAAACTTAGCTCGAAACATCAAATAACACAGTACTGTTGGGCGTCTTTAAAGAACGAAGGCCAATAGAATCCACACTGCAATATCTTAGCAGCAGTCTTGTTAGCACTAAAGTGACTCCCACAAGCATGATCATGAAAAAAGGAAATAAAATGGACTGGTCACTGTCAAGAATACATCTCCTAATAATCTGGTCTGGACAATACTTAAACAAATAAGGATCATTCCAAAAGAAGTGTTTAACCTTGGCTAAAAACCAATAGTGGTCTTGTTTACCCCATTGTTGAGGCATTCGACCAGTAGCAAGATAGTTCACTATATTTGCATACCAAGACATTCGGGAAATAATGAAAAAATGTTCATCAGGAAATCTATCCCTTATAGGGAGGGTATCATCAGGGGAACCCACAACAAGCCTAGACAAGTGGTCTGCTACTACATTTTCTGCACCCTTTTTGTCCCTAATATCTAAGAAAAATTCTTGTAATAAAAGGATCCACCTAATCAATCTGTGTTTGGTATCCTTCTTAGAAAAAAGATATTTCAAAGCAGCATGATCAGTAAATATTATGACCTTAGAACCTAAGAGATAGGGTCTAAACTTGTCTATTGCAAAAACAACGGCTAACAGTTCCTTTTATGTGGTGGTATAATTTAGTTGGGCATCATTCAGAGTTTTGCTAGCATAGTAAATCACATGAAGTAATATTTTTCTCGCTGACCTAGCACAACACCAATATCTTAATCTGAAGCATCACACATGATCTCAAAGGGTAGGTTCCAGTTGGGTGCCTGGACTATGGGGGCGGTAGTGAGTAAACTCTTAAGCTTATCAAAAGCCTCTTAACAAGTATCATCAAAGACAAACTTAAAATCTTTTGCAAGCATAATGCAAAGAGGTCTAGAAATCAAACTAAAGTCCTTAATGAATCAACGATAATAACTAGCACACCCTAAGAATGACCTAATATATCTTTCCGTTTTGGAACCTGTAAAGTCTTCATAAGGTCAAATTTAGATTTGTCTACCTCTACACCCTTAGAAGATACAATATGGCCTAAAACAATTCCTGATTTAACCATAAAATGACATTTTTCCCAATTAAGCACTATAATTTTTTCCTTACACCTAGTCAACACTAATGTCAAATGACACAAGCACTCATCAAACGATGAACCAAACACTGAAAATTGATCCACAAAGACTTCTAAAAACTTTTCTACCATATCAGAAAATATGCTCATCATGCAACGCCGAAAAGTTGCAGGTGCATCACACAACCCAAAAGGCATGCGCCTATACGCAAAGGTACCAAAGGGACATGTAAAAGTGGTTTTCACTTGGTCTTCTGGGGCAATAACGATCTGATTATTACCGGAGTAGCCATCTAAGAAGCAATGACTATCTCCAGCTAATCTCTTTAGAATTTGGTCGATGAAAGGAATAGGAAAGTGATCATTCCTTATGGCCTTGTTCAATTTTCTGTAGTCAATACAAACACGCCAACTCGTGGTCACTCCGGTTGGGATTAACTCATTATTGATGTAATTTTAATTGTTGTAGAAAAAGTGGTAATAAGATTCGTTCAACTCGGACTTGATAAGATTGGGTTCTAAACTTAAAATAAAAATAGAAAATATATATACAAAAGGTTTGTCACAATGTCGAGAGAGACTGAGACTCAAGATTCCACCAAATTCCATTCATGCGACTCAAATAATAATTCCAATCAATTATAGTTCAAATGATAAAAATATGGACTCTTGTTAGTTGCCAAAAATATATTTTTGAAAAGCAATGACTGTAAATCAAAAGCATGATGTATCAAAAATACATAGACCAAGCATACACCATCAAACGAAATCACACCCATTCAATAAAAATCATAAATCGATTAAAAATCAATACAAATAGTCATAAAAGAATTATTGGAATTACCACATGCGTGAAATAGGGCTTCCTCCGTCATCCCAGTGTTTGGGTTTAGCTCCTCATATTAATCACTTACTCAAAATACATGTTTATAGCCCAAAAGTTGATTAAAAGAATGAAAAAGTAATAAGCAGACAGTTTGCAACGTTTATAAGCGTTACAGACTGATTATTTTTGTTACAATCGGAACTGTTACAGAACGATAGAAGCTTAGTGCTGTAGAAAGACGACAGTTTTCTGCGACAGTTAGGTGAGGGTCGATGTTCCTCGTGTTCTTCCTTCTACACCAGCAGAAACGAATGTCTGTAACTCTGATTTTTGTTTCCTGTGGTTCTCTAAATTACCCCAAACTGTTCGTCACCCCTTCTACATGACCCAAACAATCTATTTATACACCACAGGACAATTAAATCTCTCCCAAATCGCTTCGAAATCTCTTCTTTCCTTCCTTGGCAGTCACGGTAATAATTCCTTCCAGAAATTTTTTTACGCGTTTCTGAGCTCTCCCACTTATATCAAACTCTTCCTTAGATAGAATATGTACATTTGGAAAGAATTTCTTGCCTTTAATCTCTCTGAATATCCAAAAAAAAAACCAACAGGACCGTGTTTCCTTATTCACCTCTGTTTCCCTTTTCCGACCATTCCAGCCCAATTCGATCGATCCAATTGCTCCTAGTAAACTTGTCTAGCCATGAGAAGTCCAGCCCAATCAATTTCCGGTGTTGAATCTCTTTAAAACTGCCCAAAGCTTCACGTCCAAAATCTGCAGACGTCAAGTTTCTTTTCCCTCCAAATATTTTTGATTCAAATCGTGAAGAAGGTGGGTGTCCCCCTATCCTGTGCTGTTCTCCCTTTAGCAGTTGCCTGGAAATAGGTCACCCATTAGTAATTATGTTACCACTTATCCAAAATCGAGAGTACGGATAGGAAATGTCCTCTCAGGTGCCTTTAACAACTTTTCGAGCCAATTTCGCCGCAAAAACTTATTTCTCCAAAAACACCTACAAAGAGATAAAATACCGAAATAAGTACAAAAATGGGTACTAACAATATACACAATAGAGATGAAAATAGACACATAAATGCGCCTATCAATGGGAAAGTGATCATTTCTTATGGCCTTGTTCAATTTTCTGTAGTCAATACAAACACGCAAACTCGTGGTCACTCCGGTTGGGATTAACTCATTATTATCGTTCTGGACTACTGTGATACCTGATTTCTTGGACATATCCTGAACACGGATGACCCACTTACATTCGGAAATTGGGTAAATAATACCTGCATCTAACAACTTAAGCACCTCGGTTCGAACTACTTCTTTCATATTAGGGTTTAGTCTACGTTGCATCTCCCTAGAAGGTTTAGTGTCACTCTTTAAATAGATTTGATGCATACAAACAGTAGGACTCATACGCTTAGTATCTTTTATGGTCTATCCTAAAGCTTTCTTATGGTCTTGGAGTGCAGTTACTAGCCTATTTTCCTGATCAATATCCAAGTCGGATGCAATATCATAAGTAAAGTTTCAGATGGTCCTAAAAACACATACTTCAGAGTAACGGGTAGTTGTTTAAGGTCCAACTTATAAGTCTTTTCTAAAGAAGGAACTAGGGTAGACTTAGAAACTGGTAGTGTTTCAAACTTAGGTTTTCATCCATTACTAGTGTCTTACAAAGGGGCCGAATCTAACAAAGCATTCACCTCATTAATCACACTATCATCATCAATATCAATCCCAAAGTGGCTTAGGCATTTTTCTAATGGATTTTATAACAAAGTGTTTGGTAATGACTCCTCGACTAATGTTCCTATCGTGTTTTCCTCTTCTATACTCGAGTCATCCAGTTCAGAAGGTAGCTTACTAATATTGAAAATGTTCATCTCAATAGTCATGTTACCGAAAGACAAATTCATAATGACGTTTCGACAGTTGATGATCGCATTGGAAGCAGCTAAAGACGGGCGACCTAAAATTACTGGTATCTGGTTCTCTAGGTCAGGGACAGATTGGGTATCTAGGATAACAAAATCCACTGGATAAATAAACTTATCGACCTCAATAAGAACATCCTCGTTCACACCACGAGGAATTTTCACAGACCTATCAGCTAACTGAAGTGTTATTTGGGTAGGTTCCATCTTACCAAGTGCTAGCTTCAGGTACACATGGTACGAGAGTAAGTTCACACTGGCTCCTAAGCCAAGCAACGCTTTCTCAACACCGTAGATACCTGCTATACAAGAAACGGTAGGGGACCCCAGGTCTTTGTACTTAGGGGTGGTAGTATTCTGAATAATAGAACTCACATGACTAGCTAGAAAGGCTTTTTTCTGGACACTAAGCTTTTGTTTTCTTGTACACAAATCCTTAAGGAACTTGGCATAAGGAGGAATCTACCTAATTGCATCTAATAATGTAAGGTTGATAGTAGCCTCCTTAAAAACCTCCACATATCATTAAAAGTGGATTCTTTTTTAGTTGGCATTAGCAACTGTCGGATTGGGGATCTGGGAATAAATTCGGGATTATCAGGAACCTAATCGGTCTCCTTAGAGACTCTATCAATCTCTTCAATTTCTGGTTAAAAATGGTGAACTACAACATGTTCACTGGCAAGCATGGTTACCTTGTTTTCATCTACCCTACCACTCCTAAGGGTTTTAATAGCATTCATATGTTTTGATGCTCTTACACCTACTTCATGAACTCCTCTAGGGTTGGGTTGTGTCTGACTAGGAAACTTTCCTTTTTCTCTCAAAGTCTCATTTATCTGACTAACCTGGTTTTTTTAACTCGGAAATAGCCTGAGAGTTAGCATATCCTATATTTTTACTTTCTTTTATTGCTTGTGAAACCGATTGGTGAAGCTTTTCATAGCTTCAAATAAACGAGGCGAGAGTCTCTTATAAACTCGTGATCTTTTTATCTGAAGGGTTCTGAAATTGTGCTGATCCTAAAGGATTCTTAGTATAGCCAAATCATGGGGGAACAACCTGAGAGTTACTAGACTGACCTTGACTCAATACCTTAGACCAAGAAAGGTTTGTATGGTTTCTCCGACCAGGGTTATAGGTTTCTGAATATGGGTCAAATTTTTGACGGTTATCAAATCGAGAATTGTTATAAAGAGCATGGGCTTTCTCTTCAATAGTCTTCCCTTCCCAAAAGGACTTGGGATCTATTCCACCACTAGTATGACTCAATTCTAAGGCTTCTAACCTGCTATAGAAGCAATTTTGGCATCTGAATCATAAGATCCTTCTACCCTATTAACATTTACTCTACTTAGAATAATTATTTTCTAGGGTTCCATATTATTTTCCCATTGCTGGGTCTTTTCGGCTATTTCATTTAAAAATGTCACCGCTTGATCAAAAGTTTTATTCTCAAACCCACATG
The DNA here is from genome assembly GCF_003573695.1 of Papaver somniferum. NCBI lineage: Eukaryota > Viridiplantae > Streptophyta > Magnoliopsida > Ranunculales > Papaveraceae > Papaver > Papaver somniferum. The sequence continues at coordinate 35,580,400 of NC_039360.1, read as the reverse complement.
TGCAAAAAAGACTCAACCATGGTTATTGTCGAATCATCTAAACCCTCGTAGAGGATCTAAACTAGACTAACCTTCTCTAAACCATGATGGGGACATGGCTATTTGAACCTTTCCAAATACCTATATAATGATTCTCCCTACTATTGAGCAAAAGTACAGATCTGCGTCCTAATAGACGATGGTTTGTACCTAGGGAATTTTCTTTCTAAAAAGGCAGATGTAAGTTGGTCATAAGTTTCAATTAACTCAGAAGGAAAACTATATAACCAAGATTTGGCTTTATCTCTCAGGGAAAAAGGAAATAACCTAAGTTTCAACGCATCATCGTCCAGGTTCTTAATTCTTAGAGTACTACAAATTTCCTCGAATTCTCTAACGTGAAAATAGGGGGTTTTATTATTTTTTTCCCTAATAAGACTGGGAGCATCTGTGTGGTCCCAGGTTTCAGTTCGTAGTTTGCTTCAGTTTCAGCTAACTTGATACATGAGGGAAGAACAGTCCTAGTTGGGTTTAACAAAGCTTTTACGGTTGCCATTTATGGTACTAATAAAGGACTATGAGTACTTTCCTCATTAAGTGTCAAGTTTTCAAAATTAAAGTTTCCAAAAACAGGGATTTCTAGATAAGTGTCCTCGAAATCCTCGTTTTCAAAAATTGACCCACTAGGCTTTTCACTAGTCATACTTTCTAGAGTGTCTCTTTTCCAATCCCACTCTCAATGACCACGGGCATACACTAAGAAGAAAAATCCTAATAGAAATTCTACACAAGAAAAATTACAAGTATTTACAAAAATTGATGCACATGCAAATGTTGGGGTTCACTAATTAGGTAGGCTTGGGTTACCATAAAAAAATATACCTACAGTCAAAGACTGGTCAAAGGTACAAGGCTGAGTTTTGTGGAGTTTCATCTGGTAAATCTTATCAGGCCCACGACATGGCTTTAGCCTACTAATCCACAAGTCTTTCTAAAATCGGTGATCTGCCGAAAGATGCAAATGGTGTGTGCAAGTGTGCTTTTTTTTATAATAAATAAATAACTAAAAATAAAATCACAAACAAAACAAAGAAACTAATAAATAAAAATAAAATTCCTTAAAAATAAATCTTCAATTTCTCCTTTTTGGAAGGCAAGTTCACTTTCCAAGTTTAGCTTCGAGTTATTCTTGCACAACAAAAAAAAAAGATACCAAAGATGTAAAATAGAACAAATTCAAAAAGCGTGGGTCTAACAACCACACCCAATATTTCGTTTAGGCAATCTGTATGGACTAACTCCAATATAATTCCAAGAGAATCAGCTAGACAGTCAGACTCAATCAAGGAAAATATATCAAGAGTTATATCTCAATTTCTCAAATCAATATGCAATAGAACAGATAGAAATCTGTGAGCCGGATTAATATGAGAAATAAATTGAACGGTACCAAAGACCAATATCCAAGCGTCAATCAATTTCAATCAACAACCAAAGGTTGGATTTACCAATTAATTGAACTACGCAAAACATGTGATATTTCAATTATATAGAAAATATAATTCCGAAAAGAAATAACACAGTCACCATAAGTTTTGTTAATGAGGAAACCGTAAATGCAAAAAAACAACCTGGGACCTAGTCCATATTTGAACACCACACTGTATTAAGCCGCTACATACTCTAGCCTACTACAAGTTAACTTCGGACTGGAATGTAGTTGAGCCCTAACCAATCTCACACTGATTAAGGTACAATCGCGTTCCTTACGTCTCTGAATCCCAGAAGGACTCTACGCGCTTGATTCCCTTAGCTGATCTCACCCACAACTAAGAGCTGCTACGACCCAAAGTCGAAGACTTGATAAACAAATCTGTCTCACACAGAAAAGTCTATTGAATAGATAAATCTGTCTCCTTCAGAAATGCCTACGAGTTTTTGTTCCTTCTTTTGATAAATCAAGGTGAACATGAACCAATTGATACACCAGACATATATTCCCGAAGAACACCCTAGTAATATCAATCACCTCACAATAACTTAATTGTATGGTAGCGGATCAAGATATTGTGGAATCACAAAGAATGAGACAAAGAGCTTTGTGATTAATTTTTATATCTTACCTATCGGAGATTAAATCTCGAGCAAATCTTAGAGAAGATGGTACTCAATATGATAGAACAAAGTAAGACAGAACACGCAACTACTTAGAAAATAGTTTGGTCTGGCTTTAGAATCCCAGTGAAGTCTTTAAGTCGTTAACCTATAATGGTTTTAGGAAAAACCTAGGTTAAAGGAGAATCGACTCTAGTCGCAACTAATATCACACAGGAGGTGTGGAGATTATGTTTCCCAGTTGCTAGAACTCTCCCTTATATAGTCTTCACATCAGGGTTTGAAATCAATGTTACCTTGGTAACAAAGCATTCAGTATTCACTGTTTAATGAAAACCTAATTATATTCAAGCCAATATATTTCAACCGTTAGATGGTCTTGGCTTGTTCCACACAAATTAACGTACCTTCATTTAGATATGGGTAACCTACCTAAATGTGTACACTTAGTTGGCTCAACAATAGTTAACCGAAGTTCGCCATATGAACACTTTCATATCAACCTTGTTCATCTTACTCACAACTAGTTCAAATAACTCAAATGAAACTATTTATAGAGTTGTTCAATTGTTTATATTCTCATAGAAGTATACAAGACACAATTGAAGCAAAATCGGTTTTGATTCACTCGAATCAATTCATGAAAATTATAGCCAAGGTTTGTAAAGATTGCATTCCTTATTATATAAATGTATTTGTTCATGAGTATGTAAACATACTTAACCGATTTTAGAACTTAACCCACTCAAATATGCAAATGGGTACGCACACCTAAGTTCCCGGACTTGGTATTTTTCGCTAGTATGCAAACGGGTACGCATATTATCGTTCATGACCGAACTCAGTTGAAATCAGTATGCATACAGGTATGCAAACTATAGTTCTCGGACTTCAACTTTTGAATCAGTATGCATACGGGTATGCAAACTAAATTTTCGGACTTAGAATACACTTGTAACAGTTAGCATACAAGTACACATACTGTGCTATATCCAATCAATGGTTAATTTTTCTAAACTCCCATTTTTCTAAACAATCTCACACAAACTATTAGCTTCAAAGAAATTTTCAAGTGATCAAATGATCAATAAGAAACATTCCGAGTCTACATCAAATGACTGTCTCACACAAATCATATAAGATGTTACCAGGTGATTTTCACATGATCATCTTTTGACTTTCGTCAAGAATAAAAGATGAACTTGGTTAATAGCGAAAGCTTACCAAAACATATTTCGAGAAATATGTAAGCGAATTAAACTCAGCTCGAAATATCAAACGTGTATAATGTAAAGTCTATATAGCTATACGAGTTTTTGTCTCAATAGGAGATAGAATAGAAATAGACTTCTGAGTGATAGATGAGTTTAAGTCTCCACATACCTTTTGTTGATGAAGTTCCACAAGCTCCCTTTAGCAGTTCTTCGTCTTCAATCGATGAACTCCGTGAAGTCTAAAGCTCAACTATGCATTCTATCCTAATCCGAGACATAGCTATAAGTAGACTAGAAATCAAGATTTATAGTTTTGACAGCTAAACTTGACAAACAAGCTTGAGATAGTTACGCTTGCGAGTTAGACCGAGCAGTGCACTAACACAAATGATAAAAATCTAATAAAAAAAATTAAATAAAAAAACTAAAAACAAAAACAAGACCTAAGAAAATAAAAAATCTAAAACCTAAGTACAAGTCCGCATCGGCGGCGCCAAAAATTTATGTGCTTGTAGAATGTGATAAGAAAATGTGTTCGATTCTTAAACTTGTAAAGGGTTTATTTTAAACTAAATTAAACTTATAAGACTAAAAATAAATAAAAAATCAATTCAAGTTGATTTCATGATTTAAAGATGGACCAAGGCTCCATCCACAATTCCTTTTAGTTGATTGGTTTATAACAATATTTCAAGAATTATTATTAATATTTTTTCTCATTAATACACTATTAACTTATAAGGTATCCAAATATTAAATTGTAATCCCTAAGCATGAATTATCAAAAACTTATTTCTAAGCATAATGCATCAAATTGATTCACAACTAATTAGGGAAACCGTTTTTATCTTTATGTTGATCATAGTGAATTAAATAAAATAAATAATAAAAAAATTGCAAAAATAAATTACCAATCAAGCATGAGTGAATAGTTTCCTCCATTGCCTTGGTTGCGCGAGAATTAGCTCATCATGGTGTAAACTCTCTCAAAACAGTTACTCATTGCTCAAAAGTGTTTACAAATGATGAAAAGGGGAGAAAATGATGAAAATCAGGAATTTGCAACACTTGTTATTCGTTGCAAATCCACTATTACATAAACGATAAAAGAAAAATGTTATAGTCACTGTTTAACAGTTGCTGACGGCAGTCTTCTGCAGTATTATGTTCTTCGTGTTCTTCACTATTATACCAGCAACAAAATTTCTATAATTCTAGATTTCTCGCCTCTGCTCTCTTCGTCCCCTTCTATGATCTTCACACACCCATTATATGGACAACATGACCAAGAAATCTCGCTTAATTACTCCGAATTATCTTCCATTACTCGGCAGTAAAGAAAAATATTCGTCGGTTATTTTCTTCCTTGATTTATCTCCTTATGCGTTTTATGATGCAGACACACTCCAAACATGCTCGTACACGTTGTAGGATAGATTCAACATGTTGTATACACATAAAATCTTCCCAAAACAGCCAACAGAATCCCGTGTATCTCTCCACCTGTATTTTGCCTCAACTCAAATATCTAGTCAATTCTAACTCAATCGAACAACTGTACCACGCATGTCTGGTCCAAAGGAATAAACCCATTGAGTCTCCTTGATTCTCGTCCAAAATGCGAACCCTAAATATGCCCTTTGACTGCACGTTTTCCCCCAATTTCTACGTTCAAATGAAGAAGATGAAGGGTGTCCCTTATCAATCCGAGTGCCCCTTATCCAAAGTGGGGGTCTCTTTAGCAATTTCTTCCGGGTACCTTCAGTAATTTTTTAGGTGTCAATAACATTTTTCTAGAGCGTCTCCTACATACTTCTGAGGTGCTTTTAACACTTTCAGGGGTTGCCCTGAGTAATTTTCTAGGTGCCTTTAGTAATTTTCTCTATGGTGCAAAACATCACTTTTCGAGCCAATTTTTCCACAAGAGCTTATTTCTTCAAAAACACCTACAAATACATAAAACACCATAATAAGTACAAAATGAACACTAACAAATTAGATAGTTGAGATCATATCATATACAAAAATGTGTCTATCAAATCAAGATATTCATTATATTTTTAATCAATTCGATTGTCATGATTATCATCTAATTTTCTTTTCTTTTGATAATACTCTTTTATGTTTTGATGAGACATATCTACAAAGATTAGGATTTTCTATCTCGCCCATATTAATGAGTTCACGAATATAAAAGAGTTGAATTTGGGAATCATCGGGTTTGATGTTTCCGTTCTCACTAGTGATGAACATCGCATATAGGTTTATTCTTTCTGAACTTTTGATTCTTGATTTCGATCTAAAATACCATGAAATTATAAAAAATAAGTAATGAAAAAAATAAGGAAACCAGTGAGTCTTCATCTAATTCTGAATTTTTTTACTTGACAAACCAACTTAATTTCTTAATGACTTAAAAGTAAGCTATTTTCCATACAAGCTTCTATTGGATTTGACCCCTCGGGCATTACTTCTACTTCTTCCAAAAGTATAAATGCTTTTGATCTGATATCCAAACAGGCTCTTAGAATTTATATATTTGGTATTATTTATAATTAAGTGGTCCACGTTTAGACTTGCACTAGTGTATGCACCCATATATAAATTGAAAAAAACAATTATCAACTCTAGCATTTGTTATGTTATTCTTGTATTCAAAAAATCATACAAACCAAAAGCATATATCATTAGAAAAGCAAGAAAGTAATTTTGAAAATAATGATATATACTTATATTACAGTCTTATAGTTTTAAAACATAACTTATAATCCAAGGTAAAAAAGTGATCATTAGTGAGATCTTAATCGATGTATAAGGTCAATACTTGTGAGTTTAAACCTGCTTATTTTATTAATGTGACTGATTTTATTATGGTTTTCTAGAGACCTCTTAAAATCCTTGCTTATAACTAATGGTTATTTACAATTGATTTGTACTACTGATTGTGACAAGTTCGTATATACAAGTTTGTGAACAAAAGAGTTGGTGGTGTATTTTTTACCTTCTCATTTTTAAAAATACCTATTAGAATTAGTTGGGATAGTATGGTCTCGACCTAGCCGACTACATGAAATAAATTTTAATCTAAAATTGGAAATTGGAAAACGAATTGGCTAGATTGAATGGATTGTAAAATGTGGAAATTTATCCTGATTGAACCTAGACAATTGTAAAATTGGAAAATAAATCAGCTATGTAGGATTTATATAATTACAAAAATGAAAAATTTCCTGGTCCAACCTAATCATCCTGGCTGAATATGATTACGTAGTTGAATACCGCATTCAATAAATGAATTTAATCAATTGAAGAAAAAAAATATGAGCAAGTTAGATGTTTTGAAATAAAAATAAGTTCTGAAGTAAGTTGGGTATTGTATAATGGAAATGTGCAAGGGATAGTAGGGTATTCACTCAACCCAAAAGATAACCTTGTCATTTTGATGCCCTTAAGAGCAAGGACTATGTGTAGCGTGTTTTTATACAATATCTCCTTAATATTAAGGGAGGACTATCTCGAACCTGTGAAATTCCCATCATGGGAAAGTCAATAAAAGAATCGAATTTTTATTTAAAAAAAAAATGGGGGAAAGTTACTTAAAATTATTTTAAAATCCTAAGTTTGGTGTGGATGACAAAAGACATGTTGCCCCATAACATTTCATTAAAGAAAAAATCTCCCAAATGGTTCATATTCTGCTATTCGGGTTCTATATTCTTTGGATGGATGATAGTGTATTGTGTAGTCTTCACTATCAAACACTAGTTTGTTTGAAGGAGAGGATGAAAGTGAAGATCAAATTTGTAGTCTGTTTTATTGTGAAGGAGAACTCTCTTTGTCGTAGCCCTTACTTTGTATACACATTCATTATCTATTTATCTTAGATGGAAATAACCTGACAGTCCTAGATAACATGAAGGACAAAAATAAATAAAAGTTTGATATGTTGAATGGACTGAAGAAAAAAAATTAAATCATTGGACTGAAATATTTGTTTTTTTGTATATCTATTTCTTAGTATGCCAAAATAAAATAAAATAATACTCTCTATAGAAAACTTAAAAACTCTGGTCATCCTTCGGGTATTGTATTCACCAAACACGAAATTTCTTTTGTTACAAATTCAATTTTGTCTCATGCTAATTCCTTTAAAGATGAACTTGTGACGGGAGACATGGAAGGATCTCAATCGTTGTTGTCCCTAAGGATTGGTCAATACAGGCTTGTAATATTTTTAATGTTTAACATAATATATTGGAATATTAACGGTCTTAACAACCCGAATAAACGATCAAATTTGAAAAATCTTGTGAAAATGTTGGAAGCCTCCTATTTTTAGGGTTCAAGGAACTAAGTTTAATGTTTGTACCTATACAGTTCTGCTTTAATGTTGGTGTGCGACTCCTTGTAGGTGGATTGATTTAAATTCATATGGAAGATCGGGCAGAAATATGTTGATATGGGACTCGGATATGATCGAAGTTGATGACTTTTTTGAAGGCATTTTTTCTATAAGTATTTCGGGTCATAATTTGGAGGATAACTTCCGTTGGGTTTTGATTGGTTTCTATGGTCCTTGCAATGTGAATGAAAAAAAATCGTATAAAGTTAGCTAGTTTGGGTGGTTATTGGAATGGAATACCATTGTGATCCGGTGGATATTTCAATGAGGTAAGATACATGGTGGAGAGAAGAGGTTATCATAGAGTTTCGAACTCGATGAAATTCTTCAATGACTTATGTAATAAATTGGACCTTGTGGACTTGCTTCTTTCCGGTGCAAAATATACTTGGAGTAGGCCTCCTAGTAAGAAGAGCAAGATCGAACGTTTTCTTTTTTCTACGGATTAGGAAGATCACTTTCCGAATATCAACTTCAAGCGCTTCGCAAGACCTTTTTCAAATCATTTTCTTATGGTGTTGTCTTTTATGGATTCGGATTGGGGTGCTTGCCCTTTTCGATTTCAATTAGCTTGGCTTGATGGAACTAACATAATTTCTTTAAAGAAAGAATGATGGGAGTCTTTTTCTTTTGTAGGTACGCCGGGTGAATGTTTTCCAAAGAAGTTAAATACTTTAAATGAGAAATTGAAGATGCGAAATCGGGATGTCTTTGGGAACATTGATAGGGCTATGGACACGGCTCTCACCAAGTTGAAAGAGCTAGACGAACTAGATTATGAAAGGGATCCTACCGAAGAAGAAGAAGACATGCTTGTGACGGCTAAAGTGGAGTTTGATATGGCTCATCGTCGTCAAAGCATAATGTTGCGGCAAAAGTCAATAACTAGATATTTTCGAGATGGAGATAGAAACACAAACATTCCCATCGTGTGGTGAACGGACATAGAGCTTTAAACAACATCAACAATCTTTGTATAAATGGTCGGTGGATCGGAAATAAAGAAGGAATTAACAATGGTATTTCAAATTACTTTGAGCTAGCCTTTAAAGAATGTTCTAATAATCCTCCAAGAATCAATATATGTTTAAATCTTATTGATGAGAATGCAAACATTTGGTTTGATAGGCCTTTTGGTGAAGAGGAGGTCAAGATGCAACTAAGGATTTGGGAGTGGACGGTGCTCCTGGTCCAGATGGTTTTCCTATGAAGTTTTTTATTGTTGGTTGGGATTTTTTAAAAGAAGATTTGATGAAGGTTTTTGAAGAATTTCACGATCATAATTTTCTTGATAGATCTTTGAAAAATAATTTCATTGTTCCTATCCCTAAGAAAGTAGGTGTGAAGGAAGTTAAGGATTTTCAGCCTATTAGTCTTACGGGAGTGTGTACAAAATCATCTCAAATATCTTAGCGAAATGCTTAAAGGTATATCCCTACCCTAATATCACCTTCTCGATCTAGTTTCATTAAAGGAAGACAATTTCTTGATGGAGTGTTGATCGCGAATGAATGTGTGGATTTTATACTTCGTCAAAAATTACCGGGGTTGGTTTGCAAGATTGATTTTGAAAGGATTTTGATAATGTGAATTGGAATTTTCTAAATGAAGTCTTATTCAAGGTGGGTTTTGGCGGTATATGGAGAGATTGGATTAGAAATTGTCTAACTTTTTCAAATTTTTCGGTTCTTGTTAATAGGTCGTATCATGGTAACTTTGGTAGTGAAAAGGGACTTCGTCAAGGTGACCACTTTCTCCACTTGTTTTTACTATAGTTGGTGAAGTCTTAAGTTGTATGTTGAGCAAAGCTCAAGAACTTGACCAAATCTCGGGTTTCTCGGTGAAGGAGGGGAGAACAAAAGTAAATCACTTGAAATTTACCGATGACACTATCATTTTTCTTGATGCTAAGAGAGAACAAGTTGATGCCTTACGCTACATACTTTTTTATTTGGAGTTAACTTCGGGTTTGAAGATTAATTTCTTGAAGACTAGTTTATTTGGGCTTCCGTTTGAAGAGGGAATTGAAGACTATGCTAACATGTTGGGTGCAAGAATGCTACATTTCCTAGTTGAAAAAGCGGGGGTCTAACAACCACACCCAATATTTCGATTAGTAATCTGTATGGAATAACTCCGATATACTTTTAAGAGAATCAACTAGACAGTCAGACTCAATCTTAATAAAAGTATATCAAAGAGTTATATCTCTCTTTTTCGATTCAATACTTACTCAAGCAAATAGAAATCTGCGAGTCTAATTGAATACAAGAGAAATCACTTGAACGGTACCAAATACCAATGTTCAAGTATCAATCAATTTCAATCAACAACCAAAGATTGGATTTCCCAATTGATCGATTTAACGCACAACCTGTGATATTTCAATTATATAACAAAATATAATGCGGAAAAGAAATAACACAGACACTAGAAGTTTTGTTAACGAGGAAACCGCAAATGCAGAAAAACCCCGGGACCTAGTCCAGATTGAACACACACTGTATTAAGTCGTTACAGACACTAGCATACTACAAATTAACTAAGGTCTGGACTGTAGTTGAACCCCAATCAATTTCACACTGATCCAAGGTATAGTTGCGCTCCTTACGTCTCTGATCCCAGCAGGATACTACGTACTTGATTCCCTTAGCTGATCTCACCCACAACTAAGAGTTGCTACGATCCAAAGTCGAAGACTTTAATAAACAAATTTGTATCACACAGAAAAGTCTACGGTAATAGATAAATCCGTCTCCCACAGAAATACCTACGAGTTTTTGTTCCGTCTTTTGATAAATTAAGGTGAACAAGAACCAATTGATACACCAGACTTATATTCCCGAAGAACAGCTCAGTATTACCAATCACCTCACAATAATCTTAATCGACTAGCGAAAGAAGATATTGTGGAATCACAAACGATGAGACGAAAATGTTTGTGACTATTTATCGGAGAAATCAATCTCAAGCCAATCTTATGATTGTACTTAGTACGATAGAAACAACAAGATTAGATCACATAACTACAAGAAAAGTAGTATCGGTCTAGCTTCACAATCCCAATGAAGTCTTCAAGTCGTTAACCTACAGGGTCTCGGTAGAAACCTAAGGTTAAAGGAGAATCGACTTTAGCTAATACAACTAGTATCACACAGGAGGTGTGGGTATTAGGTTTCCCAGTTGCTAGAGTTCTCTCTTATATAGTCTTTCAAATCAGGGTTTGCAATCAATGTTAGATTATTAACAAAGCATTCAATATTCACCGTTAGATGAAAACCTGATTAGAATCAAGATAATATCTTTCAACCGTTAGATCGAAACTTACCTTGTTACACACAAATAAAATGCACGTTTATCTAGGTTTATGTAACTGTACCCAAACACGTACATCTAGTTGGTTCAACAGTAGTTAACCAAATGGTTAGCCATATGAGCACTTTTATATCAACTATATTCTTCTTTACCACAACTAGTTCAAATGACTCAAATGAACTAGTTAGAGAGTTGTTCAATTGCTTAGATCTTTATAATAGACACAACTGAAACAAAAACGATTTGATTCACTCAAATCGATTCATGAACTTTATAGCCACGGTTTGCAAACTTGCATTCCTTAGTTTACGTAAGTTTAAGTTCACAAATAATCGTTTTTAGAAAATAACCAACTTAAGTACGCGGACTTAAGTACCCGGAATAATTTGTTTTCAGTTCACAAACTCCAGCATAAATTCTCAGGATGAGAACCTCCGACAGTACGCGCAATCTAGTTCCGGTTTTCTTGAGTAGCAAAATACGCATACTTTGGTTCAAGGAATAATGACTTATACATGTATGAGTTACCTCAGAATGTTATATCCAACCATGGTTATATAATATAAACTCTCATTTCAATCATTGAAACATTCTTAGAGGACGTTATATAGTTGTTGTTCACAAACCATTTTTCGTCAAAGCCATTTTCAAGTGATTGAAACTTAACATGACTTTCGTCACTAGTAAAGATGAACTTGGCCAAAGCGAAAGCTTACCAACACATATTTCGAGAAATAGATAAGCGAGATAAACTCTGCTCGAAATAGCAAATGTGTATAATCAAAGTCTATATAGCAAAACGACTGTTGTCTCAAGATAGGAGATAGAGTAGATAGACTTTTGAGTGATAGATAAGTTAAAGTCTCCACATACCTTTTAGTCGATGAGGTTCCACTAGTTCCTTGAGTAGTTCTTTGTCTTTATATGATGATCGCCATGGAGTCTTGAGCACAACTACACTTTCTATCCTAGTCCGAGACTTAGCTAATAGTAGACTAGAAATCAAGACTTATAGTTTTGATCACTAACATTGACAAACATGCTTGAGATAGAAACGCATGCGAGTTCGATCGAGCAGTGCTCTAACACTAGTATCTATCTCGGTCTTCCCTCGGGTGACAAGGTGGTAGGATCGCAAAAATGGGAAAACAATTCTTGAAACTTGTGCAAAAAGAGTTGCTCATTGGAACCGGAAAACACTTTCTAGAGGAGGTAAGTTAACTCTCATCAAAAATATTTTGGATAACCTACCAATTTATTATCTCTCCATTTTTCATGCCCCTTGCTCCATAACTAAGAAAATCGATAAAGTTGAGAGAGATTTCTTATGGGATGATGATTCTAATAAGAAAAGAACTTGTAATTTTAAATGGACGATGGTTTTAAAACCAAAAGAGAAAGGTGGTCTAGGTATTAGAAGGACTAAGCAAGTGAATTCGGCTTTGTTAAAGAAACGGTGGTGGATTCTGGCATAGAGAGAAATGCATTTTGGAGAAAGATTATGGTCAAAAAAATTGGTGAAACATCTACCAGTTGGGAAACTCTCCAACTCAAAGAACCAAAAGGCGGTAGTTTCTGGTTTAATATTTCCAAAGAATTATAAGATTTCAATAAAAATATAAGATTCAAAATTGGCGGGGGAAACGAAATTATATTTTGGGAAGATGTTTGGCATGATGATGGAAAATTGTGTGATGTATTTCCTTTAGCATTTAGAGATTCAAGGACGAAAGAGTTTGTAGTGACTAATATATATGAATTTAGTAAAAGTGGTGCAAGATGGAAATTTATGAGTAGACAAAGATATTCACGAAATATCTCAAGTGAAGTCTTAGATATATCAAACCTTCTTTCTTCTATTTATATTCAAGAAGGTGTTATGGATACCCGAATATGGCTTAGAAGTGATCATGGTCAGTATATTGTTAAGGGTGGAATTACAGATGAAAGGGATCAAGATGAACCGAATTTTCCAACCAATATTGTTTGGAGCCGTGAATACCCTTACAAAATAAATTTCTTTCTTTGGCTTCTTTCTCATGATCGGATAATGACGGATAAACTTTTAAGAAGAGGCATGGATGTATTTAGTGAATGTTGTTTTTTGTGAAGAGAATAATGAAACGAGCTCGCACTTGTTCTATGGGTGTTGGAGAATCCGGAGAATAAGGGATTACTTTGCTGAAGGGTGTTACTTTCGTTGGACATATGATCATAGTGTCTCTACATCTAGAAAGGCTTGGAAGTTTAAAAGGGGAGACGAAATACTTAGTCAAATATAGAATAACATCTCGTTTACTATATGGTGGTGCATATGGAAAGAGCGAAATGTAAGAATCTTTGATAACAAAAAGAAAAATTTGGTGAGCTTCATTAGACATATCAAATTACAAGCGTTCTTTTGGGTGGAATCGAACATGTCCAAGCTTACGGAAAATTTGGTGATTTTTTTATGGGATTCCTTATATTGGTTTCCATAATTTTATGCTTCTTTTCTTAGGTAATCGAATCCCCTTTCGACTCCCCTTTTTTGTCTTCCGTTGTAAACATTGAATTAAGGTACCCCTCTTAAATGTTTTTTTTTTAATGAATTTTCTACTTGACCAATCAAAAAAAAAATATATCAAAAAAGAATTGTACACCTCCGTTTTTGGAAAAGAGATATTTTCATTTTTTTTTTTCAACTTGGCTCTTTTCCGAAAACAGAGGGAGCATTTTTTATAGAGGGAGCATTTTTTATTTTTTTTAAAAGAGCATCCATGCCAATAAGATACTAAGGAGCTACCGAGTCATGGACAAATAAGATACTAAGAAGCATATAGAGTCGTGGACAAACCCAGTAAGCCACGTATTAAAGAAGCTATAGTCGTCATTCAAGATTGAACCTTATTCCACGCCCCGTAGAATTCAATAACCTGTAATACATGTGGGTGGCATTTTACTCCCCGCTTTCCATCGTGCTAAAATTTGAAATTGTGCCTAGCAACAAGCGTGGTTAAACAAGGCGCCTGGTACCAATTTGGCAAATGTGTTATTTGTCAAGTTTTGCCTTCTTCCATTGTGTTTGAGAACAAATCCATATTATTGGCATCCACTGTGAATGCTTTAAACTTCTGTCAAATGCAGGAATGAAATTAAATCTGCAATCACATAATCCACTTTCTGCTATTTGACTACTTTAATTGAGGAACCAAATCATGACAAGAAGTTGGTCTAAATCACGTCATGAACAAATGACTTAACAAAATGACCTGACAAAATGTTACTCTAACAGGGTGGTAAAGTCTTAATGGTTATTCAAATCCACAACCTTAAAGCTATTCAAACTCATGTACATCCCAAAGAGTGGATCCTGACATGTTGTGTCATATTGTGCTCAAATTTTAGCATCCTGTGTTGTGTCATAAACGTGATGGTAAGGCACACTTTACCCCTGCCTTTAGACCTAGAGCTTCTTAGCTTTTACATTAGTAAGTATAAATTGTAGAAAACCCTGTTTCTACTCTAATTAGTTAACAGTAACATTAAGCATAAAGGAATCTGTCTCCTAAAAACATGGTTAGTACTTTAATGCTTTTTACCTGCAAAGTGCTAGGTAAGAAACAAAATTAACCTAAACAAAAAAGATAATCCAGGAAATATGCTAAATGGTGGTATTTTTTTTAGCATAATAAAATATTGTCCGTTTTTATCATCTGTGGGCTTGCAGCTATAGCAAGACAGTACTGACTAAACTGAAAACCTACTTGAATGTCAGAGAAAGAGCTGGAGGTTATTGTCATGGACTCAGAATAACGCAAAACAAGAAGTTTGAGTAAGGAGACGAACCTGAAAAGGAGAGGGTCGACAATAGCCAGGAGAAGACCATTATGAAAGTGATATTGGCGCGGCTCAATCAAAAATCGAATTGACATGTACTGTTAAGTCGGCTTCGGATTGAACCTCACCAACATCGCTTTCTCTAATTCATATACATGTCGATCTCTTTTTATTATGTATGAGCTTCTTCGCGGAAGCTAGAGAGAATTATGTAGGAATAAGCAGATTACCAAGTGAATAGGCAGCTCAAAGAAGTTACATGCTTGCTTCAAAACCATGTTCACAAAGTTAACAACCGCTCATGATTAAGAGTTAATTAAGCACATTTCAAATTTGATACGAAATTATAAGTACTTGGATGATTTATATATAACAAAGCAAAAGAGCATATAGAACCTTTTGAAAGACAAGACAATATGCATGATGCTTAGAAACATCACGCGTTTTTTGTAGGAAAGCAATGCTTGGTGGAGTAGGAGAGAATCGTACTGATGGCGATAATGTTTGTTTGGTAGTTGAGATGGTGGAATATGGCGTTAAGTGGGAAAGTGAATCATGATTTAACATGTAATAAAATCCACAGGTGCTATCATTAATAAAGACTAGAAGGGGAAAATATATAGAACTTATCTGACGAGACGGGTTGCAAGACCTTCCGTTGTGATTTGAAATGCACCTAGAAACAAGATTGCTTGGGCTGAACCAAAAATCATTGACAAAGACAGTTAACAGCTGCATTCTATCTCGTGCTGAAATTCTTTCTTCTCTATAGAATCTTACAAAGAAGTAAATCGTGGTGGTGTTAGTGCTGGAGTACACTTTCTAAGGCGCTATCATATAATTATATGTGTGTACCTAACTGTAGAATAATTCAGAACTTTCAATCTTCCATGACTAGGATAGGACTAGCTAAGACAAAGACAACGACGATAGTGACAATGCGGTGACCTATATACGCTTGACAATTTGACATATGGACATGATGAACAAAAGCACTGACATGAAGACGACGGTGACAATTAAGCAAACGGAAACTTTTACCGTTATAAACATGTGCATGGGTTCCATGCAGGTGATCAATCAAGAACAGATATTTAGATAGAGAGGGTTAATTTGTAGCAGGGAATGCAAATCCTTGCATCTTGCAATGATGCATCTGTCTCGGTTGACAACGACGCCTACTAGCGGATGAAGCATATAGCAGCATTCATCAGTCAGTACCATGTATGAATGAATGATACTCTTTTTTGTTTCTATATATGATGATGATCTGATAAGAATGTGAGTGATTTTGTTGTAGTCTGTGAAGAGATGATGATAGAGATATATACATGAAAAAGAGGAGAAGATAAATATATATATATATATATATATATATATATATATATAAGAAGTGATCAGAGACAAGAGATTAGTAGTAGTAGCTGTTATAGCTAACTAGGGTTTCGCAAATGTGGGAGGAGAAGAGAGAATATGTATATAGAAGAGGGTTGTTACTGGTATGGCGCCTTGGGATGATAAGGTGGAGATAGTGAGTGGAATGATGATTATAATAAGGGAGAGTACGTTGCTTTTAGTGATGGTGTGAGTAGTCATGCTTAATTTGTACTCATAAAAACCCCTTACTTGCGCATGCACCTGCAATATTCTCCACCCAGAACCAAACTCTCTAAAAAAAACCTATTAAACACCCTTTTCTCATTGTACTCTTTCTCTCCAAAGAGATCTTTAACCACTTTAATGGATTCCACATTTTAACAAGACCCCAAATACATAAAAAGAAATCTTCCTATTTATTTTAAAGAAAACAAAAACAAACACACAGACAAACAAATACATATTTTGGTTTCATTCATATGTTGGCCAATGTGCATTTTTTGTACCGATATGTAAAATCCAACTTTTAAAAATTTGCTAGAGATTCGAATTGTTCAGAGATAGTACGAACTCCATAAACTCGGTTAATCTTGAAAATCGGTTTGCAAGGTTAGGATTGTTCACGACCTGTACATTTCAAGAGCCAGGCAGTATGACTATTGTTAACAGAAGAAAGATTGGGAAGTAGTTGGGGGCAATGGGGTGAGTGGAGAATCTTGGGAACAGAAATGCAGAATGTCAGCTAAAGGATTGTCTAGAAAGAAGTTTCTAAATGAACAGCTAATAGTACTACGTGTGTGAGTGTGTGTGCAAGAAGAGAATAGTAGTATAATGTATGCAATACAAAACAAAAACTCTCATCACCATCTCTTGCTTTCGATTTCTTCTTTTCACACACTCCACAAAACCTAAAGCGGAGACATCGGCGCTAAAAGAGCCCTGCTTTGAGTCTGCACCAGGGGACAAGTCCATTTTTACATTGGTTTATTGGATTATTACTTATTACCCTCTTCTCTATTATCTATCTAACCAATAAAAAGAAGAACCATGGGGAAGTCCAAAAGCTCCTTTTAAAAGCCTTCTTCTTCTTCTTGTTCTTCTAATACTTGAAAAAAATAACAAGTAATATAAATAAAGCCTATACTTTTGCTTAACACTCTTGATAATAATTTGGATGATGGTTCAGGTTGGCGTGCCCATCATCTAAATAGATTCTCCCACGCCTCCTTAAGCGCCTTATGACCCCACGCACCCTTTTGCAAAGGCCATTACTTACTTACAGGCTTACTGCTCATTTTAATGCATTTTTCTTTCTTCAAATCACCAGATCCTAGGTCTCTTCTCTACTTCATTCCAAACTTATAAAAGAGAGAGGAGAATAGTAAAGGTCAAATTTGCATTGATTAAGAAATGCAGACAAAGAGACACCCATGTTTTGCTCATCAAGAGTTCGAGACTACTTTTTCCCTGGTGGGTCCTGTTTTTTTTATTTTTTAGTTCAGTTCTTGAATAGTTCAATGTTCAATAGCCAGATCAGCTGACGCGAAGTTGTTTGGAAGAGCCCGAATTGAAATTCCACTTGCATCAGAATAAAAATAGCGTACACTTGCACCTGTTCTTGGTGCTTAGTGCGTTTTCTCATCTGAACTACATTTCAGATGAATTTGCTATATTTCTGTTGCACCTGTGTCTTGCATTAAGACTCGTTAGGCGCCCATTTAACTAGACAAAGATGACATGATGCTATTAAGCAACCTAGTCAAAACATATCCGACTTACAAATACTCAAGTATCCTATGAAACTACTAAACCGATTGTTGTATATGTATTTTTCCTACACCATCATTAAACTCGAACATAAGAAAGCCATCTTTGAAGATCAAATGATGTTTTGAAGTGGCAATTTGGAAGAATTGGCTTATCTTTGGAATAAATGTGTCCCTTTCTTTGTGGAGTGGGCAGAGAAAGATCCCACAAACTACTCATTCTGTCACTCCCAACTCTCTTCTTCTATATTCTTTACCAAGTCATTGATTACCCACTTTTTCAATTCAACCATGTAAGGTTGAACAGAAAAAAGAGAGAAACAAAGGGTACTCATCTCTGCCATGTTTGTCTTCTTTATATTGGCATGGAATTGAATATGAAAATAACTTTGAAACAAAAATAGAAACAACTTTAGTTACTACATCAGATGAGTGTGTAGACCAGGCATGTAGTTGTGCAATCATGGGCAGGTTTATTTGGCCAACCAGTGTAAGTAAGCTGTCAGTTTTTCAAGACAAGAAAGAAACATCTCTGCTCTCTGTATACCCCATGAACTGGAACTCTTAGATTCTCTACATCACTACTATTGGTACTACAGGATTTCAAGTACCACAGAAATTTTAAGAGGGGAAATAAAATACATTAAGAATATTAATAGATTATATACTGTAATGAAATAAAAACTGAGAAAAACAGAATTGAGCCTAGTACATCTTAGATTTAATCTTACAACTCTACAACTTCATTTTTCAGGATCAGTCAAAATAAATTACTGTGCCAGCCTACGTGTTATAAATCTCAATTAGCATCGGCAAAATCAAGCACCTGAAATGCCCATGATCCAAATTTTCATTTTGACCGTCCAAAAATTTTACACGAGTGAAGAAAGCAAAATAATTGGTGGGTGTACTTCTGCAGAGGCTTTTCATTACAGGCAAATAGAAAAGACGGTGTTGAACCAAAATTTGATGCATGAAGGCAGATACCAACCAAGTAAAATAAATCTGTGAATATAAGCAAGGACCAAAAATTCTGCTACTTCCCTTTAAGCTTACAGTAGGCATACAATCCGGAGCCGAGGAAACCAAGAAATTGCCCAAGAACATTGAACTAGAATTAAAAATAAAAATTATTAGAATCACATATGAAAACAACTTTAACCAGAGAAAAGGCCATCAGGAAAGCAGTTTATACTTACAAAATCAAACGGAAGGCCACCGAATAAGATCCATCCAAGTCCGATGGTAAAGAGATCCTATAACAACACATTGATCATAATGTTCAAAAACTATTTCTAAGGACTACCAAACCAAAAAGAAATGGAGATTTATCAACTGAAAAGTGCAAAATCACATGCTGGTAGGAAAAAGTAGAAGCATCCAGAAATTACACAGTTCAAAAATAAATAAAAATATAAACTTAATTAACAGGTTGATTCCACTTTCTTATATTGCTTCTCGCCTTCACCAATACATCTTATGAATCTGAATCGTCTAACCTACATTAAGGACTAGAGATTTCCTAGATCACAAAAAACAGTCTAATTTGCTTACATCAATTATTAAGTTAATGTTTTTTTCTCTCCTTCTTCTTCCATATACGCCTCTTATCTTCTTAGGCATGCCAAGATTTCGAAAAGCCTCACTACACGATGAAAACAGCCTTCCGTCTCCAACAGTGGCTTGCTAGTTGGATTATGGAGGTTTTGAACCAATAAAAAAGGCAGCTCGTACGGTAGAAACACGAAAAATCAACTGCCGTCATTTACACTCACATAAAAATGCTCCACAGGGTATTCTTTGTGAGGATTGTTAGTTCAGCATGCAGATTCTCATCACAAAATATCAGTGCACTTAAAAATATCCAATAAAAGGTGCGGCAACGATGGTACATTTAACACCCATTCCATCATCTGGAAACCTAAATCTTAGCCAACGGTTTGGTATTAGCAAATGAGTTCGGAAACAGGCTCAACTTTCAATTGAATCATCTGCATGGTACAATGTGGATCACTCACTGCGGATCAAACTTCGATTCAACATGGTGATGTGTTGATGACGAAAGTCTTTTTTTTTCTACCACTGAACATAAAGTTCAGGTTTTTGATGACCTTGTGTAGATGACCTCCACAAGATCATCATGCAGACGAGCCTGATCTATTTTTGAATGCACTCGATCTTGACATGTAACTTAGTAATTTAAGACTCGCAAAATAAACATAGCAGATGTTAACATAGATTAAGAATCCAATAGGATAGGGAGTGTACCTTCATATTCCCACATATAGTCTGTGTGGTTGCTGAGTTGAGAGTTGTGTTCAAAAATATACAGTAGTTTAAGAAGAACGCCATAATGCAGGAAAGAAGCATCACAGCCTATATAAAATAAATAAAAGCATGGATAACAGTTAGAAGGGGCATTCCAGTTAACATAAATAAAATTGTCAAGATGTTCTTTATAGACATGCACACTTCACCAATACAGATTGAAAAGACTCAACATTTTATTCTCCTTTATAGTTGCTGTGAGTAAAATATATGCAAGTACCAAGATGGCAAAGCATAAAAGTCGATGAATACAGTATAATTTGAAGACAGCATTGGGTCCAGTTAAATGAAGAAAAACTTGATGATACAATACTAAGAGATTGATAAAACTAAAATTGAACATAAAGGAAGCCGCTTGCCCAAACGAAGGATTCCAGCATCTTTATGTTACTAGCTGTAACCACTTAAGTTTAGGTGTACAAAATGTTGAAAGGAAAAATGTACTGCTTGTGGCCAGAAAATACCTGAAAGCCAGGGGAATAAAGATAAGGAAAATTAAACGTTGCTGTCAAATCGCCCCGGAAAGTTGTCCAGAAGAGCAAAATTGGTAGACATATTACTCCTAGAACAAAAGTAAGATAAATGGTCAGACAGAGGTTTGGTAGGATTGATCTCATATACATCTCATTTGATCCTAGTTTACTGGAAAGATCATGTGTCAACAAACATATCAGTGTAAGAAAAATATCTTACCATTGCACCACATTAGACCGAAACTATTTAAGCCGCTTGACTTCCCTGTGAAAATGATTAAATGTTACATATGATACCCGCAGAAGTAACGGAACAAACTTCGAAAGTAAAGAAGTAAAAACTCTACCAATACGAGCAATAGTTGCGAGATATATTGCCGTCGTAACATTGGATAAGAGAACAACAGCATAACCATATGAGTCAAAAGACAAGTCCCTAGCTCCAGCAATAAATGCGCCAAGGACGATCAACGCCACACTGATGAATCCCTTAGATTTTCCCAATAAGAAAAACGAATATGAGAATGCAACAAAAATGCAGTACCATGTAGAAGAAACATCACACATGGTACAATCAGTAAAGAGAGTACCAAGAGAAAGCAACTTACCTGGACATAACGGAGGAGGAATATTTCTGTGCTGTCAGAAAATACTCAACAACCATTGTAAATACCACAGTGGTCCGCCTAAGGGTAGTGTACATTGGAACATTTACTCCACGCACAGATTCCATTGTGACCAGCTTCGGACAAAAAAAAAATAGTGTATAAATTATAACATGAAAGGTAAACATAGAGATTTCGAGTCAAGACACATTCAGCACAATGGCATACCATGTAGAGAAGATATGAAAGCGCAAGAGGCAGTGTATGAACCAGCGTCTTATATGGCACTAGACTCCCAGTGTTTTCTGATAAAGGTTCACCAACTGTGAATGAAATAATCTTCCAACGCCTCATCGCATAAAGAAATGAACATGAGCATATCATCTGCAACAACATGAAGTGGACTGCTTTATGAAAATCTGAAAAAAGTCTGTTCAGAAACTCGAGCCATTGAACCAAAATAAATAGTGGTCCCCAAAATTAGGAGTGCGAATGAAACACAAAGGCAGGCTTGCAGAAATAGAAGATAATTTGTTGATACTTAAAAAGGACTTATCAAGGGTTTGGAACAGCACTCAAAGTTTCGACCACACAAAAATTTGGGAAAAGCTTTAACCCATTGCTTGTGAATCGACGTGAAGAAAGAAGAAAATAACATGACACCTTCGCTAAGTTGATCTGCTAGTCTAGCAGATCCAAATTAAACAGGATCAACATATGTTAAAATCCAACCTAAAATTGAAGCCAGGCATGTATAACATACTAAGATGAATGATGGTCCAAAAAAAAATAACGACATGCCGAAACATACAGAAAAAAATAACGAAGTTACACAAGTACGAGAATGTTAGAGCTGTTTCATGGCAAGAACGAACTAGTCTAGTACCTGAAAGAGAGTGATAACGTTTGCAAATGGAAAACCATATGAAGAGAGAGCAGCTTTGTTAAACATGACCAAAAGTACTGCAACAGATATGTTGAACTTGTCAGTACCATAAATGCTATACAAACAATATTACGAAACTCTGAGCAACCCGCAAAGAAAACGACAACTGAGATAAGATATGTCAAAACAGTCATCTTAACTAAGAAAGATAGATCTGTTCATGTAAACTAAAAGTGAGCCTGTTGTATCCTTTTTCCTAACAACACTTTGATTCTGAAGTTTAGGGTACTCTGAACAAGGGTTCTGAACAAGACAAATAGACAAATGAGAAATGCAATTTTGAAGAAACGCCTACTAAATTTAATTCCCAATTAAAAGATCAACTTGATCTAACATAACAGGTATCTCTTCTCAGTTCACTTAGTTTTTATGAGGCTTCGCGTTGTTGATATGGTACACTCATGTCTCACATCAAACCCATATTCTCCTCATATTAAAGAGGTGGGATGCAGAACACAAACTCTAATTACCAACAAGACGTCAACCTTAGGTCGTTCATAACTAATTGGCAATACTCTTGTAATCATTCACAATTTCGTAAGTTTATACTCGTCCCCTACAACCAAATAATCAAATCTCACGAAATAGATTTCGATAAATTCTGCTAGCTGACATAATTTCCCTTAAAAATACTCAAACAGAAGACATACACTAAACTAACCAACGATTAATCCTAATACACATCATAGGAGACATAGTTTTAACCTAAATTCAGTGTGATAATGAGTACCTAACCAACGACTAATCCTAATACCCATCATAGGAGACATAGTTTTAACCTAAATTCAGAGTGATAATGAGTACCTAACCAACTATTAAAATCCTAATACCCATCATAGGAGACATAGTTTTAACCTAAATTCAGTGTGATAATGAGTACAGGCTAATAGTTATAATCTGTCAAATACTTTCTACAAGTATATATTATATAATTTCCTCAGATCCAATTCATTGCCATAAAAACGAATTCAGAATGGAAAATTTAGATTACAACAAATTCAAAAATTAGATAAATGAGATGCGGAGAGAAAGAGAGAGGGAGATAGATACCTGCACAACCCATGTAAGAGATCGCAGCATAAGCTCCACGTTTAGTCATGGCGGAACCTTTGAAAAGACTCTCATCAACTCCACCTTTTGATGTAGTACCATCGGAGACTACTGGAAGTAGATTCTTCGATGAATTCGAAGAAGAAGAAAAAGCCATGGTCGGCTTTAGCGATCTTGGAGAGCAGGGTAATCAATATAGAGAAAATCAACCACGGAGAAAGGAAAAAGAGAAAATCGTGAGAACTTGTCGGACAGTGGTTTAACTAGAAAGTGGTGGTATCGGAATTTTCAGAGAAGTGGGAAGTAAAGTACCAAATTACACGTGCGCACAGCACACCCTTCCGAACTCTGTCGGACCATATCAAAACTCTGTAGTTTAGGACAATGCCTATTGCTCCCCCATGAATAGAAAAATATGAAAAACAGACGTACAAATCAACAAATTTGAGGGTTTGACAGCAGGGCTGAATTGGGGCCTGGAAAAATAATTGGGGACCCCTAGCTACAGGATAAAAAAGGTCATGAAATAGTAATTGGGAGTTATCCCTTATGACCAACTTTTTTAAATGGCTAAACTACCCCAAATTATTAGTGGTAATTAAGTTAATTAATTGTTAATTAGTTTAATTAGATTAAAATCAGATTTAGGGATAAAATTTTGATAAAAGAAAAATTGTGTTTTTGTGTTGTGGAGAGGAAGAAGTTGAGTTTTTGGGGGATTCCAGTAGAGGAATCATATTGCTCAAAATGAAGGAACCAATCCTCAAAATGAAGAACACGAAGCTCAAAACAATCAGGTAAACTTCCTATACTCTTCAAATTGTATGAATGATGCCCCAAGTGGTCGATTCATGTACACTATGCAACTACTCAGAGTGAGGGTCGTTAAGTCGAGAGGATAATAAACGAACGACTCTAAGGAGTCGTTAATTACTTTACACAACCTTTGACGACTCAAACCTGCAACTTTTGCAGGTTATGAAAAATCGTCAACCAAGTGTGATATAATTGACGACTCCAGCTAGTTAGGTCATATAGAGTCGTTAACTTAATATGTTTAGAACCCAACGACTTTAAAACTTTTTACTCTATGAAGATGTTACTCTTAGGGTCGTTAATTAGGCATTCCTATATACTGACGACCCTAGCGAGCCATTTCATAGATCAAGGGTCGGCAAGCAAAATTTATAAAACCAAACGACCCTTCAACATCGTTAACGACTTCACATGACGACCCTTCAACATAGTTAACGACTACAACCATTTGACATGACGACCCTTCCTATTTTTTGAACAGGGAACAAATTTTGTATCATATAGAGTCGTTAGCGATTTAGAAATCCCTAGACGACACTATTCTAGGGCAGAAAATCAGGTTTAGGGTCGTTATCTACTACACCCTACTGGTTAACGATTTTTTATCAATTCAACATGCATATCAAAAATCGTTAAGCAATAAAAAACCGCGGTTAACGACCCTGGAACTGTAACTGCAATTTTGCAGTTGAAAACCTAATTTTTTTCAGTTCACTTACGACGATGAATTGGTGAGAATTTTTTTCTTTCTCAGAAGTCGTTAATGGAATGGGAAACAGTGGGAGAGAGGGAGCGAAGGAGAAGAAGAATGGGAGGAGAAGAAGTTATTAGAGAAGGGTAAAATAGTTATTTCACCATCATTTTGAAAGCCCCATATATCTTTTGGTGTGGGTATAAAATATGTCCTGGCCCCCAATTAGTTTTCATGGCCCCCAATTCAGCCTTGTTTGACAGTTCGTCCACCAAGAAATCTAGTTTAGTCGTGCGGTCAAAGTTCAGGAAATCTAGTTTAGTCGTGCGGTCAAAGTTCAGCAACCCAGCTGGTAAATTTAATGGTTATTTTTGAATTCTTATCGAATGATCTTTCACGTCATGATGAATTACTTCAAACCTCAAACATCACACAAAATCTCTTCCAAAATCAATATAATGTTTGAAAGAGGCCTCTGTCCTTGTTAGTTCGTCGAGATCAGTATACTCGAGGATAAGATTTAGCTATTAGCATAAACTATGTGTTACAAACTCAGCTTGATGGAGTACAAACACCAAGAGTGAATTTCCGACAGAATACCTACGAAAAGTTCTGCAGTGACACTCGTTATACGAGTCGTCGTGCTACATGTGACTTACAAATCCGTTTTGAAACAATTAGCAAAAAAGTAAGTGAATTTGTAGCTTTAATCATGAAAGTCAATCGATTAAGAGTGTGGGGTGAAACTGATGCTGAGTAGGTAAGAAGATTTGTAGCGGAAATGCAAAGATGGAAAATGATAGTTTGTACTTTGTTTCGAAAGTTGTTTCAAACTCCTTAAGGTGTTGAAAAAATTCAAACCTTTTTTTTGTTCGACGTTGTACATCTTAGTGAGGTTGTTTATTGAGTATAATGGTTATTTAAATTGAATGGTCGTTTCTAATTAGATGTATGCTTATCAAGGTGTAATGCTTAATTTAAATCATAGATTTCAACAAAATGCAATACTTTTCATTAATAAAAATTAGAATTACATAAGTAGTAGAAATAAAAGTTACAAGTCTTCTAATGTTTCATCATTATATTCTTCATTTTGATTTCAAGCTCCAAGACCCGGAATGCTCCCAATATCCAACATATTTGTGGATACCCATATATCTCCATATTGTTAAAAAGCAAAAATGGGTGGTTGTAAACCAGAAATGGTTGGTATAAACGTAGAAGAGGTTTCTCGTGGTGCAGCAGAATGATAACCTTCATTCTGGTTCCTGGTCATAAATGATGCAGAAAAGCGTTTTGGATCTGGTTGATTTACCCGATGTTGCGTCGCAGGCACAGTTTGTACTTTAGTTTCTATCACTTTTGTTGTGGGAGATTGCCAAACTAACCGCATCACTTGTTAGGAAAATCTAAATAGAATTAACCCACGAGACACTAAATCTTTGGATCGACGTAGAATGAAAGATAAACGATGCAAAAACACATTAGAAACAATAAGTAAAGAACACAATGCTTAACGTGGTTTGGAAATATTCCTACATCCGCCAAAACGGTTAAGACTTCTTTATTATTATGGAACCAGTAGATAGAGAATTACACACTTAACGATTGATGAATCAATCAACAAACTACGATCCAACATTGTGTTGATCATAAACCCTAAAATAATTCTCTTGAACAAAATGCTCCAATATTACCGAATAATGTCTAACCAAACAAGATAATACTTATCTCATATAACCGAGAGGATCTCCTTCTAAACGATGTCTCTTCTAACACCAACGATGATCTTCCACCATCAAAGAACAAGGAGATCTTCTCTTCACTAAATGATGTATTCCACATCTCCCCAAAACCATAACGATGTACTCTTTCAACACCAACGGTGTATTTTACAACACCCGAGAATGGTCCCTCTCCTTTCCTAAAACTCCACCCCAAGAGGTGGGATGGAATCCTAGAAACCTTAGAGAACTACATTGTGTATTCTCTAATTCTCTACTAATTTTCCATTGAGAATTCCATAGCCTAGACCTCCTTACATAGGAATCACAAACTTGATTCCCAAGTATTAGTCTCCTTGGAAAAGGAAACTTTAACCAACTAGGAAACCTATTGTTATTTAGGTAACCTATCTAAATATGGAAATCAACCTAAACTAGAAAACCTTGTGTTTCTCTACACTAAGGATTTCTAATATGTTCCGAATTTTTCGGAACCTTCCAAAACACCGACAATTATCTAACAATCTCCACCTTGTCGATGTTTCAAAAAATCTCCACCTCGGTAAAGATTCCACTAATCTGAGCCGACCTTCAAACCATGACCATCTCCTCAGCATTCAAAAGGATCTCAATGACAAGCAAACTGGATTAAGTACCAACTTAACCCCCAAATGACTGAATTCAACAAATCTCGTCCAAACTTCTGCGCAAGTGTCTTCTCAGCAGAACAAAACTCCTTCATCTCAAAACTCCAAACTCAATTGCTTCTTCAAGCAATAAAATTGTACTTACTCTTTTCCATGAGCATATCCTCGAAACAAGTAACGAGATAAGAAGAAACCAAACATGTCAAAGCTTCACAAATCACTAACTTAATTAGTGAACGAATGGACCATAGACTCTAAAAGCTGACATGCCAAACCTCCAAACCAAACCAACAACCTCAAACCAAACGGGCTGTGACAAATTAATGTCCTCCAACAAATCTCCAGGCAAGAATGCAGTTTCGACTTCGTCGACTAAGTCAAACCACCACACTAAAAAACTAACAGGACTCGGATATATAAAAATGTGATTAATCACGGAGGAAAAACTTCATAACAATCACGCTTTATCTTGTGCATATCCTTTAGTAAAACTTACCCCAAAAAATGTGTACCAATACATAACTGTTCCAAACAAGATCTGGCAATCATCCTTCAAAAACATAAAGACCCAAACACATGCAAACGTCTTTTTAACCTTAGGCAACTCCACCAGCTCCCAAGCAACTATCCAAAACGTTGTTGTGCTCACCCATTGTCTTCATACTCTTAAGAAATCGTAATAAGTTCTTAAGTAACTATCCAAGAAAATAGTGCTAACTTCTCACGCTAAGCTGAGAACCAAAGGATGATAAAACTAAATTGTTGTTGAATATACTTCTCAAAAGAAATCTCTAATCTCATCTTCTACCGCCTCTATACTATTGAAACCAAAATCGCAATATTTGTAGTAGATGAGCAAAGGAACACACTACTCCACCCAAACCAAAACCTCTCAAAAATATCATCACTGCTATAGCATAACTCTCTGCACCGGGAATTCCATATTGATCAAGATTTACAAACATAATTTCTGGAATATTAAAGAAAGAACGCCTTCTTCAGCACTAACACCAAAATTATTTCCTCTTGCGAGAAATAAACTTGGCAACCAAAACTTGATCACTATCCAGAAGTACTTAACCAAATAACAGTAAATGATAAAAGGTTCACGAGATAGCACACCGAAAAATTAGCCTCAAACTTGTCCAAAAAACTTGAACAACATGCATTGTGCTTTCTTCAAGTAGTATGCGATAAAATCGTTTTCTACACCACACAATAGAATTGTACCTAAACTTATAAAGTGCCAAATGATACCTTGTTCCTCTCAAACGGGACTTCACCTCCAAATTGGAACGTATCAACACTAAAAGACCAACATGTTTCTCAAAACGGTCTTGCACTTCAAACCACTTTGATGATCCATTATACACTGCCAAAATCCTCCGCCAAAACATCATCGAAACAAAGGTCACAATCTACTTAGCATCTCTCTCAGAAACAGTAAGAAAGAATCCCTAAACACCCAAATGGGTGTCACTAAACGTATCATGTATACGAAACATAATGATACCCAAACATGTAGCCACGTCACTCTCCAAAGGTACGCTCCCTTCGAAGCTACAACGTTCACAGAAACACAACTAAATAACCCTTTCTTCAACCATAGCCTAGGATGCATATTTCATAACTTTGGTTAACAAAATTGTTTCTCATTAAATGATAAGAAACCATAGCTCTACCACAACTGAAATCCATGTATACGAAGTCCAAAACATACCACATCTCATCAAATGATCATCACACTTCAACTTACTTGTAACCAACGCGGAACAAGTACTGCGAACGAAATTAAACTCTTCGAAACTGAAATATGTTGATCCTTGATAACGGTCAACAGTTCCCAAAACGAAATCTTCAAAACAAAAAAAAATCTCACCGAATCTTCACTGCCTTATGCAATTGAATCCATAAAATCTTCGAGTCTAACTTCCTATTAACATCCTTCGACTTCTTAGGTCAAAAAATTATCAACATGATCAAACTAATGACAACCGATATCAAACGTGCACACTTCGTACCAAAACAATTATAAGAATTTGACACACTAAAAATTGTCGTATTTACTTCAACAAACATACAAGCCCAAACTTGTATCTTAACCACAATGCTCTTGCTTTCTCATAACGTGATTTGCGAAGCAAATACACCCAAACAAAAATAACTTGGTATTCCAAAATAGTCCACAAGAGCATCATACGAAACGAAGTAAAAAACACAATCAACTAACCAAAATATGGTTACACAAATACTTACTTGGAGCTATGCGGTATGCATAGGGTTATATACTGCAAGAAGTATAACGTCAAATCTTTCGATGTAGAGCACTACCAAAAACGATTGTGGAATATTAAAGTATCCCATTCTTCTGAAACGTTTTAACTTGCTTCATACCCTAAATTGAAAACAACAAACCTGAATGAATGATAACATCAATCTATACGTCTTTGAATATTTGATAACTTCAAATCCGATATACTTGAATACTTGAAAACATAAAATCCTTCGAAACCAAAAAATTCGGATATCCACATAACACCGAAACATCCCCACTTCTAACTTCGATCCTCTCCACGCTCACCGCACCACTTGTTGTGGGAGATTGCCAAACTAACCGCACCACTTGTTAGGGAAATCCAAATAGAATTAACCCACAAGACACTAAATCTTTGGATAGACGTAGAATGAAAGATAAACGATGCAAAAACACATTAGAAACAATAAGTAAAGCACAAAAGACTTAACGTGGTTCGGCAGTATGCCTACATCCACCAAAACGATTACGACTTCTTCATTTTTATGGAACCACTAGATAGAGAATTACACACTTAACGATTGATAAATCAATCAACAAACTACGATCCAATATTGTGTTGATCATAAACCCTAAAATAATTCTCTTGAACAAAACGCTCCAATATTACCGAATAATGTCTAACCAAACAAGATAATACTTATCTCATATAACCGAGAGGATCTCCTTCTAAACGATGTCTCTTCCAACACCAACGATGATCTTCCACCATCAAAGAACAAGGCGATCTTCTCTTCACTAAATGATGTCTTCCACATCTCCCCAAAACCATAACGATGTACTCTTTCAACACCAACGGTGTATTTTACAACACCCGAGAATGGTCCCTCTCATTTCCTAAAACTCCACCCCAAGAGGTGGGATGGAATCCCTAGAAATCTTAGAGAATTACATTATGCATTCTCTAATTCTCTACTATTTTTCCATTGAGAATTCCATAGCCTAGACCTCATTATATAGGAGTCACAAACTTGATTCCCAAGTATTAGTCTCCTTGGAAAAGGAAACTTTAACCAACTAGGAAACCTATTATTATTTAGGTAACCTATATAAATATGGAAATCAACTTAAACTAGGAAACCTTGTGTTCCTCTACAATAAGGATTTCTAGTATGTTCCGGAATTTTTCGGAACCTTCCAAAACACCGACAATTATCTAACAACTTTTGTATCTCCCTCATTAGTGTGCCATGACTCATGGTGAATAAAAGTACTCCCTCATTATCGTGCCATGACTCATGGTGAATAAAAGTATTGTCAGAATTTGCACAACCATAAGGACTTAAACTCAAACACAATACAA
The DNA here is from genome assembly GCF_003573695.1 of Papaver somniferum. Taxonomy (NCBI): domain Eukaryota; kingdom Viridiplantae; phylum Streptophyta; class Magnoliopsida; order Ranunculales; family Papaveraceae; genus Papaver; species Papaver somniferum. The sequence goes on along the minus strand of NC_039360.1, from coordinate 35,549,516 downwards.
ACGGAGTGATTGAAAAGGAGAAGGTACCAAGTACACCACCAACTTTTTCGTTCGATAACCTTGTATAGACAAAACCTAAAACAATTGCAAGTAGATCTAATTAGAGATCCTTGGACAATATGTATATAGATTTTCTCGTATCTCTTCCACTATCAATATGTTTAGCAACAAAGTCCGTGAACCTGACTGTGTAGAAGAGGTATTGGACGATTTCACAAATCAATATTCAAGATCAATCTTGTCATATTCAAATCAAGAGGATATGTATTATCCAAAGTATGAAACTTGTTATCCATGATACAAATTTTACAAGAACAAGTCTCTCAATTGATCACAATTAATAAGGACTTAAACTACTTAGATTAGATACCTGCTACTTTTGTTATTCCTATTATAAGGATAAAACAATATATTTCGGATAAGTAAAAACACAAGCCACCAGAAGTTTTGTTAATGAGGAAAACTGCACTTGCAAAAAAAACCGGGACCTTGTCCAGTTTTGAACACCAAACTGTATTAAGCCGCTATGGATACTAGCCAACTATCAGACTTCGGATTGGAATGTAGTTCTGATAAGCACGTATGTGCTACATTTTATACCCATATTTATATTAGTTAGGACTCGTTGTTTTGTCTAACAACACGATTTTAGTGCTTTTGTAGAAACTACAGGTGAATATGATCATCGGAGAAATAAACGGCTAAGTGAGAAACTTAATAGCGCTTGCGATGAAAGTGATAAAATGTAGCTTCCACTGCACCACTTGGTTACATTTCTTCAGGGCCAACAAAGCACTTGCTTGTGTAAACAACCCGGACCATTAGTGGCTAAATAAAAAGGAGTGTCCCATTCTTCACCACAGTTCCGTGTAGATTATAAGCATCCAAAGCATGTTTCATATATCAAAAGTGAATCTGATCATCGGATAAATAAACGGCTAAGTGAGAAACTTAATAGCGCTTGCGACGAAAGTGATAAAATGTAGCTGCCACTTCACCACTTGGTTACATTTCTCCAGGGCCAACAAAGCACTTGCTTGTGTAGACAAGCCCGGACCATTAGTGGCTAAATAATAAAGAAGGAGTGTCCCATTCTTCACCACAGTTCCGTGTGGATTATAAGCATCCAAAGCATGTTTCACATATCAAAAGTTCAAAACAAAGAGAAGAGATTTCATTTATTTATTCAAGATGGAGGTGTTTTATCAAGAGGGGAATGATCTTTTGTTAGTCAAGAAGAACAGTGTTGATGTCGTAACCGGCTGGTGCTTACGATGGTTGCAAGAAGAGCTGCTGACAGTTTCCGGAGTTGAACAGCTGATGGTGGCCACGGTTTTTGTCTGTTGATAAGGGTTGCTTCCATCGTCATGGTTATGTTCTTTGGAGTCCGGGATGTGGTTGATGGTGATAGACTCGAGATGTTCGGTGGTTAGCTGAATGGGTGTTTCCTAAGAAATGAAACTGCAGCAACAAATTAAATGGTGTTGATTTCTTCGATAGTTGGAGCTGGTGCTGTAGTTGGGTACAATCCTTTTGCAGAGCCGGTGCCGAGATGGATAGGGAATTGGCAGCAACCAAACTAACTGAAAATCCGGTGCTGGTTCGTTTTCTAAACAATGCCAATTGAAGAAGATAGAAAAGTGAAGTTGGTTACGAGAGTTGACTAGATTTGGAGGGTCTGGTTTCGGAAATTCGGAGTTGAAGAAATGTTGAAGCTCAGGCATGAATGGAGTTGGCAGAAGGGCAACAGACGTACACGAAATTGGTGTTATTGCCGGAAATTGAGTTGAAGACAAACTGCCAGGAGTTTGAGCTGTGCAATCGAGAGCGTAAAAAGCTACAGGTGAAGATACTCTCGAACGGGAAGATGAGACCTGTAATTGGATATGGAAGTCATGGGATTACACCCAAAGTGGGAAATCATTGGCAGAATGGAAATTATTTGGGTTATTCGCAGATTGGTGTTGGTTGTTATCGGCAGTAACAGCAGCAAGAATATGAGGTTTCCTTAGCCGGACAGAGAGATGAGTTAGTGTTGTTGTCGAGATTTAGACGGGATGAAACAGGCACTGGTCCAACTTTGTTTGGACGTTGGATAATAGTGGACTGGGCATGTTGGGCATTATTGGCTAGGTCTTTGGCAAAGTTCTGACAACACCTTATATGAATGGAGAAGAAACAGAAAAGAAAAAAAAAGCCTCCTGGAGTTGGGAGCTGCGGCTGCAGAGCCGTCTACAACAGGAAACGGAAGACTAGGGTTTGCGTTTGTGTTCTTCGTTTTCATTTTGATTAGCTATTAATTTTATATATGTTTATGGCTTTTGAGAAAATCATGTCTAGCTAATTCATGTTAGGGTGAAAGGATGAAATTGTAGGTTAATTTATTTTGTGTTCTTGAATAAGGTCTCAACCAATTGAGCTTAATGATAATGTTTGTGATTCTCTTTCGATGTTTTACCTTCTAGCTATATTTTTCATGTTCTATGCCATGTATAGTCCATAGTTAGATTAGTAGAAGGACTCGTTGAGCCTTAGCAATAATCGATTTATGAATATCTCTTGACTATTTATGTCATGTATACTTAGTGCTTTGGAATTCTACTTTAAAGTGAGAGCAAACTACCGTTTCGGTAATTCTTGTCAATGATTGTTAATGAAATATCTTCATTGTACTAGTAGCTAGGTTTACTATTTTACATGAGTTAATTCGAGACCTTTTTGATTGAACACAACTTACTTACAGAGGATTCCCGAAACCTTAACACCTTTACATCTTTGGTTACGTTTTATTATTTTGCTACAATTCTAAAATTTCGAAAAACATCTTTTCTGGTTAGTCGATCAGAGATATTGATTACCGGTATTTCAACCGCTCCCTGTGGGTTCGACCCGTACTTTCCTCTGTCTACTAGTTAGACACCGTGAGATTGCGGTTATTATATAAATAGGCATCTCCGGATCCTATCAAGTTCAGACCAAATTAACCCTCCAAGCAATCTAGCTGCAGTCCTGCTTCTTACGTCTCTTGAACCTTGCAAGGCTCTACACAATTGATTCTCTTAGCTGTCGTTCTTTACAACCTATGAGTTTCTTCAAACTAAGTGAAGACTTTTCATACCAATCTGCTTCTAAAATATAGGCCTATTTGATTTCTCTTTAGATCAAATCTTGGAAATCTGTTTGCAAAGCTAGCAAACCTTGCGAATTCAGAACACTTACACTCAGTTAGCTGAGAAGCCTAGAATACTAACTACCTCTGAAGAACAATCCTAAACCGATCAACAAAGAAGAGTTTTAGATACTTATCTTGAGGAATCATTAAGTCTGAGATGAAGAGAACTTTGCGATTTCTATCTATCTCGTTCTTGATCTGAGATAACAAGAACCTCGAAGATTAATAAGAACAAAATCAGAATACACGAATTATCAGTGAAGATAGTCGATCCCTGTCTTCACGAGTCCCTAAGTGAATAAGTCGCAAACCTAATTATATTTCTCAGAAAAATCTAGCTTAATAAAGGTCACATCTACCATAAAACTAGGACACAAAAGTGTCAAGGATTGAAATTCTCAGTTGTATGAGTGTCTCTGTTTATAGACTTTCAAGACTATAGGTAGGTTTAAATTCAAGCTAAGATAGATTGAGATTCAAGCAAAATTCTCAGTTTAGATGAAACTCTTGTAAGGAGTTCATGTAAGCATGCGCGAAGTTCTTCTTGTAATTAAATAAAAGAATATATACTATGGTCCAGGACTCTAAAACCGTGTATAATGATAGTTCTTGGAAAATATATCAAATGGACAAATAATCATGTTTTATTTAACACTCAAGACTTAAAACATAATCTACAAACACAAAACAATTTAGTATCAAAGATGTCTCAGATGCGTCTTTACGGCATGGGGTATGGCAGTTATGCATCTTTGGTTTATTAGTGCGCGATCAATCATGTTTGGATACGGTTGCGTCTGGGAGAAGGTAAGTGGTCTTCCTCCTTTTTTTTCCGCTGACCTCGTTTGAAGTCTCCAATTAGTATCGATGGAATTTGCATTGTTGGGAATAAGGTGGAAAAGTCTTGCCATAATTCCCATCGTGCTGGATTATGTGGTGGACCATAAATGCTTGTGAATATCCAAGGTTGTCTTGGTGTTGGAAGCGTTAGACGTTATGGCTGTGTGAGTATTTTAATATTTGGACATGGACTTTATTACTCAATATAAGGCAAAGTTCACCTTTGTATGTGTTTGATAATGATGACGAAGCTGAGATCCAATAGCACTTCTACTTTAAGAATATTGTCTGATGGGGGGGAAAGTTTTACTTCCCAAGTCTGGATGGACCTAAAAGAGAACAAGGTGTCATGAGTGCTTTTGATATGATAAATAGCAATGGTGGGATGCGGGAAAAGCCCAAGTCTTTTCCACCAGGTGCGTCGAATGAGATCATCATATAATGCACGAGAAGTGTAAAACGATGTCTTTGGTGAGGCAACAATATGTGCAGCAGAATTAGCATACCGTTAAAGAGAGAATCATGGTATAATTTCATGTAAGACAAACCAGTCCAAAAGATTTGGGTGCAAGGCTTTTTTTTAAAACCTCAAACAGAAAAAAAGAAAGTCACTTTCCTGAAATTCATTCCAATTTTGTGATTGACGTTCAATACTAGTCATGCCTCATGGACCTCGGACTATATCCATTCCAGGGGTCGGGAAAAAATGGAGAAAAAAAGGCCTACATTATTGGTGTCAACCAAACAGCCGATAGAAGTAAAATTACCAATTATAACTTTGATTGATTTTTTTTTTGATACTAAAGAGAATTCATTGAAATAGATTCAAGAATTACAGAATACCATTCTTCATCAGAATTGATAAGTATTCTGAGAAGTTATCTAAAAACTGAAAGTTTGAATCTTCTAATCTAGCTTTTTTAGATAGCTCATGAGCTACTTTATTTCCTACTCTATTAACAGACATACAAAACCAAAATTGATTGTTTCTAAATGTATTCTTAATAACTTGGAGAATATTTTGATTATACCAGTGAACTTCAAGTTCTTCACCAGTTATAGATGCTACTATTGATTCACAGTCCATTTCAAAGATGACCTTTGTTAATCTCAGTTCCTCCATCCAATTCACTGCTAGTTCCATTGCTTTGCATTCGAAATACTCAGCCCCATATTCTTCTTCCACTTCCTCAGTAAATCTTTTCCCTTTAGCTCATATGCAGTCCCATGCATCATTATGAATGATTAGTCCAACACTCCTTTTTTTTAGTATTTAATGTATATGAACCATCTATATTAACTTTCACAAAATCCTTTTCTGGTGGCCTCCAAATCCTGTTCTGCAGAGTATTAGTAACAGAAGAACTCTTAACAACAGTTAGAGTAGTGCATTGAAATAGCAAATAGTTAATTCTAGCAATGGTTGTTTGCATATTAGGTTTTCTATTCTTAAAAGTGATCAGACATCTATCTTTCCAGATATTCCAAATAATGCTCATATACATGCAGACAAGGGATTCTTCATTTAAGCAAAGAGCAGAAAAGTTAGAATCTGAAAAATAGAACCATCTTACCACCCAATGTTCAAAATCAATATAGTTCCCAATGATAGCATCTATGTTAATGTTCATGGAAAACCAAATTGCTCTAGAGTAGCTACAATCCATGAGTAAGTGATTCATACTTTCATCAGTTTCTTTACAAAAGCAACAATGAGTATCAATGCCAGATTTGTATCTGGCAATCCTAGTTGTTACTGGAACAATTCTTTTTAGACATTTCCAAACAAAGAGCTGAGCTCTATGTGGAATTTTTATCTTCCACGGATGCTTCCAGACACCTGTTGGGATAATACTACTAGCAACAACAAAATTAACTTCCTCAGAACATATAGTATTATAGGCACTTTTAACTGAAAATTTGCCTTTTCTATCAAGAGACCAAATCAAAGTATTTTTACCTGTAGGAGGTACCATCATACTTAAGATTAAGTTGGCACATTCATGAGAAAAGAGAGCAATTATTATGTCTTCATTCCATTACATAGTACCTAGAAAGAATAAATCACAAACAAAAGTATAATTTTCATAGTTAGATAATCCAACAACTGGAACAGGTGGGCTATGAATACCTATACCCCAACAATCTAGCCAAATATTAATTTTGGTACCACTTCTAACTAACCATCTAGCATGTTTTTGAACAATTTCAATGCCATAATAAATGCTTCTCCATAACCATGAACAAACATCTTTAAGTTTATCTAGGTGAAGAATACTATCATTTTTTTAATATTTATCTTTAAGAACCTTGTAACAAAGAGTGCTTCTTTATTACAGGCTTTCCAGGCAACCTTAGACAGTTAAGCAATATTTAGATTTTCTAAATTTCTAAAACCTAAACCTCCAAGAGCTTTAGGTATTTGAAGTTTATCCCATCCTATAAAGTAAATGCCTATACTACTTCCATCCTTTCCCCACAAGAATTGCCTCTGGATAGAATCTAATTGAGGAATAGTATTTTTAGGTATTTTAAAAACACTCATCTGGTGATTAGGAAGATCATTAAGCACATGTTTAACCATAGTGGACCTAGCAGCATAGTTCATGTTCTTCCCTTTCCATGGAATCAATCTAGAGTTGAAACTTTGCACAATAGGTTTGAAAGCCTTAGTTTTATCTCTTCCTAAAAAAAGAGTGACTCCTAAATACTTGTCTGAGTCTTTCATTTCAGTCATATCCAGAGCATTTGATAGAGCAATTCTAGTAGCAGGACTAATGTTATTACTAAAGAAAACACTAGATTTACTAAAATTGAGCATTTGACCTGAAAACTTACCAAAAAGTGAGAATTTCCAGAATACCTATGACATTGTGCATATATGCTTTAGTGAATATAAGAATATCATCTGCAAAAAGGAGATGAATGATAGCAGAGGCATTCCTAGCAGCTTTGACACCAGCAATAACATGATTAGAAGAAGCATTGAAAATAACTCTAGATAAATAATACATAACAATGATAAAAAGATAAGGGGATAGAGGGTCCCCTTGTCTTAAGCCTCTAGTAGGGATATACTCATAGGTTGGATAACCATTGAGTAAAATAGAAATTTTTATTGTAGAAATACATTGTTCAATGTACTTACAAAATTTCTCAGGGAAACCTACTTTTTTAAGCATACCAAGAAGAAATGGCCATTCAATCCTATCAAAAGCTTTGGAAAGATCTAATTTAACAACCATTGAGCCACTAGACCCTTCCTTATGTTTCATAGTATGTATCATTTCATGTGCTTAAAAAAGCAGATTGGCCTGGTAAGGAGAAACAATTTTCTTAAGATGTGGTTTGATTCTATTTGCTAAAAATGTTGAAATTATTTTATAGATTGTATTACACAAACCTATAGGTCTAAAATCAACAGGTTGTTTAGCAACTTCAGTTTTAGGAATCAAAGAAAGATAAGTTTTATTAAATTCTCTAGGCATGTTACCAGTATTAAAGAAACTTTGAACATCTTGTACCACATCATTACCTACAATAATCCAATTAGCTTGGTAAAAACCAGCGTCAAAGCCATCTGGCTCTAGAGAATTCCAATAGACCATATTCTGAATTGTATTAAGAATATCCTCAGCTGTAGAGATTCTAGTAAAAAACTCAAAAATATCATCAGTGATAACAGTAGGAATAGCATCAAAAATATCATTAGGAATATCCTGTAGAGAAGAACAGCTAACAGAACTGAAATGGGAAACAAGAATGTTAGCTATATCATCTCCATTATCATACCAATGACCATCATTATCATAAAGACAATCAATATTTTTCCTACACATCCTTCTATTAGCTAGAGTGTGAAAATACCTAGAGTTATTATCCATATCTATGATGAATTTTTCTCCAGATTTTTGCTTATAGAAAGTTTTGATACTAAACCAGAATTCAAGATGTTTATTAATTTCAGAAAGTTCATCATACTGGCCACTAGAGAATGGTTCATTCTGAACAGTAAGAAGTTTATCCTGCAGGAAGTTTATATTACTATCAGTATCCCCAAATTATATCTTGTTCCAGTAGGAGAGTCTTTTCCTAGTTATGTGATGCTTTTTATTCAGCTGGTGAGCAGGAGAAGCTAGAGTATTAGAATTCCATGCAATCTCAAGTTGGTTTTTAATGAAGCATGCTTAATCCACATTTTAAAGAATTTAAATGGTCTCCATAAATTTCTCACAGTCTGCTCAGTGTTCAGCATGATAGGACAATGATCTGAGCCAGCTCGCACTAGATAATATAATTTGGTATTAGGAAATTCATTACACCACTGTTGATTTCCCAAAGCCATATCAATTCTAGATTTTCTAATCCCAGAACCTACATTTCTAGACCAAGTAAAGTCTTTTCCTATATACCCTAAGTCCAACAGACCACAATCATTAATTTTATTTTGAACAAATATATCATCCTGAGGAAAGGAAGTACTTACATATAAACTGTGAAGGTGCACATTCAAATCTCCTATGACAATCCAAGACTTCATAAGATTTTCAGTAATTCTACTTATAAAATCCCATTGAAGTTTCTTATTGTCTGAATGAGTTGAGCCATACATAAATAAGATCAGAACATCAATTTTAGCATGATGAAGATTAGTAACAACATTGATAATGTTATGAGAAATATCTTGAACTTCTACAAGTTAACATGAAATTCAACTTCTACCGGACGATATCACGTAAGACGCAATATTTTCGGGAATGTTGAGCAGGTACGGGTAATTACCGATTTACAATTGACTTAAATTTAAACAAATTAGAACTTTAAAAAAATAATGCCCACAGGCACAAATCTAGTCTCGAATTATAAACTATAGAGAGAACAAGAAGTTCACATCTTTTCCTAGATGCCCAATGGAGATTATTCTTTAAATCAAACGAATATCAATCCGAAATTCAGTACTATTTAATAGTGATACATGCTAGATGCGATTTCAATGAAATTTCCCTGCCCTGATCTGGTTTGCATTTACTTGTTCATCATCAACATCAATCTTAGCAATTAAAACATAAACCTAATTTTTACACTGTAATAATGATAATCACTAATCAAGAAATGATAATATGATATTGATGCCTGTAACGAGGGGTCGTGGTTCGATTTGGACTAAATTTAAAAAGGTTAAAGAACTAGAAACTTATATAAGAAAAGTCTAAAAGGAGTTGTTATTATAAGTGGTATAATGATATACTGATATGTGCATCTCTACAAGAAACGATAGGATGGTGCTAAGGTCCCATGCACAACACGTGTGATAGCATGCATCGAACTTCAATTGTCGGCCTGCAAAACACAATACACAATAAAAAAAATGTCACTTTTAAAACATATGATTGACGGATAATGGAAATGTAAGTTTCACAAGTAAAAATGACAGTCTTAATCCAATACGTAATAGAAAGCACTTGAAACTTACAATGTTAATTCATACCTGAGAACTAGAAGGACCGACACCAAAAGGCAGTTCTTCCTCAGAAACATTCAAATCACTTGGCTTTACATTCTGTAAACACATGAAAATGGTAGAATAAATAAAAATAATGAAAAGAGCTTGTCAATTTAAGCCTATAGATAATGTATGTATAATATACATTGAGTAGGGCAAACGAAAACAAAGTCTTACAAGGAAGACCATATCAGAATAATAAACCATTAATTAGAACTGAAAATTAGACAATGCCGGCGAAAAAAATTTAACAAATAGCTTTAGACCCATAATTCGAATTGCAAGATAACAAATAGCTTTAGACCCCTAAAAAGTATTTATGAAAATCGCTAATATTATTAAATCTAGTAAAAAGATAAACTATCAAACCAATACGAAAGGTAGTAACTGGTAACTCGATGGAATTGCTCTCCTTAGCTCTCCTTAGATAAGTTTAATAATATATATCTTAAATTGTATAAAACCCGAGAAGTCAAAGAAATATCTAAAACATAGACCAAGAGTAAATACACTTCAGAAAAATTACAGATTGCAAGAGTCTAAACCATTAAACAGTTGTTGTGAAAGACAACAAGGCTATACACTGGCTTAATCTGACAGCATGATGAGGAATACCTGGGATGATGATAACAAACTTGGATAGGCCATAGCATGTTTAGGAGTTAATCTTAGATAGTTTCTAATTACGACCATAGGCTCGCTATACTAGATAACGCTTTCTGATAGAAGATCTCACACCAGGTTTGATAGTATTCACTAACATATCTTATTCAACTTGTACCACACATGTTATAACCATAACTACTGACATGATAGTTGTAGTAGCATAAAATCGCACACTACATCCAAGGGTGAAACTACTAAACTAAACCAAAGTGAAGATGCATGAACAAACATGAACACAAAGATATACGTGGTTCGGCATGATTACCTACGTCCACGGGGTGAAAGGAATGATTAATATTACTTCAAGTTTTGTTACAAGTGATGATCTCTCACAATGATGACTTCTTTTCTCTCTAAGTGTGAACTTTCTCTCACTTACAACCTGCCTTTTACTCTCTTCAAGCCCTCATATTTATAGTCTAAGACTGGGATACAACGAAGTTACAATGTAAGTCATGGTGTATCTATCTTGTTGTTCCTCCTCGGATCTACCTTGATGCTCCTCCGACTTGTTGGTGGGTCGATGTGGTTCAGGTTCCTGATGGCGTTATACCCGAGGCCGATCCCTTGATGTTATTTGGTCCAATGTCGCCCTCTCCTTTCTCGTCCCTTTGTTTTGACTCGCTTCCTTTGCTTGACCGAGTACCTTATGATCTTCTGTCAGTCTTGTCAGATGATTGGAGACTTGTCACATCTGACAGCTATGTGGTTATCACACTCGGTCCACGTGATTTATCTTTCTTCGTGCATGCTCGAGTTATTCGGTGCTTCTTTTCCTTTGTTTCCTGGTGCAACTTAGCTTAGTATCTTGCCACCTAGCTCTGTGGATTATTTACACCTACATTTATGCCCTTTCTTTTAATCGTGTGCTTGACACGAGAGGAAGAAAATCGTTCGACTTTCCACGTCCCTAATCATGTCGTGAATCCCGCCATGATTATCGTGCTATAAAATCCTGATGTTGGGGAATCCTGATGTTTGGTCGCTCTTCTTGGTTTTATTTGGCTTTCTTTTCTGATACAAGTCTGGCGGTATGTGTCTCTGTCGTGGGTCCTTTGTTTGGCCAGGTTGGCTGATGCATCAGATGTACTTTGTCGTGGGATGTATGGATTTACATTGTGGCTGAAGAAACTGAGCAGAAGAGTACAAATTGCGTCTGCAGTATGCATACTTGCCCCTAGTCTTATGCGAAGTTTGGAAGCAACTCGTGGTTCAAAGGTTGTTGAATGTTATCGTCGTGATGTGTTATTTCTTGTGGCTCCTCTAACGAAGGATCTTACTGGCTGGTCTCTGCTAACAATTGTGGATCACTACATTTGCCCCGAGATATCCGTCTACCATGGTAATCATCGAAGATTCTTTCAAGATGACCTTCTAGTATTTGTGTGAACCACTCCCGAACTAATTAGTCCCAAGATAATCTGGTCATGCATTCTTTCTGTTTGAAGTTGTTGCAATCATGCCTTGGTGGTCAATTTTCGAACTTCGTCTGGTTCAGTTGTCGCCAGTTCTTGACCAATCATCGTTTTTGAAGCTCTTTACAGGAATGAGGCTACCTGCTATTCATGAGGGGAAGTGGTACTTGCTATACCTCAAGCACCTTTTATGAGACGCATTCAAAAACTTTGATATTAGCTTAAGCATCACAGCGAATCAAGCGACAAAGACATAACAGATTGTCCACAGATTAGGACGCGAGCGGAATACTATTTATGTTCAATGTTTCAGCATGCTTTCATAGAGTTAAATCAAGATGTGTACTGGTTGATAAAGTTCAAAGTGAAAGAGCAATACAAAGTTGTAGGCTTTGCACTTTACTATCCTATTGTCAAGGGTTTTCCGTCTTAACTACCTTGCACAAGGTTCGTGACAAGCCCCGAAAAGCCCGCATTTAATCTTTATGACGAAAGAGAGGGTATTCTATATGTCGCATTTCTACAGACAATCATGTTATTATGCGATTGTAGGGATGTGAATGACCGTTTTGGTTCCTGCAATACAGTTCACTAAGCATGCTCATGAGACATTATGTATCCACAATAGGAAGACATGCAGGGCTAATTCAAGCTATCAATATGGCATGTCAAATTGTCGGGTGTCTGTCTACTGTGGTGACTACGGTTATGCGACTGAATCAACAAGTGAAATACATAATAGGAAAATTTATCGTGGTATATGGTACTTATCTTTCTTGTTAATCGGCTGAAAGTCTTAGCATCCCCGGTTTGCTCCAAAGGATGAGGGTGTTCTCGTGCCCCTCCAAAGCATTTTTCTTGCGTCAGTCTTGTAATTGTATGATTGTTGTTGAAGGGACTGCGCAAAGGAATACAATCCGCCCTGTCCTAGTACGCATACTTGCCCTTATTCGTTTGTGTAGTCCCGAGACGACAATCGTGACCCTGCCTTAGCTCATACTGTTGACGATGAGGTTTCATATACTGATGATTTGGTACGTCCTCCGTCACCATTGTGTTTCCCCTGTTACTGATATACATCGCGTGCCCCTGTGGGTTCCCAAATGAATCCTCCAAGTGCCACTTTCTCTTGACAAGTTAAGTCCATTACAAAATGTGCAACCCCCCTGCAGCTTTCATGAGTGTTCATAGTTTAGCGTACATGTTTTCCTGTAATACTAAGCATTTCAAAGTAGGCATTAGTTAATATTCCATATCTGTCGAACACACTCAACAAGGAGGGTCATCGGGCCCAATGCCATGTCCAGATTGAGGTATCTCATCATTGGTGCTTTGACCCAATGGAAGTGTATTAGGTCTTGCCTAGGTTCTATAGCCCAAATATCCTGGGTGCCATCAAACGACTATCCCGGATCAAGTGAGTTACCAAGTACTCATGCCTTGATAATCGATCACACTTGCGATGGGAGCAATGTTGTATGCTCCACTATCAAGTACTCATGCATTGATAATCGGTTGCTGGTTTCCTACCACCAGAACCCTTAGGCTACCTCGGCACTTGCACCCTGCCACCCCCCCCCCCCCCCCCCCCCCCGAGTATCGAATATTCAGTCGACTGTAAGTCACCTCGGCACTTGCACACTACCACTGCCCCGAATACGAATGACCATTCGATTGTAAGTCACCTCACTTCCACCCTATCGTTTCCCCAAGTACGAATGACCACTCGAGTGTAAGTAACCTCGCCACTTCCACACTGGCACCGCCCCGAGTACGAATGACCATTACGATTAGCTCCTGACTCGTTCATGATTCTTATATCACCTCGGATCATTCCGTTTGATGACCCGAGTACGAATGATCCGTGTGTTGCAATACGCTAACAACCCAAGGCGTCCCCCAGGTTATTTAGTCACCATAATCTCGTGTATTGGTAACCTCGAATCGATAGTTTTGGTCGGAACCAAAACTTTTGGACCATCACGGGCCATTCCATTTGATGACCTGAGTACGAATAATCTGTGTTGCGTTTGTCACATCATCTTCTTACCTTTGCACGTTTGATCCAACACATATTGCTTTCTTCATATATTCAGTTTCGGTATCACTTGGCTGCCACAATTTGCAAGTTCTTTTCTGGATGTTAGAGTTATCGGTTATCTCGTGACTCACTGCAGACTTGTGACTTTACAAGTTGGCACAAATTTACTGTCAACCTCACAAATTTATTTCTCTTCAAAGAATGTGTTATTTCCGCTGTTTGTCCTGGTTTCTTCCGTTTCAGGTTTCACCCCCGGCTATACGCTTTGACAAGGTGAGATAGCGTCTCACTGGTAATCAGGCTTGGTGTCTTTGAAAGATTTTGATAAGCAGTCAGTTGTGTAATTTCCCGAAGTTGCAGTCGGCCGTTGCAGCGAGGTAATCGATTCCATACTGATGATGCCCGAGGTGATTTACTGTCTACTGATCGAGGGTGTGCCCAAGTTGTTTCATGTTGTCCCGGAATGACTTTCTCCTGATTTGTTGAAACGGGAAGGAAGTAGTCGTGAGTTGGTTCTCTGGAGAAGCATTTGCTCCTTGTTCGTTCAGCATCACACATTAGAGGACTGTCTCAGTCACACGTTGCTCCAAGTATCGCCGAATATCCCACGCCATCATGTCACCATCGTATCTCGCCCGATTAACCTCAAAGGTCCCACAAGACAGTTTGTATTATCGTGTCCAGTTGTGTCGTACACCATCCTGGGAATCTAAAGTATACGGAAACACTAGCAAATGAGATAGAAGATTATATCTACACTGTCAATCGAATATTGTGGCATGTTACACTAGGTAAAGAAAGTTTCTAAGATAAAAAATGCTTAGCCTTTTATTCTTTCTATAAGAAAACCGATCACGACATTCGGAAATAAAATTCTCAATTTCTGAAGCTCTTTGTTGGACGCGTCATGTGGTTTCAATCGGCGCCTTCTCAAGAGTTTTTGCAGATGTTACTCAAACTATCAGCAATTAAATATCTAGAGACAAGAGGGAGAGGATTCTCCCCTTTCTTAGGTGTCGCTCATAAGTTGATGAGCCTTGCAAGCTAGAATCGACAATGTGATCAGTACGAGTTGGCTGCTATCCCGATGATCATTCGCAACGAAGAAATGTTCACTGCTAGGACCCGAGATGTATTGGATATTCCCTGACACGAGCAGGTGCAGCATGAGATGACTGATTGTTATTCACAGTTCGACTGGCATATCCTAATGAACTTCGCAGACTTAAGTACACTGGATCATTCTGTCGTGCCTTCATTGTGCAGATTCTCTAAGCAATCAGGATCTTCATGTTTGTACTTTCGAGCTTCTGAGTTTCTTGCAGAATTCTTGAGTTCATTTTAATGAATTCCTATGGCCAGGTGACATTCCTTAGAGTATTCCATGTAAGTAATAAGCAAAGGGAGTCAACAAATAAGAGAAGTAAAGTGTGATGTCCAATTTGTTGTTTCGAGACAAGCTTATCTGGGCAATCCTTGACTTGTCATATCTGGAGCTATCCTGAATTTTAATTCTGCATCGCGGCAAGCTTTTGTGTGTTGGGATGCAGCAGTTAGGAAAAGCATTCTCAGTTGTCGCCCAAAGAGGATGATTGCCCGATACAGGATGGTCACAGACGTTTCTGGTTCGAGATACTGGAGTCCGAGTGGATTGTATGTGCCCCGACTGACCTGGCGTGAGTGGGTGCATCTTGAGATGCCTCGAGATACTGGAGGCCTCGGTTAATTACTATTGTCACAAACGATCTTATTGACCATCATCGTGTTGATCGGTGCTGCACAGTCTGATTTGTCTGAGCTATGTAGAATGCATCTTGACCAAAACTTTCCCTAAAATTTCAACAACAGACACCGTACATTGAGAATGATAACCACTAATAATAGGGAAACAGAAATGAGATTCTTGAATTCATAGCGGATAAAAACGGATCGATGTTCACGGTCTATTTCCAAACTTTATAGTAAGATTGAGACATCATCCTCGTCCTATGCTAACACATGTCCTATAGTTCTTATTTAGTGTCATTTTATCGTTGCTAGGCATTAAATCAAGCTTGAAAACTCAAAGTTGTGGGAGGTACGAGCAATTCATGTCTTACACACTAAACAACAAGAATTCATTTTTTCAAATCTCAGATAAGTGCAGAAGTTTGTCATGTTTCATATCGTTGGTCTGGTCTCATTCGACTAAGTTGAATGCTATTTCTACCGAGGTGTGAGATAAATGTTTTTATTCAAGGTAACGACTATCAAAGATCAGAGTCGGGAGTGTAAGAATCCTCTCCTTTTTATGAGTTGCTCGCAGTCTGTCTGGCATAATGATTCGAGATGAAGTGAACTGGATCATTTTGTTGTGCATCCATCGTACATATTCTTTAAGCGATCAGTCTTCTTGTTTGGCTTTTCGAACTTCTTGTGGTCCCGAGACGAGCTATCTGGAGCCGAGGCCGCAGTTTAGAGCAGTGATAGAGGGTTTGATCCAAGGTGGTCAGATATGAGTAGAGTGTGCGAGTCGAAGTTGATCGTGTGGGCATTTCTCCTCCATATATTGGGTGGCGACCAGAGATGGATTCTCACATTAATAACAAGTTATCATTCTCGGGTTGTCACTTCCCGAGCTGATATTTTTCGAGTTAAATTTTCCTTTGTGTTAAAGTTCTTACATCACCATGTATTTCTTTCATGGCCCAAGATATTAGTGACCATTTATAGTATACGAACATCTAAATCGTCGGAACTTTGTTTTTCGCAAAATCAAGTGATTTTTCTGTCATCTTTGGAGATATTTATATGTATATCCATAGCGATTGGTGATAAACTCCAATTCACTATCTCATTATCGCAGTGGAACTCTGTTCGGTCACCACATTTATCATTATTATGGTCCCAAATAATGGGTCTTATTTTTCTGATCATCACGACGATAAGACAGTCGAATGAGCTTTGCTCCTTATCATAACGTGATTGCGTAGTACTTTATGATCTCTAACGAGTGGTTTCCTCTTCGTCCGTCATGGTTGAAGGTATACTCATTATAAACGTTGGCTTAGATAGCACGAAATGGCATACTCCGAGGTTGGGCTGATCCGAGATGGTTGATCACAAGAGATCGTCTATAACAGCATTCCTCTGAGATGGTTTCGCCGAAGGTTCAATAGATTACATCCCCATCATCACTTTTCTGCAACAACAAGCTATTTTAAGTGAGCATCCACGAAAGAACTTAGCCCAGATTGCACATTCGACATCCCAATAATAATAGTACCACTACCGACATCGCCCGCTTTCCCGAAAGCCTGGCCAAAGACTTGATACTTAAGGTTTTCAAAATAACATGATCTACTTTAACAATTGCATGCGAAATCAGATTTGGGTTATTCACTAGGATTTGAATGTTATAAACAAACAAATATGAATGCTACAAACGATGTATTGAGTGGACTAAGTACTAGAGAAATGTGGAACTTAGCTTTTATTTCCAATGGTTGATGCCATGGACTGCGCTTTGGTAAGCGACACCCCTTGACACAGGACGTCAGCTTCGACCCTTACTCCTACTTCAGAGATACATTTGATGTCACCGTGAAATGTCCTTATGTTAGAATTCTACACCCTATGTTGCGTGGCTGTCCCATTTTGTCGCATGATTCGAGCAGGTTCTCCCAGTACAGCTTCAAACTTGAGCTGTCACGTCGGTTGTGTTGGGCAAAATTATCACATCCGAGACGGTGATTCAAGGTGATCCGATGTATGAAGGATATGTCAGTCAGAGTTGATCGTCTATTCAGTTCTTTTCCTGGCGATGGGTAGTGACCGGAAGTTGGTGAGACAAGAGCTAAAGATTGGGTGATTCTACTCCGAGTTAGTCCGATGTAGTCTGAGATGACTGGCAACAATCCCCATCCGAGATGATCTTACACGATGCTGCGAGGATGATACTTCACGAATTCAGTGGGTAAGGTCTGGTGGCTTGGTCATAGAGGATCATTTCATCACCCCTTGCAAATCTACCCGTCCTTTGGAGTCTACGTCATTGCCCGCAGCTCGTGTATGCGCTGCCAATATTATTCTCTTCTCAATTGATACTCGGGATTGAATTTATGCACCTGCGACTTTCAATTCGGATAAGTGACAGTTGTAAATATTAAGTGACCCCAATAAATTCATCGAAGAATTAAGCCTGGTGACAATTTAAATGTTAAATGGTTAAGGTGACAATTAAATCAATCGGGTTGATGTGCCATTAAGAAGTCCAATGCAATTTCAGGTTCGATGGAGTGGTAATGAGATTACTCAATTGAAAGGATGGAATTCATAGCGAATAAACATGGATCGACAGCGGTATTTCACGATGACTAGATAATAAGCCAAGGTAGTAAAACTAATTCATATTTGCATGCCAAACGTCTCGGATTTACGTTCTCAAATATTGAAACCAAACTATTCATGCTTTCCTAGGTGGGTTGCATTTGACTAAGCCGATCTCTCTTGCACCAGACTTATATGAAGAAGATTTTAAATAGCAATCATCAAAATAACTAGCATAACGAGGATTGAGGAGTTAAGAATGTTTGCCTGTTATAGATGAATGTCTCGATGAAAGTGTGTTAGTCTGGAACGAACCGACTTGATTCTCCCGAACTAAGTTCCCGAAGCGAGTCAATTGCAATCTTCTCGAGTTAATCAGACCGAGTCGATATGAAGTGACTTCCTTGTCCGATATGATTCATCTCTCCCGATGTAAAATGACCTAACCCGATCTAGGCGTTGCAGATGAAAAGGGAATGGCCGACAGGGTAGCTCCGATCTGTTACTTGGGTATCTGCCCGATTTGACCTGGCACGAGGTGATGTTGCTCTGAGTAAGTTAAGTGATTCGTCCGATACGGAATCACGCTGATCCGAATTGGTTAATTGTGTCGCTGTAATTCTCATTGATGCTACGAACAAATTTGGACGAGTTGGTTATTGATTGGAGCTGCGCCGATGAACCCAGAGATGTCCAGACCCGAGATTGGTGCAATGAGTTGACATGGTAAGTTTGGTTGAGCTGTGACATTTGGTACCGATGATGATCTACCCCGAAGCTAAGTGCTGAGACCCGACTAACTTGATGCTGAATTCAAAGGTTTTCAGTCACTTGAAGAACAGTATTCGATGGTGCCCTGAATTTGACCCTTGCAAAGTTGAAAGCACGCCCATGATATATTCCATTTAAGCAACCGATCCGACACTGATTGCAGTTCACAATCTTCAATTGCCCCGAGGTGGAAGTTAGACGATATGACGATGATCCGAGCCAGTTAGTCAAAGCTTCGTTCAATTGTGGCAGTTTGTCCCGTGACTAGTTGATGTGGTGTTTTCATGAATTTCATCATCAGCTCCCGATGATGCAGACAAGAGATGATTCCCATCGCGTCTAAGAAAATCAACTGTGAGGTTGTCCCTTTACTGTTACACCATTCCAATCATCACTGCAACAACAAATCGATTGAATGAATAGCCAAGAAGAGTAATTATATCATTCAAGATAGAAAATCCCTAGATGAAACAAATAGATAAATCCCCAAGTCAGCTGAAAACTTCGTCATTCAATATTTTCAAAATGCTTAATTGGGTTTGTAAAACAAGATCTTTTGTTAGCGAATCTCCGATCAAAACTGAAATCGAGTTACGATTTCGAAAAAACATTTAATTTTTTCACGAGGACAAAACCCCAATTTTCATAAGAAAGCGTTTTGGAAAATCTTTTAACATAAAACTTCCAAATCTCAATGTTTAAGGACAAGATAGAAGAGAAGATCAGGAAGAAGATTGGTCCTCTTTAGATTTGTTATTCGCTGAGCTTCAAAGTTGTTGAAGTTTTCTTCATGCTCGTATCTGGTTTTGCACATAGAACCTCCAACAGTTTCTCTCCTCAGTTTTGTCGCCTGTTTGTTGAAGATAACTCTCTCTGGATGAAGTCTCATATTTACCATTTACACTTCAGTCTCCGTTCCCTATTCTCCGATCTAACTCCTCAGTTTGGAGTTGATCTGTCGAAACGGGTTTTGTGAAGTCTAAAATATTCAAGATATCGACAAGGAAATTCAAGTGACTACAACCAAACATCAAAGATGTTACTTGGGAGTTTTTTTAGAAGTTCACTAACTGCTCGAATCTGAAGGTGAAAATAAGTAAAGAAGACGAAAACCAACACTTTAAACATCATAACTTTACTCGCTACTTCACGCAGCCAAGCGATTTGTTGACAGAGTTTCGCGGCGGCTACTACCACAAGCCGATGGCCTTATTTGGGAGCTCTTGGAAATCTTCCTGTTAACTTGACTAACCAGACACAACCGGACTGAGAATCTTTCTTTCTATCAAAACCTTATAAATGAAGACCTAACTTTCTTAACTAAACGCGGAAAATAAACAATAATGGAAAGAGTCACACCAATAGAGTTTATCTCTTAGCATCGACCAGCACTCAAGGTGTTCTTAGGAGCTTTAGATTATCTCATTTGTTGGACAAAATCAAGGTATCCGAAGATGTTAGACGGTCCCCTTAGTCGGTGCCAGAATGTAGTAGCATAAAATCGCACACTACATCCAAGGGTGAAACTACTAAACTAAACCAAAGTGAAGATGCATGAACAAACATGAACACAAAGATATACGTGGTTCGGCATGATTACCTACGTCCACGGGGTGAAAGGAATGATTAATATTACTTCAAGTTTGGTTACAAGTGATGATCTCTCACAATAATGACTTCTTTTCTCTCTAAGTGTGAACTTTCTCTCACTTACAACCTGCCTTTTACTCTCTTCAAGCCCTTATATTTATAGGCTAAGACTGGGATACAATGAAGTTACAATGTAAGTCATGGTGTATCTATCTTGATGTATCTCCTCGGGCCTACCTTGATGCTCCTCCGACTTGTTGGTGGGTCGATGTGGTTCAGGTTCCTGATGGCGTTATACCCGAGGTCGATCCCTTGATGTTATTTGGTCCGATGTCGCCCTTTCCTTTCTCGTCCCTTTGTTTTGACTCGCTTCCTTTGCTTGACCGAGTACCTTCTGATCTTCTGTCAGTCTTGTCAGATGATTGTAGACTTGTCACATCCGACAGCTAGGTGGTTGTCACACTCGGCCCACGTGATTTCTCTTTCTTCGTGCATGCTCGAGTTATTCGGTGCTTCTTTTCCTTTGTTTCCTGGTGCAACTTAGCTTAGGATCTTGCCACCTAGCCCTGTGAATTATTTACACCTACAATAGCTAAGCAAGATGTTGCAGATATTAATGATAATAGAAAGCAACTGCAAAAAAATAAATAAAAAGTACAACGTTATTTCACATGAATCATACCTGAGCACTAGAATCTGCCTGACTGACATCACTTGGCTTTACATCCTGCGAACACATGAAAATGGTAGAATGACTGAAAATAATTCAAAGAACTTGAAAATTTAAAGAGAAATGGTAGGTTCTTTCAAAGATAACTCTACGTTTTAGAAGGGGGAAAATGAAAACCTTAACTTCCTTTTCACCTCCAGCAGCTTGGTCCAGAATGTCCTTGCTGGCTCTTATAGCAATCTCCTTCGCTTGAGAAAGTTTCCATTTTCTTTGCCACACAAAGTCCTGCCATTTACAATATACGAAATTATCAAGTTAGGTCGCGCTGCAACTCGCATATATCCCAATAAAGATGTCTGAGCTGGTAAAACATACCTTGGCCAGACGAACCATCTCATCTAGAACCTGATCCCACTGTGTTTTGGGTCGGCTAGGTTCTTTAGAAATTTCCTAAAAAAGCCAAAATATAAATTTCACAGTGGGCAGTATGAATCATTCAAACAGCATTCTTCACTGACCATAAGTTACAAACTAACGTGTCATCAATTCGACAAAACTCGTTACTTGAAACCAAACTGAACAATCAAGATCATCTGTATATTTTTCTTTAATGTAACATAAATGGATCATAGAGATGAAAAACAGAATGAAAACACATCAACAATCCCACGTAAAACGCATTGATTTCTAAAGCAAGCAACAAGAGAAGATAATCAAATCCAATACGCCTGTGTATATCTAACAATTAGAAATCACATTTTTCTTTTGATACCAATTGATACAACAACATAATGTTCACATTCCCCAACAAATATTGACACCGTTCAAATCAAATACCTAACCTCTTCAGCAGTTAGGCAATTGAACTAAAACTCGGTAGAACAAATTTAACTGAAACTGAAAATACTACATAAACTGAAATATGCACAGACAACTTGATCGATGCAGAAGATGAGTTAAGAATGGTGAAATGCCTACAAAGATCATCTCGGCGAAGAATGGTGTGGTTTGAGATAAAAACATTAGGCAAAATGGACCATGCAGTAATAGTACAGGCCACTAGTATAGCTTGGATCTTTTCTTACCTGAACCTTATGTCAAATTATTTCTGATTTGTTCTCATTAAGGTGAACCACAGTGTCACATCACCTAATTTGTATGACGAATTCAAGTTTGCATTTTAGTTTATCATAACTATTACTGGAATTTTCATAAATATCAGTACACCCCAGTATCGGGATGTCAAGTATCCTATCCTAAACTTGCAATATATTTGGCAATCTAATGACCGCAGTCTTACACTGATCCCACATAAAATATGTCATTTAAATGCAGGAGTGTGTCAAGCTTCTGTTTCAAATTTATTAAGACTTAAAAGAAAACCAATGAAAATTGAACTATCTTAAGTCCAATGGTATTTCGTAACATGAAGTAGGAAATTTCTGGAGTTAGCAACACAATGAATGAAAATTCATGGACATAATAGTAAGTAACTTGAAATCCAAGATAACTCTACATTTTAGAAGGGCAAAAAGACAAACCTTCTTTTCTCCTCTACTAGCTTGGTCCAGCATGCCCTTGCTGGCTCTTATAGCAAGGTTCTTTGCGTGAGCTAATTTCCATGTTCTCACCGACTTAAAGACCTGTCATTTACAAGATTATCATATCAAGTTAGACAAATCTCTAAACTAGACGAAGAAGCTGAATGTGAAGTTTGGGGCAATTGGTGTAAACTGCAAAGCTGTGAAAAAGCTAAGTTTAAGAGATACATATACCAACTAGTGGAAGATTAGTCTGATAGGAGAATTGTATAACTAATCAGACCCCGTGAATGCAATTAAATGGAGTCAATCAGAAACATAAACACACACAGGGAAAAGATAGAGAATCTTTGTTAATCATATTGAATCCAAAATCCTTTCATCATACCAACCATGTGTACATCATATATACTGATTGAAACCACATACAAGCAATAAAATAAAACTGATAAACTTACTATTAAACTACGAACATAGTACTTCTTGGAAACCCCATGGCTCCCATTCTATAAGCTGGAAACCTGTAAAAACTGCTCCTAACCTCGGTTGAAGGAGTCAATAACTTGGACTTGCAGGCTGGGCATCAAAGATCCTCCCAAATGAGGGTACCCAAGCCACTAAAATTTCTGTAACCTTCGTAGGTTTCTAAACCAAGCCTTAATGCCAGGACAATGAGACCAATTTCATCTACTTCTCACAGCATTGCTTATACGACTGAACTTACCGGGCGTTCGTCATTACCGTTATATTAAATCTGTGTTGCTAACTGATTGTTTTTTTTATCCCTGCCAATATAACCTTAAACTACAAATCTTGTACTTCTTGCAAACCCTATGGCTCTGATTCTATAGGCTGGAAAACCTGCAAAAACTGCTCCTAACCTCAGTCTGAAGGAGGCAATAACTTAGACTTGCAAGCTGGGCACCAAAGATCCTCCCAGTCATCTACAATTTCTCTAACAGAGCTGAGTAGTAGGTTTCTAATCCAATATTTGATGGCAGACTCAGAAGGAACCAATTTCGATTAGGCATTTTTTGTTCAAACAAAAATTGACACCTAACTTACGTCCCCTTAAGGTAAGAACAGTTCATCAGAAACCGTGTGTGGAGTTTGATCAACCGTATAACTAGGACGCCACAATAACAGAAACAGCACTGAAATTCCTCGATAATACGAAGGAGAGTATTGACAAGGGTAGAGCATACCTCAGACAAACGAACCATCTCATCCAAAACATGATCCCAATGCGTTTGAACTTCCTAAAATTTCAAAGATAGATTTCATGTTAAAAGAGTGAAAGAAATTTATGCAAGAATCAAGATGGTAAAAATTGATTTACCGAAGGAATTGCAGGTAAAACGGGAGCCTTCATGTCACACAGGCTTCGAGCAAGCAACCTGCCACTACTCTCACACAGGAATTACCTCAAATTTATAACGATAGAGTGGAATTCTTTGACATCTGGCATTTTTCTTTACTTTCACTTCCTTGCCTTCTTTGATTACAGTTTTGATAATTTTCTTTGTTCTTGGACGTCTGCGTCCCCACTGTGTTTCGACACCAAGCAACCTGCCACTACTCTCCTCAGCTGTATCATCATCATCTTGTTCATTATATTCTTTGAAGGTGATTCACTTCAGCAGTACCAGTAATAGTATCACGCAATGGTGACTCTGGTTCAAGTTCTACCTCTAATTCAGAGGTATCAGTGTCACCAGAATCAGCAGGATTAAAATCTTCGTCAGAATCAGCCATTTTTTGCTACATTAAAAAAAAAAATCAATAAAACGTCCGTACATGCTAAATACATCAAACATTGCAGAATTACTAAAACAAACCCTAATAATATAATAATCGAGAGACAGTGATCATATTCAGAAAAACAGTACAATAAAACATTAGTATTCAAAGAAAACCCTAATCACACAAGAGCAAAGAAAATCTCTACAAAACAGCACAGAGAAAAACTTGAAGAAACTTGATGAAAAAAATGCATACGGATGGAATCAGAATAACATACCGACTATATAATTGAAGAAATGAGCGGATGAAATGAAGCTTCGCCTCTTCTCTTGCAATTTCTGATCAAATCAGTATCTACGAATTAAATATCACGAAAAAAACATACAAATGAATTTTGAATTACAGTCAACAAACAATAAGAGCTTATATATCCAATAAGAAATGGAAGAAAAGAAAATCATAAACCTTAATTCGAAGAGAATTACACACCAGGAGGAGGAAAATTTTGGAGGGAAGATTTAGAACTTTTTCTCTTTCCTAAATAACTTATAAATGATGACGAAACATTTGAATTTGAAACTAGTCCTCTGCTAGACTCTGCTGGGCTGGGGCACTTCACTAAAATATAAAGGAGCCCACAAATAAAGATAACCCATATTTTCATTTCCCCTTAGTCAAATCAGACCCCCCAGATCACAACCCAGATCGGCGTTTACAACCAAATCTGATTCGAATAGTCAGGACCTTCTCCTTCTTCGATCCGGAGGTTATTTTCTTCCTTTTTTTCTGTAGATTCAATTTTACAGAGGTAGAGAAACGTTTGTAAATGTTTTACAGACTGCAATGAGAGGAAGAGAAAGAGATACGGAGATAAAGTTAGGGTTTTTATCTTCTTCGCAATTTTTCAATTGTATTTACTTTTTTTTTAATACGAAAGAAAAAAAATATTGAGAATTTAAGAATTTTGGGCTAACAAAGATTCATCAGCTGCAATAGCTGTATTTAACCAGGTTGGCAAATTATAATGCCAATCTTGAGAACTAGTAAAAGATAAAGCTTTTTTCGCTACGGTGTCTGCGACATTATTCCCCTCACGATGGACAAAAGTACATGTCCATGAGCTAAAACTACTTAGAAGAAAAATCGAGTCTCTTATTATGCCTTCATTGGTCCAATTCACTATTCCTTTGGAACCATTTATTGCTTTCACCACTCTCTAGCTATCTCCCTCTAGGTGAAGCTTTGTTACGCCCTTGTCTTTCACCCATCGAATAGCTTCAAAGGCTGCCAAAGCTTCAGCTTGCTCCGGGTCTAAGGCTCTCGTACAACATCCCCTAGCTCCATTGCTTGCACCTACACAATCACGATGGATTAGACCTATTCCTGTGTGTTTATTGAACTTACAAAAAGCAGCGTCAAAGTTGATTTTAGTTTCATGAAGTTCAGGTCTTTTCCAGACTTTTGAATTGGTCACAGGAATATGAACATTCCTAGCCACAGAAGAAACCCCTTGAATTCTTTGTCAGTCAGCTAGATGAGTTTGTATACTCAAAGCAACATCGTTTACTCCCACCTGAAAGTTATCAAAAACAACACAACATCGTGTTTTCCAAACTTGCCACATTGTAAAACAAATAGATTTGAACTGAGATACATTAGTGGGTATGTTTTTAGTTTCTTTGTTAAACCAAGACTTTAACACTGATGAACATCCTTACCTTGGAGCACCTGTAAACAATTTGCATCAATAATTTCTAAGACAGAAGTGAAGACAGGGCATACTTGAAACAGATGTTGGATGTTTTCATCATGATTTCTACAAAGAGGGCAATGGGTAACATGATATTTTATATGTCTAGAAAGTTTATCCCTAGTAGGTAGACACCTGTGAAACATTTTCCAAATAAAATGTTGCACCTTAATGGGAAGGTTGGTTTTCCACAGATCTTTCCACGCAATTTCCTTACTGTTTTGGGGTCTAGTTGAGCATTATCTAAATGTAGAGCTGTCAAACGGGCAAGCTAGGGTCAACCCGGCCCTAGCTTGACAAGCCATGGACGGGTTAGGGTCAGCCCTAGCCCTAGTACTATTCATGTACAAGCCAAAAACCCCAACCCTAACCCTAGACGGGTTGGCTCTAACGGGTTGCGGGTTGGCTTGTTAAATGGGGTGGTTGAAACTAAAATCACTTAAATGTATAAAATATTTAGTGGGCAGAGGGATAACTACTCCGTAATCCTAAATCAAATGAAATTTGGATTGTATTAAATCATTTAAGGAAATATGAACTTTGATTTCTAGCACAACACCCTAAAATTCTTAAATTAGTAACTTAAAATTCCTAAATTAGTAACTCACATGAAATTGACGGGTTGACGGGTAACCCGCGGGTTGACCCTAACCCGGCTTGTTTTTACTAGGGTTAGATATGACAACCCTAACCCGGCTTGTTTAGACAACAAGCCAAGCCGAGCCGGGTTAAAACAAGCCAAGCTAGGTCTAACCCGCGGGCCGGGTTAGAAATTGACAGCTCTATCTAAATGGCCCTATAAGCACTTTTAACAGAAAATTCTCCATTGGCTGCTGGTTTCCATCTTATGACATCATTACCAGAAATTGGAATTCTTATATCTTGAATAGCCCTGATAGTATCATTATCAAAGAGAGCTTCTAAAATTTCTATCCTCCAACTTTTTGTTTCATGATTAATCAGATGTGAGACTTTGTTGATGCTAAAAGAGACAAAGTTGGATTTAGGGGGGCACTCATGTTAGGGATCCATTTGTCCTTCCAAATAGAGATGTCATTCCCATCACCAATCTGCCATCAATAATATTTCTTTTCAATTATATTTACACCAAACCAAAAGACGTGTCAAAAAGAATCAAAACCGATTATATATACATCCTACTTCACGCATTCTAATAACTTGTTCTCACTTATAATGACTGTTAGATGGATCACTGATAAAATAAACAATGCATCTAACGGTGATAATTTCGTCTCTTACGAAACAATACGTGCATTAGGTGTACCATAAACAAAATTAGACATGGCCATTAATTTCATGCGATGACTCATTCACGCTTGTACAACAGGAGGGGAGATGGATACTAAAAAGAAAAACTTAATTTTTTTTATTTTTTATTTTATTTATTTATTTTATTTATTTATTTTTATAATCAAAGGCCTTCAGAAAGGCTAATAGTCCCCCTCGACTGTTGGTGCGAGCCAAGCAGGAGGCACAGACCAGTACATAGAGGATTTCTTACGTTTTTCCCATTGATCTAACTCATGAGCAACAAAATTACAAACTCTAGGTTGAAAATTAAAGATACAAGCAATCAAATTAGAAGAAAACAACTGAATGTCTTTAAATATGGCATATGTCCTAGGATCACCATCAAAAGAACCTGAAGAGAATTGTTCCACCAACTTCTTAGCATCACTTTCAATGATTATATCGGTCATCTTCTGTTCCACTGCTTTCTTGAGAACTCCCCAGATGGCTCTGGCTTCCGCTTCTTCTGCAGACGAAACTTCAAATACCATAGCAGCACAGAAAGAGGCTTTACTTGTAAAATCTCTCATCACATAACCTGCACCATTATCTCCAGATATGTCATCAAAATATCCATCTGTGTTACATTTGATCCAACCAAACAATGGGAGCATCCATTTATGACTTAAAGCAATGGGGGTGGTGTGAATAGCAACAGAGGTGATTTTCCTAGTGAAGAGCATGGCCCTGGCTCTTTCTATGACAGAAGTATGATTTTCAGACACATTTTGAAAAACCAAATTGTTCTACTGGTCCAGAGGGACCATAGAATAGCAACAAAGAGATGTTGAGAATCATCAGGCAATCTGGATTTTTGATCCAGAATCCAGAACATAAGCCACTGCTGGAAAGATTTTTGAGAAAAGAAAGAAGTGTTTATGCAAAAACTGGACAAGAACCAAACCTTAGAAGCAAAGGGGCACGGAACCAGAGTATGCATCATGTTTTCATGAGGATCCTTGCATGTAGCACATTCAACAGAGTGCATGGGCATTCTAGTGTGGAGGACGGTTCTAGAAGGTAAGGCATTTTTAGCAGCTTTCCAGAGGAAAAGTTGAATTCTGTAGGGAACTCTAATTTTCCAAATATGCAACCAAAGAGTTTTACAGGGAGAGGGTTTAATGCCTCTGATTTTCAAGTAGGCAGATTTTGAAGAAAATTTACCATTCTTTGAATGTCCCAAACCCTCCTATCAGGAGTGCAATGCTGGCTTAAGGGAATAGTGACGATCTTCTTAAAAGAAGCATCATCAAAGTGAGTAGTGAGTCTAGAAACATTCCAGGTTAGAGTATTATCATCAATGAAATAATCGACTTTAATACTAGGGTCATGAGGGGTAAGAGGGTTGGGGGTAGCAGATCCCAAAGATGGAATCCATTTATCGCACCAAGGGTTAATAAACTTTCCATCACCAACAATCCAGGAAATAAAAGGTTTAATCAACTCCTTAATAGCATGTAAACACTTTCAGGTCCAAGAGCACTTGTCAGGACACTTGGCATTTAAAAAGTCAGTTCTAGGGAAGTATCTGACTTTTAAAATCTTAGCTAACATGCAATCAGGGTTTTTAATAATTTTCCAGGCATTCCTAGCTAACATGGCAAGATTATTTATTTCAGCTTTTCTGAATCCCAAACCACCTTCAGATTTAGGGGAGCACAGAATATCTCAACCCAAAAGGTGGAGTTTCCTATCTTTTGGGTATAGGGTTTCTTCCCACCAGAATTTACAAAGATAGGCATCCATTTGTCTGCAAAGATGTTTTGGGATTAGAAAAGCCCCCATCTGAAATAAAGGAATGGCTTGACCAATATGTTTAACCAAAGTAGTTCTAGCAGCCTAGGAAAGGAGCTTGTGGAGCCAGATAGTAATTATGGCATCCACAGTCTGGAGAATGCCCATATGGGTTTGGATTTTAGAAGCTTGGAAAACAGTTGGAGTACCAAGGTACTTTTCTCCTAAGTCTCTGCTTTTAATTTCATAATGTTGGACAAAAGAGCTTTCCTATATTCAGGGATTCTTCTACTGAATAGAATACCAGACTTGTCAAAATTAATTTCTTACCCAGAAGCTAGGAAGTATTTTTGAAGATAATCTTTTATAACAGTGAAGTTTTCTGTTGTAGCAGAACAAAACAGAAGAGAATCATCAGCAAACAAGAGATGAGTCATCTCTGGGGCATTTTTACAAATTTTGATACCTTTCAGAGTTCCATTCCTTTGGAGGTTATCTATATAAGAGGAAAGAGCCTCAGCACAGATAATGTATAGGTAAGGGGATAAGGGATCCCCTTGCCTTAGACCTCTCTCAGGTTGGAAAAACCCTGTAGGGCTACCATTCAAAAGAACAGAATAGGAAACAGTAGAAACACACTGATTTATGAGTTTAATCCAGTTTTCAGCTAACCCCATTTTTCTCAAAACTTTCTCTAGAAAAGACCACTCCAATTTATCATAAGCTTTTGACATATCAAGTTTAATGGCAGCAGTACCCTCAACTTTGTCATTATGATTGACATAATATATGGCTTCATTTTCTAGAATAATATTATCAGAAATACTCCCCTTTGGTACGAAGACACTTTGGTTTTGGGATATGATGTTGTTCATAAAAGGTTTTAGCCTGTTAACAAGAGTTTTGGAAAGGATTTTGTAAATAAAGTTGCACAATCCTATGGGTCTATATTGACTGACCAACTCTGCTAAAGGGACTTTAGGGATAAGAGCTATGTTGGTATGATTGAAAACTTTTGAAATATGCTCTGTTCTGAAACAGTTTTGGGTCATATCAACAACAGCTTCTCCAACAATATCCCAATTTTTTTGGTAGAATAAGCCTGTGAAACCATCTGGTCCAGGGGATTCCCCCCCCCCCCCCCCCCCCATTTGAAAAACAACATTCTTTATTTCTACAGCAGTTAAGGGTAGATTTAGAGTATCATTATCCTCAGCAGAAAACTTAACAGGCAGATCATTTAAAATTTCATTCTGAAATTGATGAGGTTGAGAAGAGTAAAGATTTTTGAAATAATCTATGAAAGAATTCCCAATACTATCTCTATCAGTTAGAATAGTATTGGAAGAATCCTTGATCCAGCTGATAGCATTTCTCTTTCTCCTGAAAAGAGTGACTCTATGAAAATAGGGTGTATTTCTATCCCCTTCCATGAGCCATACTTATCTAGAATTATCTTTCCAGTAAAGATCATTCAGAGTATGAAGGTACTCTAATCTAGTTTTAAGTCTGGCAGAAGTAGTAGTATCAGTGGGATCAGAAATCTGTAAATCTAACAAGTCTTTCCTGATGGTAGATATATCAGTTTGAATATTACCAAAGGAAGATTTGTTCCAATCTCTAAGGCTTTTTTTTTACTAAGAAGCTTAGCTCTTAATTTATAGGTTGGGGATCCTATGACATTGACAGACCAAGAATCAGCTATAATGTCTCTATAAGTAGGGTCCTCAATCCACATAGCCATGAAATGGAATTTCCTCATAGTTAAAACCTATATGTATGGGGCAATGATCAGAAGAATCTCTAGGGAGATTATTAACACAGAATTTAGGACAAAGATATTCAGCAATTTGGTTTAAAAAACATCTGTCAAGCCTTTCAAGAATTAAATCAGGACCTTGTTGCATATTGGACCAAGTGAATCTCGGGCCAGAGAAACCAGGGTCGTGCAAGTTGAAAACATAACAAAAATTTCTTAGAAGTTCAAAATCGGAGTCATTTACTTCAAGGCCACCATTTTTATCCTATGTTCCTAAAAGAGTATTAAAATCACTAATGAAAAAAACAGGCTCATCCATGGGGGCAATAGTTTGTTGACATTGTTGTTCCTAAAAGGAGGGTCTTAAAGTACTATTGGGTTCTCCATACACAAAATGAATATGACAAGTTTTTGAGTAAATAATGTCAGTTGAAGTAACATAGATGCCCCTCAAGCTGGATGAAACAACATTCAGATGGATTTCTTTTTTCCAAGCCAAAACCAGACCACCACTTCTACCAACACTGGGGACATTGAAAGTGTAAGGGAAGCCCATATTTTTAAGTTTCCTAGCCGCCATATGGTAGGTTGGGAAACCTACAATAATATAATACTGCAAGTGCACAGTGTCTAACTAGTAGATAATGGCAAATACAGGTCGTTCCCACGAGGAGTGTGAAAATACTACTACTAACTAATACCAAAAACTAACAAATCAATAAGGTGATGTTTGACGATTTTTCAGATATTCGGGACAAAATGAAATAATAAATAATCCTAACAATAAACAAAATGGGTAACGGGTTGTTAAGGTTTTCTATTTCCACAAATTCAATCATATAAACTCGACTAATCTCTATTTATTACTCAAGACAAATTTCGAAATCAATTTCATGTCTCGGAAGATAATATGTTTAAATTCTAAAATATGGTTTCTCCGCTGTAATTTCCTTCGCTTCACGGATAATGATTCTAAAGTATTACATATCAATACTAAAGCATATTGCGTCAAAGAATTTAACCAAGCACGCTATATCAATTGAAAAGTATAAGTAATCAAGAAAATCACATAATCGATTAAACACCAAGCTATATGAAGAGAAATCACTAATCAATGAATCATTATTAGAAATATCATCGTAGAGTTCATATAAATAAATTGGCTTCAAACTAAACCCTAACAAACAACTTAGCAGACCATGAGAAAAGAAACTCAAATACACCAAACCCTTGTCGCCTCTTATCTTTGTCAACGGCTCTGCGGACGCCTCCCCTCTCAAATATTCGACATCCTTCTTATACACCTTCCCTTTCTTTTATTTTATTAAACAAAGTATCAAAATAAATTATTCTATGAAATACTTGCACATAAGTTGATGTCATCATCAGTATCTTTCCCCAAATAGTATTACCACCTCGTTCTTCCAATGAAATAATGAACTCTCATTATTTCCAAAATCTCCCAAATGAAGAAAGAATTATTTTATTTCCAAAATAATCTCACGTGTAAATATTCCTCAATTAATTCTTCACATGGCAAATAAATTATCTTTCCCGGTGGAATATATTTGTAATGAAGTAAGAAAGATAAAATACTTCTCATTTTCAGTTTGCATGAGCCAACCCCATTTTGATTTCAATTCCTTTATTGCGTTTGTGCCTCGCCCATGAAATAATTTTATGCTGCTGATATATATGGAGATACCAGGCCAGCTACATTTTGTCATTTTTTTCATTGTGGTTGCTGATATATGGAAATACCAGGCCAACCACATTTCATCATTGTGGTTGCTGATATATGAAAGTACCAGGCCAACCACATTTTTCCATTTTCGTTGCAAACACCATTAAGTCTCACATTTTGTTGTTTATTCGCTGGATGATCGAATTCACTTGATAGTATTAGTAACTAAAATATTGTATCATAGCTAATATAAATATGGGTATAAAATGTAGCATATACATGCTTATCAACACCCCGACACTTATATTTTTCTAGTCCTCGAGCAAAACAGAGATATTATGCAATTGATTTTTTTTTTTAATTCTAAGAAAAGTGAAAACCTGCAAAAATATGGATAATTACCCACTCCCCCACACTTTAAACATTACATTGTCCTCAATGTAATTGAGTCATCCAACGGAGAAATTAAGATGGGAAATACAAAAATAAACAATAAAAATAAGAGATAGAGATAGAGTAGAGGGAACAAAACTGATGGGTTGACTCCCATGAAGCGAAATGTATTTATTTCCCTACTTTCCAATAGCGTGTAGTCTCAAACAAGGTGAGGTTGGTACCCCAAATTAGACATCCAATCATATATATAGAGTCTAAAAAGTTGAGCATCATCCCAACTAATCCGGTCAGTTGAAGATATGTCCCTGTGAACACTATAAACCTCCAAAACGGTATGCAAATTTATTCTCAATCGAAAATTGTACGTGATATTCAAATAATGCATATATGGGATAAGTAAATCATTCCCATACGCAACAAATTCAGATTGTTTGACAGTTTTTATTGGCGGAACACGCTCTAAATAAGGTTCCAAATCAGCTGAAATAATTTTCGCGGAACAAGAGCTCAAAGGAGCAATAATATCACGACTCATAGACCCATTATCATCTAAAACGGTTTCATTATTAATATCATCAAGACGAAAAAATTCAGAACTTAATGGCTTAAGGGTCAAGGTTGGATCTTTCTCGACTGATGGAACTAGTCGAGACTCGGACAAAACTAGAGGTTCCAATTTGGGGTTCCATTTATTA
The DNA here is from genome assembly GCF_003573695.1 of Papaver somniferum. Taxonomy (NCBI): domain Eukaryota; kingdom Viridiplantae; phylum Streptophyta; class Magnoliopsida; order Ranunculales; family Papaveraceae; genus Papaver; species Papaver somniferum. The sequence continues at coordinate 35,515,927 of NC_039360.1, read as the reverse complement.
GTGTCTAGCAACGGTGCAGAGTCTAATAAGGCATTGACTTCACAAATAACACTATCATCATCAAAACCAAACCCAAAAGGAGCTAAGCAAACCTCTAATGGATCTTCCAAGTGGCTCTTGCAAAAGCTTGCCGAGTACATACTTGCTTTTCGCCCGCAGCACTTTGGACTAAGGTACCTAAAAGAAATCAAGCAAACTGCATAAAAAGACTAAAAGAAATTTAAAATAAAAATAAATTATGTACAAAAACTAAAAATAAACTATATACAGCGATATCAACAAAAGAGTATTTTGCAACCACTCCCCGGCAGCGGCGCCAAAAATTGATGTGGTTTCAAGTTGTTGTAGTAAAAAAAAATAGAGTTCGTTCAAGACTTGTGAAGGTTGTGCTTTTAGATTTAAATTTTAAAGCTAAAGAAAATAAAGCAAATTAAAACTGATTATATTAGAGAGACCGGGGTTCAGGATTTCACCATTCACCAAAATTCATGTAATTTAATGTTAATTTTTATCATGCAATTCTAGACAATATAACTCCAATCAAAAGAAATTGTGATTCTAATCATTGCCTAAATTAGATTTTCAAAACATCAATTTTTAATCGCAAGAATGAAGTATCAAAATCCCTAAACTAAGCATACTTCATCAAGAGAAAACACAACTAATTAATAAAAATCATTACTCAATTTTCATTCGGTGCAAATAATCATAAAAGAATTGCATAAATAAATTCAAATAAATTTTACCAGATAACTTTTGGAAGAATGGCTTCCTCCATCGCCCCGGAATTGGGTTTAGCTCATCATTATGAAAACGCGCTCAAAAGTTGATTTCATTGCTCAAAGTGTTTACAAATGATGAATTGGAGAAAAACTATTAAAAATCGGTTGTTTGCAACGTTTTTAATTGTTGCAAAACACTGTTACATAAAACGATAAAAGCCAACTGTCGCTGTTCAGCTTCTACGACCCCCGCCTGTGTGTCGTTATCACTGTTGATAAACGACTGTCTTCGTGAGTCTGTTCTTCGTGTTCTTCAGTTCTGCAGCAGCAGAAATGGTGTTCTCTGCAACTCGATTTTTTCGGCTCTGTGATGCTCTGTAACTCTCCCAAACTCTCCAGACCCTTTCTCTGCTACCTCAAGACCCTTTTTATACTCCACAGCGACAGAAATCTTCGCTCATTACTCCGGAAAATCTTTCCATAGCTCGGCAGTAAATAAAAAATAATCTCGGACAATTTTCTTTCCTTTCTCGCCTCTTCATGCGTCTGCAGCTGTATGATTCGTGAAAAATATCCTTGCTTAGATGGTGCACGCTTCTTCAGCATGCCAAACCAATCCAGGCACGGAGTAATCCTGTGAACATCTCTTTCCATGCACACGCTTCTCTGTTTCCTTATCGCCGAGAATCCAGCCAATTTTAATCAATCAAATCACTCATGATAGTTTTGTTGGGACATATCACAACTACCCAACAAATTTCAGCCTTTTAATCTACCCGGAACTCCTTTAAACTTCGATCGAAAATCACTCAGTTATGTTCTTCATTTTCCCGCCAAAACCAGAATTTGAATGATGAGGATGGTGTCCCCCTAACCAAAATGGGTGTGCAAACAGCAGGAGCCCAACTAAGATGCCTCTTATAAATTAAGGTACCCCTTATCCAAAAGTGAGAGTCCGAATAACACGTGTCCTCCGGGTGCTTTAGACAACTTTTCGAGCTGATTTTTGCAAAAATATTTATTTCCAAGAAATACCTACACACACACAAAACACCATAATAAGTACGAAAACGAGTACTAACAATACGAAATATTAAGGACAAATTAGACACATAAATGCGTCTATCACCATATCTTTACCCATTTTAGTCTCAAAGAGGAAGATTATGTCAGGGTTAACATTCCTACAAAGCAGACTAAGTTCTTTATTGGCAGTTTTCTTTCCAAAGCCTCTAATGTTCCAAGCAACCATGTTGATGTTGTTGACAGGGGACTGATTTACAGAAGTATTGGAATTATCAAGGGAAGGGTTTGAGGGTACAGAATGTACCTGAGTAGTAGAGTCGGATCCACCACCAAGAGAAGCATTGGAACCATCACCGCTTTGAGAAGAACTTTGGGAGGAATTGAGACTAGAACTGGCAGCATTGAGAGGGGAATTGTTGCGGACGTCATTGCTTCCTGGAGAGTTGTCAGCAGGAACGTTGTATCTACCAAAGGAGTTGAAGATATGTTGGGTATTGAGGGAGCAAGTAGAGAGATCAGTAGCTGGTAATTCACCCAAGTTGGTAATTGGAGTACACAGTTGAGCATAATCAGGTTCAGTAGAATTTTGTTCTTCAGGAATAACCACTAGGCTGGCAACATTGGAATTATCTCTAGTACGTTTCCTTAGTTCAACCCTTGGATTAATCTTCCTTTTGATATTAGCTAGAGCATCTTGCTCAGCAGAGTTAACTGCTCCTCTAGTGATTATAGAGCTGGTGTTTGGGGTAGCAGCAGTTTTGAACCTCCTTGAAGAATTTGTTGTACGAATCGCTCCACTAGCGGTAGACTCAGAACCAGAAATAGAGGCAGTTGCAGTAACATTTTGAGTTGTAACTTGCTTTAGAATGATCGGAAGACCATTCTCCAACTGGGTTGAATGTTTTTGAACAGGACCAATATCAAAAATCTTAAGAGTAGTGGATCTGTTAATAAAGGGGCCCATTTGAAAAGTGTTTGATAAGCTCTTCTGAGTAGTGTTTTCCATTCTTGGATCGAATGCTACGGCTTTGCCTTTAGTGCTCACTTCAAATGCAGTCGTTCCAATTTGTGTTTCTGGTATGACCTCAGATTGTAACATGTTAGTATCAGTGATGACAGCAGGTGAGGAGTTTACTTGCTTGACTTCTGAAGGCATCATTAACTTTGAGACAGCCGGAAGAGTATAGCTACTGTAACGAGCATCAAGCTCTTTGATCTTTTTCTGCTTTAGTTTCCAAGCATGGAAGTTTTGATTTTTATGATCAAGGATGCGACAGGAGGTGCAGAAACATCTTGGAACTCTGATGTGTCTACATTCGATTAAGAAAGGTTCGCTCCTACCACTTGTGAAAAGAGGAATGCCTGTTGGTAGCGCTTTTTGAACTGGGATTCTAATGCAGACCTTGAAATTTTTCTTGGGCGGATGTTTACCAAAAGGATTTTGAGCTTCTATAAGTTCTCCCATACTGAGGGTGAGAAGTTGAAGATCCTCAAATTCCGTGCATTCATTGGGGATGTTACACAAGATGAACCACATGATTTCTTCATCGAAAAAGAGTTGGTGGTTTGGAGGCCAGCCTTCAACTGGTACAACTTTAAGCACCATTAGGTACCCACAGAAAAACCAAGGTTTCTGAGAATTGATTCTATTAAAATCCTCTTCAGATAAGTAACGGATGAGAACTTTGTTTCGTTGTCCATTGAAGGTAGTGATTGTAGGGTGTAGAGCTAAGGGCCAGTTGTTGCAGATATAAAATCTGATAGAAGAGGTTGGGATCAGTGTTTCACAGAAAACGTAACCCGCCATACACCATTTCCAATTGGTATCAGCTTCAGCTAAAACAACTTTCTTATCAACGAAGACTGGTTTAGTAAGGGAAGATGGTAGATTTAATTTTTCAGACATCTGGGCAGAGAGAGTTTGAAGTTCTAGGTTCAAGTTTTGAGAATTCTATGAAGAAGATGGGATTTCCATGGTATAAGAAAAATAGATATATAAGAATATAGGTTGATAGAGATCAGAATTCCAAGTAACTAACATAAAATGTAGGTATAGAGAAAAGAATCTCTTGTTGGTACTGTTTTGATATTGATTGCAGACAATGTGGAGGAGAGAAAGACATGGGGATTTGTTTGTATTTGAATTTGAACCTTAAAAAATGAATGAGAAAGTTGTTGACCATGGTCAGAGAAATTTTCAGGAGAAAATTGGTGTAAGGTAGTTGTAGGTAAGCTACAGGTTTTGCTTTGGGGGAGAGGGTTAACATATGGAATGTCACTTTCATCACCATACTTTAGGGGTTGATTTCGAGTCGAAGTATTCACGTGAGAATTATGGGAAGAGAGCCACAAGTGGACATGTCCAATAATACCTTGTTGGATCTTCTGAAATAGGTTGGATTGGAGATATGTGACATGGATAGGGGTTGTTGGATATTCATTAGGTTTGGCATTTATCTTGCTGACGTTTGTGTGATGATGTAAACTGCCAAAGGTAATAATGGTAGAAAAGATGGGGGAAATTTTGTGTTGGGGAGGGAAGGTATGGCGTAGTTATTAATGGTGTATTGGGTGGTTTAGTTTGGTAGAAAAGCTAGAAACGCTACTGCCTTACATGCCACAGGTTGCGGTGATGTCTCCCAACTGATGCTGCCTTCTTCTAGTCTGCATAAAACATAAAATTTTAATTAGACCCCGAAGGTAAAAATCAAAGTTTGGTAACCCACCAGATGCTCCCTTAATGGCAGTTCCAAAAAGAGTAAAGGCCCTAATAAAGATTAGGTGTTGAAAATAAGTCTTGATAGGGTAATGATGGTTATTAGAGTGAAGGGGATACGCATGGCTTTGAATGGGCGTAGTAAACAAAGAGACATGACGGTTAACTAAGCTCCATAAATGGAATTGGATAGACGCAAATGGGTATTTAGAGGGGTGATTAGCAGAGATTTTATTATATTCAGAGCAATTTTCCACAGAAGAGGAAAGGTTTAGGTTAAGAAAACTAAGTTGTGAAAATGGATGATCCTAATCAAAACTTGTCAAATTCCAATGGAAATCTTCCCGTTGCACCACCAGAAACGCCTGAATTTTCACAGGCCAAATCCTATCTCCCTTCTTTGAGTTTGAGAGAGTTACAGTTACTGAGAGATGAAATTCAATTTGAGATTGATCGTCAAATTCAAGAGCAAACCCTTCAGAGAGAGGAAGAAGAGGCTTCTCAAGAACGAAGGAAGCGAAGAATCGAGGCTCTCTACAGTGCATGGCTACCCAAGTTCTTAGAATTGAGGGAGCGGAAAGATGAAGAATGGGCTGAGAGGCAAGCCAAGGCCCCAAGATATGAAAGTGCAACTGAGAGTGAGTCAGAGGCTTCTGACGGATTTGAGTATGATGTAGAGGAAGTGAACACCAGTGACCTTGATTCTGATGTTGCCGAGGATAAGCGCAGGATGGGTGCTTATCATGATAGGAATATGAGGAGCCGATTTGAGTACGAACTTGCCAATCCCAAGATCTTTGCACGCAGCATGAGTGAAAGTGAGCCAACCAGGATAAAAGTAAGCAGACGCATTGCAAACTTTGATGATGAGGAGACTGAGGATGAAGGAGAGGAAGATCCGGATAATGATGAAGAATCGTCTTCCAGTGGAACTTCTCCTGCTTCATCTGACAGTGATGGCGAGTGATATGAGGAAGAGGGATTGGATACTGATGAAGATGATTGGTGGTAATCTCTTCAGTTTTACCAGGAAAAGCTAGCTTTTCAGGCATTGCATAAAGCTTGAAAACGAACAACACGTTTTTAACTAGACAGTTCTTCTGGTAATTTTTTTCCTTCCTTACTTTTATGGTGCTAGTGTGGATGATGTGAAGCTTCTTCTTCTGATGGTTGTAATTTCGATCAGCTTTCAAAAAAACTTAAAATTTGTTTCAACGGATGGGAATTTTATTCACGGTAATAATAATAATAATTAAATGTGGTTAAAGGGACTCTCAGTCTTAGAGATAAGATATAAGTGGATCATAAGTGTAGTTGGTTGGAGACAAAAGGCAGCGATGTGAACGAGGATAGCGAGGCACCTCGCCTAAAGAGGTTTCAGTTATGAACGGCGACATTCAGTTAAAATTCCTCGATTTGGAACCTGAGTCACTGTTTACATGCGATCATATCTATGTGTATGGATATCAATCCCGGTTTGTCTATACTGTAGACCAGTGTTACACACCAGGGAGGAAAACAATTCCATTACATGCATAAACTTGTTACAGAATTATAAGTTTCTAACTATCGATTGCGCTCTGAGTCTCTGACGATCCTTTTTTCCACCCGGAAGTGACTTTAATTTGATCAACCACTCCTGCTGGCGTAGTCGTCTCATCTGGCAGGTCATTATCATTTATGAAACTCCCTACCAAGCAACTCCTGAGCAAAACGAACCTCATCTGTTGCTTGTGCAGCCGCCAGTCGCAAAGATGCTATCTCTACCTCCTGCACTCTTCCGCTGCCCCCAACACCTTTGTAATTTTCCAATATGGAGAAACAAAGGTTAGTATTATCAAAAAAGAAAGAAAAAATCACCTACTGTATCCTTGTCATCTTCTTCACCTGTACTTCCGTTTCTGCTATCTTTATTGGGTACTTGTGCAAGTATCGAGTTCTCGCGTGCACAAAAAATTACCATCGCAGCTGCACCCATAACTTCCCCATGTATTCTTGCATTTGAAGTCCATGCATTGTAACACAGAATTCTCCTTGCACTCATTCACATCAAAATGCAAAATCAAATAAGAGAGCTAGATTAACACTAAAGAGTATGCACAAACTTGAATTACAACTCTAAGATTATATCAAAACAATGAAGGACGGATAGCTCAAACAACTTGCACTCTTTCCTTGCTCAAGTTAATCAACATGAATTTCCATGAATTCTAAAATTCTGGTCTCTGCAAGAAGAAACACACAATGTACTAACAAAGAATGGATAAGGAAAGATACTATTATTTGCCTCGCTTGCGGTAGCGATTAGCACCAGACCTCTCATGTCGACAGCATGGAAGCCTCGTACTGATGTAGCGCCTTCTTCTACTCCCAAAAACATAGGATCTGGACTAATTTGGTTTCTGCAAGCCGTGAAAGCTGTCTCCAAATCATAAACAAATAGAAGGCCAAGCTTTGTAATCACGTTCATCAAACAACACTATCGAACAAACAAGTGTTCGGCGTGTTGCTATGCTTTAATATCACTTCTGCATCCTTGTTTTACCATAATATGTATTATTTCTAAGAGCTAACATAAACACCAATACACCTAACAATACTTCTCTAGCTCAACGGTACAAAACCAATAAGCAGCTAACTCGACAAACCCAACTGAACAATTTTTTACATATGCACGTGAGTTAGTAACGAATAAAAAAAATTCAAGGGAGGGAGAAATTTTCAGGATGTCAACTTGCAATAGATGCAAAAGCTTCCTTGCTACCTCCAGCGTGGTTGCGCCAAATATCCTAGAAACTGCTGAAGTATATATCATAGAACTAAGGAAGCAATCAAAAATGGTATTAACTTATGACAGATAATTAATGTCTTGTTATATGTGATACTTCTGCAAGTTCACCATCTATGAAGTGTCGAAAGTCTATAAATTCCAGTGTAACTACAATTTCAGTACAAGTTCTCTCCATATGTAAGAAACAAATCAAGAAAACACAAAATTATTTCCACCCAAGTTCATAATGGTTCATTTATTCACACAATTCCCAGTCCACTGTCAACTACCTTTACATGCGTCAGGCCCAGTAATCCAGTTGAGGTGTACAATATCAGAGTAGAGTGACAAAAGTAAAAATTCTAATGAACGTACCTCTTGCACTTTACATGCGTCAGGCCCAGTAATCAGCCTGCATCGCGTGTCTATGTAACTGCTACACTTCTCAGAATCTAATCAAGTGAATAACTTCAAAAATGCATCTACTTGTAAATTACCACCCATTAGGAACTCCATTCACATTACCACCCCCGTTATCATTGATTAATGTACCTTTATAATTGGTTATCCTCCAGAATAAATCACCCCCACAGAGGGTGGCTGATCTTTGATCTTTTTTCCAAGCTTTTGTTACCATTCGCCTCGGGAAAGGAGGAGAACCAGGTGGTGATGAGATGTCAGAAGTTTTAGTAACTATCTTTCTCCACGAATTAGTTCCCAATGTAATAATCATGCAAACAAAAACCTGCTCCTCCTCCTCCTCTTCCTGAATGTTCATCCTTGAAATAGTAGTACTCATAGTATAGATAAGTACAATCTTATATAACTTAGACAATGAATCAAAATCAAAACCAAAACCATGACACAGATATTCAGTACCAGTACGAGGAATGAAATAATTGAGAACAAGCGTTTCACACCTAACTGGGTTGAAGACATTTATTGCAGCACGTCCACTATCTCCACCAGTTTTAAAACAAGCAAATCCATTACAGTAACCTAATAGTTCTGTTGCTATAGGGAAAGTTACGCCCATTGATAATCTAATATCAATAAACACATTATCATCATTACCCTTGTGATCATCTTGTAAATTGAAAATACAAACACCTTTCCCACCATCAATATCAACATTAAGGAGATTAAAGAAGAGATTTTTATTTTGCTGAAGAGCAAAATGTCGTGCAGCAAATCTGGTATCATTGAGAATTGAATTGTACCATAACTTACTTACAAAGATGCATTTGGCAAGAGCTGAAGCTGGTAATCTCGTCAAAACGTTATCGATTATTAACTCCTCAGGGACAGGATTTGTTTTACCTGGAGTAGTCTCCATCTCGTCAAGAGCAGCATCTAATAAATAATTGAAATTTCTATATAAAATCTCCATCTTCTTCTTCTTCTTGTAGTCTTCTTCATGATCATCAAGGAAGATGGATTTGTGCTTCCTCTTTGCCCCGCCGTAACTTAGAGAAAAGGGAAAAAGAAACGAAATTTCAGCCAAATTCAGATTGGGGAAACTTCACAGATTATAAACGAACCCTAACAGGCTAACACTAATCGGGGAAACTTGTACGTCAAGGCTGAATTGGGGCCCTGGAAAAATAATTGGGGACCCTAGCTACATGACAAAAAAAAAGGTCATGAAATAGTAATTGGGAGTTATCCCTTATTGCACTTTTTTTAAAATGGCTAAACTACCCCAAATCATTAGTGTTAATTGAGTGTTAATTAATTGTTAATTAGTTTAGTTAGATTAAAATCAGATTTAGGGATAAAATTGTGTTTTTGTGTTGTGGAGAGGAAGAAATTGAGTTTTTTTTTTTTTTTGGGGGGGGGGGGGGGGGGGGGGGGGATTTAGGGTTATTTGAAATGAGTGATTCCAGTGGAGGAATCCTACTGCTCAAAATGAAGGAACCAATCCTCAAAATGAAGAACCCGAAACTCAAAACAATCAGGTAAACTTCCTATACTCTTCAAATTGTATGAATGATGCTCCAAGTGGTCGATTCATGTACACTATGCAAGTACTCAGAGTGAGGGTCGTTAAGTTGAGAGGGTAATAAACGAACGACTCTAAGAAGTCGTCAATTACTTGACACAACCTTTGACGACTCAAACCTGCAACTTTTGCAGGTTATGAAAAATCGTCAACCAAGTGTGATATAATTGACGACCCCAGCTAGTTAGGTCACACAGAGTCGTTAACTTAATATGTTTAGAACCCAACGACCCTATCACTATTTGGGACAGAGAGGTGGTTCTGCATAAGACAGAGTCGTTCGTATTTAAAAAGGGTCGTCGACAAGAATCGTTAACAATTTAGAAATTCCTGGATGACACTATTCTAGGACAGAAACCAGGTTTAAGGTCGTTATCTACTACACCCTAGTGGTTAACGATTTTTCATCAATTCAATATGCATATCAAAATTCGTTAAGCAATAAAAAACCGTGGTTAACGACCCTGTAACTGTAACTGCAACAACAAATCAAATTAAACACAAACCCAACTTAGATTAGGGGGTTTTAGTTCACTTACGACGATGAATCAGTGAGAATTTTTTTTTCTCAGAAGTCGTTAATGGAATGCGAGACAGTGGGAGGGAGGGAGCGGTGGAGAAGAAGAATGGGATGAGAAGAAGTTTTGATTGAAATGAAGATTGGGGGCCGAGGTTAGTGGTTAATGAGGGTAGTTATTAGAGAAGGCTAAATTGGTATTTTCACCAATATTTTGGAAGCCCTCTATCTTTTATGGGGTGGGTATAAATTAGATGAGGCCCCTAATTATTTTCCATGTCCCCCAATTCAGCCTTCTTGTACATTCACTTAATATTCGGATTTGGGCCCATAAATGTAGTTAGGCCTGAACAATTGGTTCCCATCCACCGGTCGGGCTTGTTGCAAGAGGATGTCCGTACAATGATTATTATGACATGGACCAAAAGTTGAGCGCAACAGTTACGCATTACTGAGAATGTAGCCTGGCAGATGGAGCTGCACATGCCGACGATGTAGCGTCAACATGGCTGAGATAAGAAAGGCTACTTAGCACATGCAACAACTATGAGATAGTGTTGCATATCCTTATTCATAATTGGCCCAACTCAAGGAAGGAATAGAGGATGATATGCAAAGTCATGGAATGACTTTGACATGGTCCTAAGCTTTTGCCAAGGCTTAGACTATGCATATACAACAATGGAGGGTCCAAACACGCCATTGATATCAATTGCTCAGGCTAGAGGAATGCAAGTGATGCATATGAAGTATAAAGCTGAACTAAGCAAGTCGAGACTCAATTGGCATGGTATTTGGATGTTGGCATCGAAATGAGCTAAGTGCATAATGGAATGAATATAGTGCAATCATTGTTGAATACTTGGCAGAAGTGCAAGTTGGATGAAGCCCAACCATTGTCGAAGACTTGGCAGAGGCCAAGAGTGAGTGAAGCACAATCATTGTCGAACATTGTTAGGGCCAAAGTTCAGTGATGCGTAATGATTGTCGGATTTGAGTTCAAGCTGTCAGTTGCGAGTGTGTGTGCATCACACGCATGCCAAAGTGAAAGAGCAAGTTGGAGACGGTTATAAAGGAGCTTTGTAACCGAGTTTGGCATGTCCTAACCGTTTGATACAGGTGTGACGCCATTGTGCAAGCCAGCACAAAAGCTAACAGTTAAAAAGTAAGTAAGGCGGTTAGGGAACTGCCCATGGACAGATGGTTGTTCATGGGGCGTGCAACAGAGTTACATACGGATTGGCTCTGGTTCTTGGCATTATAAATAGCCAGAGAATCCTTGCATTTGAGAGTTGTTCAATAATTCAAGTGTTGAGGAACCACATTGAGTATAGAGTGATTTCTGCATTAGGCTTAGAGAATAAGCTTGTAAGTCCATTGGTTGGACGAGTTTTGTATCTTCCTTTAAGCTAATAAAAGTGAGCTTGTTGGCTTATGCATTTGGATTTGGTATTCTGTTGATTCGATAATACTCCCTAATTCTGTGAAGCATAAACATGGCAGGAACCTCTTTGTAGTATGGGCTACATTGTATGGTAGAGAAAATCTAAGTAAGTCTTTCGTTGCATACTCAAGTTAGAGTTGGCTGTTTGTATTGGTGCAAACTTATAAGGCTGAAATACGAGTGGGTGATAAGAGATCACTGAACCACTGTATTGTCGGGTTATACTTGTGCGAAAAATTGCTTGGAGCATTTGCAGGTGTGATAATTCGTGTATCAGAGCACATATTGCTCTATTTTAGCTTTTTTTTGGAAGATTTTCTCTGTTTTACTCGAGTTTAGTTGTTGAAATTGCTATAGATAATGGCTGGTAAGAAGAGTTTGGCAGATACCTTGACTGGTAGGATTGCGAACTTGGAAGATAGGATTGGTGGAGAGGTGCGACATCCTAACAATGTCGATTATAAAGCAACGATTATGGCTCGCATTCAGTCTCTTTATGAATATGTCGCTGGAATGCTGGATTCAAACCGAGAAGCAACTAAAAAGCACGATGATTTGGAAGGCCAAATCGCTGATTCTAAGACCATGTTCACAGGAGCCTTGAAAGAGCTAACTGATGAGTTAAGTGTCTTAAGGATAATGGTGAGTACAATTGGATCAAGCTACTGCGGGTGGTAGTGGCAGTGACTTTACGAAGATTAAAGTCTCAGAACCTAAGGCGTTTTCTGGTGCAAGAGATGCGAAGGCATTGGAGAATTTCATGGGGGACATGGACCAATACTTCAAGGCCGCCAGAACCCCGGAAGAACAAAAGGTTACTCTCGTTAGTATGTACCTGGAGGGTGATGCGAAATTATGATGGAGAACTAGAACTGATGATGACCTTACTGTTGGTCGTCCAAGCATCGTGAAAAGGGATGTCATGAAAGAAGAATTGAAGAGTCAATTCTTATCAAGAAATGATGCTTGGCTAGCCAGAGATACCTGCGTAAGCTGCGGCATACCGGTATACCACTGGAATACGTGAAAGAGTTTTCGTCTCTGATGCTAGATATTCGAAACATGTCTGAGGAAGATAATTTGTTTAATTTTACATCTGGTTTGCAAGCATGGGCTCAGGCTGAAGTAAGAAGGCAGGGTGCCACAGACCTACCTTTATCCATTGCAATCTTGGACAGCCTTGCTGATTTTAGGTCAGTCAATACCTCAACTGATGCTAATAGGAAGGGCAAGGATAAGAAGAACTAGAAGTGCAAGGACAAGGAGAATAAGAAAAGTTCTGAGGACAAGGAGAAATGTTATCAAAGGGATGATAATTTGGCTGCGAAGAACATGGTCGGTGGTTGTTTCTTATGCAAGGGTCCTCACCTTGCGCGCGATTGTCCAAAGAAAGAAAAATTGTCCGCAATAGTCATTGAGGGCAGTGGCGAGAAAGAAGAAACTGGTCAAGTGGAGCATGTTAATCCTATTCAACTATGCAACATAGTAGCACTAAAGGCAGCAACACAGCATTGGCTGAGTGGTTCTGGCCTGATTTATGTGAAAGTTGGCATTCACAACCATCGTCTCTTGGGCATGACAGATACAGGTGTGTCGCACACTGTGATGAGTTGTCGATGGAAGAGAACTTGGGTTTGGAGGTGTATCAAGTTGATCACTGCATGAAGACAGTGAATGATGTAGCCAAACCAATCAAGGGGATGGCAGTGGCAAATGTTAAAGTTCGAGAATAGCGTGGCCAAGTCAGTGTAAAAGTGATGCATCTCAATGACTTTGATATTATCCTTGGTAACAACTTTTTCAAAGAAGCGGAGGCAACAGTGATGCCTCACCTTGGCGGGATTTTCATACAAAGTCCTAGTGCACCTTGTTTCATGAAAGGTGTAAGGAACGTCAGTCCATATGATATGAGGCGCGACAAAGGCAGGGCAAGTGATTTTGCGTCTGTAAAGTCTTTTGAAGAAATCTTGGCTGAGATTCACGAGGAATTTGGATATCCTATGGATCTTAGCATCCCTTGTTAGTCGTGATTGATAGAAGTATGAAGCAGGGGACTTACATTGTTGTTTGCAAGTGCCTGAACACGCAAGGTTACTGAACTATGGAGGCTTTAGCACATATCTGTTTGCTATTTGAAGTTTGAAGTTTAAGTTGGGTGTTGCTGATCTTATGGTCTTAGAAGATGGCATACTTTTGTTGGTGTATTTGCTTTGGTAATGTATTTGCTTTCAGTAAGGCCGAGTGCTGGCCAGTGGTGTAAATGGGAAGGAGTCCTTATGTTTCTTATGTAAGGCTAGTGTAATGAATGAAGGCAGTGTTTAAGCAAAAATCTTGTCTCTTTTTGCTTAATTCAAAACGAGTTCATTGGGGAAGCACTACAAGTATACTTATCCAAAGTATACAATAAGAAACGATGAAAGCAAAACCAAGCAAGAAATTGACGTTGATGGCATAGGCGAGTTTGTTTTGGGTAAAGTTACGTAGAAGTGCGACAGTATTTGGGAGCGATAGCATGGAGTAACGCAACAAAAATGAAGATGTAAGTCCATCAAGGATATGAGTTAAGAGTAACTCATAGTTAGGAAAAGCGTGATGTTGTTTTTCCACTACATTAAAGCGTAGCAGTTTGAAAGAACAAGTGAGGCCTTGTTAGTTTCAAAGGTGCGTGAAGAGGAACCCTATCCAGTGGAGTGATAGTAAACCCTGGGTATCCTAAGCCATGACTAATGTCATGCATTTCAGTCGAGTTTGCACAAGAGTGTTGCAAAATGATTGAAGAACACTTAGTCTACAGTAAGGCCTGTTGGATTGCAAGAGTGCAATGTCAGTCGGAATTGAAGGCAGTAAGCTAAGTTATGCATATCATGGTGATATGTTAGTTGTTTGGCGTGTACACTTAGGCACAGAATGGCTGGAGAAAAGATTTGGGATGCTGATGCAATCGGAAGTGGAAAATTAGCTTAGGGTTTATCTAAAGGAGTACTGCTGAATTTCAGAGGAGTTTTGAAAGTGCATAGCAACATATCGCAAGAGCATTTGGGTATTGAGATGTGAATGAAGTGGAGATTGAAGCATAGTCTACGATGAGAGAATGATGCTGGAATTCATAGGCTTAATGGCAAGGCAAACAAACTAAGTGGCGTCGTAAAGTACTAGGCAGAAAAATTTTGGCAAGGTTGAAGGCCAAACAAAGTTGTTGATTTCTAAGAGTTGCTCAGATGCATACAAGGCCAAGAGAGTTCAATAGAGGCTGAAATGATATTTCATTCAACGAGGACGTTGAATGGATTGGGTGGGGGAGGTCTATGACATGGCCCAACATTTAAGCGCAAGAGTTGCACATTACTGAGAATGTAGCCTGGCAGATGGAGCTACACATGCCAACGATGTAGCACCAACATGGCTGAGACAAGAAAGGCTACTTAGTACATGCAACAACTATGAGATAGTGTTGCATATCCTTATTCAGAATTGGCCCGTCTCAAGGAAGGAATAGAGGACGATATGCAAAGTCATGGAATGACTTTGTCATGGTTCTAAACTTTGGACAAGGCTTAGACTAAGCATATGCAACAATGGCGGGGCCAAACACGTCATTGATATCAATTGCTCGGGCCAAAGGAATGCAAGTGATGCATATGAAGTATGAAGCTGAACTAAGCAAGTCGAGACTCAATTGGCATGGTATTTGGATGTTGGCATCCAAATGAGCTAAGTGCATAACAGAATGAATATAGCGCAACCATTGTTGAATACTTGGCAGAAGTGCAAGTTGGATGAAGCGCAACCATTGCCGAAGACTTGGCAGAGGCCAAGAGTGAGTGAAGCACGATCATTGTCGAACATTGTCAGGGCCAAAGTTCAGTGACGCGTAATGATTGTCGGATTTGAGTTCAAGCTGTCAGTGGCGAGTGTGTGCATCACATGCATGCCAAAGTGAAAGAGCAAGTTGGAGACGGTTATAAAGGAGATTTGTAATCGAGTTTGGCATGTCCTAACCGTTTGATACAGGTGTGACGCCATTGTGCAAGCCAGCACAGAAGCTAACAGTTAAAAAGTAAGTAAGGCGGTTAGGGAACTGCCCATGGACAGATGGTTGTTCATGGGGAGTGCAACAGAGTTACATACGGATTACCCTGGTTCTTGGCTGTAGCGCCCCCTAAGATAGCAGCTGACTAATCCAAGAGATTGACTAAATAAAGAGGCACTAAGAATCTAATTCAAATACTTAAACATTCAATTGACAAATCTGCATCAAAACGTATCCCAAAACTAACCCCGCTCATAATATATATATGAACTTCTCTCAAATGATACATATACAATAGTCAATTGGTTTACAGATATAATAAACTACATATTAAACATAGCAGAAGTTAACTAATTAACGGAGTCAACACTTGTGGATTTCGCTGCACAACTCTGATCTATCTCTGAAAACTGAAAATGGGAATAATTAACATTTAACTTCTATGTAATCATAAACAAGATTAAGGAAAACAATAATGTTTCCCAGACATTAAATAGTGACCAAGTCACTGAGATACACAAACACGAATATGGACAAGCTCTTTCTTCAAACAATGTATACTATGGTTGTGCAATTCCGAACTCTCAAATCCACACCTAACCGTAAATATGGATGTCGACAATTCCGAACTCACAAATTGTCGACCAATATAAGCATAAAAGCTGAATTCATGTAGATATAAATGTGAAAGAGCATATCCTCACAGAAGTAAACAAACATGTATATGGAAAAACTCCTTCTTCAAACAATGTATACTATGGTTGTGCAATTCCGAACTCGAAAATCCACACCTAATCGTAAATATGGATGTCGACAATTCCGAACTCGCAAACTGTCGACCAATATAAGCATAAAAGTTGAATTCATGTAGATATAAATGTGAAAGAGCATATCCTCACAGAAGTACAAACATGTATATGGACAAACTCCTTCTTCAAACAAAGTATACTATGGTTGTGCAATTCCGAACTCGCAAATCCACACCTAATCGTAAATATGGATGTCGACATTTCCGAACTCGCAAATTGTCGACCGATATAAGCATAAAATATGAATTCATGTAGGTATAAATGTAAAGGAGCGTACCCTATATACCACAAGTGGAAATTCTCATTTCCCATAACAATTCATAATGACATACCTCTCAAGTTCTTTCCATTTCATGCAAAGATTCAAAGAATCAACAAAATTATCATAATGCAATTTAAATAAAGCAAGGAATGCATAGACAGACAATGCATGGTTTGTTAAATATAAACTTTTGTAAAAAAACAACAATGGTTACAAAAGAGTCAAATGTATTCCCACCTCTTTTGATGACAAGCCACGCCTACTTCGAGATCCACGATCCACTGGTTCATCCTTTGAATCGATCGTTGTTAATATAGACTAACTGTTAATCACACAAGAAGTCTAACAATCTAGCCAAAAGACTCACACAAGAATCATACAAGTCTTTCTAATGATTTTAGGCCCATTTAAGGTTCTACATCTTTTATTTATCTATCTTTAGCATAGTTAAGGTTTACTAATTTAATTAGGTTGGTTCTATA
The DNA here is from genome assembly GCF_003573695.1 of Papaver somniferum. Lineage (NCBI taxonomy): Eukaryota > Viridiplantae > Streptophyta > Magnoliopsida > Ranunculales > Papaveraceae > Papaver > Papaver somniferum. Next base: position 35,499,147 of record NC_039360.1, on the reverse strand, counting down.
GTCCATTAGATAGGTCTTATAAGTATCTACAACTTTGTAGAAGAAACCAAGGGCTAAATCAGACCATAAGGGTCCAATACATCAAAATGGGAACATTAAACCTAAACCCAAGTCCAACTAAACAAGCCCATTACACAATGCCTGGTCCACTAGGGTCAATAACGGTCTCTAACAGTCAACATGGTCAATTAATGGTAAACGTCCAGTCAAGGTCAAGTCTTGGTCCAATGGTCAAGTCTAAATCAGTCAACTGAGTTAACTCGGGTCAAGACAGGTAACTCAGTGAGTCAACTAGTTCCAACCCAGTCAGATAGTCAGATAAGTTCATTAAGATAAGTCAGCTAGCAGACTAGCTGATCTGATACAGGCAAGTGCATAGGCCAAGGGTACTATTGCACCATAATGGTACATCACTGTAGCCTCAAAATTCTATTACAAGCATTCTTCTAACTCTTGACTAAACAACAACAATTCAATCATTTTAATTAATAAATCAAAACTCAATTACAATTAAAGACCATGCCTACCTGCATTGCAGCTTTAAGCTTCTACATGAGAGATTCAACTCCACACATTCATCTAGAAATCATCTAATACCTCAATCACATAACTTCTTATGTTGGATCACTATCAGTTCACTTAACCCAACAATTCATTCCATGTACCCTCACCTAAAACAGCTCCTTCCAGCACAATTAACTTCAGCTGAACTCATTACAACTTCATCATCTCACAAGCAACTCCAACAACTACAACTCCATCCAGTCCTGCACCTCTGAATACTAACATCAACAATTCCATTTCACATAATTGCAACCCTAACAATCCACTTCTATCAGTTCAACAGTATAATCACCAAATTCAACTAACCATAACATCAACTCAATTCCATTAACAACATCATCTTTACAACTACATATCTTCATCTCAGTATTATTCAACCACAACAATTCAGTTCTCTTCAGCACGACTCAAGACATCTCAACAACACATATCCAACAAACCATTCCAATTATTAATTCATAAAGAAGTTTATAAACTCAATAAGGAACTTGAACTGGTTAATACTACTAAAGACAATTACCTCAATTCAGCTTTACCTAACCATGGCCTTCAACAGTTAAATCTGAATCTTCTTTGCTTTCACTTGGTTCAGCAATTCATCTCAAAACATTAACAACCCATCATTCTTGTTCAATTAACACCCAGTAAGCATCAGCACCAATATTAATTTATCGAAACCCTAATTATCTTTTCCTTTCAACTCAGCTTCAGAACAGCTTCACTTCACCAATTAAACACCAACCCTTTCCTCAACCAGCCAAACCCAATCTTTAATTCTTCTCATACATCTTTAATTTTAACTCTAATTCAATTCTTTGAGAAACCCTAACTTGGTTCTCTGATTCATCTTTAAAACGATCTCAGAACTCCAATTCAGGTTAAATCCACTTCAACTCAATAGTTTATAACCTCAATTTCATCATCTGTGACTTTTCATAACAAACCCTAATTCCATTTCATCACAGGAACCCTGTCTCTTCAATTAAACATCAATTAAGAGCAAACCCATCTCTAATCAGTTCTTTAGACCTTCAATTTCATCTTCTCATCCTCTTCTGCAATTCTCATGAAACCCTAATTCTTTCATTCTTCGATTCATCTTCATAACAACTTCAATTCACAAACACAGCATCAACCCATTCGATCTTCATCCATTAACAACTAGAAATCATCATTATCAGCTCCATGCAAATCTAGCTTCAAATCCAGAAACCCTAACTAACTGATTTATTCCAGAACATCTTCAAAACTGCAATTAAACCTCAACCGATTGCTTCTTCATCTAGCAGCAACCTAATTACCCTATCAATTCCGTACGAACTCAGTTAACTAGTTTTACAAACCCTAACTGTAATTCCCTTGATTAATATCTTCGATTATTAATTGTTCTCTTCCCAACTTACAACAGCACCATCACCTTCAACCTCTGCATATCCTCATCAACTGATTCTCTCAAACTCACCTCTCAAACGTCGGCAGAAAAAGAGCATGGAGAAAAGAAAGAGAAGAAGAAGGAGGAATGAAGAAGAAGAAGAAGAAAGAATGAGAGTCATCCTCTCGAGTTGGCTATAGATAAGGTCAAGGTTTGTTAATGGGACACCTCAAAATGATAAGGGCATCCGGGTCGGCTAAAACACCAACTGCTTATTTTGCCTTTCACACGGTTCCGATGATATCGTTCGAGTAGTCTAATCCACGTAACTTTTCAAGATATATCCAGAGGTACTAGTTTCGTATCTAGGTCGTTGTTAGATTAATTCCTATTAATTAACGTTCGTGTTACACTAATCGAGATACTATTGTCTGATATGTCTCTTGACTAGTCTAATAGTGTTGACGAGCTTAAGGGTCCTTACATTGGAATTATAAATAGCCATATAACCCTTGCATTTGAGAGTTTTTCAATATTTCAAGTGTTGTGGAACCACATTGCAGTAGAGAGTGATTTCTGCATTAGGCTTAGAGAATAAGCTTGTAAGTCCATTGATTGGACGAGTCTTGTATCTTCCTCTTAAGCTAATAAAAGTGAGTTTGTTGGCTTATGCATTTTGTTGATCCGATAATACTCCCCAATTCTGTGAAGCATAAACATGGCAGGAACCTCTTTGTAGTATGGGCTACATTGTTTGGTAGAGAAAATCTGAGTAAGTCTTCCGTTGCATACTCAAATTAGAGTTGGATGTTTGTATTGGTGCAAACTTATAAGGCTGAAATAAGAGTGGGTGATAAGAGATCACTGAACCACTTATTGTCGGGTTATACTTGTGCGAAAAATTGTTTAGAGCATTTGCAGGTGTGACACTTACCCATACGTAAGAACCATTTTTTAGGGACCATGGTTTTTTTGGGGGACCATGGTTTTATTTTGGGTAAGACATTTTTGAAGTAAATCTAAGTCATCCCTTATCCAAATATTTATGTTAATCCCAAAATTATCCTTCCTAATTAAATTTGTAAGATGATTAATTAGCTAGTGTAGTAATTAATTGAATGATTAAGTTAAGTTAATTAGTGATTACTGAGGTTAAATTAATAAATTGGTCTTTTATAGGAAGAAGGATTGTTGTGAGTGTATGTACCTGCAATGCTTACCCATACTTAATCCTCTGTATAGATGTTGAGGTCGTCGGACACTAAGATGGAAGAGGCACGCTAATATACCTAAGGTACCTGTTGCAATATGATGAGAGGCTATTCCTCTAGAACAAAAGAATCAAAACCTTCTACACACTACGCGGGATTTATATATTATACTTTTCAGTCATTGCATAAGGATTGGACACCCATATTCCAAGACCATACAAGTCTGTTACATGAAACGTGTCAAACCCAAAACAAGCAGTCCATGAGAGAAATAAATGAATTCCAAATATCTTTGGATAATCCAAATAAGGTTTGTACAAACTCGACACACACGTTAGAACTTTTTATAAGGCTTTTGTATTTTACAAATTGAAAACCATATTGTGTTCTACATAAGCATTCGTTGTAACCCGTCTCATAGGATTTGGTTGCAGAAATCTTTATAATGGTAAAACAACTCTTGGCAGTGGATTCTGGAAGGTTATTCACATGTGTTCGCCAGATTATGTGATTGGCAGACGTGTTATAGTTTTAAAGATTTAGAGGACAAAAAGTAAGTTTTCTGCTTCCTCTTCGAAACCATCTAGATATATTAGAGTATCATTTGCATATGGCATATGTGGCACTCTAATATCGTTGCGAATTGATAAGCCTGAAGTCATATTCAACTCTAAAGCTTTATTCATTAGTTTTGATATAAATTTTTTTTGCAATTAGAATTAACAACAAAGTTGATAATGAAACTCCTATCTCAACCCTTTTTAAAGCTTGAATCTCTCATTAGAAATTATACTTTTTATAAGAGAATGTTGGGTAGATGAGGCACACCACATTATCTAGTTGATCCACTTTTGTCCAGCGTACATGTTTGACGGTCAACCAGTTAACATTATCAAATGCTTTTTGTATATATAAATAATACCAGGAACCACACTCTTGAGTCTTGAATTAATCAATTTTCATGCACATAGGATTACATTTAATAGTTGCTTATCTTTGATAAATGCACCTTGATTTTCACTTATTAATTTATTTAGGGAGAACTGTCTTCAATCTTTATGTGAAAACCTTTGATAAAATCTCGTACACACTGTTGACTAGATTAGTTGTCCTAAAGTATCCAGGACTGCCAACATGATCCTTCTTTGGTATTAAAATTATGAAAGAATAGTTTGTTCTACGATCCATTTCTCATTTTAATGAAATTGCTTGACTACTATCATGAACGTTTTGTAGAAATCCATATTTACCCATTTGGACCTGGAGACTTGCTGTTCTTGGAAGATTTGTATATTCAAAACTTCATCTTCTTCGATTTCTCTTCCCAACCAAGCACTTTCTTCTTCTAAGATTGTTGAAAAAAGCTCCTCGGTCATTTAAGGTATTACTTTGTGTTTATCTTAAAAAAATTAGCTGGATATTTATCCACTTATGTCTGCCTGGCAAAAATTATCCTCCCCATTTATCATAAGATTTTGTATTTGTATCTCTTTGCTTAGTCTTGTGAAATTCACAATCTCAATTTGATGATGTTGGTAGTGCCATATTTAAATGAAATAAGTTCAAAAAACAGAGAAACAAAGAGGCTATAAGGTTTTCTTTAATTTTGAGTTATACATTAAAAAAACATATGAGTTATAATTAAGAAAAGCTTTAAACTGAAACAGAGGGGACATGGTTTTGTTTAATCGTATCCGAAACTAAAGATAGCATCCGGAGATTACTAATCAAAATTAGTCCTAAAAATATACCATTACAATAGTGTATAGCTTCATTGTAGAGTTAAAATATTAGGAGCATACACATTAATCGCACTGAATCGAAACAAAAATTCAATAATCAAACAAATGATAGTTTGCGGTTTTTATGGATTAAAGTGGTTGAAACCATAATTTGGCTTCGGCTTTTATGTTGGTTGATTGAGAAATTTTGTATTCATTTATTGGACCGCTACTAAAAAACATTTATATTAACACAAGTTATGATTTGCACGACGAAGATAGTTGCTTCTTCGTCAAAATAAATAAAGAATAACCATTTAGCTATGTAGTTTCATATTGTTTGGCACCATTAACTACTATCGTTACATTTGTATAGCAAAACAGTTGGCATATTTTAATTGGTTGTATTTTGTAATGTTTATCAGCAATATTCTGCTTCAATATATTTTTATAAACATTGTTTTGTTTTCTTTTGTTCAAAACTTGAAGTTATATCCTATAGTTAGCTTCGTTTAGATTTGTTCCTTGTGTTCTTAATTTTATTGAGTATGTTGTTTTGTTCAATTGTGTCATATTTACTAAATTCGATCAATCCGTAAGTTGCAATGCAAAGTTGTCATCCTGGAATGTTCAGGGGATTGGAAAACTTCTCACTAGAAATCACTTGAAAAGTGAAATTAATACAAATTCTCTGGTTCTTATATTTTTGTATGAAATTAAGCATGATTATAATAAAATGAAAGTAATTTAAAGGAACTTCTTATCCCAATTTATTGGAGACAAAGTTCTGTAGGGATAGCTGGAGGCTTATGCGTGTTGTGAAAAGATGGATATCAAATACATGTTATCCATAAGGGAAAAAATTAGTTTTGTTTCTGCTCCAAATTGATGCCTGGGTAGGAAACTAGTTACTAACTTGCACGTATGGGGCTATCAAAGATAATGGAAAAATATATTAATGAAAAGACATTTAAGATCTAGCTAATAATTATTGTTTGTTGTGGCTTATGGTGGGTGGTTAAATACCATTTTATCTATTGATGAAAAGGTCTGGGGTTCTAGGTTTGAAGCTAAAAAACATTTTTATGTTGCTCAACATATTAAAACTTTGGGTTTTTTTGATGTAGTCTGGTCCGGATATCCTTATACTTGGTCCAACCATAAGAAAGGGAACACTGATTCGTGTTCATTTAGATAAAAGCTAGCTAATAATGAGTTGCATCAATAACTTTCTGATGCTAAGTTAACTAATTTGTTACCAGTTGGATCATATCATGCCCTATATATTGGTGGAAACTAATCCGGAAAGCTATAAGGTTCATAAACCTTTTAGAGTTTTTGAACATTGGCTTGGTTATTATGAAAATATAGGTGTTATTAAGGCTGAGTGTAGTGGATGGATTCATGGGAATGACAGTGATATAAAAACCGTGGTGTATTCCTAAAAGGTTTTTAATCCCCTTTCTCTCTGCTCGAAAGCAGGGAAGGTGAGCGGAAATTTCAAAATAGGCGATAGTCGAAACCTCGCCAGAAAATAGAGAAAAACGAGGATTAAATCCTCGCTTAGTATTTTATTATAATAAAAAACTAATAAAATATATTAATATCAGATTTTGGGTCCATCTGAAGAGTTTAAATAAATAAAACACTTTTGGCGAGGATTGCTTCCTCACCCATATCCTAATTCCCTCCCTCCCCATTACACTAAGACCTTAATCCAAGGTGATGTGGCGTCACTATGCAACCCCTACCTTCCCTCCTCCACTACACTCAGCCTAAGCATGCTTGTAATTTCCCAATGATTTTTATTGATATAGACTATTTTGAGTGTAAGCAGCTTATAAGCTTTATCAAATCCGGAATACCACTACATTTGGCAATATTCATAAGAAAATTAAGCAGCTCACATCACAGCTTTAACGTCTAGTTTAATATAATCATCAGACTGAATTGTTTGCACTAATAAATATCAGTAATTTAAGGTAAATTATCTCAATGGTATGATTTGTATGATCAACATGCTAGACAAATATCTACACATGTTTTTTTTTGTTTGCATATGGAGATAGAGATACTAAATATTCATGGAGGGTTTATTTTCATCGTAGATGAAACCATACTGCATCTCTTCAATAACTCTTTAGGCTTGTGGTGTAAGCACACAGAGAAAATTGAGGAGATGTTAAATACTCATTTCAAGCATGTTACCACCTTTCTGAATCTAGGTAAGGGTTATTGAGTGTAATTTCTCCTTGTATATATGATTAGGATAATGTTAATCTTTTGAAAATGCATATTGTAGATGAAATTGGAAACATGATATCACAAATGTCATCTTGAAAATCCCGTGACTTGGTGGATTTCAAAGAGATTCATATAAGGTTAGTTGGGATACATTTGAGAAAGATATAGTGAAATTAGTTCAAGACTTTTTTAGTACACAAACTTTTAATTCTAAATTGAACATCATATATCATGCTCTAATTCCAAAAGTGGATTGTCCTTCCTTACCTAGTGATTTTTAACCAATTAGTTTGTGTAATTCTATATATAAAATAATTTCTAAATTGTTATTCACTAGGATGAAGTCTATCATGTCGAAAATAATATATCCATATCAAGCAACTTTTGTGTCGGGGAGATGTATACAAGATACCATCATAATAGCTTATGAGTTACTTGACCCCACGAATGGAAAAAAAAAAAAAGATAGAGTAGGAGATATTGCCATAAAACTTGATATGTCGAAAGCATTTGATCGACTTGAATGGTATTTCGTGTATGACATATATAGTAACGTCAAAAAAAAATATATTAGAAATATGTCGTTATTATTGGTGTTACAATAATTCATCAACTATTAAGACCGTTATAGTAAAAAATTATTAAATAACTGTGATGAACCGTAAATTTTTTGCTCCCAACAGATCGGGATGGTGTAGCATGATCTATCATGGCATTTCTACTTTTTTCATATCTCTATTGTTAAATGATTCACCTTTGATAGACACATTTTTGTGTCTGAATTGTCCTCAGTGTCTCTATTTCTAGTGCTTGATTTTGTACTTATTATGGTGTTTTTATGTTTGTGTAGGTGTTTTTGGAGAAATACACTTGTGTGGAAAAAGTTGCTCAAAAAGTGCTATTTGGACCCCTGGAGGACATTTGTTATACGGACCCCAGATTTGGCTAAGGGACACCCAAGGTTATGCGTAGCCCAAATTCATCCTCAGCACCCAAATTTGTCCTCAGCATCCATCTGCTATTCGCACCCCATAAAAGGATAGGGGCACTTCATCTTCAACATTTCAAAAATAAAAAATGGCGGGAAAATATTCACTTCACTGGAAGATTTTTCGATCGGATTTTGGAGGAGTTTTTGTGTGATTCAATCGCTGAAACTTCATGGGTAGTTGAGATATTTCCTAACAGAGCTGGTATGGGTGTTTGTTTCGATCAAATTTGGCGGGATAACTTGGTTTAATCCAAACAGGGAGTTGGAGGAAAAACATGAGCTTGCACGAGTTGTGAGGAATTTAAACGTGTTCTGCTCATGTTTGATGACTCGAGCAACACTTTGGACCTTGACAAAGATAAATAAGGAGATTTTGCAGATGTAGAAACGCGTGAGAAGCTAAATCTTTACTGCCCGAGTTCAATGAAGAATATTGAGAATTATGGCGTGATTAAATGAGGATGGGGAGTATAAATAGATTGTTGGGATCATAGAGAAAGGGGACGGAGAGTTTGGGGTAGAGAGGAGAGCTCAGGAGGCGTGAATCAAGAGTTTTCAGAACTCTGTTTCTGCTGCTGCACCAAGAACACGAAGAACAAAAGACCACAAGAGGAAGTCGTTTATCAACAGTGACAACGACAGCCACACGAGGGTCGCAGAGATACAACAACATCAGTTCTTTTTTATCATTCTTTGTAACAGTTTTGCAACAATTATAAACGTTGCAAACACCCGATTTTCATAATTTTCTCCATTTCATCATTTGTACACCTACTTTGAGCAATGAAATTAACTTTTGAGCGTGTTTCCAACATCATGATGAGCTAAACCCAATCCTTGCTATGGAGGAAGCCGTTGTTTCGGTAAAAGTGATATATTTCTATTAATTAATTACAACAACTCTATTATGATTTTTGCATTGAACTAAAAATTGTTTATATGATTTTGATTAGTTAGGTGTATTTTCTCTTGATAGAATATGCTTGCTTTAGGGTTTTGATATTCTATGCTTGGATTAACATCTATTCTTTTGGAAATCTACATGTCTAGGCAATACTATTAGAATCAATTTGGATGTTGAGTTGCATAATTATTGTTTTATTAAATCAATAATATCAACCAATGGTGGAATCCTAGCCCTACTCTCTCCATAATTTTCACAACATCTTTTTAATTTAGTTCGCTATTTTTATTTAGTAAAAAAAAATCTAAAAATCCGCTTTCACAAGTCTTGAACGAATCATATTACTACAACAACATTACACATCAATTTTTGGCGCCGCCGACGCGGACTTGTCTTTAGGCTAGAGTTTTTAGATTTTTTTTAGGTTTTTATTTTATTTGTTCTTCTTTACGTTTTTGGGTTTTTGTCTTTTTCTTACAGAATTCGGAATTTGGAGCGAAAGAAAATTTTGCCAAAGCTTTTGGTGAATACTTAAAGACTTCGAGTAAAAGGCAAAGCGAAAGGAGCAAAAGAAGAAGATTTTTTTTTAAATAAAAAAAGAGAGACATTTTTATTTTTGTATATTTTTTTTCTTTTTAGACTTTCTTTTTCTTTTGCACTTTATATTTTTGGACTTTGGACTTTAAATTTTGGGACATTATTTTTAAACCCTACGGAAGGGTAAATATAAACTGTTTGCAGAGAAGGACGGTGATTACGATATCACCTCGGCCCCTCGGGTTCGTACATGACATAGGAGTCGTGGCCCGAGTCGACTACAAAGGTTCATCCCCCGTCTGGTACGGGAGGTAAGTTTGTCGAAACACTCGCGAATCCCCTGTCAGCGAGTTACTGTCTTCCTTCGTATGCATATATGTTGAGGACTTGAAAACGGCTGCTTTAATTTCCTAGTAAAGGGCAAGGACTGGCCATACAAGATAAGGGTTCGGATTTCATCACCGTTCTCTTCTTGACCGCCTTAGGAAAACGACACCAAATGTGAACCTAAGCCTAAAATTTTGACTAAAACGAGACCAATAGGGTAACGAGCTTAACAGGAAAGTCATTCGAAAAATATTGGTTACTCTTTTAAGCATACTTCGAATTTCTTGACGGTTTCTGTAAGTTGAATGCGTGACTGCGCCGCCTTATAATACCGGTGAGGCCTTGGGTATCAAAGCTCCACCGAGCTTCCCTCGCCTCTATTCAACTTACTTTAACTCGGATTGATTCCGGAGGGGTTTGCTTAAATTTTAACGAATTCCCGTTCGAAGGATTAGAAGCTGGTCTAGAAACAATCTAAGTGGAGCCATCATGCTTTTTGTTGACTAGAAATCAGTAGGTTTGTTGTGGTGGAGTCAGCCTTGTTTGTGTTTGCATAGAACATCCCTTCCTTTTTAGGACTTTTCTTTTTTATTTTGTTTTTTCTGGTGTATGCCCGAAGTTTTTAAACGGGCTTGGAAAAGAAACACTCTAGGTCGTTTGATTAGTGACAAACCTAGTAGTTCTTCTTGTGAAGGCGGGGATCTCGAAGACTCTTCTTTTGAGAGCCCCGTTTTTGGAAACTTCAGTTTTGAGAATCTGTCTCTTCGTGAGGAAAGTACCCCTAGTACTCCTAGTCCTTTGGTAGTGCCAGAAATGACAACTTTGAAAGCTTTGCTAAACCCAACTAGGACCTCTCGTCCATCTTGTATCAAGTTAGCTTAAACCGAGGCAAATTATGAACTGAAACCTGGGACTTTACAGATGCTCCCAATGTTTTTAGTGAAGGAGAATGAGAACCTCTATTTTCATGTTAGGGAATTTGAGGAAGTTTGTAGTACTCTGAAAATTAAAAACCTAAGTGATGACGCGTTGAAACTTAGGTTATTCCCTTTTTCCTTAAAAGATAAAGCCAAATCTTAGCTGTATAGTTTGGACTCTGAGTCAATTGAAACCTATGACCAACTTACTTCTGCCTTTATACATAATTTTTCCCAAGGCATAAAACATTGTCTATTAGGACACAAATATGTACTTTTGCCCAACAAGAGGGAGAATCTTTATATAGGTACTTATAAAGGTTCAATGACTTGATATCTCAATGTCCTCATCATGGTTTGGAGAAGGTTAGGTTAGTTCAGATCCTCTACGAGGGTTTAGATTATTCAACAACAACCATGGTCGAGTCCTTATGCACAGGTGGGTTTGAGAATAAAACTGTTGATGAAGCGATGACATTTTTGAATGAAATCGCCGATAAGACCCAACAATGGGAAAATAGTAGGGAACCCCAGAAAACAATTCTTCTAAGTAGAGGAAATGTTAATAGGGTAGAAGTATCTTATGAGTCAGATGCCAAAATAGCAGCTATAGCCAAAAGGTTAGAAGCCTTAGAATTAGGTCATTCTAGTGGTAGTAGTGGAAGAAATGAGCCTTTTTGGGAAGGCCATGTTGTTGAAGAGAAAGCCAATGCTCTTTATAACAACACTAGGTTTGATAACCGACAGAAGTTTGACCCATATTCAGAAACCTATAACCCTGGCTGGAGAAACCATCCAAACCTTTCTTGGTCTAAGGGCTAGAATCAAGGTCAGTCTAGTAATGCTTAGGTTCCCCCAGGTTTTGGCTATACTAAGAATCCTTCAGCTCCGGCACAGTTTCAGATCCCTTCAGATAAGAAAATCATGAGTTTAGAAGAGTCTCTTGCCTTGTTAACTCGGAACACTTTAGAATTTCAGCAATCGGTTGCACAAGGATTAGATGAAAATAAAAAGATGGTACAAGCTAACTCTCAGGCTATTTCCGAGTTGAAAACCCAGGTTAGTCATATAAATGAGACATTGAGAGAAAAAGGAAAGTTTCCTAGTCAACCACAACCCAACCCTAGGGGAGTCCATCAAATATCTTTAGCTGGTGAGAAATCATCAAACCATGTGAACTCGATAACAACCCTTAGGAGTGGCAAAACGGTAGAAAATAAGGTAGCCATGCCTAGTGGACATACTGTAGTTCCACCTTCTACTTCCCAAGAGGATCCCGTAGACGAGGAAACTGAAACAGTCTCTAAGGATTCCCAAGAAATTCCTGATAGGACTACCTTTGTGCCTAGAGCCCCATATCCACATTTGTTAGCCCCAACAAAGAAGGAGTCGACTTTCAACGAGATAATGGAAACATTTAAGCAGGTGAACATCAACATTCCGCTATTAGAAGCAATTAGGAAGATGCCTGCTTATGCCAAGTTCCTTAAAGATCTTTGTACACGAAAGCGTAAGCTTAATGTCCATAAGAAAGCTTTTTTAGTTAGTCAGGTAAGTTCCATTCTTCTAAACCAAACACCCCCTAAATATAAAGATCCTGGATTCCCCACCATATCTTGTGCGACTGGTAATCACATGGTCGATAAAGCTTTACTTGACTTAGGAGCTAGTGTTAACTTACTCCCGTATCATGTATACACCCAGTTAGGTCTTGGTAAGTTGAAACCGACTAAAATGACACTACAATTAGCTGATAGGTCTATCAAAGTCCCTATTGGTGTCATAGAGGATGTTCTGATTGAGTTTGATAAGTTTATTTATCCTGTGGATTTCGTTGTTCTAGACAGCCAGCCTGTTCAGGACCCAAGTCGTCAAATCCCAGTGATTTTAGGTCGCCCATTTTTAGCCACAGCTAACGCTGTCATCAACTGTAGGACTGGGCTTATGAACATATCCTTTGGTAATATGACCACTGAACTAAATGTCTTTAATGTTACTAGACAACCTTCTGAGAACTATGATTTAGAAGAAGTGAATATGATTAGCACTTTAGTTCAGGATTTGGTTCAGGATGATTAACTTGATACTTTACTGGTATATTCCTTAGATGATTTTGAGGAAACCATTCTCTTAAATCAGATATGTGATCAATCTTTAGAAGAATCTCTTGAGTATTTTAAATATTCTCTGGACCCAGAAATTCAGGCAATAGTTTTAGGTTTTTCTGAGAATAATGATGACCCTAAGTTTGGGGGTAGAGAACTATAAGAATCTCTTGAGTATTTTAAGGACTCTGAAGATCCGGAAATTCAAGAAATAGTTAGAGGTTTCTCTGTAAACCCTAAGTTTGGGGTTAGCGATGGTTCTTGTGATTGTATCGTATCCCTAATTAGAGTCACTAACTTGGGACTCGAGCCTTGTACATTTGAGATATTACTTGAGTTTTTTCAGACTCCGCAACCCGATCCTCCTGATACTGTCCAGGAGGTAACCCATGTATTAGAGACCCGTTTTTCGGATGAACCTATTTATCGAGACACGCATATGAAGTTCAATTACGAGCCGCAGATAAACCCAGTTGTCTTGACAGAAACCTTAGATGAGGACGTGCTCCTTCTTTTCATTTTTCTGAATCAGTGCAGTTGTCTCATACTGGTGTCAGCTCTATTTGGTATTATGGACCCACAATTGTTTCGACTATTGATATATGACTTTGGAAGGTGACAATCCTTTTTGAGGTATTTGATGTCTAGCTAAAGACTTTAAATTTAGCATTTCCTGGGAGGTACTCATGCTTACGGTAATATCCTTCCTTATTTCTTTTTCCATCCATCAAGTGGTAACAGTTTCTTATTGTTCATGCTTTTAATTTCATCTTTAGAACATTGAGGACAATGTTAGATTTAAGTTTGGGGGTGCGGAAGAAACTTTTTGTTAGCTCTTAGCCGCAACAAATAAACTCCAGAGCCTAGAAATTTATGCTTATTAAGGTTGGCACTAACCAATTTAAGTGGATGGGAACATCTTAGTTATAGGAGTTGAGGAACCAATCTGATTAGATGGAAACATCTAAAGAGTCTATTCATAAAAGCACAGAGCTCAGGTGTTAGAATTAAAAAAAAAATGGTAGTTTCGCCATATCTCGTTGAATCCTAATCCTTCTATTTTTATTTTTATACAAAAAAAAAAAAAGACCAGACCATTAGACCAACCAGAATAAATTCAATAAAGTCGACCACTGGTGCCCTTGTATATGCCAATTGTGTTGACCTAGAGTTAGGTTTATCGACCATTGGTCCCCTTGTATATGCAAGTTGTGTTGATATTAGTCAGACTGGTATCTCAGTCCATTAGGATAGGTTCACCTTGGCAGAGGCTTTCACTTTTAACCATCTCTTTATCCATCTTCTTAATCTTTCCATGTGATTGGTTGACTCCGGTTATGAAACTATCTGAGTAGATCTCTGTCACTTATATATGAATTATAGTATGCTGAGTGCAAACTCGTGTACAACAATTCGAAATTCGCATCAGGGTACTTCCTCCTATAGTCAATGTTTGTATGCCAACCAAGGAGATTCTTTAATGCCTTCCAAGATTCTGCGTAGATAGCTAGGGTCTGGAGTAATGGTTTTGTGGGTACACCTCTGGTAAACCCTCCGGAGACACCACTCCGCCACTAGGGCCACCTAGTGGTTTAACGGCTTGCTGCATGTGCTAAGTGTAGTCATTTTTATTTCTAGATTAGATTTGCTCGAGGACTACCAAATAATAAGTTTGGGGGTATTTGATAGACACATTTTTGTGTCTGAATTGTCCTCAGTGTCTCTATTTCTAGTGCTTGATTTTGTACTTATTATGGTGTTTTTATGTTTGTGTAGGTGTTTTTGGAGAAACACACTTGTGTGGAAAAAGTTGCTCAAAAAGTGCTATTTGGACCCCTGGAGGACATTTGCTATGCGGACCCCAGATTTGGCTAAGGGACACCCAAGGTTATGCGTAGCCCAAATTCATCCTCAGCACCCAAATTTGTCCTCAGCAGCCATCTGCTATTCGCACCCCATAAAAGGATAGGGTCACTTCATCTTCAACATTTCAAAAATAAAAAATGGCGGGGAAAATATTCACTTCACTGGCAGATTTTTCGATCGGATTTTGGAGGAGTTTTTGTGTGATTCAATCGCTGAAACTTCATGGGTAGTTGTGATATGTCCTAACAGAGCTGGTATGGGTGTTTGTTTTGATCAAATTTGGCGGGATAACTTGGTTTAATCCAAAAAGGGAGTTGGAGGAAAAACATGAGCTTGCACGAGTTGTGAGGAATTTAAACGTGTTCAGCTCATGTTTGATGACTCGAGCAACACTTTGGACCTTGACAAAGATAAATAAGGAGATTTTGCAGATGTAGAAACGCGTGAGAAGCTAAATCAGGGAAGAAAATATTCCCTGAATATTTTCTTTACTGCCCGAGTTCAATGAAGAATATTGAGAATTATGGCGTGATTAAACGAGGCTGAGGAGTATAAATAGATTGCTGGGATCATAGAGAAAGGGGACAGGGAGTTTGGGGTAGAGAGGAGAGCTCAGGAGGCGTGAATCAAGAGTTTTCAGAACTCTGTTTCTGCTGCTGCACCAAGAACACGAAGAACAAAAGACCACCAGAGGAAGTCGTTTATCAACAGTGACAATGACAGCCACACGAGGGTCGCAGAGATACAACAACAGTAGTTCTTTTTTATCGTTCTTTGTAACAGTGTTTTGCAACAATTATAAACGTTGCAAACACCCGATTTTCATCATTTTCTCCATTTTATCATTTGTACACCTACTTTGAGCAATGAAATCAACTTTTGAGCGTGTTTCCAATCCTTGGGGCTATGGAGGAAGCCGTTGTTTCGGTAAAAGTGATATATTTCTATTAATTAATTACAACAACTCTATTATGATTTTTGCATTGAACTAAAAATTGTTTATATGATTTTGATTAGTTAGGTGTATTTTCTCTTGATAGAATATGCTTGCTTTAGGGTTTTGATATTCTATGCTTGGATTCACATCTATTCTTTTGGAAATCTACATGTCTAGGCAATACTATTAGAATCAATTTGAATGTTGAGTTGCATAACTATTGTTTTATTAAATCACTAATATCAACCAATGGTGGAATCCTAGCCCTATTATCTCCATAATTTTCACAACATCTTTTTAATTTAGTTCGCTATTTTTATTTAGTAAAAAAAATCTAAAAATCCGCTTTCACAAGTCTTGAACGAATCATATTACTACAACAACATTGAAAGCACATCAAACTTCTCGTCAATTTATTTTATTAAGAGACTTACGACAAGGTGATAGCTTATTTCATATCTTTTTATAATACGTATATATGGATGCTTTATCTCGTCTATAACTTATATCTGAATCTAAGAAAAAATCCATGGAGTCAAGCCATCTAGAAACAGTCTTGCAGTAACATGTTGATATTTGTTTTTTTGCTGATGATGCAATTCTTTTTTATTAAAGTTAAAATTTCTGAATCGAAATATGTTCAAGATGTTTTGAACATATATAATTGTGCTTCAGGGCAAGTCATAAACCATGTTAAAAGTGGAATAACTTTTAGTAAGAAAACTACTAGGCATAAGCAATCTGAAATACCTATTTTTTTTTGCAAATGAAACTTATGAAGCTTACAAATAAATATCAAGGAATTATTTTATTTATCAACAGATCTAAAGTTTAAGTTTTCAACCCTTCTAGAAGGGCCTTAACCCCAAAGTTTGGAAAAGTTTATGTCTCCCTAAAAGGTACGGAGGTTTAGGATTTAAGAACTTAAGGAAATTTAATTTAGCACTTGTTGATGAAATGCCATGGAAATTAGTGAATAACCCAAAAGACCTTTTTATTAAGGTATTAAAATCTAATATTTTCTAAACATTCTCATATTCATTGTAAATCTAAGAAACAACGTAGTTGGATTTGAATGGGAATTAGTAAAGGGCTTAACATTGTTAAACTGTATGTGTGGAAAGTAGGGACAAGGAAGAATAAGCATTTGGCATGCACAATTGGATATATATGAATAAAATTTATAAAGATCCACTGACTTTCATTTGCAGGATTATAATGAAGTGTCACAAATTATAAATTAGTGCACTCATGAATGGGAAGAATCAACGTTAAATGAGTTTTTCAATGCTTTTCAGATTTGAAAAAACTTGCAAGTTAGATTACCTACCAATGTTAAGGATCACATTAAAAGGTAGTTGACATCCTCGGGTAAGTTCACTAGTAAATCCGTTTATGCTCAGTTGATTAGTAGCCAATGTTCATTTAATTCTAAAAAAAAACAACAACAATGGCTTAGGCTTTGGCATTCAGATTAATTACCTAAGTTGAAGTTATTTGTGTGGGAATGCAAGTTTACACAATATTTACCATTAAAATACAACTTGTTTAAATTTGGAATTACTGAAATTCTCTACGTTCATTATGTGATGCTTCTGATGAGTCTATGAAACATCTGTTTATTCAATGTTCTTTCACAAAAGTTGTTTGGTTTGAAAGCTTTCCTCAACCCTTCTCTATTTTAGCGAACCATAATAGCATTCATGAACGAGATGATTAGTTGTTTGAATGTTAAAAAAAATCATAATTTATTAGCTGATAAACATAAGTATGTTGTTGTGATTTGGAAGATACGAGAACCTAGGTGTAAGGCTAGTATAAAACACTTGGCACAAAATCATGTGTTTGTCATACAAGATATTAAAATTCAACTAGATTATCTTCATCAAATTCAGGCTTTGTACAAGACACTTCAAAAGGTTCCAGCGACTGCTCAACCATTTCAGTCAGAATGCATATTAACTAATGAATTTCTTAACAATAATGTTTGTAGATGCTTAAGTGACTAAAAAATTCGATATCGCAGGTTTTGGAATCATCTGGTATAAAAATAGAACTCATAGCTTTGGCTCGGCTTGTTAATCGTTATCGACTTAGGGGTGATGCAAATGTTGATGTTGTATTGCAAGCTCGAACGACGAAAATGAAAAAAATAATTTTTTACTTATGAAGCTCATTACACAATCTTAAAAGATTTTTTGATATCTCATTTTGGGTATTGAGAAGTACGTATACTACTCGAGCAAGATATTGGTGTAGTTGTTTTAAATTTTAATCATTATCTAACGTCTCAAATTAAATTTTACTTTACTTTCTATATAAATCAGTAGGTACCACATGTAACAATTACATTTATAACTTCAATTCACAAATATTAAAATTAAAGCATAATTTTTACTATTAGGCTCCACTCCACTCCAGTTCCACTTATACATTCCTCCATGCATCATACTTGAAAATACTTGATTTGATCATGCAGCTTGAGATCCTTCGACATCATGTCCTCTACTCCGATTTCCAAACCATGGAATGTAGCATCAATAGGAGAGCCATCAAAGTTCGATGATCTCCTATAATCTTGATAACCTTGGGGAGATTGTTCATGGCCTAACGATATGAACATTGTTGCACTGGATGATATGGAGATTGTTGCCCGAGAGGTGCTTGTGTTTCTAGCACTACTTATTGGGAATATGGAGTTGTTGTACGCCGAGAAAAATTAGGATTGAAGTTCATGGTCTCCCCACATGTGTGCACTAGTTGTAGGTATATATACGTCTAATTTTAATATCTCTTGACTCTATTTGATTCTTTTTTTTGTTTTTTTAGTTTTTGTTTTTTTTTTACAAAGGCGCAATATATTACATAGATAACATTTGTACATCAGTAGCTAGTCGAGAGACCATGAAGGTAGGTGGAGTGTGCCACCATTCACTTACAATTCGATTTATTGTAGCCTGTTTTCCAAGATAGTCCGCAGGCTTTTTACACAAACGAGGAGAAAATTCACAAGTCCAACTAGGGTTATTTACAAAGAGTTGATGACGGCGCTGTAAAAGAGGATAACCCTGCCAAGGAGGAAGATGAGTAGGATACCGGAGAGACAAGAAAACATCTCGATTATCTGTTTCGAAAATGAAATTCCAACAGTCAAGTTGATGTTCCCAATTCATAGCTAACCAAATTTCCCACGATTCTGCTTGGTGAGAAGAGATACAATGAGTTATTTTAGCTTGAGCTGCCAAGAAGCCGCCATCAGATTGCCTTAGTATCATGGTAATGCCTGCAATACAATCAGAATTAGTAAACGAAGCATTTATATTAAGTTTTAGTGCACTAGGTGGAGGTGGCTTCCAATGTAATTGATGGGATAAAATCCGGCTATTATGAGGTTCTGAATTAGGTGAATTAGGCTCTAAAAGATGATGTTGAGAGACATAATGCAATAAAGAGAGTGGACAAGGGTATTAGGATTAGCTGCCTGAGATTGAAAATGAACTTGATATCTAGTTTTCCAAAGCATCCACATGATATTGGTAATATGATGGATCTTATAAGTATGTTAAACAAACTGAAGGGGACTGTCTTGCTAATTCCAAGTAAGGATCCAACCGTGAATAATATCTTGGTGTTGTATTAAAGAGAGAACTTCAGGGTATGTTTCAAACCAAAGTTCTCTTGCAAATTTACAGTGGAAAAAAAGATGTTCTAAATCTTCAACCTGATCACTATTGCATAGTACACACTTCAGATCATGTATTGTTGGCAAATGTTGTAGTTTCTGCTTGACATGGATAATATTATGAATTAATTTCCATAGAAATAGTTGCATTTTATAAGGGACCTTGGGTTTCCATAGCGCAAGCCTGTACTTATTAGGGATAGGCATAATAGAATTCTGAACTGCAGCATCTTGACAAAGCCGGCCAAATAAGAGAATTTGGTTTGTATCTGCAAATAGGGATTGTGAGAATGCCAGCAACTTGTGTTGGAGTGAAAAGTTGTTGAAGAAGCTCAATATTCTAGGTAGAAGAATCGGATGTTGGGATCTAATTATGTGTCCATATGTTAATAGATAATCCGTTGCCCACATGCCATTTTGCATATTTATACACAATTTGAAGCGCATGTTGAAGACTTTGCCAAACCCAGCTTGAATTATAAGAAGGAGAAGGCGGATCAATAGCTAAGTTGTAGTTATTGAAGTACTTGTACCCACTACTGATCTAGGGAATGAAGCAGCTCCCAAGCTAATTTCTCCAAAAAAGCTGAGTTATAGTGATGAAGTTGTTTGATACCCAAGTCTCCTAATCTCTTTGACAGATGCATCTTTTGCCAAGAAAGCAACTGTAAAGGCCTATGAGTATCATTTTTATTCCACCAGTAGTGTCTTTGCAGCATCTCTATTTTTTCAATAGTAGCTTTAGGTAATTTCAAAACCTGCATTTGGTACATTCCCATGGTACTAAGGACAGAATTGAGCTATGCGGTTTTCCTTAGAGCTGTCAATTTCTAACCCGGCCCGCGGGTTGACCGTGACCCGGCTTGTTGCAACTCGTACCAGCTTGTTGTCTAAACGGCCAGGTTAGGATTGACATATACAGACATAATAAAAAACAAGCCGGGTTAGAGTCAACTCGCGTGTTACCCTCCAACCCGTCAAAATTCATAAATATTTCGTTAGCCCTACCAACTCTGTGAAATCTATCAAAATATCAGATTTTATCTTATTAATTCTTCATTCATTTTAAACTACTTAGACATTTAGTTAATCTTCCTAGACCCAACCAGACATATTCTAAGATTTTAGGTTTCAACTAATCAATCAACAAATTACTTGTATTCGTTAAGTTACATATTCAATCAGGATGTCCCAAATTAATAAAAAAACTAGCATAAAAAAGAAAGATCCAAGCAAACGTATAAACATTTTTTTTATATGCAGGGCTTTCAATATTAGGTATCAGGAAAACAACTGTTTTTTTCTTGATACATAGATTTTAGTGGAATGGCAAGGAGTTAAAGTAAAATCATTAGCATCATAAATATCAAATGATAAAAAAGAAAGAGGGATAATAGATATCGTGTGTAATAAGATAAATGTAGATCTTGCTAGCATAAATATCTATACAGTGATTGTCTAATTTACTGTAAAAAATTTAAAAATAAAAGTGAGATACAGGGAGGAGAGGTATCTATTCTAAAGATGATAAAGATTAAGTGGAGGCTTGTTTGCAAAAGAGCCAAAGAGCAGGCGATAACGTATCCAAAGAAAGGAGGCAAAACTTCTTAGTTCTTAGTCTTATACCTACATAAAAGAAAACTTGGAGAAGTAATTAATGATAGAAAAACTATTAGTTTTGCGGGTCCGTGAAAAATGAAGTAAATGAGTATATACTTGATTAAGCGGCGCTAAGCATGTCTGTTGCAATTGCCCAGTGGTCAGGCTTTTAACTAAACACCTAGTTTTAGGTAGGTTCGATCCTCACTAACATTTTTTTTCTTTTAAAATCAATGACATTAAACCAGCCAACCCGCCTGGGGCTAGGGTTTGAGGTTTTTGGCTTGTACGTGAATAGTGCTAGGGTTAGGGTCAGCCCTAACCTGTCCACGGCTTAGCAAACTAGTGCCGAATTGACCCTAGCTTGGACCGTTGACAACTTTAGTTTTCCTGCTTGATTAATCAGTTTACCATGCCAGCCTTGTAGTTTGCTAAACATATTATTTGATAAATTGACAATTCTTTTGTCTTGATTTATGAAGCAGGAGAGGAATGCCCAAGTACTTTTCACCCAAGCCCATTTGTTTCATTTGCAAGATATTTGTAACGTCAGTTCCAGCAGAAGGAGTAATATTCTTACTGAGAAAAATTGTAGACTTCTGCAGATTAATGACTTGCCCTGATGAAGTGGAGAATTGAGCAAGTAGAGTTTGATGATATAGTAGCTGGGATGTGTTGGCATGAAGATATAGTAGACAATCATCCTAAAAAAATAAGTAATGAATGATTGGTCCATGTTTTGCTGCTGGGACACCTTGTATTTTACCTTGAGCTGCTGCATTGGCTAATAATCTGGAAAAAGCTTCCATCACAAAAAGAAACAAGTACGGAGACAAGGGATCACCTTGTCGAATGCCTCTAGAAGGTTTGAACGATGTTCTAAGATAAATATATAAGTTATCGAAATTAATGCATTGATGAACCCATTGAGAATCAAAACCAAGCTGATGAAGAATGGCAGTTACAAAATCCCACTCCACCCTATCAAACGCCTTAGACATATCCAACTTGAGGCAAATGAAAGACTGCTTACCTTTTTTCCGCTTCATCGAGTGGATGAGTTCATGTGCAATGATTACATTGTTCTGAATATGCCTCCCAGGGACATAAGCAACCTGAGTTGGAGAAATAATTTTTGAAAAAAGTGGTTTAAGCCTATTTGCGATTAACTTAGAAATAATTTTATAACTTATATTGCAAAGGCTAATTGGTCGATAATTTGATGGAGTGTCTGGATGCAAGACTTTGGGGATGAGAACTTGATAAGCGTGATTCAAATTCTTCAAAAGAAATTTTTGCTAAAAGAAATGTTGCACCATTTGAACAACATCAAGACCAATTATGTCCCAACAAGTCTGGTAAAAACCCGCCGGGAGCAACCCAAGGATTAATCATGAAAAAAACATCTTTAATTTCTTGAGAGTCAGGAATTCAGAGTAAAGCTTGATTGTCTTCATCTGTTATACAAGGTTGAAAAGAGCTTAACATGTCCAGAGACATTCGGATGAGAAGAAGTAGTGATATGACTGAAATGATGTTAAGAGTTTCTGCAATATCTTCTCTATCATTATGCCATATTCCCAATTCATCCCGAAGTGCATACATATGATTTTTCTTTTTATTGTAATTAGTAATAGAGTGAAAATAATTTGTATTTCCATCACTGTCATTGATATGGTGGGTACGAGCTTGTTGTCGCTGAGATTAATATGACTTAGATGAGAATCAATGCTACCAATGTTGCAGCTGAGATTTAGTGTTCTTCAATTTGAAAGACAGTTGATAGGGAGGTAACCCGAGAAAATCATGCATCCAAGAATCTTTGATAGTATTTTTACAAGAGGGATCAGATAATCAACATTTGTAGACCTTGAATGTTGAACCTTTACGATCCTCTTGCGGATCAGACAATAGAAATATGGGGCAATGATCAGAAGCAACGGGAGCTAAGTGATGTAACACCGCCAGAGGATAAGAATTAAGCCATTGAGTATTACCAAGATACCATTCAAGTCGCACCGATGTATGAGTTGCACCCTATCTGTGATTTGACCAAACTGAATCAGAACCAACATATCCCAAATCCATTAGACCCATTTGGTTAACCAGGTGTCGTTGGTGCAAAAAAGTTGATCGCCGAGAAGCAGTAGATCCAAGAGTTTCATAGTCGTGCAAAGTGAAGTTAAGATCTCCCAAAAGAATCCAAGGGCATTGATTTTGATGAGCTTGTGCTAAAATAAATTCCCAGTGCATCTGTTTATCTTTAGAATCATGAGCACCATACATACAAGTAAGATGAATATTCGGTAAATTAGAATGTGTATTGATAATAGCATGGACGGTGTGTTTATCCTGATATGAAAGGGTAATATGTCTATTCCATTTTTCCAAGAGAGAGTAATACCACCTGATAATCCTAATGAAGGAGCACACCAATTATTGAGGTACTTGGTATGTCTGAGATAAGCTAACATTTTAGGAGCTTGAGCTTTAGTTTCACAGAAAAAGAATATGTTTGGGTCATAGTGGGATAGGCAATATCTCACGTAGTCACGAGTAGGAGATTTTCCAATACCTTGACAATTCCAAGATAAGATAACACCTTCATGTTGAGTATGACACGAGCAACTAAGAATGGTACTGAATATAAGAGTAACAAAATGACGGAGAAGGAAAGGAAATAATAGCTCAAGTAGAGATGGACCAGGTGAGCAAAACAGAGGAGATGGCAAGACCAATTGAAGAAGGACACCATGAAAAAAACGAAACTTAGAGAAACTGACAACTAGAAACAATAATGCGTGAACGAAAACTTACGCGTGAACGAAAACTTAAAGTGAAAGAAGTGAGAAAAAGATGCATACGAGGTGCAAATCAGTGGTTGATGCGTGTAAAATCTATGACAAGGATGAACATCATCTGTAATTAATTGTAAAAGTTAGGACAAGGATGAACACCACCTGCAATAAATTACTTCTTGTAAACCAAACAACAAATAATTTGAAGATAAAAGGAGATATAAGAGCATCATAAGATAGCGATATGTCAGTTCATGAGCGTAAAGAAGCATGTGCAGAAGGATTTAAAAAAGAAGAATACAAACCAGTAAGAACAACAAAAAATTGAATGATAAACACAGAAGTACAAACATCAAAGGAGGAGGAGAAAATGAAAACATAAAGGAAAAATATAAAACACCAAAATAGAAAAATAAGATAGGAACAGAGAAATTAAAGCAAGAAGATAACATTAAAGGATGAGATTAGACACAATGACTTTCGCTGACTGTCGTGACTATCGTTGACTTTTATGTTTTTACATTAACTTAAACTTCTGATTATTTTGTATTGTATGAGTTCTTTTTCAACCTGCAGCTTCAAATCAGAGACAATCTCATTCTCTCGAAATTATTTAAATACAAAAACAAAACTTAAACTTCTATCTTTCATCGTCAAAAACAATGGCAACAAAGGTGAACATATCAAAAACTTATATCTTGTATGAGTTGGATTTTTTGATTCAATTGTTCTTGATTTGCCGATGTGCCTATATAAGAATTAGGACAATCGAGATGTTGTGAGATAATGGGAAGCATATGATGCTCTCTGACAAGATTATAAGTTTCTACCTCCCAACTCAGAACTGGAAAATCATACCCAGCCGATGAAGAAGAAGATCTGGCCCATCGTCTTGAAAGGATTGACAAAGATGAAGCTCCTAGTGTAGGATAACTAGTGAAAGTTGGAATCATTGGTGGTAGATGTGATGGAGCATGCAATTTCGATAATGCTCTGTCCAATGCGATAAAATCCATCCCGTAGATGTTTAAAACTTCTCTAAGAATTATCAGCTATGTAACACTCTCGTACTATCAATCGTAATGGTTTTCGTCACAAGGGGTGAATTTAGTCTCATAATTTACCTAACCTCTTTCCTGTACCTCTACGTATCTCAACCCGTACATGGTAGCTATACATGGAGGAAAATGTAGCTCTCAAACTTGACCAACTACTTGTTTAGCATATCTCTCCCCAAAAAAAAGATAAAAATCAATATCAACGGCAGGTTTGTACAATACCATGCGTTGAAGTGAAAATTCTATGATCCTTCAGACAATATCGGTGTCATATTCTTCTAAATTCACATACGACCTCCAAATAACATTATATTTGTTCATTGTAACAACCCAAATTTCGGGCCTGGGTTCCAAACCCAAAATCCAAGATGCTACCTTTAATAACAGGCCCTGACTTCCACACTTGGCCCAAGTCCAAACAACTAATTCTTTGTCTAATCTTTATTTATGTTCAATTCAAAAATTCTGTTGCAGCGGACATATAAAAAATTCTTTTAAGAAAATCTAACCGTTGGATTGACGTGATTTTTAATTTATATAAACCCTAAAGGAATGTAATTTATCCTAAAAATTAATTTCACCGTTAAAAGTTCCGTATTTAATCCAAAAGAGTTACGTTTTTAAGGAGGAGTCATAAAATAGAAACAGACACCAGGTAATTCAAGGAATATTTCGGACGTAAATACGAATCCATAAATTATTATAATTATATATTCTGAATCCTAACTTATCATATTTCCAATCATAAAATATCTATAATTTTTAGTTTATCTTAAAGACCTTTTGACCATAGTCAACCGAGTAGTTGACCTGTACTGCAGAAACGTAAAACAGTGATGGTTCGTTTTACAAAAATCATATCAATTCATTCACAACTTCAAATTAGCTTTGACCTACCATGATGAAAAGATAAAAGAACCATCTTCAAGTTTACAGAAGACACGAAAGTCTAAAACATAACGTAGAATATTTTGAAAAATAGATAAAATTCAGTACAGCTGAATCTGACAGAAAACGTCTGAGTTTTGTACAGTGAAAACAACTGATAAAAAAATACTTCTGGAACTCAGAAAATTCTAAAATTTTTATATGTGCATATTGAAAAAGTTTTACATACACGACGAAAAAATGAAACAAAAAAAAATATTATCTACTAATTATTATGGACAGTCAAACAGTTCTGATCCAGAAATTTCCATTATTCAATCAAATAGAGTAGTCTAAACAAAACATTATTTTCATTGGTTACACGTTAACCCAATAATATCTAAAGTTTTAATAACCAATAAATAACTAATTAAATCATCTAAAAGAGTTGATGATATTTTATTACAATTCTCAATCATAAATCCTATGCAAACTACTACTAATAACACCAAAACCGATCTCTACGCTTTTCCGCCATTAGCTCCTTGTGGTGCCATAAAATCTGGAATTTTTTGTCATTAAACGACGTGAGTTGTGACACCCAGTAGGAAAAGAAGCAACAAAACATTTTATCAAACATTTTCAATTCTTTTTAAAACAACTAACATGATTATTAGCATCACAACCACATGGAAACACCACATCCATAAGAACAATCAAATCAATCAATCAAATCCGCTCGCCCCAGGGAGCCCCACGTGGGTTTAGGGAACAAAACCATTCCCAAGGATATCTCGTATCCCATCAAAGTTGTTTTTAAGAATCCCAATCTATGGACCGCAGCCCAACATACATAATCATACTCACAACATCGATTATCATTCATATATGTATCAAAACTTACAAAATAAAATTAATTAAAAGAAACTTAAATAAAAAGAAGGTTTTTGATTGTGTTGCGCCTACCTCCAATGCTAGCCAGAAACACAATCACCGATAGATAGTTCACCGCTGCCTCTCTACTTTTTTTTTTCTTTTCGTTTAGCGGAGAAGATAACTAAAAGATAAAACCCTAAAAAAAATATAACCCTTAATTATATATTGACCCGGTGGGTTCCCTAGCCACTACATCTAATTCCAAACAGTTTGCTTAAAAATCTTTGACCGAGCTACGGGTATCGAATACGAACCCAACCCAAAATTCACTAACTTCCTAAGGTCAGAATCAATCAAGTCAACATCCAATGATAGATTGACATGTAGCTAGATGATTACCACTAACCAATCACAATGTGAGGTGCAAAATAAAAAAATACCATAAAAAGATTTTCCTAAACAGAACACGTCTCAAAAATCGTCAAGGGAATATATGTCAAAGTAATTTCATTTTGATTTTCTTTTGTTATTAATTATATTTACACCTATATAATTATTGTCCATTTATGTTGCTACAAGTGTCCACACTAGTGGTACTTCCTATCAAACCACTAACTGCCTAAATAAAATAAAAAAAATTAATCTTATAAATATACGTGCACCAAGGTGTTAACTAAATTTGTTATGTACTTACTAGTGGCACAACCAAGTCAGGATACGACGCCTAACTCAAAAAAAAAAAATCTCAACCAAATTACCAAAATGCCATTTTGTAGAAAATGACTAATTTACCCTTAAGAGGAAAATGACAAAACTACCCTTATATACTAAATGAAAAAAAATGCCCTAGAAATTTGGGACGGGCTTTACAGCTCTATCCCCCTTAAATGAAATTTCGTCACGAAATTTAGAGGTTACCTTAGAAAAGTTCAGGATATTTGCTCCGCATTTCGGGCTCTAATTCCCATGTCGCTTCCTCAACCTGGCGGCGTTGCCACTGCACCTTAACCATAGGGATGGTCTTAGTGCGAAGCACATGCTCCTTAAAATCCAAAATTCGAACCGGTCTCTCCACGTACGTAGCATCCTCTTGAATCTCCAAATCTTCCCAGGCAATAATATGTGAAGGATCAATAACATAAGACGGATCTCTCTCGTATTTCCGCAACATTGACACGTGGAAAGTGTCATGAACGTGCCCAATTCGCTGAGGTAACTCCAACTGATAAGCAGCTGCACCCACACGTCGAATAATTTGAAAAGGTCCAATGTAACGTGGTGATAACTTTCCTTTCTTGCCAAAACGCTTAATACCTCTCTTCGGGCTCACTTTGAGCAACACCAAGTCACCCTCGGTAAACTCTAGAGGTCGACGTCTCTTGTCTGCATAACTCTTCTGACGACTCTGAGCTGTCATTAGCCTCCGTCGGATTAACTGAACCTTCTCAGTCGTCTCTCGTACCAAATCCGGTCCGAAAATGTTACGTTCGCCGATCTCGGTCCAACACACTGGTGATCTACAAGGTCGTCCATACAATGCTTCAAAAGGTGCCATACCGATGCTAGCCTGATGACTATTGTTATAAGAAAACTCTACTAATGGCAAGTTCTCACTCCAACTTCCCTTGAAATCCAAGGCACAAGCTCTTAACATATCCTCTACAATCTGAATTACCCGTTCAGACTGCCCGTCGGTCTGGGGATGAAAGGCAGTACTAAGTGAAACACGTGTACCTAACGCCTTCTGTAAACTCTGCCAAAACTGAGAAGTAAAACGAGGATCTCTGTCAGATACAATTGACACCGGTGTACCGTGCAACCTTATTATCTCGTGGATATACCTCTGACTTAACGTGGCTAACGTATCAGTCTTCTTGATTGCTAAAAAGTGCGCCGACTTGGTAAGTCTATCAACAATAACCCATATAGTATCCTTACCATATGCAGTTCTGGGTAATCCCATGATAAAATCCATAGTGATGTGTTCCCATTTCCATTCTGAGATGGGCAATGGTTGAAGTAACCCTCCTGGTTTCCGATGATCAATCTTCACTTGTTGGCAAGTGAGACATCTCGACACATACAAGGCAACATCTTTCTTCATACCTTTCCACCAATATTGCCTTTTCATGTCATGGTACATCTTTGATCCTCCCGGATGAACACTAAATTTAGAATTGTGAGCCTGTTCTAGTACCTCCATCCTCAATTTCATTGGCACACAAAGTTTTCCCATAAAACGAAATACACCATCAGTTTGAGTCCAACCTTCTGGAGTTTCTCCTTTCTCCATTTGAGCACGAATCGAAATCATCTCCCTATCAGTCTGTTGAGATTCTACAATCCGTTGTTGTAACTCTGGAACAACTATAGTATTGTAAATCATCTCGTCAGGGCCCAAGTCACCTTCCTCCATAAGTCTGCACAAATCCCAAGTATGAAGAGTCATACTTGCTACATTGGCCCTCGATTTTCGGCTAAGAGCATCTGCTACCACATTTGCCTTTCCTGGGTGATAATGGAAAGTATACGTGTAATCCTTAAGAAATTCCACCCAACGCCTCTGTCTCAGGTTCAAATCTCGTTGAGTAAAAATATACTGCAAGCTCTTATGGTCACAAAATATGTCTATCTTCTCACCATACAGATAATGTCTCCACAACTTCAGAGCGAACACAATAGCTGCTAACTCGAGGTCATGAGTTGTGTAATTCAACTCATGTGTCTTTAGTTGTTTTGAGGCATAAGCTACCACTTTCCTTCTTGCATAAGAACACATCCTAAACCCTTCAACGATGCATCAAAATATCACATAACCAATTCCGCTTACCGGTGTTGTCAAAACTGGTGCAGTAGTTAATTTCTCCTTGAGCATGGAGAAAGCCTTCTCACAATCATTATTCCACTCGAACTTGGAATCCTTTCGAGTCAACTTCGTCAGTGGTGAAGCAATACTTGAGAAGTCCTGAATGAATCGTCTATAGTAACCCGCTAAGCCTAGAAAGCTACGAATCTCAAACACGTTCTTTGGCCTTTCCCATTTGGTAACCGCTTCAACCTTAGCTGGGTCCACTTTGATTCCTTCTCCACATACCACGTGTCCCAAAAACTGAACTTCAGAAAGCCAGAAGTCGCATTTACTCAACTTAGCGTATAACTGATGAGATCTCAACAACTGCAATGTTAATCTCAAGTGTTCCTCGTGCTCTTCTCGTGACCGTGAATAGATAAGAATGTCATCTACAAATACCACTACAAATTTATCTAAGTACGGTCGAAAAATTCGATGCATAAGATCCATGAATGCCGCTGGAGCATTTGTAAGTCCAAATGGCATCACCACAAACTCGAAATGTCCAAATCGAGTTCGGAAAGCGGTTTTTGGAATATCTTCTTCCTTGATTCGGAGTTGATGATAAGCTGATCGCATATCAATTTTTGAGAAAAACTGAGAATCCTTCAACTGATCAAACAAATCCTCGATCCTAGGTAAGGGATACTTATTTTTCACTGTAACTTCGTTGAGTTTTCTATAATCGATGCACAATCTCAGCGAGTTATCCTTCTTTTCACAAAAAGGACTGCACCCCAAGGTGACGTACTACCTCGAATAAAACCCTTAGCTTCCAACTCGAGTAGTTGCTTATCTAGTTCTTTCAACTCCATAGGTGCCATTCGATAAGGAGCCATCGAAATTGGCGAAGTACTAGGTTGAACTTCAATAGTGAAGTCCATTTCTCTTCTTGGGGGTAAACCTGGTAATTCCTCAGGGAAAACATCTTCAAACTCCTCTACCACTGGAATACCCAAGTAGAGACAGAATCTTGTTGCTCATCTCTTATCATCTCTAAGTGATAAAGAAAACCTCTAAATGAGTCTGTCGGAAATGTCTTTCCGACAAGATAAGGGGAGACGCAAAACTACAGTTCCGGTAAAGTGGACAACTGACCCTTCGTCCGAGTGAAGAGTCACACGTTTTTGAAAACAATCAAAAACAGCATGATGAGCAGATAACCAATCCATACCCAGGATTACATCATAACCAGACATATTCATCACAAAAAGGTCAATCAAAAACTCATGCTTAGCTATACGTACTACACACATTCGTGCCACGCGGTCAATACGTGCACTACTGCCTATCGCACTAGCTACGCCTAAGTACCCATCAAGTAATTCAGTTTTCAAACCCAATGACAAAACAAACGAAGAAGCAATAAACGAATGAGTAGCACCAGTATCAAACAATATCTTAGCCCAAGAATTGTAAACTAAGAATGTACCTTCAACAACTGAGTTATCCGGATCCTGACCAACATGTGCAATGTTGAACGCCTTAGGTTGCTGAGGGGGCTGTCGAGCTTGGTATTGTGGTGGATTGTTCTGAGGACGGTTCTGCTGATAACCTTGACGTTGGTTCTGAGGTATAAAGGGTTGTTGGTTCCTCTGAGAAATAAGTGCAGGACAGTTCCTCTTAAAATGTCCAGGTTGCTTGCAATGATAACACGAAGGTGCAGGAAGCCATATTCGGATATTCTTCCTTTCCTTTCTGGTATGGGTGGTTGTTATTTTTATTCTTGTTCTTATCCCCATTGTGACGTTCTCTAATTCGATTTGCCTCCTCAATGTCTCTCTCAGCAATCATCGCTCTTTCCACTATCTCATTATAAGAGGTAATCTTCAAAATAGACAACCTACCCTTAATTGAAGGTCTAAGTCCCTCCTGAAACTTAAAAGCCTTCAGCTCTTCATTCTCCACCAGATGAATAGCAAAACGAGAAAGTTCTTCAAACTTGGCTTGGTACTGTGCTACGGTCATATTTCTCTGAGTCAAACTGCATAAACTCGATCATGCGTTGGTTCGTGCAGTTTGTGGAAAGTACTTATTTAGGAAGGCGAGTCGAAATTCTACCCAGGTAAACAGACCGTCATTCCTAGAACGACGAGTCAAGTCCCACCAGCGAGTGGCCTCACCCTCAAGCTTAAAAACAGCAAGATCCAGCTTATCCTCGTCATTCACGCCTAATAGGGTGAATATTTTCTCAATCTTATCTATCCAATCTTCAGCGACCAGTGGATCAGGACTACCTTTAAAGGAATCGGGCTTTTGTTCACTAAACCTTCTAACTAACAAAGCTCGTTGATTAGGTGGTGGAGGAGGAGGAGGTGCATTCTGATTAAGATTCACTTGTTGTTGCATCGCTTGAGCAACAGCATTCAAAGCACGAACAACCTCACCGAAACCCTCATCATGTGGGGCGGCTAAACCATTCGTACGACGAGACATGTCCTGATTGAAGGACATTAAATTATAAGTAACACCGAGGGAATTATCTATGAAAAATAATTGTAACCTATTACGCATTCAAACAACAACAATCATCAGATACACGAACAATTTCACATTCAAGCATATAGACGTACCGACTTATTCAGAAACTAGCCTGCCCAAAGGATCAGACTAGCTCTGATACCAAACTGTAACAACCCAAATTTCGGGCCTGGGTTCCAAACCCAAATCCAAACCCAAAATCCAAGATGCTACCTTTAATAACAGGCCCTGACTTCCACACTTGGCCCAAGTCCAAACAACTAATTCTTTGTCTAATCTTTATTTATGTTCAATTCAAAAATTCTGTTGCAGCGGACATATAAAAAATTCTTTTAAGAAAATCTAACCGTTGGATTGACGTGATTTTTAATTTATAAACCCTAAAGGAATGTAATTTATCCTAAAAATTAATTTCACCGTTAAAAGTTCCGTATTTAATCCAAAAGAGTTACGTTTTTAAGGAGGAGTCATAAAATAGAAACAGACACCAGGTAATTCAAGGAATATTTCGGACGTAAATACGAATCCATAAATTATTATAATTATATATTCTGAATCCTAACTTATCATATTTCCAATCATAAAATTCTATAATTTTTAGTTTATCTTAAAGACCTTTTGACCATAGTCAACCGAGTAGTTGACCTGTACTGCAGAAACGTAAAACAGTGATGGTTCGTTTTACAAAAATCATATCAATTCATTCACAACTTCAAATTAGCTTTGACCTACCATGATGAAAAGATAAAAGAACCATCTTCAAGTTTACAGAAGACACGAAAGTCTAAAACATAACGTAGAATATTTTGAAAAATATAAAATTCAGTACAGCTGAATCTGACAGAAAACGTCTGAGTTTTGTACAGTGAAAACAACTGATAAAAAAATACTTCTGGAACTCAGAAAATTCTAAAATTTTTATATGTGCATATTGAAAAAGTTTTACATACACGACGAAAAAATGAAACAAAAAAAAATATTATCTACTAATTATTATGGACAGTCAAACAGTTCTGATCCAGAAATTTCCATTATTCAATCAAATAGAGTAGTCTAAACAAAACATTATTTTCATTGGTTACACGTTAACCCAATAATATCTAAAGTTTTAATAACCAATAAATAACTAATTAAATCATCTAAAAGAGTTGATGATATTTTATTACAATTCTCAATCATAAATCCTATGCAAACTACTACTAATAACACCAAAACCGATCTCTACGCTTTTCCGCCATTAGCTCCTTGTGGTGCCATAAAATCTGGAATTTTTTGTCATTAAACGACGTGAGTTGTGACACCCAGTAGGAAAAGAAGCAACAAAACATTTTATCAAACATTTTCAATTCTTTTTAAAACAACTAACATGATTATTAGCATCACAACCACATGGAAACACCACATCCATAAGAACAATCAAATCAATCAATCAAATCCGCTCGCCCCAGGGAGCCCCACGTGGGTTTAGGGAACAAAACCATTCCCAAGGATATCTCGTATCCCATCAAAGTTGTTTTTAAGAATCCCAATCTATGGACCGCAGCCCAACATACATAATCATACTCACAACATCGATTATTCATATATGTATCAAAACTTACAAAAAAATTAATTAAAAGAAACTTAAATAAAAAGAAGGTTTTTGATTGTGTTGCGCCTACCTCCATGCTAGCCAGAAACACAATCACCGATAGATAGTTCACCGCTGCCTCTCTACTTTTTTTTTTCTTTTCGTTTAGCGGAGAAGATAACTAAAAGATAAAACCCTAAAAAAAATATAACCCTTAATTATATATTGACCCGGTGGGTTCCCTAGCCACTACATCTAATTCCAAACAGTTTGCTTAAAAATCTTTGACCGAGCTACGGGTATCGAATACGAACCCAACCCAAAATTCACTAACTTCCTAAGGTCAGAATCAATCAAGTCAACATCCAATGATAGATTGACATGTAGCTAGATGATTACCACTAACCAATCACAATGTGAGGTGCAAAATAAAAAAATACCATAAAAAGATTTTCCTAAACAGAACACGTCTCAAAAATCGTCAAGGGAATATATGTCAAAGTAATTTCATTTTGATTTTCTTTTGTTATTAATTATATTTACACCTATATAATTATTGTCCATTTATGTTGCTACAAGTGTCCACACTAGTGGTACTTCCTATCAAACCACTAACTGCCTAAATAAAATAAAAAAAATTAATCTTATAAATATACGTGCACCAAGGTGTTAACTAAATTTGTTATGTACTTACTAGTGGCACAACCAAGTCAGGATACGACGCCTAACTCAAAAAAAAAAATCTCAACCAAATTACCAAAATGCCATTTTGTAGAAAATGACTAATTTACCCTTAAGAGGAAAATGACAAAACTACCCTTATATACTAAATGAAAAAAAATGCCCTAGAAATTTGGGACGGGCTTTACATTCATAATCGACAATTGGTATCTCCACACATGAATGTTATCTCGTTCATACAATTATCACCTTCGTAGCTCACTATAATTGGCCAATATTTCTTCGCGTAGTCGTAAAGTCTTGGTACACCAATGTTGAAATATGCATACCACCAAAACTGGAGCAAAAAACATATAAAGGAAAGTAAATTATATTTAATATACCTGCTAGATATTTGTACACAGATTTAAAACCAAAGGAATGTATTGTCGTATTTACCTCAAGGATGCCCCATAGACCTTCGATGTTTGACGCCCCACAGCAGGCGATATCAATATAGATGCACAATGCAGCTAATATAGCGGACCCCCAATCATAATTGTCAATCTTTTACATATATTGAAATGCCTCTATCCATCCCACTTGAGTACATGAGTTTGAATTGGGGAAAAAAACATGAACCAAGTATCCATAAAATAAATACCTTAGAAAATTTTGTATCTTTATCAGGGACATACTCTGCCGAACCGGGATTGTTACCACCATGCAATTTGTTGAATATAAATGCCTTTAAACCGGAATTAGGTATTCCACCACTTCGTAAACCTCTATGATTTTGTTGTGTTATTACCAGAAAGTACAACGGAAGTGCATCCTTGTATCGCTCATCTGCCAACCAACTTTGATGGCAAAATGAAACATCATCTCCCACCCCAGAAGGTATCCCAAGTAGGAAATACAATCTAATGGTGTTATGCTCGTAAAAAAATCAAATTGTTTTTCATTTGTAATCATCATATTGATTGCATAAGAAATATAAATCAAACTATACGATATACCTATTTCTAAGTCATGAAAATGAAATGTGTGGGCATTAAGACACCAACGCTCCATCAATATACCCACCAGTTTGGGCGAATTTTTATGCGCTCGTATATGGTACGAAGTAATCCAAGGAAATTGATCGACAATAGTTTTAACACCATCAGGAAGTTTTTCATAAACTTTTTGAATTTCATGCCCATCACCTCTTGCTTTCTGTAGAGTACCATCCCGCTCAGTTAGTGTGGACAGATGACCTTCACTAGCTACTCATTCTGGACATGAAAGTAGACGTACATTGTTATCTTCATTCGAATCTTCTTGTCTCTCGGTGGTTTTTTATTTCTTTGTCGACTAATATCTTGAGATCGAAGTATGGTATATTAAATGAGTGTTTAATTTTTGTTTAAAACATGTAGATAAGATTGAATTTGTGCTGAAAAAAGATGTAGAGAAGATCGAATTTGTGTTGAAAAAATGTAGAGAAGATTGAATTTGTGATGAAATTATGTCGAAAAGAAAATAATTTTCTTTGAAAATGTGTAAATAAAGAAAAATTAAGTTGTTGTGAGTAGAGAAAATTGAATTTGAGTTGAACTTATAGGGATGAGGAAATGTGGCTGTTTTTTTGTTGTTGGAGTGTTATCGTTGTCGAGCCAGTTTGAGCCGACGCTCGAATCAATTGGAACCGATGCTCCGTTCAGTTGCATCTGAACCTCGAGTCAGTCGTTTCACACTGCAACTGTCGAATTTGGTTGTCTTAAAGATTCCCTTGTCCACTGCACGATATCAACTTTGTCCGTCCACTTGGACTGCTATAACAGGGATGCAAGTGGCGCATAATGATTACGCGTTACAGAGTTGCAGGCCAAGTCACTGTGCAGCCAGGATGGCGCGACACTGCATAGATTGTCAAGTGCTAAGAATAACATAACCCTGCAGGGCCAATAAAGTGGAAGAGTAACACTACATTGTAAATAAATTTGGCTAAGTAATGAATCTTATTGGCCGACACAATGAAGCTTCATCGAGGAAAGGCAAGACAAAGCCAAAGTGGCAAGATGCTGCATGCAACATGCGATGTTGGCATTATGGCATATTCGTAATCCAGAGATGGCCCAACTCAAGGAATGGATTAAGGATGTAAGATAAATCATGAGATGAATTATGAATTGGCCTAAGGCTTGGTCAATGCGAATGCAACAGTGGCGTTGCCAAATGTGACATTGTTGGCCATTGCTCAGTAAAAAGAATGCAAGTGATGCACTTAACGTATGAAGCTAAACCAAGCAACAGAACAAGACATGATTGGCATGAATTTACTCAGATGTTGGCATCAAAAGAGTTAAGTGCATGGCTTAAATAAATGTAGCGCTAAGATGGTTGCACATTGGCTCAGGCCAAGTCGCATGTAGCGCGATGTTAGCTAAAGATGTCAGTTACGAGCGGTATGTGCATCACACGCATGCTGGAGCAAAGGAGTTGGTTTAGATAGTTATAAAGAGGCTTTATAACTAAGTTTAGCATGTTTTAACCGTTCAATGCAAGTGTGCCTTCAATATGCATGACAACACAAAAGGTCGCAGTTGAAAAGCAGATTGGCGGTTAGGAAAACTACCTGGACATGTGGCTGTCTGTCGGATGTGCAAGCGGTTGCACACAGTTTTGGCTAGTGAGTTTGCTGTATAAATAGTCCTAAGGAGTGGGAAAATCAGTAGGCTACACATGAGAGAGTTAGGCATTCACCAAGAGGGTGAATGACATGTTTTTGGTCCATGTGATGGACGAGTTTTGTAATCTTCCTTTAGTGCAATAAAATGGGTTTGTTGTGGTATTCTTTGTGTCCATTATGTTGCTAGTTTGTGAGAGTTTGTTAATTGGTTTGATGCATGGCAGAACCTCTTATGCTTATGGGGGCATGAAGAGTTAGAGAGAAAGAAGAAAAGACTTCCGTTGTGCAAAGCCTTTGGAGTGAAGGCAGATGCGTACTTTGATGCAAGTATGTAAGGCTGAGTACTTGTGGGTGATGTTGAATCACTGAAATACAAATATTATCGGTCATGTCCCATAAAAAATTTTAGGCGATTAAATGGGCGTGTGACAGCAGGTATCAGAGCGGTGTTTGGGGACACTGCTCTTGATTTTTCTCTCTTTTACTCAAGTTGGTGTCATTTGTTTTGTCAAATTCAGTGGTGAATTGTTTAGGTTTCATTAGTATGAAGACTAGAAGAAGTTGGTCTTTTGTGGAAAGATCAATTGGAATGAACTTTGCAGCTTGAGGTAGCAACATGCCATGAAAGTTTGTGACAAAAGGTGTCAAAATTCCATCCCAAAGTGTTAGACGAACATGCGAGAATCATTGGAAACCGAGTTTTCAAGTGAGTGCATGACAAAGCTAAGGAGTATGCTGACTTCTATGGTGCAAGTCAGTTGTTAAAGTCCATGTTTTCCACAAGTATGTGAATATTATGCATTTGGAATGCATTCTTTCGTACTGTTATCAGCAGCGAGTATATTACATGTTGTAATGGGAATTTTGCGAAAATTCTTGACTCAAAGATGATGATGGCCTTTGCAGTGGAAAAGTAGATGAAAAACATGTCTATGTGATAGATTGAAAGTGTTTTCATCATAGCAAGTTGATGGAAGATTATAGTTATCTCTTTTGAATGCATGTACCTTGGTAGTAATGCAAAGTCTGGTTGCGAACCAACATTTTTGTGGGGCCAATTCTTATCTAGCATAAAGCATATGAAAAGGCTAAAGACAGAAGCGCAAGTTAGGGGAAAACCGATACACCACGGCCTTGCGTTTGCAAAGTGTTCTTCATTGATGCTAGATGCACACAAGGAGTGTGTTTGCACCTGGTTTATGAATGGGATCAATATGCTTGAACAAGGGTGTTCAAAGACTTGCATTCGATCATAACCACAAGCGGATGTTCTTGTCAACTACAAATCAATATCGCTACAAAGCTGATTTGGAGAAGGGGAAAGACAAGAGTTGCCAGTTGTGCATGGACAGTGAAAATGAGTTTCAAGTTTAAAGAAGAATGTGACATTCTTGATTCATGGAACGTAGGAAGTGGCGCCTCATTTGCAAGGACTATGGCCTTGTTAGAATTATCCAAAGTGTTTATCCGCGGAAGTCATTGAGTGATATGAATTTGCTGAGCTCTATGGTGATGCTCAGAATCACCAAGTTAAGTCTGTTCTAGTTGTGCAAAGGTGCACAAGTTTGTGTCAAGATCGGAGTGCTAATTGGCATAACATGTATGCAACAGTAGCATGCGCCAAATGATATTTGGGAATGGCCAAGATGCATGATGCGGTTGGAGATGCAAGTTAGGCGAATTGTAGATGCATGGAGAAGAAGGACAAAGTAGTGGTGATGCATAAGAATGGCATGAGGTCATTTTTGAAGAAATCTTCATGAAAGCTAAAGTAAAATGATAGCATCAGTCTAAAGGAGTATTCAACTAAGTGTCAATTATATTGTGCTTCATTATGGGAGTGGCATAAGAACGTTGATTGTTGGAAAAATGCATGTGGCAAAGTGAATTGCTACATTGGGGCCAGTAGGATCTGTATCGCTTCCTTTGTTGCTTAGAAGCGAAGTTGAAGTCAGTATTGCAAGGCTTGTTAGGTCTCACAAGTTGCAATCAGTTGGCGCAAGTATTTGCTCAAGTTTGAGTATACTTTCAGTTTGGGTCGAGTGGACCTTGGTGTTGGAAAGAAGTCTCTCTATGTAAGGTAGTAGTGAATGAGGGTATCTGAAGTGAAAGATCTTGCCTCTTTCGTTCAAAGTAAAGCTAGTCTGCGTGGAAGATGCTACATAGCATATTAAGCCAAAATATGTAATAGAAGATGTTGAAAGTGAAAAGAAGCAAATAGAGGAGTTGGTGGCATAGTCGAGTTTGCTGTTGGGAGTTATGTGGAAATGCAAAGGCATTTGGCAGCGAAGGCATGGAGTAACGCAGCAAGAATGAAGATGTAAGTCCATCAAGTTCATGAGTTAAGATTGACTCATAGTTAGGAAGAATATGATGTTGTTTTTCCGCTACATTAAAGCGTAGCAGTTTGAAAGAGAAAGTGATGCCTAAGTTGCTAGTTTCAAAGACGTGTGAAGAGGAGCCCTGTCCAGTGAGGCGGTGTGATGTCACGGGTATCCTAAGTCACGACTATACCAAAGTCATGCATTTCAATCAAGGTGTTGCGACGATTAAATAACATTGAGGTGTTGGTTCTTTGGCATACAAATGATGCAAGTTTGAGAAGGTGAAGTTTGCAACATGATTTAGAGGGCAAATTTACTAAAAGTTCTGATGTTGGCCAAGTGAAACAAAGACTATAGGTTGTGGCGCATACCAGAGTGGTATCAAATCATAACTTCCGTACCTTAAGGAATTGCATGTTTGGCGAAGGCGCAACATGATTGAAGCATATGCCAAGTCTTCTATAAGTCCTGTTGAGTTGCTTGGTGCAACTAAAGTCGGAAAATGAAGGCAAAAGACTATGGTAATGATCATTGTGATCAGTTGGGAGGAATCATTGCTTGCGTATACTTAGGCGCAAATGATTCAAGTGAAATTCAAGCCTAATTCAGGGATTTGGCAAGAGGAATTTCCAAGTTGCATTTGGGTGTTGATATGCGATTGTAGTGGGAGTTGAAGCGTAGGCCAACGTGGCAACAACAGTGCAATTCAGTAGGATCAATGGCAAGGCAGTAATATAAGTGATGGCATTTGGTACTAGGCATAAAAGTCTTGGCAAGAATGAGGGCCAAACAAGTTTGCTGAATTCTGAGAGTGGCGCAGAACCGTACAAGGCCGGAGAACAAGTATATTGAGTATACTTGATTGCGTTCAACGAGGACGTTGAACAAATCAGGTGGGGGGGGGGGTCTATAACAGGGATGCAAGTGACGCATAATGATTACGCGTTACAGAGTTGCAGGCCAAGTCATTGTGCAGCCAGGATGGCGCGACACTGCCTAAATTGTCAAGTGCTAAGAATTAGGGGTGTATATAATACCCGAAAATACTCGGCCTGCCTATACCCGCCCGAGCCCGCCTGTACCCGAAGTAGCCCAAAGCCTGTTATGGCCCGTCATGGGCCACCCGGCCTGGCCTGGATTAATTTATTGAGCGGTCTCGAGCTTTGCAATTAATTATGATGCCCGACCTAATACCCGGCCTAGTGCCCGACCTGAAAGCTTTATATGTGCCATTAATCATTAATATCCTCTTAAAAAGACTTAAAAGTTACCATTTTATAATTGTCAATTTTGTGTCAAGAAAAATAAAATATATAGTTGTTTTTACTTATAATTAGCCTTTTCAAAACATTAATGGTAGTAAATTTTCTTATTAGAAAGTTTATTGTACTCTAATTAATTATTTATTATAGGCTAAAATTAAAAGTTTGTCATTGTAATTTAAATATAAAATAATACTATCACTTACGGTATGCAATGTTAGAAAGGAAAGGATATTGTATTAAAAATAAATACATTTAATACCATTTATTTGAAAATTTAAACTTAGAAAAAAGGAAAAAAATTCAAAATAGTGGCCTGTCCGGCCCGATCTCGCCTGCCCGTATAAAAAGCGGGCATTGGGCGGTCTTTGGGTAGCAAATTATCTACTTTTATCCGGCCTGCCCGGCCTGAATTTGTTTACAGGCTCACAAATATTAATCCTGCCCTGCCCGGCCTATCTTAGTTTTTGGGCCGGGCGGCCTGACCTGCACGAATTTACACCCCTACTAAGAATGTCATAACCCCGCAGGGCCAATGAAGTGCAAGAGTAGCACTACATTGTAAATACATTTGGCTAAGTAATGAAGATTATTGGCCGACACAATGAATCTTCATCGAGGAAAGGCAAGACAAAGCCAAAGTGGCAAGATGCAACATGCAACATGCGATGTTGGGATTATGGCATATTCGTAATCCAGAGATGGCCCAGCTCAAGGAATGGATTAAGGATGCAAGATAAGTCATGAGATGACTTATGCATTGGCCTAAGGCTTGGCCAATGCGAATGCAACAGTTGCGTTGCCAAATGCGACATTGTTGGCCATTGCTCAGTAAAAAGAATGCAAGTGATGCACTTAACATATGAAGCTAAACCAAGCAGCAGAACAAGACATGATTGGCATGAATTTACTCAGATGTTGGCATCAAAAGAGTTAAGTGCGTGGCCTAAATAAATGTAGCGCTAAGATGGCTGCACATTGGCTCAGGCCAAGTTGCATGTAGCACGATGTTGGCTAAAGCTGTCAGATACGAGTGGCATGTGCATCACACGCATGCTGGAGCAAAGGAGTTGGTTGAGATAGTTATAAAGAGTCTTTATAACTAAGTTTGGCATGTTCTAACCGTTCAAGACAAGTGTGGCTTCAATCTGCATGACAACACAAAAGGTGGCAGTTGAAAAGCAGATTGGCGGTTAGGAAAACTACCCGTGGACATGTGGCTGTCTGTAGGATGTGCAAGCGGTTGCACACAGTTTTGGCTATTGAGTTTGATGTATAAATAGTCCTAAGGAGTAGGAAAATCAGTAGGCTACATAGGATAGAGTTAGTATCATGTTTGAGAGAGTTAAGCATTCACCAAGAGGGTGAATGGCCTGTTTTTGGTCCATGTGATGAACAAGTTTTATAATCTTCCTTTAGTGCAATAAAATGGGTTTGTTGCAGTATTCTTTGTGTTCATTATGTTGCTGGTTTGTGAGAGTTTGTCAATTGGTTTGATGCATGGCAGAACCTCCTATGCTTATGGGGGCATGAAGTGTTAGAGAGAAAGAAGAAAAGACTTCCGTTGTGCAAAGTCTTTGGAGTGAAGGCAGATGCGTACTGTGATGCAAATATGCAAGGCTGAGTACTTGTGGGTGACGTTGAATCACTGAACTGCAAGTATTGCCGGTCATGTCCCATAGAAAATTTTAGGCGATTAAATAGACGTGTGACAACTGCCAACACAATAGATTAAGATATGGACCATGGAAGTTGCTCTTAGTATGAGAACTGGCGATAAAAGCCCCTATCCAAGTCCATAAACATAAGGCGGTCATAATCACCGCCTCAGGCCCAACTCTACTCATAAGA
This sequence comes from Papaver somniferum, assembly GCF_003573695.1. NCBI lineage: Eukaryota > Viridiplantae > Streptophyta > Magnoliopsida > Ranunculales > Papaveraceae > Papaver > Papaver somniferum. The sequence continues at coordinate 35,456,898 of NC_039360.1, read as the reverse complement.
CCCTCACTTCCACACTCTCCCCTTCGATCTTTCTCTCTCACTTCTTCTATCCCTCGTTTTTCTCAGAGGTTGAGATTCGAAAACCCTAAAAACTCCATTAAACCATCTTCTCCAAAGAATTAGTAGAAAGAAGGTAAATCCATCTGGTTGAATAGGGTTCGAGGTGATACAAGATGTGGAACAACAACGTGGGAGGAGCTAGTAGCTCCTCTTCACAACCTGTTGCACCACCTGGTACTGGTGGTTCTTCAATTCCTCCACCACCAGCGATGCAACCATTGTATAGTATACCACCAACTCCAGCTGAAACTGAAGCCCTTTTAGAAGAGAAAGCACGTAAGTGGATGCAACTTAACTCTAAAAGATATGGTGATAAGAGGAAGTTCGGTTTTGTTGAGACTCAGAAAGAAGATATGCCTCCTGAACATGTTCGTAAAATCATAAGGTGAGTGAATAAGCTTCCGATCTATGGATTTTACTTCAAGTGTAGTTTGGATTTGTATTTTTCTTTTGTATAGTGATTTAGGGTTTTGGTTTAGATGTTTTGTATATGGAGTTTAAATTTCGTTGGTACTATTTTCAGCATATTGGAATGTTAAAAATCTTACCCCAAGATATTAGGGTTTGAGGTAATAGATGAAGAAATTTACACAGGGCTAGGTATTAAGGTTCTACCATTAGAAGTTAGTGACCATGGTTTGAATTGTGTTATTCAAGAAAGTCTGAAAGAGATGCTTGGTTAGGTCCCAAATTTTGAGACATTACCAGATAATCTTGGCAATTGCTTAGTATTTTTTATATGATATTTATATTGATTGTTCTGGATCTATCCATCTAACTGTGGTAATTTACAGAGACCATGGAGACATGTCGTCCAAGAAATATCGGCACGATAAAAGAGTTTATCTCGGAGCTCTTAAATTTATCCCTCATGCAGTCTACAAGCTGCTTGAGAACATGCCAATGCCTTGGGAGCAGGTAATTTAACTTCGGCTGCCTTTTGTGTTATTTGAACAATTTAGTTTTGATTAGCACTTAAAAGGTTGGATTCATCGTATCTTCTCCTTAGGTTCCAATTTCTGTGGTTGTAGGTGCGGGATGTGAAGATTTTGTATCACATTACTGGAGCAATCACATTCGTGAATGAGATACCATGGGTTGTTGAACCTATATATTTGGCACAGGTACCCTCTCCCTCTCACTCTTGCGTACGCTTCTACTCTTCCCAACCTTTAGTTAGTGGAGGTTGAAGTTCCTTATCATTTAGATTTAACTTGTGCCTGAATTAATTACCTATTAATTAATAGGATGCTGGATGGATGGGTAATTTTAGGTAATTCTGTGCTTATTGCTGTCTGTGTCATGCCACTAATGTTTATGAAATATTTCAGTGGGGTACAATGTGGATTATGATGCGAAGGGAGAAAAGGGATCGTCGACATTTCAAGAGGATGCGGTTTCCACCTTTTGATGATGAGGAACCACCATTAGACTATGCTGACAATCTGTTAGATGTGGATCCCTTGGAGCCAATCCAATTAGAGATGGATGAAGAGGAAGATTCTGCAGTTTATACATGGTTTTATGACCATAAGCCTCTTGTCAAGACAAAGCTCATCAATGGACCTAGTTACAGGAGGTGGCATCTGTCTCTTCCAATAATGGCAACTCTACATCGTCTTGCTGGACAGCTTCTTTCTGATTTGATCGACAGAAACTATTTCTACTTATTTGATATGGAATCCTTCTTTACGGCAAAAGCATTAAACATGTGCATTCCTGGTAAGCTTCTTGCTTTTCCTTGTACAGTTTACATTACGGAATAAACAATCAGATGTTTGGCCTGTAAGTTAGTGGCTCATTTTAATTTGCTTGCTGGCGTCTAAGTTAGCTTCTCATTGTAAGTTGCTTGTATTTGTGGAATACGGGAAAACCAAGCCTTTTTGATATAAAACTTGGTTCATGATGATTCAGTCGTATGCATTATTTGTGAGGTCTTAGCCTCAAGTATGAGCTCTTCTCTTCTGTTTGAACCAGCATATGTTGATTGATCACTGAGTACGTCAATTGGAAGTTTTGGGGTTGGGATACCATGCTCTTTTTCTGATGACATGGAAAATTAAATTTAACAATCTTTAGGAACTCTAGCAGAATCTCGTTTTACTTTTTCACTTTTTAACAATAGTTGTATTGTTTATCGCGCGTCTGGGAAGTTTGGTGTGGGGTTGAGTTCGATGATAATCATCTTTTGTCATTAATATTCTTGTCATTAATATTCACATTAGGAGGTTCTGTTCGTGTATGTTGTCTTCACACAAGTGGTTACTTGCATCATATGACTTGCATCATATTCCCCTGTGAAGTCCATTTGCTGCAACTGTCATTATGCTGAGTGTATCTTTGAAATCCATTGTTCTAACTACCATTGTTCATTTGTTCTAATCCAGGTGGTCCCAAATTTGAGCCTTTGTATCGTGATATGGAGAAAGGGGATGAGGACTGGAATGAGTTTAATGACATCAATAAACTTATCATCCGGTCTCCTCTCAGGACGGAGTATAGAATTGCGTTTCCTCATCTATACAACAATAGGCCTAGGAAAGTGAAGCTCTGTGTTTATCATACACCGATGATTATGTATATTAAAACTGAGGATCCTGATTTACCTGCATTCTACTATGATCCTTTGATCCACCCCATACTTTCCATTAACAAAGACAAGAAAGAAAAGAAAGATGACGAAGAAGAGGACGATGAGTTTGTTATGCCGGAAGGGGTGGAGCCTTTGCTTCAAAACACTCAGCTATACACTGATACTACCGCTGCAGGTATTTCGTTACTGTTTGCCCCACGCCCTTTCAACATGAGATCTGGTAGGATGCGACGTGCTGAAGATATTCCTCTTGTCTCAGAGTGGTACAAGGAGCACTGGTATGCTTTTTTCTCCACTTCTGTCTGCTTGCTAGATACATTTATCCAGTTGCAGAATCCGCTAATTTGTTTGATATTTTTGTTATCCTTTTTATCTTGCAGTCCTCCATCGTATCCTGTTAAAGTCCGGGTGAGTTACCAGAAATTGTTGAAATGTTTTGTGCTGAATGAGTTGCATCACCGACCACCCAAGGCTCAGAAGAAGAAGCACTTGTTCCGTTCACTCCAAGCTACTAAGTTTTTCCAGAGTACTGAGTTGGATTGGGCTGAAGCCGGTCTTCAAGTTTGTAAGCAAGGATACAACATGTTGAATCTTTTGATTCACAGAAAAAATTTGAATTATCTCCATCTTGATTACAATTTTAATCTGAAACCCGTGAAGACTCTTACTACGAAGGAACGTAAGAAGTCACGTTTTGGTAATGCGTTTCATCTGTGTCGTGAAATCTTGCGTCTGACGAAACTTGTGGTGGATGCCAACATCCAATTCCGTTTGGGGAATGTAGATGCATTCCAATTGGCAGATGGACTTCAGTACACATTCTCACACGTTGGTCAGCTGACTGGTATGTATCGGTACAAATACAGACTTATGCGGCAGATCAGAATGTGTAAAGACTTGAAGCACTTAATATATTACCGCTTCAATACTGGACCTGTTGGGAAAGGACCTGGCTGTGGTTTCTGGGCGCCTATGTGGAGGGTATGGCTGTTCTTCCTTCGTGGAATTGTGCCTCTGTTAGAAAGATGGCTTGGAAATTTATTAGCTAGGCAATTTGAAGGACGTCATTCTAAGGGAGTTGCCAAGACTGTAACTAAGCAACGTGTTGAGAGTCACTTCGACTTGGAACTTCGAGCTGCTGTTATGCATGATGTGCTTGATGCAATGCCAGGTAATTATCTTTTTCTCTGGCACATACCCTTTTTCAAATTATTTTATTGTTACCTTTTACTGATGGAAAATTTTATTTGCAGAGGGTATTAAGCAAAATAAAGCCAGGACTATCTTGCAGCACCTTAGTGAAGCATGGCGTTGCTGGAAAGCTAACATTCCCTGGAAGGTTCCTGGTCTACCTGTTCCAATTGAGAATATGATTCTTCGTTATGTCAAGTCAAAAGCAGATTGGTGGACAAATGTTGCCCACTACAATCGTGAGCGTATTAGAAGAGGTGCCACAGTCGACAAGACTGTTTGTAGAAAGAATTTAGGAAGATTGACCCGTCTGTGGTTAAAGGCTGAACAGGTTATTTGATTTATTTTAGTTATTCAACTGGTTATTTTTGCTTATAATGAAGTCATTTTTACTGCAAGTTTCTGTCTATTTACTTGTTCCCTCCAATTACAGGAGCGACAACACAATTATTTGAAGGATGGTCCATATGTCACCCCAGAAGAAGCTGTTGCTATTTACACCACGACTGTGCATTGGCTAGAATCAAGGAAGTTCTCACCAATACCTTTCCCTCCTTTGTCCTACAAGCATGACACAAAGCTTCTCATTCTTGCGTTAGAGAGGCTGAAGGAATCATATAGTGTGGCGGTGAGGTTAAACCAGACTCAAAGAGAGGAATTAGGTCTCATCGAACAAGCCTATGACAATCCTCATGAGGCGTTGTCACGAATAAAACGTCACCTTCTTACACAGCGTGCTTTTAAAGAGGTGAGTTTGTTTCCTCTCTGCATAATTTCGTAATTTGTGTGCTTAATATAGAAGGCTTATGTGTTCTTTCTTTTGTGTGACAGGTTGGCATTGAGTTCATGGACTTGTACAGTTACCTGATTCCAGTGTACGAGATTGAGCCACTGGAAAAGATTACAGATGCATACCTTGACCAATATCTTTGGTATGAAGGGGACAAACGTCATCTCTTTCCCAATTGGATTAAGCCTGCTGACTCTGAACCACCTCCACTTTTAGTGTATAAATGGTGTCAAGGTATCAATAACTTGCAAGGTATATGGGACACCGGTGATGGGCAGTGTGTAGTTATGCTGCAGACGAAGTTTGAGAAGTTCTTTGAAAAGATCGACTTGACTATGCTTAATAGGTAATGAACTGTCCGTGCTCCAAACTCATTAAGGATGTGCACCATAGTTTTTGGTTGATGTTGATGTGTATTGCTGTGTTTCTTTTGCAGGCTTTTGCGTTTGGTTCTGGACCACAATATTGCTGATTACGTTACTGCTAAGAATAATGTCGTGTTATCCTACAAGGATATGAGCCACACTAACTCGTATGGTCTGATTCGTGGTCTTCAATTTGCCTCGTTTGTTGTTCAGTATTATGGACTCGTGCTGGATCTCTTGCTCCTTGGTTTGACTCGGGCGAGTGAAATCGCGGGCCCTCCTCAGATGCCAAATGAATTCATTACTTTTTGGGATACAAAAGTTGAAACAAGGCATCCAATCCGATTATATTCCCGATATATAGATAGAGTGCACATTTTGTTCCGATTTACTCATGAAGAGGCACGAGATCTTATCCAGCGGTATCTTACCGAACATCCTGATCCCAACAATGAAAACATGGTTGGGTATAACAACAAGAAGTGTTGGCCAAGGGATGCAAGAATGAGGCTCATGAAACATGATGGTAAGTTGTTTCTTGCCTTGGATGTTTGATCTTCATTGTTTCCTTGATCTGCATTGTTTCCCTCGCAAGACTGTTCGTGATATTCATCTTTGTTTTTTTCGTTTGTTGTTTTTAGTTAATCTTGGGCGAAGTGTCTTCTGGGATATGAAAAATCGGCTTCCTCGAAGTATCACCACTTTGGAGTGGGAGAACAGTTTTGTTTCTGTATTCAGCAAGGACAATCCCAATTTGCTCTTCAGCATGTAAGAGTTCTTTCCTTCGTTACTTCTCTCTTACATATTTGTAATATTATCATCAGTTACTCATTTTCATAGTCTGTGATAACATTGATCATATCTATTTGCACATGATGTCATGTTAACCTTCTCAAGCTTAAGAATGCACTCCACATGCAAGTGTAACTTTGTCAATTTCATAAGACATCTACATGGTTGGTTACGTAATTTGTTAGATTCGAGATCTGAATCTCAGAATAGAAATATTTTATGTTACTCAGTTATATTACCTGCTTGGTGACTTGCTTATTCAGTTTGTATCTGTTTGTTGGCCATATGACCAGTCTTACTTCACTTTTAGCTATATTATCAAATAATTCATTACCTTCTTTGGTGTAGGTGTGGATTTGAAGTACGGATACTGCCAAAGATAAGAATGACTCAAGAGGCTTTCAGCAATACAAAGGACGGAGTCTGGAATCTGCAGAATGAACAGACAAAAGAACGAACTGCAGTTGCATTTTTACGTGTTGATGATGAGCATATGAAAGTATTTGAAAATCGTGTTAGGCAGATCCTTATGTCGTCAGGGTCAACAACATTCACAAAAATTGTTAACAAGTGGAATACAGCTCTTATAGGTACGTTTATTTGTTTCCTGATGTCCATTGCACGTGTTGCTTTATCCTGCCAGTTGATATAATTTGCAAGCTCGTGTAACCTTGGTGTCCAACTTCTCTTTGGCAGGTCTTATGACATATTTCCGAGAAGCAACTGTGCATACCCAGGAACTATTAGATTTGCTGGTCAAGTGTGAGAATAAAATTCAAACTCGTATCAAGATTGGGCTAAATTCAAAAATGCCTAGCAGGTAAAACACCCTGTTCGTTATTACACTCATCAAAGTAATTTACCTTTTTTTAACTGTATACAAAGTTTTGGATTAATAGTAACTTAATATAGGACGTTTTCCTATATCTGTTCAGATTTCCTCCTGTCATTTTCTACACGCCGAAAGAAATAGGAGGCCTTGGTATGTTATCGATGGGTCACATATTGATTCCACAAAGTGATCTTAGATACAGTCAACAAACAGATGTTGGGGTAACTCATTTCAGGAGTGGTATGAGTCATGAAGAGGACCAGCTAATTCCAAATCTTTATCGTTACATACAGGTATGATTTTCAAACCTAATTTTTCTATGGATGTTACCTGTTTGCATATAGATCTCAGATGTATAAACCTATTATCAATATTTCGACAGCCATGGGAGAGTGAGTTCATAGATTCACAACGTGTTTGGGCCGAGTATGCATTGAAGAGGCAGGAGGCACAGTCCCAGAACAGGCGCTTAACTCTCGAGGATCTTGAGGTGAGGTTTTTCATTGTTACTTTCGGAGCTTAAGATGGTTTATTTTTGTTGTTGCCTTATCACGTTGTAGGTAAAACCTGCACTGGCAGCATTTCACCGCACTATACATGATTCTTGACGTTAAATTCTTTTCTCGAACAATGCAGGATTCTTGGGATAGGGGAATACCTCGAATCAATACTCTGTTTCAAAAGGATCGGCACACTCTTGCATATGACAAGGGATGGAGAGTGCGTACTGACTTTAAGCAGTATCAAGTTCTAAAGCAGAATCCTTTCTGGTGGACTCACCAGCGACACGATGGGAAATTGTGGAATTTGAATAACTACAGGACGGATGTCATCCAGGCACTTGGAGGAGTAGAGGGTATTCTGGAGCATACCTTGTTCAAGGGAACATAGTAAGTCCCAGTTACTTTCTTTTCCATTTTGATCTACTATTACGTAAAGGGAACCGATTAAGCATGTAGCATTGCCTTTCATAGGACAATCTATTTTAAAATGCCGAGTCTTATTAGTCTCAATTCTGTGAGTTGTGTGAGGGTGTCCCATTGTCTTCTAAACCTTTTAGAAATACTTGTGCCATTTGCGATATTAGTGATCTTCTTTTGCAATACTATAAAATCACGAGGGGCAGTCTCTCTCGATCTTGTGACTAACTTGAGTTGTTGTCGTGTGTTTTAGCTTTCCAACTTGGGAAGGTCTTTTTTGGGAGAAAGCATCTGGTTTCGAGGAGTCTATGAAATACAAGAAGCTGACCAATGCACAGAGATCCGGGCTTAACCAAATACCCAACCGTAGGTTTACCCTTTGGTGGTCACCTACCATAAATCGTGCTAATGTGTATGTGGGTTTCCAAGTTCAATTAGACCTGACGGGTATATTCATGCATGGAAAGATTCCCACTTTGAAGATATCTTTGATTCAGATATTCCGTGCTCATTTGTGGCAAAAGGTACACGAGAGTGTAGTTATGGATCTGTGCCAAGTTTTAGATCAAGAGTTAGATGCACTGGAGATAGAAACTGTGCAGAAGGAGACGATTCATCCAAGGAAGAGTTATAAGATGAATAGTTCCTGTGCTGATATTCTTCTTTTTGCTGCCCATCGGTGGCCTATGTCAAAGCCTAGTCTGGTTGCCGAGTCAAAGGATGTGTTCGACCAGAAAGCAAGCAATAAATACTGGATAGATGTACAGCTTCGGTGGGGTGACTATGATTCCCATGATATTGAACGTTACACTCGAGCAAAGTTTATGGATTATACAACTGACAACATGTCTATCTATCCTTCACCGACTGGTATGTCCCTGTTTTTGTTACATTCTTATTCATCCGTCTTTTTGTTGCTTCCGTGGAGTTATATTAGTATATTTCTAATTGGATTTTATGTGTTACAGGAGTGATGATTGGTATTGATCTGGCATACAATTTGCATTCTGCATTTGGTAACTGGTTCCCCGGATCGAAGCCGCTTCTTGCTCAAGCCATGAATAAGATCATGAAGGTAAGTTTGCAAGTCATTTCATAATGTCCTGTAATGATTTGGCGTACTTTTTAGCTGTTAATAGAGGCAAATAATCTAGTCGATTAGGTTAAAAATCCAACCCCCCCCGGTCTAACTGATGGTTCCTGTTCCATGTGCAGTCAAATCCAGCTTTGTATGTTTTGAGGGAGCGTATCAGGAAGGGGTTACAGTTGTATTCTTCTGAGCCTACAGAGCCATATCTGTCATCTCAAAACTATGGAGAGATTTTCAGCAATCAAATAATATGGTTTGTGGATGACACCAATGTGTATCGTGTAACTATCCACAAAACATTTGAAGGGAATCTCACGACTAAGCCCATCAATGGTGCTATTTTTATATTCAATCCAAGGACTGGGCAATTGTTTCTGAAGGTACAGTTTCAGGGCTGTTTTGCTGATTTGTTGTGTTTGCTTTTGATCTCAGTGTTTATACCTCACGGTCTTAACAAACATATGTGGTGTCTATAGGTCATCCATACAAGTGTGTGGGCAGGGCAGAAACGTCTCGGACAGCTGGCCAAGTGGAAAACTGCTGAGGAAGTAGCTGCTCTTGTGCGGTCCTTGCCAGTTGAAGAGCAGCCAAAGCAGATTATCGTCACTCGTAAGGGAATGCTTGACCCTCTGGAGGTCCACTTGCTTGATTTCCCCAATGTGGTTATCAAAGGCAGTGAGTTGCAGCTTCCATTCCAGGCTTGCTTGAAGATTGAGAAATTTGGTGATTTGATTCTAAAGGCGACTGAGCCACAAATGCTTCTGTTTAATCTCTATGATGATTGGCTGAAGAGCATATCGTCTTACACGGCTTTCTCGCGTTTGATTTTAATCTTGCGTGCCTTACATGTGAATAACGAGAAGGCAAAGATGTTGCTAAAGCCTGATACAACGGTTGTCACTGAACCACATCACATTTGGCCTTCTCTCACTGATGATCAATGGATGAAGGTAAGTCCCGTGTTCAACCAATGGGAATATCATGTGGTCAAATGTGTGTGTGTTTTGTATTCGAGCAAACAAGGGCTGACTAAGAGTTTCCTTAACGCAGGTAGAGGTTGCTTTGAGGGATCTTATACTCTCAGATTATGCAAAGAAGAATAATGTGAACACATCGGCGCTGACCCAGTCTGAGATTCGTGATATTATTCTTGGTGCTGAGATTACTCCACCCTCGCAACAACGTCAGCAGATACAAGAGATTGAAAAGCAACAGAAGGAATCAAGCCAGCTGACAGCAGTCACAACAAAGACGACAAATGTGCATGGTGAAGAACTCATTGTCACCACGACGAGTCCTTTTGAGACCCAACAGCATGTATCGAAAACCGATTGGCGTGTGAGAGCAATTTCAGCCACCAACCTTTATCTCCGTGTTAATCACATTTATGTTAATTCGGAGGACATTAAGGTACAGCTAACGATTCGATTCATCTGGTTGATGTTTTCTTTCTTTGTTTTTCTCTTCCTTTTTTTCCCTGGTTAAAGAGAGTTTTCTGATTCTGGATTAATGTGGTTCTTGTGAGCAGGAGACAGGATACACTTATATCATGCCCAAGAACATTTTGAAGAAGTTCATCTGTGTAGCAGATCTCCGAACACAAATTGCAGGTTACCTGTATGGTGTAAGCCCCCCCGACAACCCTCAAGTGAAAGAGATTCGCTGTATTGTCATGGTTCCTCAGTTGGGTACACATCAAGATGTCAAACTTCCATTGGCTCTGCCAGAGCATGATTTCTTGAACGACCTGGAGCCGCTTGGGTGGATGCATACTCAACCAAACGAGCTTCCTCAGCTGTCCCCACAGGTACTTGATGTTTTTTATTCTTTGATCATCATCATTGTTGTCGTAAAGATCCTTGTTTGTGTCGACTCTCCTAGTGCGATGTTCGAATTTACTGAGACGAACTTTGAAACTTGAGCTACTGATGTTCCGTGTTTTTCAGAGTCAAGTTTTATCTGACTTTTATAATTGTTACTATGTGCAGGATCTGACTGGCCATGCTCAAATTCTTGAAAGTAACAAGCAGTGGGATGGAGAAAAGTGCATCATCTTGACCTGCAGTTTCACTCCGGGTTCATGCTCATTAACTGCCTACAAACTTACCCCTTCAGGGTACGAGTGGGGGCGTGCCAACAAGGACTCCGGAAGCAATCCTCATGGTTACCTTCCAACTTTCTATGAGAAGGTTCAGATGCTCCTCAGTGATCGCTTCCTAGGGTTTTACATGGTAAAGATTAACATACTTCTTGATGCTAAATATGTCCATGTATAGTCTATATGTTTCCTTCCCTGGCACTCTCTTGGTTCCTTCGGAAAATGTTCACAGTGATTAGCTTTCTCTGTTGTAGATCTCTCCACTCTTATGGATGATCTAGAACTCAAAACCTATTTGAAAGAAGTTTCCTTGTTTTTTTTTTTTTTTTTTTTAGTATCTGATGAACTAGAGGCTTACTGGTGCTTTGTATTTTCAGGTTCCTGACAGTGGATCGTGGAATTTCAACTTCAATGGAGTGAAGCATAACCCTAATCTGAAGTACGGGATAAAGCTTGGAACACCTCGTGAGTATTATCACGAAGATCACAGGCCAACTCATTTTCTTGAGTTCAGTAATATAGAAGAGGGAGACAACATGGCTGAAGGAGATCGGGAGGACAAGTTTACCTAGTCAGGTGAATTTGTGCTTTTATTAATACTCCCATGAACCCCAAGGGTATTGTAGTTTGATAATGTGACAACACTTGGAGGAGAGGGTACAAGTAATTTTGGGCTGGCTTCTGTATTTTCCTTTCTTTAGGAGAAGCTGATATAGAATTTCCAGATGGCGCCTTTTTTTTTCCTTGGGGTGTTCAAAACCCCCTTGAAACATTAGCTAAAAGAACACCATTTTAGGCTCCCATGTAAATACTCAGACAAATATGTACAATCCAGATCTTTCTATGCTACTGTAATGTATTTTTATATGTATTGGGTAACTGTAGTAAATGTATGACCAGTACCAAGTTCTTATTTGTGTCCCTATTTTCTCTTTATTTGCTTATTTAGTTTGAGAAGAAGCAAAGCCATTTAGAGAGATACTTCTGAAATTCTACCTTCTTCGATGGTGTGGTTTGGCACCTGCTTGATATGTTCTCTACATCATAATGCCAAAAACGCTACTTGACACTTTCTTTTTCTTTTTGGGAACTGTTTGTGCCTTGTAGTGTCCAATGTTTAGCGCAGATTAGTCTTTCTTTAGACTTTAGACTAGAAGCTGTGGTAGGAAGGACCAAGGAAACCTCTTCTTTGTTCCTTCAAAGAAACGCGCTGAATTTATCATGTTTCGATCCTACTAGATATACCCATAATTCCTCTGTAAAAAAAGGACTTTCTTAATTAAAAAGTTCTAATGTGTATATACAATTTTGTTGCTTAGGATTCTCCTATCATTTTGTATTCTATGTATTTGAGTGAGTCTATTGACTAGTTAACATTGTGCGCTAACAATTATGCGGTCCAGGTTAGTTGTTGCTTACCTGGTATGCACACAACACAAGCTGCTGCCTTTGTCTTTGTGTGAGAATAAAGCAAAGCAGACGATTTCAAAATCCAAACGACAAACCAAGACGACTATTACCTGTGTCTTCCCTTGTTACATAAAATCATAAAACTCTAAATCCACACACTGCCAATGGCGTGCATAATCGGTGACTTAAAAGTACTTTGTTTGGGTCTCACTTGCGATTTGAGTCTGACTCAGCAATTGAATTCAATATTTTGTTTTGTTTTTCTCCCCTTCACTTTCCTAATGTATGACTCAAGATCTGACTCGTTTATTTGGTTCGAGACTATTTGAGCCATCATTTTGTACCAAATTCGCTGGGTATACATTCAAAAGTTTTCTATAATTCTACCAGTTAATAATAATTTTTGAGTCAAAATGATAAGTTAGATCCAGACGAGTCCGTTTATCAGACAAAAACCTAACTACCGATTCACCTACTACTAATTCCTCGTATAAACCTAGCTACCGATTCACCTACTACTAATTCCTCGTATACCGAAAATTCGGCCATGCATACCCAAAATCATCAGTTGGCTTCCGATCCATAGCACTTCTAATTTTTATTTGTTTGACCGGTGAAACAGTCTCTTGTTTAGTTCTTGCTGCTGACCTGTTGTGCACACCCAAGCAAGTGTAAGAATAAAGCAAAGGCGCACGTTGAAACGAATAAAAACAATAACTACTGTGTTGAACAGAAAAACTACCCGGAGAGACTCTGGTTGGCTCTCTTCTCTCTCTTCTGTGCCATCACTTTCGCCACCCCTAATATGTCTGCTTCCATTGTAACCGTTACGATTCCCCTCTAAAGAAAGTCTCCTTCATCTCTCTCAACACTCAACTAGAAGAAGAAGAGGAAAAAACCCGATTTGGATCAGTAAGACTAAGAGATATGGCTTCATTTGCTAAGTTGTGTTGTGGAAAAAGTACATCAAATCGGTAAGTTTAAAGCTCTCAAGATCACTTCGATCTGTTTTAAGTTGTTGTTTGTTTTTAGGTTTGATTTTTGATAAAATAGTTCTTTGTTTTGCTTGTAGTAGTTAAGCTGGAGTTTTGAAATAAAATTAACCTAATTAAGTTGAGATTTCTGTAGCGATTAGTACTGTTTACTGTTAACTGAGAAATGGGTTTAGTTCAAAAATTAGAACTGGAAAAGTTTTGGGGGATTTTGTTTAGGTACTTTTGAGAGTGAAGTTAAAGTTGTTATTGGTTTTTTTTTTTTTTGATTTGCAGGAAAGACAAGGGAAAGAAAACAGTAAGGTGGAGGATATTTTCTTTGAAGGAATTACATTCAGCTACAAACAATTTTAATTATGATAATAAGCTTGGAGAAGGTGGATTTGGTAGTGTTTATTGGGGACAATTATGGGATGGATCTCAGGTATTTTTTTTGTGTGAATTCTCTCTATTTATTTCTTAAATGCTTTAGGAAATTACTGATTATTGGTAGTTTTATTATAAGAGGAATTAAGTGTGCAAGAGGAAATTCAAGTTACCCTTATGGAGGTGTATCATGTGTAGTTCGTCAAAGGTAGTAGTACTGTCATTATCCACCCTTGCAATGTGATAGCTACTTCACAAAGAAATGAGCTTGAGTGGTCCTAGTACTGTTTGTACGCAATCATGATTTGCACAATAGACTTAGAAAATGATGCTTCCCTTTTGTGTTTGTGTGTGAAACTGTGTATGAATATAGGTGAAAATAAAAAATGGTAGGGGCATGTGGTGATGCAGTGCATGTGCCCTGCAACTGTTTCATCAAGACAATCAGCATATTGAAGTACCCGATCAGATAACGTACCATGGCTGAGTTTGTACTGATTACATATTTGTTCTCTTAATATGATGGTCAACAGACGTAATTTAGAGTTGAAAGAGAGCAGGTTTAAGTTTAACTAAAAGTTTAGAATAACCTTTCTTCTTCATGTGACTTGAGTTTAAAAGTTCATTCTGCCAAGTGCCAACGATCTAAATATGAAATTACTAAGTTCTTCTATTTAACTGCCTTTTGTACTGGATATTTACTTGTTATTGTAGCTTTTTATGTATGGCACATTTTAAATCAGATTCGTTTAAAAACTGCTGGTTCTTCTATTTACTTTGATTTATGTTTCATGAGCCAAGTGAATAAAAAACTGCTGCTAAGTTTCATTTGATCGTGGGCACCATTAGTCCACAGCTTTGTGCTGGTTGAAGTGACAAAAGAGTTTTGTGTCCTCATCTATCTTTGTTGATGGACTTTAGTTGCACATTGCGATGCAAGTATTTTTTTGAGGGTTCAATTTTAATCCCTTTCAATGTCTTTTAGCTCTTAACTCTTTAATATGATTGCATTCGAGCCAGGTAGAGATCTTAGTGTGTAGAGTCATGTTAGAAGTATTGTCAGAGTGGGAAAGTGATAGATTAGTCATCGATGGGTTTGATGGCAGAAAAGTCCAGGGGATCATGGGAAAGCAATGGCACCTTGATTTTTAATGGATTCAGGACCTTAATAACATCATTCCACTCATGTGGTCTAGGAAATTTTCTCCCCGAGATGGTTTGCTTTGTTTAAATGTCTGACCTGGGTCCTAAGTTTGTACAAGTATAATTAAATGAAAGTGCCGCAAATAAGTATGACGAAGTAGTTCTTTATTCTAGAAGTTTACTGTTTCTAGTTTGTATTCATTTTTTTGCTGAAACCTGCCATTGTTGCTCAAACTTATTTGATTATACTAGCCGACTTCATGCTTTCGCTTATTTTATAGTTAGGCTTTACGTTTAAGAGACGAAGTGAATCATTAAGCTCTATGATTATCCACCAATCAAGAATTATCCAAATTATTACATGAAAATCAAACTGACAAGTAGTACTATTTCAGTGCTGTTACGACTAGGTGAGAGTGGTTGCAATACTGAGTGTGGTAAAGTAAAGCTAGTACTTGTTGCTGGGGTTGCTCAAAGATCCGTTGAGCTCAGGATGAGCGTTCTCAAGCTTTATTGTGGATAGCATGTTTGATAAGTCTAGCCTATTTGCCTCATTCCTTATAGACTTTTGAACCTTTGACTAGTAAGAAAATATGCCATTGATCAGTCTTTGGCAGGTTTGGATGCTCCTTAAAGTGAAATTCTTCATTTTCTTTCACTGTATATACTTGGTACTGTGAAATAAAGTTAGATGGTTCAATCTTTGTTCACATTCACCGAATCTGGCTTTATCCTGCTGTTTATTTTTCCTGTCATCGTGGTGTTAGGTTCACATCCAATGTCTTCTGCAGATTGCTGTGAAAAGGCTAAAGGTCTGGAGCACCAAAGCCGATATGGAATTCTCTGTCGAGGTTGAGATATTGGGCAGAGTCCGGCACAAGAATCTATTGAGTTTAAGAGGTTACTGTGCTGAAGGACAGGAGCGGCTTATTGTGTATGATTACATGCCTAACTTGAGTTTACTCTCCCATCTTCATGGACAGCACTCTGCAGAATACTTACTTGACTGGGAGCGGCGTATGAATATCATAATCGGGTCTGCAGAGGGCATTGCGTGAGTCTTATCCCTTGATCTCTCTTTATTTCTTGTTCTTAATTCTGGCAAGTTCTTTAATGTTTGCTCAGATGTGCCATTTTATTGGTTTCAGCTATCTTCACCACCATGCTGTGCCACACATAATTCACAGAGACATCAAAGCAAGCAATGTCTTACTTGATTCAGAGTTCAACGCCAAAGTTGCTGATTTCGGATTTGCAAAGCTCATTCCTGATGGAGCAACTCATGTGACCACAAGGGTAAAGGGTACCCTTGGCTACCTCGCACCTGAATACGCAATGCTGGGGAAAGCATCTGAGAGCTGTGATGTTTACAGCTTTGGAATACTATTACTAGAGCTTGCTAGTGGGAAAAAACCAATAGAGAAGCTAAATCCGACTACCAAACGAACAATCATTGATTGGGCCCTACCTTTGGTTCGCCAGCGGAAATTCGATGAAGTTGCTGACCCAAAACTGAACGGGAACTATGTGGAAGAGGAACTCAAGAGGGTGGCCATTGTTGCACTTGTGTGTACTCAAAATCAACCTGAAAAAAGACCGAACATGCTCGAAGTGGTAGATCTTCTAAAAGGAGAATCTAAAGAGAAATTATCAGATTTGCAAAATGAACAGATATTCAAGGAAGAACCTTTGGCTGGTTTCCAAGATGGGTTATCAAGTGTTGACGATAAATCGGATTTAATCTCTGAGGAACAGGATTCAAAAGAGGAGGTGAAAGATGTGGCTCACTCTGCATAGGAGGGCATCAAATATTGTTGAAACCAAAAGCTCAGTAAATATTTAGTGTTTGGACAAGGAGGCATTGATTTAAACTCTTTGTTTGTTTGTTTTTCCTTCTTTCTCTTTTGTGATTTTGAGTGGTATTTTATTGTTTCACCCTACTTAACCAAACAGGGGTTTTAGTTATGTAAAATGTAGTCATTGTGAGATCAATATGTTTCACTTCAAATTTATGATTCCAGTTGAAAAAGGCTTCTCTGCTTGTGTTAAGGTACTGATCTTATTTGCATCTTGCTTTCTGCTTTCCTTTTCCTATTTTTGAATTAGACTAGTAGTAGGGCACACTTTTGGTGGTCCTCTGGTAGCTGACCCTTAAAACTGGCCGTTGTTTGCAGCATGTATTGGAACCCATGAAGCCTGTTTCATCAGTTCCTTCGATTAAGCAACCGTGTGCATTGAACTATATGTTGCTATCAGCTGTCTCTGATCTGCTAAATAGAGGGACCTGTGGTCCTCTAAATCATTCTCTCTCAATTTACATACACCATAGTTGCAGCGTCGCTATTCAGGAGTGGAGCCAGGTATGTGCAAGAGGCATTTACCAACTGGCTCTCAGAGTTTACCTCTTTTTTTTCTGCTGCCCTTAATGCATTATTGGTGCTGCGCAATAGAATTGTTTGTCACCTTTTACCTTTGATCCTGGCTCCGCAACCGTAGAACATTAAGACTTTCCCCGCTGGTGTCAAAATGAAAAGTTGAGATTCTTCTTTATTACATCTAATCACCATCTTAGTTCATGACTAAAGATAGTTA
This sequence comes from Papaver somniferum, assembly GCF_003573695.1. Taxonomy (NCBI): domain Eukaryota; kingdom Viridiplantae; phylum Streptophyta; class Magnoliopsida; order Ranunculales; family Papaveraceae; genus Papaver; species Papaver somniferum. Next base: position 35,439,664 of record NC_039360.1, on the reverse strand, counting down.
CGTACACAAACAATATAGATTCAAAGACATGATCATTAACTCTAAAAAAGCCATAATTAAACAAATTGACACTAGGAAGACCTTTGCAAGAAAGTAAAAAAACACTAACCAAGAACATATCTAGAATCTAACTATATGAAATCGGGTACAGATCGTCCAAACCGTACGTAAAAGATTCAGTCCAAGAGTAGTTCTCTATACCAACTCCATAATATGAATCGAGAAAATACATCGAGTCAAGAGATGTCAAGTACGGTTCATCGAAGAATTTCCCATCCATCGGGAACCAATGAGATTGCATATCATTATTGCTGCCGCACTTCATATGATCCATCCAGGAATGAGAAACCACTTCACTCATTGTAACTTTGCTTTCGTCGTCTGTTACTCCATTTACGGTGCTTCTTTCTGTTTCATTAACTGACTCGTCATTAGTTTTGCTATTAGGACTTTGGTCGTCGCAGGTGGATTCAGTACTGTCCTTGTCTGCTGAGTGATCAAGTAGCTTTCTTCTCTTGGACATGGGTACATCTGGTTTGGCATGTTGAATGATCTCCCTCTTGGTTAAATGTGTGTTCCAATAATTCTTAACTTCATTATCTGTTCTACCCGGCAACCGGCCTGCTATCAATGACCACCTTCATTCATAACAAATCAATTAGTTAGAGCTACATAAGTTTAGACCAGTGCAGTAGAATTTATAAGAAACTAACCGATTGCCAAGAAGTTTGTGCATGCGAATGATAAGGTCTTCTTCTGCCTCTGACATATCGCCTCGTTTTAGATTTGGTCTAAGATAATTCTTCCATCTTAATCTACAACTCTTTCCACCTCTCATAAGACCTACAAACAGAAGAAACACACAGAGAATGATGCTAAGAGCACAAATGCAGTCACCAAAAGCCACAACTAATGGATCGCGTTAGCGAGAAAGAGAGAGTTACCTGATCTCTTAGAAACAGTAGCCCATTTTCCCTCACCGCAGGTCTCAATGTATCTAGTAAGAAGTAAATCTTCTTCTGGTTTCCATGGACCTCTATTAAGAAGTTCTTCTTCCTTTGTTATTCCTTCACTCTCCATTGATAACTCCGTTTTGTTTGAATCCTTTTCGGAATATGCCTAGTGGTTTTATATACGCTAACACGAGCAAGAAGAGAGATTCTTAATAATGTGGAGGTGATGATGGCTGGATCCTAATCCATCCTGCATGGATTGCGATACATTGGACTAGTTTTCAGTGACAATGATATAGACATGAGGGAAACTGGGAAAGGTCCTACATTTTTTTGCTTTGCCCAGTTATCTTTTTCTTTTAGCTTGGTTTTAAGCTTTTCTCTGTAAAGCAAAGTTACATGTCTTTCCCTATGTGTAATGGGGAATACCACATTGCACAATTTCAGCAAACACAAAATGCAATAAAGAAAAAGCTCTTGTATATTAAAACGTTAACCACGTTACTCGTTGCAGAGATTTTGTCTATTGAAAATGATATAAAGTCTGTTACGTACTGTACGTTGTCCGGCAACTTGTATATATAATATGGTGTCCAAAACTAAAATTTGGCTCCTGAGAAAAAAATGTGTTTACAAAGCATCAGGGCATTAGGAAGGCGCTACTGATAAGCATGGTTGTTCACATGGCAAAGGATCAACAAGGAGACGCGGCAGGGTGCACGTTATTTTGGTGCACGCCTGCGCAAAACTTACATAGAACTTACATAAACACTGTAATCACTCTGAACGGAAAATTTATTTCATTTAATGCGGGCTAACTAGGAAAATGAACGGCATGTTGCCGCCAGCAAACAAGTGTCAAACTAATAACACAATTTTTTCCCCTTAACAGCAGACTGCATTATTGAGCTAAAGCAGCAACGCAAAGGGAGAGGGCCAAGGTTTCTCCTTCCCCCACCATATTTATTTGTGGCTCATATTCTAGGTGCCATTATACTATAGTAGTGGCCGCAGCCTGCATAATTGTTTGAATGCCGACTAATCTTATTGGTCCCATTAATCTCTTAAAACAGTAGTCTCCTGTTTTTATAAATTATATCACGAAACATCTTTCACTCTTTATGGCAATTTGATAACGAAAACTGAGAAAATTTGATTAAAGATGATTGAAACTAAAGAGTTCTTCTGTGGCCCTTTGTTGGACATTATTGAAGAACTCTGCAAAAAAAGCTTGTTGCCAAAGTAACATTTCCTGGTATCTATAATTTGATTGAAAATGTTGATTGGTTTTCGTCAAAATACTAAGATAAAATATGTAGATTGATCTTATCTTTTGCCGAAGACCTCTAGGTTTGGTCCCTCTGGAGCATATGCCTGGACTCTGATACTTTTAGCTTAGGGGAAGAGCTATCAGCTATATATGGACATGAGAGCCAATTTCCCTCACTTGGAAACTAGCTTCTAAAGCCATATATATATATATATGTATGTTTTTTTATATAAAAATGACTCCTAATTTCCCAAACTTGCACATTTATGTCCATTCTTTGCCCCTGCATAATGGGCGTTCTTTCTTTCTGCATTCTCCTACATTCAATCATGGTTGTGTCAGTATTGGTTTGGAGACACTTCAGCGTACATACATCTAGCCTAAGATCTTTGGAGTCATAATTGATATATCTAACCCGACGCAATGATAAGATTTTCCAAAACAAAGAAGAAGAAAAATAAACAATTATTTTGTCATTTTTTTCCCAACGTTTACGTAGAAAATGCAAGGTTATTACAGGGGTTAGCAAATTCCACGAGGATTACCAGTACACTGGATCTAATAATTAGAACCGTTTTGTGTTTTATTTATTTGGTAACATTCAGCAGCAGCCATGAGAAAATGTACACTATAATATCTGTCAGTCAACATTCATTGACTTTGGTCAAATCCCCACAGGAATCATATTTCTCTTGAACTTTAATCTCAAGACCAACAGCGTCTAGTAAAGGGAAAGTTGATAACAAAGTCAAAAAATGTAGGTTTACACCTTTAAGGATTAAGACATTAATACTCAACCTTGTCATGACAAATCTTTAGGTATGATATCTTTGGTACTATTGACCTATGTATGAATTTACACTTTCTGTTAAAACTAGTGAAGAGAAACAGAGAATAACGTACAATCAAATTTCGAAAGTAAAGAAAAGAGACGGAAGAAATAGAGAAGAGATCATTGATTAGAGTGACAAAGCAGATATCTTTAAACTGTTATGCATTTTATAAACTTCTTTTTTATAACAAGAAAAAAAGAGCACTTCTTTTTTGATATATCAGATAACATTTTATTTTTGTATGTCTAAAAGATTCAACATAAAAATTAACTTTCTTTAAAGTAGTAGCAACAGATTAATGATCCAAAAGAAAACCAGAGACAGAGTCAGAGAAACTCTTTTTCTTAAAGGAGATGGAGATTCAGTTAGACTGTTACAGTGGCATGACCCTCTCTTTTCTTAAAAGGAGATGTTGATTCAATTACATTTACATAAAGTATGCTAGTATATTATTTTTCAGTTACTGATTTTCAAAGCGGTAGATGACACTGTTATACGTCTCGGATTGTATTAATTTTAGGCATGAATGAAGAGCTCCGTGAAAGAAACATATTAGTAAAATATTAATTCCAAATCTGATAACAAATATACATCTAGTCATTGTCATCATTGATGGACAAACTCATTGGTGTATCCAAGCTTCCGGCATGGATTTACCAAAGAAATGATTCGGGGATCATAAGCTTGGGAGCCACCAAAATAAGGTTAGTGCCTTGAGCACTGATGGCCTAAACCTGCAAATTAAAAACCCATGATCTCTTTTGTGTACTTTGAGATTTAGACAAATTCAACGTGCACTACAGAGATGATAATGATGATGATATTACTCATTAAACAAAGAAAATTAAACAGGATCTATGATCATCATTCCTGTTATATTGTTATCTAAATAAAAAGGAGCTTTTGTAATAGACTACGTATTATATTCAGAAGATTCCTTGTGTTTAAAGTTGTGTGCCAGTATAGAATCCTAAGAACAAAGAATCCCATCTACTAAGATGATGTACTTAATTATTTGTTTCCCATGCAATTTTGGCTGGCAGGAGACTCGCATTTCCTTTCCTAAATCACCTACGAATAGAGTGGTGAAGTTGTGGGCTTGACTCGATCAAGCTCGTCTACCGTGGCTTGGCATGTTATTGTTTTGTACCACTCAATGAAGTATGGACAAGTTGTGATGGCCATACGCCCATCCATAAACCAGGTAAAAAACGACCCCCAGTTGGGGCATCCATATGCTTTAATATTGCCTAATACACACTGTATTATGCTGGATTTTGATAACACAGCATTGCTGACGATGAACTTGTTTGTGAATGGATCATCAATTCCAGGGAATCACCCGATCACCCGGAACATGATGGATCATGCTGAACACCCGGAACATGATGGATCATGCTTAGTTGCATCTCCAACTTGTTGCCAAAGTAACATTTCCGGGTATCTTGGCTTTGTCACAATATCAACTGAAAAACTAACTTCCCTAAAAACATGTTCATAAATAATAGAATCATATTTAACACAAGCTAGACTCCTTTTTTCTTTTAATAGATAACAAAGAAATTTTATTTAATGAATGACAGACAAAAAGAGTTTCTAAACGGCTAGGAGCGTTATGAGTTCCTGTAGACATAGTTTTTCCTTTCTCACCATCATCTTAGCTATATTATCAGCTAAGTTATTAACCTCTCTGTTTACATGTTTAACATTCCAAAAACTGAAAGACATTAAGAGAAACTTAATATCTCTGATTATTTTCCTATTCTTCCAACGAACATAAAGACTATCATAATTAACTGAGTTTACTACATTCTCTGCATCCGCCATTATTTTGATCTTGATATATCCTGAAGCTTTAACCCAGCTCAAAGCTTCAGAAATGGCCAAGCATTCCCCTTCATCTGGATCCATTACTCCAATTGCATAGGATCATTTGAATCCTTTGACTTCACCGGAACAAGACAAGAGTGCCGTTCCAGTGCCGCAATCATGAGTGAGATGATTGAATGAAGCATCCATAAACAATGTGTAAGCATCATCAGTATGCATATTATGGATAGAAGAACTGCATTCTAAACTAGAAGTTCTGAAAAAGCGGGGGTCTAACAACCACACCCAATATTTCGCTTAGCAATCTGTAATTCTGTATGGACAAACTCTAATATACTTTTAAGAGAATCAACTAGACAGTCAGATTCAATCTTATTAAAAGTATATCAAAGAATTATATCTCACTTTCTCGATTCAATACTTACTCAAGCAAATAGAAATATGTGAGTCTAATTGAATACAAGAGAAATCACTCGAACGGTACCAAAGACCAATGTTCAAGGATCAATCAACAACCAAAGGTTGGATTTCCCAATTGACCGATTCAACGCACAGCCTGTGATATTTCAATTATATAACAAAATATAATGCAGAAAAGAAATAACACAGACACCAGAAGTTTTGTTAACGAGGAAACCGCAAATGCATAAAAACCCCGGGACCTAGTCCAGATTGAACACACACTGTATTAAGCCGCTAAAGACACTAGCCTACTACAAACTAACTTCGGGATGGACTGTAGTTGAACCCCAATCAATCTCACACTGATCCAAGGTACAATTGCGCTCCTTACATCTCTGATCCCAGCAGGATACTATGCACTTGATTCCCTTAGATGATCTCACCCACAACTAAGAGTTGCTACGACCCAAAGTCGAAGACTTTAATAAACAAATCTGTATCACACAGAAAAGTCAACGGTAATAGATAAATCTGTCTCCTACAAAAATACCTACGAGTTTTTGTTCCGTCTTTTGATAAATCAAGATGAACATGAACCAATTGATAACCCGGACTTATATTCCCGAAGAACAGCCTAGAGTCACTTCACAATAATCTTAATCGAATATCGAAACAATATATTGTGGAATCACAAACTATGAGACAAAGGTGTTTGTGACTACTTTTCTATCTTGCCTATCGGAGAAGTTAATCTCAAGCCAATCTTACGATTGTACTCAAATACGATAGAAACAACAAGATCAGATCACGCAACTACATAGAAAATAGTTGGGACTGGCTTCACAATCCCAATGAAGTCTTCAAGTCGTTAACCCACAGTGTCTCGATAGAAACCTAAGTTTAAAGGAGAATCAACTCTATCTAATACAACTAGTATCACACAGGAGGTGCGGGGATTAGGTTTCCCAGTTGCTAGAGTTCTCCTTTATATAGTCTTTCAAAGCAGGTTTTGCAATCAATGTTAGCTTAGTAACAAAGCATTCAATATTAATCGTTAGATGAAAACCTGATTAGATTCAAGATAATATCTTTCAACCGTTAGATCGAACTTAGCTTGTTACACACAAATGAAATGCACGTTTATTTAGGTTTGTGTAACCGTACCCAAACATGTAAATTTAGTTGGTTCAACAGTAGTTAACCAAATGGTTCAAGGAATAAGGACTTACACACGTATGAGTTATCACATGATACGTATGATCTCTATACCTTGGTAGCTATTAGTCCATATGAGCACTTTCATATCAACCATATTCATCTTAACCATAACTAGTTCAAATGACTCAAAAGAACTAGTTAGAGAGTTGTTCAATTGCTTAGATCTCATAGAAGTATATAAGACACAATCGAAGCAAAAACGATTTGATTCACTCGAATCAATTCATGACTTTATAGCCACGGTTTGCAAGTATGCATTCCTTAGTTTATATAAGTTTAAGTTCACGAATAATCGTTTTTAGAAACTAACCCACATAAGTACGCATACTGGTACGCTAACTTAAGTACCCGAAATAAATTTGTTTTCAGTTCACAAACTCCAGCAGAAATTTACGGGATGTGAACTTCCGACAGTGCGTGTACTGGTACACGGACTTCAGTTCCGGTTTTCCTGAGCAGCAAAGTACGCATACTTTGGTTCAAGGAATAAGGACTTACACACGTATGAGTTATCACATGATACGTATGATCTCTATACCTTGGTAGCTATTACTATAAAGGCGGAATTCAGAATAATAATATACGAGTAACTTAGAAAACAAAACATAAGTAGTATTTCGAAGAAAATATCTTCTCTAGATTATGAACAAGAAAACAATTACAATTATCTCTTTGTTACGCTCACAATCTCTCTAAACATTGGATCAACCTTAAACTGTTTGCTAGCTTGCACAAGTATTGCTCCAAGATTCTCCTAGGTTTTATGTGCCTAGTATATGTGTCTTTAGCTATTATCCAAAGCCCTTTATTTATAGCCTTCATCGTACTCAGCCGACCAAGGACTTCTATTAGGAATATATTTCCTAAACTAAGAGTATTGCCTAAAACAAAACTCTTCCCTAACTAAGAATTCTGCCTAAACAAGGATTCCTGCCTAGAATATGATTCTTCCCTCAACTTAGCTTGAGGTAAACTAAGTTCCCTAAAGGAGTACGGATACACATGTATCATGGGTCCCCCTTTTAAGAACTTGAACTCCTGTGAGATTTAAAAATGAAGGCTAGGGAACTCGAGAGTCCCTTTTTCCTTGTTAAATCACTTGGCCTTGCTAGGAACTTGACCTTTACATCCACTTAAAAAAGCTTATTTCTCTCCTTGTCGTGTTTTAGTCACTCTTCGATCTAATATGCAGTCTTCCTTGAGTGGTTCCTCTCTATCAAACCATAAGTCTTATACTCTTGGTAAGATCATAGTGTCGTCGCCGTCATCATCAAGTAATGGTGGTTCAAACAATTTCAAGTATTCGGCATTTATAACCAAGTACATTCCTAGATAAGGTGGCAGATCTAGACAAAAGTCATTGTCACCAATCTGGTGGAGAATACGAAACAGTCCATACCTCAATGGCTTCAACTTTTTACCTTCCCCCTTCAGTCGTTCCTTACCTAACTTTAACCATACCAAGTCACCAACACCGAAATTACAAGGCACAAGATACTTGTCATGCTTTGGTTTGTATCTGTCTTGTGACTTCTTTAATTGTGCTTCAACAGTTGCATGAATCTGAGATATCTTCTCCAAGAACTTTTGTGCCTTTTGTCATTCACTTCCTTCCTTTACCTCCATTGAGGTGTCACTAGAAAATACTAGATCGAAATGGCTAGGTGGTAAGAAACCATAGCACGTCTCGAAAGGAATTTTTCCCGAAGAACTATGAACAACTCTATTGAAAACAAACTGTAGATATGGTAAACTCTCATCCCAAGTTTTAGGATGCTTAGAATTATATCCCCTTAACATGTGAACCATAGTCCTGTTGACCACTTCTGTTTGTCCGTCTGTTTGTGGATGAAAATATGTACTCTTCTTCAACCTAGTGTCCATCATCTTCCATACAGAATCCCAAAAATGACTAAGGAATCGACTATCCCTATCATAAATAATCGAAGTAGGTAAACCAAAATACTTCTACACATGCTCAAAGAAGAGCTTTGCTGCACCAGCTCCTTCTACCGTCTTTGTACATGGAATTAATGCAATCATCTTGCTGAATCGGTCGACCACAACGAACAAGTAATCACAACCAGACTTGGTCTTTGGTAACACACCAAGAAAATCTATAGAAACACTCTCCCAAGGTCTTGATGGTACTGGTAATGGTAGATATAACCCACGTTTTATGTTGGAAGGTTTAGATGTGCTACACAACTTACACCCTCTAACTAACTTAGCCACATTATCTTGCATCTTTGGCCAAAAGACATAGCGCCGGAGGTTAAGTAGAGTTTTATTCATCCCAAAGTGTCCAGCAACTCGGGAAGTGTGTGCCTCTCTCAACCACTGTAAACGATCTCCATCTTCTGGTATGCAAAGTAACTGACCCTTGTATAACAATCCATCTCGGAATTCAAACTCGCCTTTCGAGCCACTCTTTACACCTTCTAACACCTTCTTGAAGTCCTTGATAGATGCGTATGAATCTGCATACTCTTGAGGAACAATCGACTGATTTCTCATGGATGACCACCAATAATGCTCGGACTGGTGGACGAGACAACATATATGCCAACTTGTTTGTTACTCCCTTCTTGTACTTAATGAGAATTTTGAAACTCATCAAGTAAGATATCCACTTCATGTGTCGGGCTTGTTTTAGTTTCGTCTGAGCGTGTTGATAATCCAATGGTTTGTGATCTGAATGTACCACTACTACTTTACCTAAGAGATACACTCACCAATGCTTGATACATTGATATAAAGCATAAAATTCTTTGTCATAAGGTGTGTAGTTCTTAATAGCACCTGAGAACAATTCTGAATGGTATTCCACTGGTTTACCATCTTGTAACAACACTCCTCTCAATGCATAGTTATAAGCGTCGGTCTCAACTTCAAAAGTACGCTGTAATTTAGGCAATGCCAATACTGGTGCTTCTGAAATATTCCTTTTTAGTAACTGAAAAGCGTCTTCATGGGTTTGCTACCATTCAAACTTTGCCTTAGCTCCCGTCAAACCATGTAATGGTCCCGTAATATTCGAAAAATGTCGGATAAACTTACACAAGTATGTACAATCCCCTAAGAAACTCCTGATTTCAGTTACAGTACTAGGTCTTGGCCACTTAGTGATCACTTCAACCTTCCTTGGATCAATCTTCCGTTGTCCACCACCAAAAATGAAACCGAGATACACCAACTCCTCATTCCCAAACTCACACTTCTTTACGTTCAACTTCAGCTGGCCTTCGTGTAACACTTTAAACACCTTCTCAACGTGAACGAGATTCTCTTCCCAAGTTCTGCTGTATATTAGGATATCATCCAAGTAAACAATCACAAAATCTTCTATAAAAGGTCGTAATAAATCATTCATCAAATGCATAAACGTCGTTGGAGCGTTACACAAACCAAAAGGCATCACCAACCTTTCGAAAAAGCCTTGTTTGGTTTTGAAAGCAGTTGTAAGGAACCTCAAGCTCGTCAATTATATTTGACCGGTCTAGTGATGATCAAGAGATGAATTAGTAGATAATGACTCGATTAGTTTAACACGAACGTTATTTAATAGAAATTAGTCTAACAAAGATTTAGGTACGAAATTACTATTGTTAGATAGATCTCGAAAAGTTACGATCGAAAAGTTACGTGGAATGGACTACTCGAGTGTGTCATTCGGATACCGGGAAAAGAAGATGTCTTCAGATTAATACAAAGGTTAAAATCGTCATTTATCAAATAAACGTTTTATTAGGACACAGACACGTTGTGACTGCCTTATAGAAGAAATTGGGTGTCCTAGTAATACCTTGACCTTATCACCTACGCCAGATCGAGGAAATCATTCATTTCCTTTCTTTATCTTCTTTCTTTCTTTGTTTTCTTATTCTTCTTCTTCTTCCTTCTTCTTTTCCGTTCTATCTCAGCTATTCTCCTGCAACTATTTTTCTGTGTGTATCGATTGAGAAAATCGATTGATGTTGTCGTGAAGGTACAGAGGGTGGAGGTGTTGCTGTTATGAGTCAGGAAAGAGAAGAAGATGATGTTGTAAATTGTGAGAAGAAGACTAGGGTTCCCGAGTAATGAAATTGATTTGTGTATTGAGTTCCTGATGGAAGAAAATTGAATGGGTTGACGTTTAATTGTAGTTTTGAAGTTGATTCAGTGATGAATCGAAGAACTAGAGTTTCGCAGAAGATTGTCTAGAGTTTCGGTTGATGATGAATAAGATAGGATTAGAGATGGGTTTTGTGTTTTGAGAACAAAGAAGAATAATTGGGTTTTCAATTTGGGGTTTGGTTACAAATAAAAAGTTTATTGAAGAGATGGGGTTTTGTGAGATCATGCTGTAGAGTTTAGAAGGGTATTTGTAGGTGGGTTTGATGTGAATTAAAAGTCAAGGTTGAAGAATAACTTGAGTTCGATAGTTAGAGTTTTGAGTTTGAATTGGAGAAAAGGAGATTTGGAAATTGAATTAAGGTTTGTTCAAGAACAGATAGTGATGAAGATCGATGGGTTGCTGAAGTAAATTCCATTGCTCGAGTTGAACTGTCTTTCAGGTAATTTATCTTAATTGAAGTAGTTCAAGTTGAATTATTTTGGTTTGATAGTTTGTATGATTGTGAATTGAACTGAGATTGATGAGGGTATGGATTTGTAGTGAACTGGTGTTGTTATGAGTTAAGGGAAAAAACAATAATTGATGCTGGAGTTGTAATTAGTGTAATTGGTAAACACTGGTTTAATGTTGCAGGTGTTAGTACTGAACTAAAGATAATTGAATTAGTGATTTAGGGATTGAGGTTGAGGCAGGTGGTATGTGATATAGTTGAGTGTTACTCATCCAATAGTGGTGATAAACTTTATGTGTTGATGTTGAAGTGTTTGAATGGTTTTCTTGTGGCAATGGTGTTAATGATTATAGGTTGGCTGAAGGCTGAGTTTGTGGTTGATTTGAGTTACAGATGAATTATATGGAATAAGAGGGTAATAGGATTATGTTGTTAAGTTAAGAACGAATAATCTGGTGATACAAGTATGAGGGGATTGAATTACTATTGGGAGTGAAGTGTGATTAAAATGAAGGTTGAAGATTAGGTTTGAGTGTATATTGTAGTTGAGTTTGAGATGAATCTGAACTTAGGTTGAATGCCAGGAAGGTATTGTTTAGAGATAGAGATGCAAGGATGGTTATGTTTAATGAATGAGACTGAAGTTGCAGAGGATGATGGTTTGAATTGAGAAATTACAGTTAGAAAAAGACTAGTGTCTCGAAAAATATGAGTTGGACTTCGCATTGGAGCTGCATTGGTGGTGTATGTATTACTGGTCATGAGAATTAGTAGAAAAGGTGTTGCATAGAGCTGCAATTGCAGATAAGAAGAGGAATCTGAATTAGTGTAAGTTAAATTGAATCTCCTCAGTGGAAGCTTGGAATTGCATTTGCAGGTAAAGCTAAGTTTGTAGTTGAAGTTAAATCATGAAGTTTAATTGAAATATATATGTTTCTTTGTTGTAATGAGAACTGTAGCTTGAATTTGATTGAAGTTGAAATGATAAGAAGAAGGTTATGTTGTAGGAATTGAAGCTGTAATAACTTAAGTCTTGTGATGTTTTGTCAACCCAGTCAGATATATCTGACTGATTTAACCTTAGCTGACTCAGTTAATCTGACTGAGTTGAATTAGTCTTGTTAACCTGAGTCGAATCATCTTGACTCACCGAGCCACTAGACCTGAGTCATTGACCAGTTGACCCGACCCTGACCCCTTGATTTGACCTTTGACCTGGACTTAGACGTTGACTGTTAGTTGACTTCTTCTGACCAATTAGTGACCGTTAGTTGACCAGTCAGACCAAGCCTTGGATTAATGGACTTATTTAGTGGACTTGGCTTAGGACTAGATATCTTAGTTTGATGTTTGGACCCCTAATGGTCCGAATTAGCTTTCGGTTCCTTTTACAAAGTTGTAGAGATTCATAAGACTTATTTAATGGAATATAAAATCAACTTAATTGAATTAGTAAATCTTAGATGTGCTAAAGATAGATAATAAAAAGGTGTAGAACTATAATTGGATTTAGAACCAATAGATAGAACTATATGATTCTTGTGTGAGCCATTTTGGCTAGATTCTTAGAGTTCTTGTGTGATTAACAGTTAGTCTTTGTTAACAACGATCGTTTCAAAGGATGAACCAGTGGATCGTGGATCTCGAGGTAGGCGTGGCTTGTCATCAAAAGAGATGGGAATGCATTTGACTATTTTGTAACCATTGTTGTTTCTTTTATAAAAGTCTTTGTTTAATAAACTCATGCATTGTTAGTTTATGCATTCCATATTTTGTTTAAATTACAGTATGATAGTTTTATTGATTGATAAACACATTTTTGTGTCTAATTTGTCCTCAATGTTCTGTATTGTTGGTACTCGATTTCGTACTTATTATGGTGTTTTATGTGTTTGTAGGTATTTTTGGGAAATAAACATTTTTTGGAAAATTCAGCTGGAAAAGTTGCTCGGGGCACCCCTGGAAAAGTACTAAAGGCACCCTCATTTTGGATAAGGGCACCCCCAGGCGCCCCAGCTGTTAAAGGCGCACATACTCTGGATAAGGGGCAACCACCATCTTCCTCATTTGAAACTGAATTTTGGCGGGAAACTTGTTTCTCACCTGCAGAATTTTTTGTTTGAGATTTGAGGACATTTTAGAGAGACTCAATGGCTGAGAATTGTTGGGATGATGTGACTGGTCTTAACAGACATGGTATGGCTTATTTTGTCGGATAAAATTGGATAGATTCTCGTGTTGAAGAAGACAAAGGCGTACGTGCATGGGAAGATATTCTCCATTAAACTCATGGATATTTGGTCGGATTTTCTCTTGTTTTGGATATATACCAGCATGTTATACTACAACAGGGTTGGTAAGTGCTTTCAATTCGATCAAAGAGGAAGATACACGAAATCTCGTGAAACAGGGGAAGAAAATATTCCCGAGAATATTTTTCTTCAATACCGAGTAATGGAAGACTTGCTGGAGTTATGGAGGATTATTTTTGGTTCTGGGAGGCTATTTAAGGTGTACGTAGAGAAGCAAAGGGGGATATGGAGTGATAGGGGAGCGAACAGAGGGTTGAGGATGGAGAAAAATCAAGTTGCAGAGATGAACCAGTTTTGCTGGTGAAGAAGAACACGAAGAACATTAGACCACAGAAGACAGTCGTATTGCTATAGTGCCAGCGACACTTCATATTTATCGTTCTCTGTAACAGTTTGGTTTATAACAAATATAATTGTTACAAACCCGGTTTTAATTATTTCTCACCTTTTCCATCATTTGTAAACACCTTTTTGAGCAATGAAAAATTCCTTTCAGTGTGTTTTCACCATGCGGAGCTAGACCCATCACTGGGACGACGGAGGAGGCTGTGTTTCGTTCATGTGGTAATTAAAATAATTCTTTTATAATTATTTGCATAGAATTTAATTGTTTTATGATTTCTATTGATTATTTGTTATTTTGTTTGATGTCGCATGCTTGGTTTTAATTACTTTTGACGCGTCATGCTCACAACTTACAACTAATGTTTTATGAAATCTACTTTGGCAAAGAATAGAGTTATTGTTTCTTTTGTTTTGAGCTATAAATGTCTAGGATTAATTTATGAACCCCATGAACATGAAAAGCAGGGGAATCCCGAGTCCCTGTAAATTCTTCATCCCGTGACATATTTTGTATATAATTTCTTATTTTTAGTATTTTTATATTTAATCCTAAAATCAATTCAACAAAGTCCGAGAGAACGACAACCTTCTTACCACTATATAAAATTCGATCAATTTTTGGCACCGCCGACGCGGATTTGTTTATAGATATATTTTTAGGTTTTATTTTATTTGTTCTTTTTTACGCGTTTTGGTATTTTTTTTTGCTTTCAGATTTGGAGCTAAGCTAAAGGAAAAGAGAAAGTGCTGAAAAGAAAGGAAAAACCCAAAAAGGAAAGAAAAGAGAAATCCAAAAGGAGTGAAGAAGAAGATTTTGTAAATAATTTTATTTTTATTTTTTTAGAAACTGTAATTAAGGTTTTTATTTTTGTAATATTTTATTTTTGGACATTTTTTTTTCTTCTTTTCTTTTAGACATTGAATATTAGACTTTATTTTAAAACCCTCCGGAAGGATAGTTTTAAATAAACTGTTTGCAGAGAAGGACGGCGATTACGATATCGCCTCGGCCCCTCGGGTTCGTACATGACATAGGAGTCGTGGCCCGAGTCGACTTCAACAGTTCATCCCCCGTCTGGAACGGGAGGTAAGAATTCTAAACACCCGCGAATCCCCTGTCAGCGGGTTTACTGGATGATTTCGTATGCATATATGTTGAGGACCTGAAATCGGATTTAATTTTCTAGTAAAGGGCAAGGCCTGGCCAAATCAAGATAAGGAATAAGATTTCATCACCGTTTCCTTCTTGCCCGTCTTAGGAACACGTAACCTACGCGAACCTAAGCCTTAAAATTTGGACTAGAACGAGACCGATAGGGTAACGAGCTTATTAGGAAAGTCGTTCGGAAAATATTGGTTACTCTTTTGAGCATACTTTAAAGTTCATGATGGTTTCTGTGAGTTGAATACGCCGCCTTGTAACGCCGGTGAGGCCTTGGGTATCAAAGCTCCACTGAGCTTCCCTCGTCTCTATTCAACTTACTTTAACTCGGATTGATTCCATAGAGGTTTGCTCAGATTGTAACGAATTCCTATTCGAAAGAATAAAAGCTGGTCTAGAAACAATCTAAGGGAGCCATCATGATTTTTGTTTGCTAGAAAAATAAGCTTGTTGTGGTCGAGTCAGCCTTCTTTGTGTTTGTTTAGAATTCCCTTGCAGTTAGGATGTCGAACTGGTATAGCCAATTCAATGATTATTCGACTGAGCAACATGAACATTATTCTTTTTATGACCATAGTATGAATAGTGGTTGGGAACACCAAACTTTTAAAGGTTATGGGTCATACCAAGGTGATCCCAATTAATATCCACATACCCACCGGTCATACGAGCAAGATTCTTATAATTTCTCTCCTCTAGATGAAGCACGTAAGATACTTGAGTCAACGCGTAATTTACTTGAGTCGACACATAAGTTAGCGGACACAAATGACTTAGTTATGGACGAAAGAACGGTAAAAATGAGTGAAACTTCTTTAGTAGATACCCTCAGGAAGTTAGCTGAGTCAACATGTAAGTTAACTGAGTCAATACGTGAGTTTGCTGAGTCAACACGTAGGCTTGGATTAGAGATGGAAGAAAGAGAAGCTCGAATTACTCGTGATTGCCAATACATTCTTTCCTATATCACCCGTGAAAATGAGGACAATTTTTATAATAATCAAGATGAAGAGGTTAGAATTGGTAAAATTACTTGTTTAGATGAGGTTCGATCATTTTCATATTATTATGATGATGATTATGATGAGGACAGTATTGATGAAGAACATGAAATATGTAGGCATAGTGATCAGGAATTCGTTACTCCGATTGAGCTTTATAATGATAGTTTTGTTTCTAGTACAAATCCAAATAATTTTAATTATTCACCTATTCAAAAGGATGAAGATTTGACTAGGGACACCACCGTTTTAGACGATGTAGTTCATGATCCTTTAACTCGCAGTGTGTTGGATAATCCATTATTAGATGTGCCTATCAGTGAATCAGAGGAAGTAACTTTGATTAACACCTTCATTAATGATCCTTTACTAGAAACTTTCTCTTATAATCCTTTATATGATTGTGATGATGGTTTAGAGGAACGAGTTTATTTTAAGTCTAGCGATTTAGAAACAACAGTCTTAGACAAAGAAAGTGAACTCGTAAAAATGAGTTCGGATGCATTTGATTATAACTTAGAAGAATCAATTGACCATTTTCAGGAATCTAATGATTTAGAAATTAGGGAAATTGTGACTAGTCTACCTAAAGACAATGAAACTCTAAGTTTGAGGGTGATTATCACTTTCCTGGTGCCTTACCTTTAACTCTTAGAATTTTCCCTCGTGTAGGACTTGACATTTGTGCCTAAACCATATTACAAGATTATCTTCATACACTTTTTCCTAAACTTAGTTGTGTCCATAAGAGAGCTCAGTTGTTAGAAACCCATCCTCTGTTTGATGTGGTTAATCCAGGCTATGATACCAAGATTGACTTCGTTTTCCCACCAAAAACTTTTCTTCCAATTGTGGGAACATATGATTTTCAGATGTGTCGGTTATTAAGTTTTGAGACTAAACCTAATTACTTTAGGAAAATAGGGTCAACACATTTTCTTAAGGAAGACCACCTCTTTCGTTGTGGTCAGTTGTGTGAGTCAAATCTGATTGACTTAGAGGATCCCCAATTATTCAGGATTTTGTTATGCGCTTCTAAGTTCTTAGTTGAGTATTTCCAGACTCTTCAGCCTGATCTTCAGAATTCCTTTGAGGAAATCCAACCGATAAAATCTTTTTATTTAGACCCTTTTATAGAGCCTGAACCTAAACCACAACTAGATGTAGTTGTCTTAAACAAGGGTATGTTCGATGTCTTCTTGGTTTGTTGTAGTTTCCTCTTCTTGTGGTTAGCACTTTTTGATCCAGATGACCCAAAGTTATTCCGGCTACTGCTTTATGATTCTATGAGGTGATTAATTCCTTCCGATGTCTGGCTGAAGACTTTAAACTTAGCACTTCTTGGGAGGTAACCCAATCTCATGCAACACGGTAATATTTTTCCTTAACTATTTTGCTTCGAGTGGTAACAGTTTCTCGTTTTTCATGCTTTTAATTTTATCTTTAGAACATTGAGGACAATGTTAGATTTAAGTTTGGGGGTACGGGAGAAACTTTTTAGTTGCAATAAATAAACTCCAAAGCCTAGAAATTTATGTTTATTAAGGATGGCACTAACCAATCTAAGTGGATGGGAACATCTTGGTTGTAGGAGTTGAGGAACCAATATTATTAGATGGAAACATCTAAAGAGTCTATTCATAAAAGCACAGAGCTCAGGTGTTAGAATTAAAAAAAAAAAACATGGTAGTTTCGCCATATCTCGTTGAATCCTAATCCTTCTGTTTTTATTTTTTAAGTGATTTCGTGGGGCACACGATTCAAGTTGTTACCATTGCTAGGGTGAAATAGAGTGATTGAGATACCACAAAAAAAATAATAAAAATAAAAATAAAAATTGAGACCAGACCATCAGACCAACCAGAATAAATTCAATAAAGTCGACCACTGATGCCCTTGTATATGCCAGTTGTGTTGACCTAGAGTTAGGTTTATCGACCACTGGTTCCCTTGTATTTGCCAGTTGTGTTGATATTAGTCAGACCGGTATCTCAGTCCATTAGGATAGGTTCATCTTGGCAGAGGCCTTCAGACAGATATGGGAAACACCGTTCACTTTAAACCATCTATTTTTCTCTTTATCCATCTTCTTAATCTTTCCATGTGATTGGTTGAATCCGGTTATGATGTCTAGAAACTACCTAAGTAGAGCTCTGTCACTTATATATGAATTATAGTATGTTGAGTGCAAACTCGTGTACAATAATTGGAATTTTGCATCAGGGTACTTCCTCCTATAGTCAATGTTTGTATGCCAACCAAAGAGATTCTTTAGTGTATTCCAAGGTTCTGCGTAGATAGCTAGGGTATGGAGTAATGGTTTTGTGGGTACACCTATGGTAAACCTTCCCGAGACTATATCTCGGTCGCTAGGGACACCTAGCGAGTTAGGATTTTATTTTTCTAGATTAGTTTTGCTCGAGTACTAGCAAATAATAAGTTTGGGGGTATTTGATAGACACATTTTTGTGTCTAATTTGTCCTCAATGTTCTGTATTGTTGGTACTCGATTTCGTACTTATTATGGTGTTTTATGTGTTTGTAGGTATTTTTGGGAAATAAACATTTTTGGAAAATTCGGCTCGAAAAGTTGCTCGGGGCACCCCGAAAATGTACTAAAGGAACCCTCATTTTGAATAAGGGCACCCCCAGGCACCCCAGCTTTTAAAGGCGCCCATACTATGGATAAGGGGCAACCATCATCTTCCTCATTTGAAATTGAATTTTGGCGGGAAACTTGTTTCTCACCTGCATAATTTTTTGTTCGAGATTTGAGGACATTTTAGAGAGACTCAATGGCTGAGAATTGTTGGGATGATGTGACTGGTCTTAACAGACATGGTATGGCTTATTTTGTCGGATAAAATTGGCTAGATTCTCGTGTTGAAGAAGACAGGGGCGTACGTGCATGGGAAGATATTCTCCATTAAACTCATGGATATTTGGTCGGATTTTCTCTTGTTTTGGATATATACCAGCCTGTTATACTACAACAGGGTTGGTAAGTGCTTTCAATTCGATCAAAGAGGAAGATACACAGAATCTCGTGAAACAGGGGAAGAAAATATTACCGAGAATATTTTTCTTCAATACCGAGCAATGGAAGATTTGCTGGAGTTATGGGGGATTATTTTTGGTTCTGGGAGGCTATTTAAGGTGTACGTAGAGAAGCAAAGGGGGCTATGGAGTGATAGGGGAGCGAACAGAGGGTTGAGGATGGAGAAAAATCAAGTTGCAGAGATGAACCAGTTTTGTTGGTGAAGAAGAACACGAAGAACATTAGACCACAGAAGACAGTCGTATTGCTATAGTGCCAGCGACACTTCATATTTATCGTTCTCTGTAATAGTTTGGTTTGTAACAAATATAATTGTTACAAACCCGGTTTTAATTATTTCTCACCTTTTCCATCATTTGTAAACCCCTTTTTGAGCAATGAAAAATTCCTTTGAGTGTGCTTTCACCATGCGGAGCTAGACCCATCACTGGGACGACGGAGGAGGCTGTGTTTCGTTTATGTGGTATTTAAAATAATTCTTTTATAACTATTTGTATAGAATTTAATTGTTTTATGATTTCTATTAATTATTTGTTATTTTGTTTGATGTCGCATGCTTGGTTTTAATTACTTTTGATGCATCATGCTCAAAACTTACAACTAATGTTTTATGAAATCTACTTTGGCAAAGAATAGAGTTATTGTTTCTTTTGTTTTGAGCTATAAATGTCTAGGATTAATTTATGAACCCTATGAACATGAAAAGCAGTGGAATCCCGAGTCCCCGTAAATTCTTCATCCAGTGACATATTTTGTATATAATTTCTTATTTTTAGTATTTTTATATTTAAGCCTTCAATTCAACAAAGTCCAAGAGAACGACAACCTTCTTACCACTATATAAAATTCGATCATTGATTCTGTTAATCTTTCCACGATTTGGAAAGGACCTGTAATGTTTTGTTGTCAATATGAATTGTTATGGGAAATGAGAATTTCCACGTATGGTATATAGGATACGCTCCTTCATATTTATACCTACATGAATTCATCTTTTATTGCTTAGAGTGGGTCATCATGGTATTGGTGATATCAATAGCTAATGAGTGTGGTTAGCATGAATATTATACATTGTTTTGAAGAATGAGTTTGTCCACATACATGTTTGTTTATTTCAGTGACTTGGTCACTTATTAATGTTTGGGAAAACATTATTGTTTTCCCAATCTTGCCATGATTACTTGAAAGTTAAATGTTATTCCTACTGGGCACCCCTTTTAGGGATGATGTGCTCACCCATTCCCACTTTCAGTTTCAGAGACAAATCAAAGTTGCACAGCGAAAGCTTCAAGGGTTGTTTTTGTTAGTTGGTTAACTTCTAATATGTTATTTATATTACATATTATATCTGTAAACCAAATGATTATTTTATGTGTATCATTTGAGAGGACTTCTTTTATATATAAGTTTCAGAGCGCGTTAGTTTTGGGTTAAGTTTTGTGTCGCACTTCTTAATTGAATGCTTAAGTACATGTTTTAGATTCTTAGTGCCTCTTTATTTAGTTAATATTTTGGATTAGTCATCTTCTAGATTTGGGGGCGCTACAACAGTCTTCCATGTATCATCTTCTCGGACTCTAATTGGTGGTATCCGAATTTGAAATCCGACTTTGTAAAGACTCGAGCTTTTTCCAACTGATCCATCATGTCGTCTATCCCAGGTAAAGGGTAACGATTCTTGATAGTAATCTTATTCAATGCTCTATAATCAATACACATACGCCAGCCCCCATCTTTCTTTGGCACCAAAAACACCGCTGATCCACAAAGTGAAGCACTTGGCACTATCATTCCTAATTCTAGAAGTTCATGGACTTGTTTCTTGATCTCATCAGATTCTTCGATGGTCGTGCGATAAATACCTACATTAGGAAGAGAACTCTCTCCGGTCAACATAATTTCATGCTCCACACTCCTCTTTAGCGATAACCCCGTGACATCAGAAAATAAATCCTTGTACTTCAATTTCAACCTTTCTAGGTCGCCTTCTTGATGTGAAGTCAAGGCTGCCAAACAAATTCTACTCGGCTTCTCCTCAAGAGAATGGATCACAAGGAGAATGAACTTTTTACTAGCATTCACCAACCGCTTAGCCTAAGTGGCTGTGATCAAGCTTTCTCCTTCAAGAGGAGAATCAATAGACCGAATCATAAAACTTTCTCCATCTTTGGTAAAGGTGTACTTTTATTCCCTCCTGTGTAGAGTTTCATTTATATCCCATAGGTAAGGACTACCTAGTACTACCTGGCAGACATCCAAAGGAACTACGTCGCATGTAACTTCGTCAATATATGACTCATATAGAGCAAATTTGAATGTGCACTGCTGTGAAACTTGTAAGCCTCCTTCATTTTGAAGCCATCCTAAAGGGTATGGTTTTGGATGTTTAATAGCCTTTAATCCTAACTTCTGCATCAAAGAATTTGAAAGTAAATTCTTCTGACTTCTCGAGTCAATAACAGCATCAACTAGTGTTGTTTTGACTTGCATCTTCACTGTGAAGAGTCGTTCCCTAAGATCATCTTTTGAAGGTCTTTATTTTTCCCCTGTCATAAGAAAAAGCTTTGAATTGGGTTCCGTTAGTACGTGGAATTCTTTTGGAGTTTGAGCGACTAGTGCTGCCTTCTTGGCTTCTTTCCTCTGCAACCCTTTAGGCTTTAGATGAGGGTTCTTAACCCAACACTTGTCGACTATGTGACCTGTTTGCTTGCGATGGGTGCAAGTCAAACTTTCCTTATCACTAGACTTCCCTTCTTATTTTCTCCTTTCACCTCCTTTCACAGTGGTACCTCCAGATTTCACCTTAGTATTTCCCTTTGAATCAGATTTCTTAAGCCCGCCTTAAATGGAATTAGCTTTTATACTTGCTTCGGAGATAATATCCACTGAAAACATCTTCAACTCATTCCGTATATACTCATGGAACCCGGAAATATACTTCATATAGATAACATGATCTTCCAAGTCTAAATCCAAAACCATAGCTTGATTCTGAAATTCCGAAGTATATTCTTGTACGGTTTGGTTGTATGATTTCTTCAAGTTGTACCAATTGAACCATCTCTCCTCAAGGTGGCCAACCGGGTAAAATTGTTTCCTTACAACTTCCTTGAATCTTTTCCACGACAATGCTCCCTTACCTAGGTTTTGTCTTTGATAAGCTTTCCACCAGGTTAGAGCATGCTTTTGTAGCTTCAATGCCGCGAAAGCAATCTTTTTCTTTGAATATGGGAAAAATACGTCTCTAGATGTTCAATCCAATCATCCAATTTTTCTACATTGACACTCCCATCGTAAAGTGGAATATCAACATGAAAATCAATTTTCAGATTCTTATCATGAGGTTTAGTTGATGTAGAACTTTTAAGAAGCTCACTTTTATTCTTATCTTCATCCTCATCTTCTTCTTCCTCTTCTTCTTCTTCTGAATCGTCTTCTTCCGAATCATCTTTTCCGAAGCTTCAGGTGTAGGTGTAATGTTTTTCTTCGTCTTCGACTTGGGTGTATGAGAACGAATACATTCACCCAGCTCCTGAAGGGTAACTTGAATTGACTTCATGTCTGTTTGCAGCGTATCCACCTTTTCTTCCATAGTCCGTGGTTCGCGTTCCTTAGGATCACCATCTGACTTTGTCATCCTTGATCCCCTTGTTTTATTAACGTCCTCTAGCTTCTCGAGTGCCTCACCAAGATTTATGTAGAGAGATCTAATGAAAACCATAAACCACAGGGATTTACCCTAAAAACTAACCTAGCTCTGATACCAACTTGATACATACCTTGGTAGCTATTACTATGAAGGCGGAATTCAGAATAATAATAGACGAGAAACTTACAAAACAGAAAACAAGTAGTAATTCGAATAAAATATCTTCTCTAGATTATGAACAAGAAAACAATTACAGTTCTCTCTTTGTTACGCTCACAATCTCTCTAAACAATGGATCAACCTTAAACTGTTTGCTAGCTTGCACAAGTATTGTTCCAAGCTTCTCCTAGGTTTTATGTTCCTAGTATATGTGTCCTTAGCTATTAGCCAAAGCCCTTTATTTATAGCCTTTATCGTACTCAGCCGACCAAGGACTTCTATTAGGAATATATTTCCTAAACTAAGAGTATTGCCTAAAACAGAACTCTTCCCTAACTAGGAATTCTGCCCAAACAAGGATTCCTGCCTAGAATAGGGGTCTTCCTTCAACTTAGCTTGAGGTATAATAAGTTCCCTAAAGGAGTACGAATACACCTGTATCATCACACCATGTTTATATCCTTTCAAGGTTATATTCTAAACTCTCATTTCAATCATTAAAACATTCTTAGAGGACGTTATATAGTTGTTCACAAGCTATTTTTTGTCAAATCGATTTTCAAGTAATTGAAACTAATATGACTTTCGTCACTAGTAAAGATGAACTTGGCCAAAGCAAAAGCTTACCAACACATATTTCGAGAAATAGATAAGCGAGATAAACCCGTCTCGAATTAGAAAATGTGTATAGTCATAGTCTATATAGCAATACGACTTTTATCTCAAGATAAGAGATAGAGTAGATAGACTTTTGAGTGATAGATAAATTCAAGTCTCCACATATCTTTTAGTCGATGAAGTTCCACCAGTTCCTTGAGTAGGTCTTCATATTTGTATGATGATCGCCATGGAGTCTAGAGCTTAACTACACTTTCTATCCTAGTCCTAGACTTAGCTAATAGTAGACTAGAAATCAAGACTTATAGTTTTGATCACTAACATTGACAAACATGCTTGAGATAGCAACGCATGCGAGTTCGACCGAGCATTCCTCTAACAATCTCCCCCTTTGTCAATTTTAGTGACAAAACTATCAATACATATGGAATACAAAATAAATAAATAAATAAATAAACTTTTGTAGCTTCTCTTCCACATGCATGATCTCCTTGGTTCTTCAAAATTACTCGAAATCTTCGTCACTTCCAAGTACTCCAATGATTCCAAAGGTTGTAACTTTAATATCATCGTTGTTGAGAATCCGTAGCTATAACAATGAGAAAACAAGAGTTCTCAATCACTGTTACACAATGTCATAGTATTATTACACAACATCAAAGTTCAATAGTATCACAACTTCGACAACAATACTATGGTGATATGTATCACTCCCCCTTAGTCAATACTCCATCTCACATGGAACCCCCCCCCCCCCCCCCCCCCTCCCACATAATGATCCGAAAACCATATGTATTTGTAGTGTGAATTACACATTAATTCTCCCCCTTTTTATCAATAAAATTGGCAAAAGTACGAAAACTAGTGGGATCCTAATGAAATTTCCATAGAGACATTTCATGACCAAAAGAAATCCCATATCAACTTTTTAGATGCCATCATATAGCCGAAGCTAAATGCATTCATCAAGGAGTTTATAAAGATACAAGATAACCCCTAAAATATTCCGTAGCCGCACTCCCCACAAAGATTTGGCAATTAAGCACAAGTTCAATTAAGAACTCTCCTCATAAAATGTCATTCTCGAAAGAACAACAAGAGTGACCTTACTTTCACAAGAAAAGACGAATTTCTTTGGACATAACAAATCACATACGAATATGAATTTAAATCCAAAATACTCAATTAAATTAACCACAAGAAAACCCATGATTAATTTAATCGGGAATGCTCAACATAAGAGAACTTATGGAGCCGCACAATATATACATAAAAATATGGATCAAGGAAGATCAATACTGCGGAATAGACAAGATTCATTCTATGTTCCATCACTATTTGCAAAATGACATACAATAAACATAATCCTCGTAAACAAAAGTTCATCCTGTCTTCCATCAATATTTGCATAATGACATGTGAAAGACTTAACTTTTGACAAAGTATGCGACAATCCTAGTTCAAGGACGCAAACACACATATCCCTTAACAATTTGCAATATATAAACCATAAAGATTAATACTGCAAAAATCATCTTCCAAAAAACTTTAGAATTTAAACAAAGAAACCTAAAAACAATGAAGATGAAAACTTTGGACATAGCTATGTGTAATCACAATAATGGCTATTCCATACTCTAGTTATTCTTCCTAAAAAACAAGAACAATATTCTCATAAAAAGATTTACTAGGCAAATAATACAGTCAGAGTTCATTGAGAACCTCATACCTTTCAATGAATCCATCAAAGAAGGTATCACTGATTTCCTTTATTTTCTTGACCGTAGATACTCCATGTTCATGAGTTAGAATAATAACCTTACGGCCAACAACCCGAGAAAGCTGTCTAGCCTTGACACAGTCCATGATGAGCTTCTTTTTATTCCGTATCAAAATATTTTGATTAGCAAGGATTCTGGCCTGACCATATAAAAGTTGGTTTATTTGCAGTTGAAGATTTGCAAACTCGAACTTTGAATCGTTCTGAAAACGAGTTAAATCCTTGATAGAATCATTAATCCAGGAGTTGTGATCCTTTCTTTCAAGCATCTTCTTTAGAACCAGCTCTTGAATCGTCTCACGTCCTTGAGTGTCTTCCTCCATATCAAGATGCACAATCTCTTGAGATTTTGCAGAGTTCTCCATATAATTTTTTGTTAGGGATGGAATAACAACATAGAGTATATATATGTTTTTGTAAACAGGGAAAAGAGACTCTTGTTATGGAAACCCTATGAACTCACAAGAGGAGGACACGACGTTTGTGGACCGGCAACAATAAAAACACAAACAACACAAAACAAATATTATACAACACACTTGAGTATTTCTCAATCATCATCCTTGCACCTCTCAAGATAGAAACAAGGATAAGGATACCTGGAATCAGGTGGTAGAGTGAGAAGTAATCCCACTACGATCATTAAGGAAGGAGTTGTATACATCATCTGAATGTTTGACCTTTGTGTTTTTTGCCTTTCTTCGGTTTTCTTTCATCCCAGATGAGTAGGAACCAACCTTTTTAACATTTCTGTCAGAAGAATTTTTCTAGGGACAAAATCCAAGACCTCTTGAGATTGGTTCAATAGGATCATGATACAGAGAGATCCATTTCCTAGACTTACCAGACTCATCCTTATAAACACAGGGAATGTGCCCATTAGTGGCACAAGAATTTACACCATTGGGATGAACTTGTAACATGTGACGATTTCTAGAAGAGAGATCATTTTTATAAGGTTTCTGGTATTCTATGGGCATGAGATTCACTGTGGATGTCGTCAGACAATTCACTCCATTGATATTAGAAAGAAGCAAATTATGGAGATTAGAGATTTGTTTCCTCCTAGAAAAACAATGAATCGCATAGTGATTCTTTTTTCCCACAGAATGAACAGGTTCGTGGAGGAGAAACAATAACTTGAACCGGTTTTAAATTCGTAGCCGTATTAGAAGTTTGCAAGTCATGTAATCCTTTCTTGACAATTTTTTTTTTTTTGGAAAACATCTCTTCATGTGTTGTAATTCAGACTGAGAATTAGCCGGTACAGAAGAATTTCTCCTTAAAACAGAGTTCTCCTTTTCCAAGGATCTGGACTGTTCATGGGCTAGAATAAGGGATGCACCTAGTTTCTCTTTTTCGACACGAAGTCTGTTTAGGTCTGATGAATGCGCCTCAATCAAACGTTTTTCTCTAATTGAATCTTCCTTGACAATATCCTCAAGAACACTAATCTTTTCACGATGTAGAGTAGTTTCTTGAATAAGTTTTTCGATATTGTTAGAGAAGGACTCAATGATATTATAGAATTCCCATTCCCGACCAAGAGACTTTTCAAATTCATCAATGAGCTGAGCATGATTCTGAAAATCAATAGCCTCGGTAGAATTTTTTGAGATTCTGGTGAGCTCCATTTCAGCTTTTGCGAAAGTGTCAAATGTCTCATTAGAGGGACTTGTATCAGCATTTGATAGAATAACATTTCTATCTCGGGATTCAGAATAATCAGCTAAGGAGTAATCCTTTGAGGTGATCCCAAGAAATTTGTGTGAGAGCATTGCTCGGTCGAACTCGCATGCGTTGCTATCTCAAGCATGTTTGTCAATGTTAGTGATCAAAACTATAAGTCTTGATTTCTAGTCTATTATATCTAAGTCTCGAACTAGGATAAAAAGTGTAATTGAGCTCAAGGACTTCATGGCGATTCATCATACAAGTAGAAGAACTACTCAAGGAACTGGTGGAACTTCTCGACAAAAATGTATGTGAAGACTTGAACTTATCTATCACTCAAAAGTCTATCTGCTCTATCTCCTACTATTTGAGACAAGAAGTCGTATTCTATATATATAGACTTTGATTATACACATTTGGTATTTCGATCCGAGTATACCTCGCCTATCTATATCTCGAAATATGAGTTGGTAAGCTTTTCGCTTTAACCAAGTTTATCTTGACCATGTGACGAAATTCATGATATGTTTCAATCATCTTGAAAATTGCTTTGAAAAGAAATGGTGTAACAAATATATAACGTCCTCTAAGAATGTTTCAATGATTGAAATGAGAGTTTAGATTACATAACCAATGGTGTACATAAGCATTGTTGTGGAAACACATTTATGTATAAGTCCTATTCCTTGAACCAAAGTTTGCGAACTTTGTTGATCAAGAGAACCGGAAGAATGGCGTGAGCCAAGTACGCGAACTGCCGAAGTTCTCAAACTCGAGAATTTCTGCTGGAGTTGAAAAACTACTTGTGTGAAGCTAAGTCCGCGAACCCAGTCCGCGAACTGGCGAAGTTCTCATACCCGAGAATTTCTGCTGGAGTTTGTAAACTCTGCCCGGTAACTTAAGTCCGCGAACTTGAGAAGGTTATATATCTAAAGATGATTTCTGAACTTAAACTCTAAAAAGACTAAGGAATGCAGTTTTCAAACCGTGCCTATAAAAGTTCATGAACCGATTCAAGTGAATCAAATCATCTTTGCTTCAATTGTGTCGTGTGTAGTACATGAGATTTCCTTGCAATTGAACAACTCTCTAACTAGTTCATTTGAAGTCATTTGAACTAGTTATGGTGAAGAAGAATGTGGTTGATATGAAATGCTCATATGGATAACCTTTTGGTTAACTATTGTTGAACCAACAAGTGCATGCGTTTGGGTACGGTTAACAAACCTAGAAGCGTGCATTGTCAAGTGTGTATAACAAGCTAAGTTTTCGATCTAACGATTGAGAAATATTAGCTTGAATCTAAATAAGGTTTTCATCTAACGGTGGATATTGATTGCTTTGTTACCAAGGTAACTTAATTGCAAACCCTGATTTGAAAGACTATATAAGGGGAACTCTAGAATCTGTGCAAAATTAATCCTCACACCTTACGTGTGATACTAGTTTGAATACTAGAGTCGTTTCTCCTTTAAACTTTGGTTTTCTTCTTTTAAAACCAGGTTAACGACTTAGTGACTTCATTGGGATTGTGAAGCCAGACCGATACTACTTTTATCGTAGTTGTGTGATCTGATCTTGCATATCCTATCGTACGAGTACAATAAGATTGATTAGATTGAGATTGATATCTCCGATAGGCAAGATATAAAAAGTATACACAACCATCTTCGTCTCATTGTTTGTGATTCCGCAACATCTTGTTTCGGTACTATGCGATTAAGATTGTTGTGAGGTGATTGATAACTCTAGGTTGTTCTTCGGGAATATAAGACCGGATTATCAATTGGTTCCTATTCACTGATAGACACATTTTTGTGTCTAATTTGTTCTCAATGTCTGTATTGTTGGCACTCGATTTTGTACTAATTTTGTTATTTTATGTATTTGTAGGTATTTTTTGGAAATAAATATTTTAAGAAAATTCGGCTCGAAAAGTTGATTTTGGCACCCGGAGGACAAGTGTTATTCGGACTCTCGCTTTTGGATAAGGGGCGACCACTGGATAAGGGGCGACCTTCTTTCAAAATTCAAAATTTGTTTTGGCGGGAAAATTCTTTCCTTTACTGGCAGATTTTCAATTCGACATTTGAAGGTGTTTTAACGAGATTAAAGAGCTTAGACTTAATGGGTATATGTTATATGAGTATATGAAGATATTATGGTGGTTGGGATCGATCAAATTTGTCCAGAAAATCAATTCCCAATCAAAACAGAGAAAAGAATATCGTCTCATTTTTGGAAAGAAAATCACGTAAAAGATGTTGCATGTTTGTGTAGTTAAGCCCATATATTCTCCTAGGATGCGTATCAATCAGTTTATGAAGATTTCCAAGACAATTAACGTACACAGAGGAAGAAATAAGAAATTATTCTCAAAAATATTTTTCTTCATTGTGAAGATTTTTGAGGAGTTATGGCGAGATTCAATGAGGCTTAGGTGTATAAATAGGTTGCTACTATCACAGGGAAGGTATGTCGAGAGTTGGGAGTCGAAAGGAGGGCCAGAGGAGCAGAAATCAGAGTTTTCAGAACTCTGTTGCTGCTGCTGCTGCTGCCCGTGAAGAACAAGGAATCGGCCACGGTTCCTTCATCCATTTGCAACTGTTTCTTCAACTGCTCTGCAACGTTTATCTTCATCGCAACAGTTGCTTCATCATATTTTGCAACAGAGAAGTAAACCACAGCATTTAATTTTCCGTCACCATTTGTTTCTCTGTAACAGTCCAACATCGTCTTCGCAACAGGAACTACTGTTGCGATTTCCTGTTGCATTGTTTACTCAATTGTAATCAACTTTGGAGCAATAATAAAACATTTTGAGATTATGATTAATATGAGGAGCTAAACCCAACATTGGGACGACGGAGGGAGTCTATTTTCGTCATTGTGGTAAATTTAATTTATTATTTTTATGACTTTTGCACTGATTAAAAATTGAAAAATGATTTTAATTAATTAGTTATCATTTTATTTGATGCGGCATGCTTGCTTAAATGTTTGATGTCCCATGCTTACGATTTATAACTAATATTCTGAGAATCTATTTTGGCAAAATAAGAGTTCATATATTTATGTTTTGAGCAGTAATTGTTAAGAATAAATAAAATATACCACATGCATGAAGAATTGGCCAAGTCCTTAGTCCCAATACCTCTCGAACATCTTGTGACAAATTTGTACATATATTTTCGTTTTAAAATCTATTCAAGTCCGAGCAACGAACTTTTACTTACCTCTTGAAAAATACTATAACAAAATGGCGCCGCCGACGCGGACTTGTATATAGATTGATTTATTTTTTTTAGGTTTATTATTATTTTATTTTTTAGAATTGTTTGTTCCCTTTTACGTTTCTTTTTGTCTTTATTTTGCAGGTTCAAAGTGAAAACTAAGGACTTGGAGAGGAAAAATCTTAAAGCGAAAAGCGAAAAGAGAAGAAAAAAAGGACAATTTTAGGATTTAATTTTTAATTTTTTTTTTTTTAAGAGTGTGTGAGGAAAACTGTAATTTTTTTCTTTATTTATTTATTTGGACTTTGGACTGGACTCTTGGACTTTGTCATTATTTTTTTTAACCCTACGGAAGGGTATTATTATTAAAAAAAAAAATTATATAAACTGTGTGCAGGGAAGGACGACGATTACTATATCGTCTCGGCCCCTCGGGTTCGTACACGGCATAGGAGTCGTGGCCCGAGTCGACGACAACGGTTCATCGCCCGTCTGGTACGGGAGGTAAGTCCAATCGAAACACCCCGAATCTCCTGCAAGCGGGTTACTGTCTGCCTTAAGGTGATAATTGTTTGAGGACGAACCGGACTGTCTTTATTTTCCTAGTAAAGGGCAAGGCCTGGCCTAAACAAGATAAGGGTTCGGATTTCATCACCGTTCCCTTCTTGCCCGCCTTAGGAAAACGAAACCTAACGCGAACCCAAGCTTAAAATTTGGAATAGAACGAGACCGATAGGGTAACGAGCTTAATAGGAAACTCGTTCGAAAAATATTGGTTGCTCTTTAAGCACACTCCAAAGTTCATGATGGTTTCTGTAGTTGAATGCGTGACTGCGCCGCCTTGTGATAGCGGTGAGGCCTTGGGTATCAAAGCTCCACTGAGCTTCCCTCGCCTCAATTCAACTTACTTTGACTCGGATTGATTCCAGAGGGGTTTGCTCAAATTGCAACGAATTCCCTTTCGAAAGATAGAAGCTGGTCTAGAAACAATCTAAGTGGAGCCATCATGCTTTTTGTTTGCTAGAAATCTTTAGGTTTGCTTTGGTGGAGTCGAGTCGGCCTTGTTTGTGATTGTATAGAATCCCTCTGTAGTTTATATTTCTTCGGTGATGAATCCTTTTGAGGAGACGCCACCTGCGATGACGTTGCGAGAATATATGTCTAGAAATTCTCGTTATCAAGAGACGTCTTCGGAAATGACTCTTGGTGAATATATGCGTGGGCAGCGATATATGGATACTCCAACTTTTATTGAGGAATCACCTCTAACGATCTATGAGAAATATTATAAACATAGACCATGTAGTTTGGAACAAAGATTGAGAATTCTTGAATTTCAAAAATTGTATCATGATGATGAGGATAGTGATGATGAAGAATCTGAAATATGTGGGAATAGTGATCAGGAATTTGTTACCCCAGTTGAGCCTTATAATGATTATATTATTTCTGATTCAGATCCTAATAATTTTAAAAATTATTCACCTATTCAAAAGGACGAGGATTTGACTAGAGATACCCCCGTTTCAGACGATGTAGTATGTCCTGTTTACGAAACCGATGATGGTTTAGAGGAACCAGTTTATCTTGAGATCGAGTCAAACGATTTAGAAACAATAGTCTTAGATGAACTCGTAGAGATTAGCGAGGATGAACCTGACTTAGAAAAATCAATTGCCGACCTAGAAATTAGGGAGGTTATGACTAGTCTATCTAGAGACGCCGAAAACTCTAAGTTTGGGGGTGAGTATCATTCTCCATGTGCTTTAACTCTTAGTAAGGTCCCTCACTTGGGACTTGACATCAATGCCTCAACCATCTTACAAGATTATCTTCATAATCGTTTTCCAGAACCTAATGATATCCAACAAGAGTCTCAAATGTTAGAAACCCATCCTCTGATTGATGTGGTTAACCCATGCAATAATACCAAGATTGATTTTGTTTTCCCACCAAATAGTTTTCTTCCAATTGTGGGAACGTATAGATTTCAAATGTGTCACTTATTAAGTTCTGAGACTAAGCCTAAGTACTTTAGGTTAATGGAATCGACACATTTTCCTAAGAATGACCACTACTCTCACTGTGGTCAACTATGTAAGTCATATCTGATTGACTTAGAGGATCCGCAATTATTTAGGTTATTACTTCGTGATTCTAAGTTCGTATTTGAGTTTTTACAGACTCTAAGACCTAGTGATTCGGATCCCATCTATGAAGAAACGCAGCCAATGAAAATATTCTATCAAGATCCTTTCATAGAACCTGAACCTGAACCACAATGGGACATAGGTATCTTCATCAGGAAACTAGATAAGGGTATGCAGTACATGTTCACTTTCTTGGGTTATTGTAGTTTCCTTTGGTCAGCTCTATTTAGTTTTGAAGACCCACAGTTATTTCGACTGTTACTTTATGGTTCGAGTTGACTAATCCTTTCCTAAGTCTGGCTGAAGACTTTAAACTTAGCACTTCTTGGGAGGTAACCCAATCTCACGCAACACGGTAATATCCTTCCTTAACTCTTTTACTTCAAATAGTAACCGTTTCTCCTTGTTCATGTTTTTAATTTTATCTTTAGAACATTGGGACAATGTTAGATTTAAGTTTGGGGGTATTGGGAGAAACTTTTTAGTTGCGCAATAAATAAACTCCAGAGCCTAGAAATTTATGCGTATTTAGGATAGCACTAACCAATCTAAGTGGATGGAAACATTTTTGTTTTAGGAGTTGAGGAACCAATCTGACTAGATGGAAACATCTATAGAGTCTATTCATAAAAGCACAGAGCTCAGGTGTTAGAAATAACATGATAGTTTCGCCATATCTTGTCGAGTCCTTTTCACTTTCTATTTTTAGTTTTTTTTATTTCAAGTGATTTGGTGGGGCACACGATTCAAGTTGTTACCTTTGCTAGGGTGAAATAGAGTGACTGAGTTACCTTTTCAAAAAAAAAAAAAAAAAAAAAAAAAAAAAAAGACCGGACCAGTTAGACCAATCGGAATAAGTATTAACACTTGGATAGCAATATGCGTGTGTTCTCCCTGTTTCCGTCGCCTAAGCAAGCGTGGAATGCAGGACCCGTGGGAACTATCGTGTAATCTGCTGACAAGAAGCATGCGCTTGGATCCAAAAGATCTATTCATGCCGTTAAGTTAAAAAAAAAATGATTATTGTTATGTGTAGTCAACTGCTGGTTCCCTTGTATTTGCCAGTTTGTTGATCTAGATTTAAGTTATTGACCACTGGTTCCCTTGTATATGCCAGTGTGTTAATATTAGTCAGACCGGTATCTCAGTCATTTAGGTTAGGTTCATCTTGGCAGAGGCCTTCAGACAGATATGGGAAACACCGTTCGCTTTTCAACCATCTACATTTTTCTTTTTCCATCTTCTTAATCTTTTCATGTGATTAGTCTGACTCCGAGTGTGATGTCCATCGTGAAACTATCTTAGTAGAGCTCTGTCACTTATATGAATTTTAGTATGCTTGAGTGCAAACTCGTATACAGCAATTGGAATTTCGCGTCAGGGTACTTCCTCCTGTAATTAATAAGTATGCCAACCAAGGAGGTTCTTTAGTGCTTTCCAAGATTTTTCGTAGATAGCTAGGGACTGGAGTATTGGTTTTTGTGGGTACACCTCTGATAAACCCACCCGAGATTAACTCAGTCACTTTTCAAGAATAAATTTTGCTCGAGGACTAGCAAATAATAAGTTTGGGGGTATTTGATAGACACATTTTTGTGTCTAATTTGTCCTCAATGTCCGTATTGTTGGCACTCGATTTTGTACTAATTTTGTTATTTTATGTATTTGTAGGTATTTTTTGGAAATAAATATTTTAAGAAAATTCGGCTCGAAAAGTTGATTTTGGCACCCGGAGGACAAGTGTTATTCGGACTCTCGCTTTTGGATAAGGGGCGACCACTGGATAAGGGGCGACCTTCTTTCAAAATTCAAAATTTGTTTTGGCGGGAAAATTCTTTCCTTTACTGGCAGATTTTCAATTCGACATTTGAAGGTGTTTTAACGAGATTAAAGAGCTTAGACTTAATGGGTATATGTGATATGAGTATATGAAGATATTATGGTGGTTGGGATCGATCAAATTTGTCCATAAAATCAATTCCCAATCAAAACAGAGAAAAGAATATCGTCTCATTTTTGGAAAGAAAATCACGTAAAAGATGTTGCATGTTTGTGTAGTTAAGCCCAGATATTCTCCTAGGATGCGTATAAATCAGTTTATGAAGATTTCCAAGACAATTAACGTACACAGAGGAAGAAATAAGAAATTATTCTCAAAAATATTTTTCTTCATTGTGAAGATTTTTGAGGAGTTATGGCGAGATTCAATGAGGCTTAGGTGTATAAATAGGTTGCTACTATCACAGGGAAGGGCTGTCGAGAGTTGGGAGTCGAAAGGAGGGCCAGAGGAGCAGAAATCAGAGTTTTCAGAACTCTGTTGCTGCTGCTGCTGCCCGTGAAGAACAAGGAATCGGCCACGGTTCCTTCATCCATTTGCAACTGTTTCTTCAACTGCTCTGCAACGTTTATCTTCATCGCAACAGTTTCTTCATCATATTTTGCAACAGAGAAGTAAACCACAGCATTTAATTTTCCGTCACCATTTGTTTCTCTGTAACAGTCCAACATCGTCTTCGCAACAGGAACTACTGTTGCGATTTCTCTGTTGCATTGTTTACTCAATTGTAATCAACTTTGGAGCAATAATAAAACATTTTGAGATTATGATTAATATGAGGAGCTAAACCCAACATTGGGACGACGGAGGGAGTCTATTTTCGTCATTGTGGTAAATTTAATTTATTATTTTTATGACTTTTGCACTGATTAAAAATTGAAAAATGATTTTAATTAATTAGTTATCATTTTATTTGATGCGGCATGCTTGCTTAAATGTTTGATGTCCCATGCTTACGATTTATAACTAATATTCTGAGAATCTATTTTGGCAAAATAAGAGTTCATATATTTATGTTTTGAGCAGTAATTGTTAAGAATAAATAAAATATACCACATGCATGAAGAATTGGCCAAGTCCTTAGTCCCAATACCTCTCGAACATCTTGTGACAAATTTGTACATATATTTTCGTTTTAAAATCTATTCAAGTCCGAGCAACGAACTTTTACTTACCTCTTGAAAAATACTATAACATTCACCTTGATTATTATAAAAAGACGGAACAAAACCTTTTAAGGTTTATCTGTGGGAGACAGATTGATCCTTTGATAGACTTGTCTGTGTGAGACAGATTTGTTTATTGTCAAAGCCTGCGATTTTGGGTCATAGCAACTCTTAGTTGTGGGTGAGATCATCTAAGGGAATCAAGTGCGCAGTATCCTGCTGGAATCAGAGGCATAGGGAGTACAACTGTACCTTGGATCAGTGGGAGACTGATTGGGATTCAACTACAGTCCATTCTGAAGTTATCTTGGAGTAGGCTAGTGTATGTAGCGGCTTAATACAGTGTGTGTTCAATATGGACTAGGTTCCGGGGTTTTTCTGCATTTGCGGTTTCCTCGTTAACAAAATTTCTGGTGTCTATGTTATTTATATTTCCGCATTATATTGTTTTGTCTTTATAATTGAAATAATACAGGTTGTGCGTTTAGATCATCAATTAGAATAATCCAACCTTTGGTTGTATATTGTCATTGATTGGTCCTTGGAAATTGGTCTTTGATACCATCCAAGTTATTCCTTGTGTTTGATTAAAAACTCGCTGATTTCTATTAACTCCTTGATATACTTTAATCTAGATTGAGTCTGACTGTCTAGTTGATTCTCTAGCAAAGTATATTGGAGTTAGTCCATACAGATTGCTAAGAGAAATGTTGGGTGGTGTTGTTAGACCCCCGCTTTTTCAATTGGTATCAGAGCAGACAAACATGTTCAAGACCTCAAAAGTCTGTGTTTGTAGCGATCTGACTATATGGACCAAAAAGTCTCAATTGACGCTTCACCAGGTTTAAAAACCAACCGCAGAAAAAGGTACGATAAACTGGTTACTCTTCAAAAGGGGTTGGATGAAAAAATCCGGATCAACTCTGATCTTGTTGCAGAAATTGCAATTCATAAGGATTTGATATCTGGTAATAGTCCCTTGGTGAATCTAAGAAACTCCAGTTGTTCCTCTTTAAAGAATAATCGTAGATCATATGGTAATCAACGACCGGTTGTTGTGAAAACTGATATGACTAGGAACCACTCAGACAAACTTCAAAGTTTTGGCCCGCATTGTTGTTGTGATTCTTCCAATCACCTTCAACAAGTTTGTATGTCGTTTCAAAAGAGTCTGAATGTCGCGAGTGTTCCTTGTAAGAAAACTAAACAAATTTTTGTTACTCTAAAAAGACATACAAAACTATCAGGAAATTCTAAACAGAAAAGTACTGATAGTATGGGTTTCTTGGCTTTAAGTCCTATATCTCCCTTTCAATGGTTTCTTGACAGTAGATGTAGTTACTTATTACATATGATAGGCGATTCTCCATGGTGTGTGTCATCTATCGACTATGAAGGTGGAAGAGATTCTACATCCAAAACAAAATGACAACTTCAAATTATGTGCAAGTTTGGTTGTTATCTTTCACAGGTAGAACCAGGAAATTCCTATGAAACTCTGAACGATCCCCTTTGGGTGAATGCAATGCATGAAGAGTTAAATCAATTTCAAAGACATGACGTGTGGGATCTAGTACCATGTCTTTCCAATATCAATGTTATTGGTTCTAAATGGGCATTTAAGAATAAGTCTGATAAATTAGGCACAAATGTCAGAAACAAAGACAAACTTG
The DNA here is from genome assembly GCF_003573695.1 of Papaver somniferum. Lineage (NCBI taxonomy): Eukaryota > Viridiplantae > Streptophyta > Magnoliopsida > Ranunculales > Papaveraceae > Papaver > Papaver somniferum. The sequence goes on along the minus strand of NC_039360.1, from coordinate 35,402,773 downwards.
TCGCTCAAGGATATTCACGGATTGAAGAATTTGAGTTTGACGAAACCCTTGTTCCAGTGGGATGCCTTGAGTCCACTCAACCTTTGTTAGCTCATCCTTGCCTTCTTAAGGACAAGCTGTTTCGAATGGATAATCGTCATAGGTCCTATGAGACGAGTATTTCCAGAATCAAAAGGAGGAGGATTTCTGCTCACATAACAAACCTTGAAAATTCACGATGTGATAAACAAGGGGAGATTTTGGCTCACAACGTCTCTATCTAACTCCGTAGACGTTCGCATCCTCATCTTTAACTTGAGAAAATGGGGTTTTGCGTCTTTTTGGCTCAAGTAGTATTTTCTTGGTTAAAAAGTTTTGCTTTAAACTATATAAATAGTGAATCTTTAAAACTACAAAAGTATTGTTGTTTAGGGTTTTAGTCGTTCGTAAATGTTGTGATATTCCCCAAAGAAGTATTGTTTCATGGCTCTTGTAACTAGAGGCAGCACAAGAAGGGATGCAGTTGAAGCAACTAACGTACGTCGGTGTACAACAAATGTTTTCTCTAACAACGAACACCGTACGTAAACTTAAAATAGAACTTAGTAATTTGACAGTTATTTCCAAAGAGTTGGAGGAATTGAATGATCCCATTATCAACAGTTTTTCAACAACGAGAAGGAATTCTATGAAGAGGCCTTGGGAAAGCTTCATGTTGCCTAGTACGTCTTCTTTTTGGTTTAGTTGGAAGAATAACTAGTGCTTTGAATAGCAATGATTGTGACTACACATAGCTATTTATTTTTCATCTTCTTGTTCTTTTTAGGTTTATTGGGTTGAATTCTAAAACTATTTGGAAGATGATGTTTTTTCAGTATTAATCTTTATGATTTGTTATATTGCAATGTGTTATGGGATATTGGTGTTTACATCCGTGAACTATGTTTGTCCCATACTTTGTCAAAAGGAAAGTCGTTCGTGATCGGTATTCACGTATTGATAAAAGAATGAATGGACTTTTGACAAATACAAAAGTTAAGCCTATATTATCAAATATTTGAGGGAAGATAGGTTAAAATCTTTTGTTTTCAAGGATTATGTCTATTGATATCGTTATGCAAATAGTAGTAAAAATAGAATGAATCCTTGTGTATTCCGCAGTATTGATCATCCCTGATCCATATTTTATGTATTACTGTGAGGCTCTGTAATGTATCTTATGTTGAGCACTATACAACCAAGTTGATTTATTAGCTTAGTTGGTGTTCCGTGAGATATGTTATGTCGAGCATATTTAACTAAATAATCATCTTGTTTGGTTATTTAGTTATTGCTCCGTAAGATTTCTTATGTCGAGCAAAACAAATGACAATTAAATTGATTACTTTTATAATTAGTTTGGTTGTGTATTCCGATTAGATTAATTTAGTTAACGAGGAAACCGCAAATGCAGAAAAATCCCGGGAACTAGTCTAGATTGATCACACACTGTACTAAGCCGCTAAAGACACTAGCCTACTACAAACTAACTTCGGCCTAGACTGTAGTTGAACCCCAATCAATCTCACACTGATCCAAGGTACAGTTGCGCTCCTTACGTCTCTGATCCCAGCAGGATACTACGCACTTGATTCTCTTAGCTGATATCACCTATAACTAAGAGTTGCTACGACCCAAAGTCGAAGACTTTAATAAACAAATTTGTATCACACAAAGTCTACGGTTATAGATAAATCCGTCTCCCACAAAAATACCTACGAGTTTTTGTTTCGTCTTTTGATAAATCAAGATGAACATGAACCAATTGATAACCCAGACTTATATTCCCGAAAAACAGCCTAGAGTCACCTCACAATAATCTTAATCGACTAGCGAAACAAGATATTGTGGAATCACAAACGATGCGACGAAGGTGTTTGTGACTACTTTTATATCTTACCTATCAGAGAAATTAATCTCAAGCCAATCTTACGATTGTACTCAAATACGATAGAAACAACAAGATTAGATCACACAACTACATAGAAAATAGTTGGGTCTGGCTTCACAATCCCAATGAAGTCTTCAAGTCGTTAACCTACAAGGTCTCGATAAAAACCTAAGGTTAAAGGAGAATCAACTCTATCTAATACAACTAGTATCACACAGGAGGTGTGGGGATTAGGTTTCCCAGTTGCTAGAGTTCTCCTTTATATAGTCTTTCAAAGCAGGTTTTGCAATCAATGTTAGCTTAGTAACAAAGCATTCAATATTAATCGTTAGATGAAAACCTGATTAGATTCAAGCTAATATCTTCCAACCGTTAGATCGAACTTAGCTTGTTACACACAAATGAAATGCACGTTTATTTAGGTTTGTGTAACCGTACCCAAACATGTACATTTAGTTGGTTCAACAGTAGTTAACCAAATGGTTAGCCATTTGAGCACTTTCATATCAACCATATTCATCTTAACCATAACTAGTTCAAATGACTCAAGAGAACTAGTTAGAGAGTTGTTCAATTGCTTAGATCTCATAGAAGTATATAAGAAACAATCGAAGCAAAAACGATTTGATTCACTCGAATCAATTCATGAACTTTATAGCCACGGTTTGAAAGTATGCATTCCTTAGTTTATATAAGTTTAAGTTCACGAATAATCATTTTTAGAAACTAACGCACTTAAGTACGCATACTGGTACGCGGACTTAAGTACCCGGAATAAGTTTGTTTTCAGTTCACAAACTCCAGCATAAATTCATGGGATGTGAACTCCCGACAGTGCGCGGACTTCAGTTCCGGTTTTCCTGAGCAGCAAAGTACGCATACTTTGGTTCAAGGAATAAGGACCCATACACATATGAGTTATCACACCATGTTTATATCCTTTCAAGGTTATACTCTAAACTCTCATTTCAATTATTGAAACATTCTTAGAGGACGTTATATAGTTGTTGTTCACAATCTATTTTTCGTCAAAGCGATTTTCAAGTAATTGAAACTAATGTGACTTTCGTCACTAGTAAAGATGAACTTGGCCAAAGCGAAATCTTACCAACACATATTTCGAGAAATAGATAAGCGAGATAAACTCGGCTCGAAATAGAAAATGTGTACAATCATAGTCTATATAGCAGTACGACTTTTGTATCAAGATAGGAGATAGAGTTGATAGACTTTTGAGTGATAAATAAGTTCAATTCTCCACATACCTTTTAGTCAATGAAGTTCCACCAGTTCCTTGAGTAGTTCTTCGTCTTTGTATGATGATCGCCATGAAGTCTAGAGCTCAACTACACTTTCTATCCTAGTCCGAGACTTATAGTAGACTAGAAATTAAGACTTATAGTTTTGATCACTAACATTGACAAACATGCTTGAGATAGCAACACATGCGAGTTCGACTGAGCAGTGCTCTAACAAGTTCTGCCTGATGTTTCCTTGGCATGCATGTTTTGACTTAAATTGAGCAACTGATAATTAATTCTAGAAGTAGTATGATTAGGGTTGAGAGTTTTATCATGAAAGATGCATTCACATCTTTCTTTCCAGATTATCCAGCAAGCAACCATGAGTGTTTTCCTCCAGGTGTCTTGTTATTCCATGCTTATATTGTTAACATTTAAGAACCATGAGATTATCCATTCTATACTCTGACAGTGAAGAATAACTTGATCAATGTTAATATTTAGATATCTTCACACAACTTTTGCATGTTTTCAAGTAAAGAGAAGATGAAACAATGACTCTTCTTCATGCTGACAAATACTACAATGATGTTCTGTTGTGCTATTGAACTGAGATAATCTTGCTCTGGTAGGCACTGCATCCTTGAGACACTTCCAAATAAATAGCTTTACCCTGTGAGGGAGCTTCATTTTCCATATTAGTTTCTACACATTTTTGGTCACATTAATAGTAGTAATCTGATATTGGACTCTTGATTCAGTAAGCTTATTATAAGAAATTTTGACAAAAAAGTTACCATCTCTAGATAAAGTCCATCTTATAATATCACCTTTTGATTTAGAGATTTGCATTCTCTTAATTTTCTCAACAATATATGGAATAAAAAGCTGCCGCAGTAATGAGATATTCCAGTTTTTAGTGTCAGGAAGAATAAGTTCACTAATAAAGACATATTGTAGATGAGCAGGATCAACTGGTTCATCCCACCCATAGGCAGGCAATTCTGGAGATATTTTCATATAAAATTGAGTATATTGTTAGGAAGATTTGTTCTTTATAAATCCTTCTATGAAATAAAACAATATTAGTATTAGAGCATTGCTCGGTTGAACCCACAAGTTTTGGTACCTCAAGCTTGTTGTCAATGTTTGGTGATCAAAACTATATCTTGATTTTTAGTCTACTAAGTCAAGTTTTGTATAGGTTAGAATTGTAGTTAGTTATCAGAGATCACCCTTGAAGACTGAAGATCGACGAAGACATTTTGTAGAACTTCTGTATCAAGCATGTGAAGACTGAACAATTCTATTTTACTCATTATACCATCATTCTATCTATTGAGACGACTATGTCGTATGACTTATAGTAGATTAACAAAGAATATGTTTCGAGTCAAGCTTGTCTTGTGAAAAATCTTGAAATATGATTTAGCGATTTGATGTTCAAAGGTCCTTAACAATATTAGTTCTATGAATTAGTTTGTGGATCAATTGAAAATTTCCCGTGCAAATGATTATATCACTTGGGAATGTTTCAAATATCAAAAGAGAAAAATATGAACTTACTGGATTTCTACTCAGGGTAAGTTGGCGAACTCAGTTTGCAAACCATAGATATGTGAGATTCAGAAATACAGTAAGATTGGCTAACCATTTCGCAAACCACCAGTTCAGTTGGGATCAGTTCACGAACCTGGATGGAGAACTGTGGTGAACTAGATTTTATATGTTGGATTAATTGGCTAGTAGTTGGCGAACACAGTTCATGAAATTTGGCCAATTGAGTTCCGGAGTCTAGTAGGCTCGGTGATCTCGGTTCACGAACCGTAGCACCCTGACTCATGGACAAGCCTTATGGTTGGCGAATCATTGTACCAACTATCCCGATAATGTTTAGCAGATGCTCAAAAAATTATTATTTTAATATGTTTAGCATTTCTAGAACTCTCTTAAACACTGAAAAAGCGGGGGTTAACAACCACACCCAATATTTCGTTTAGGCAATTTGTATGGACAAACTCCAATATATTTCCAAGAGAATCAACTAGACAGTCAGAATCAATAAAGGAAAATACATCCAAGAGTTATATCTCTGTTTCTCAATGTAATCAGCAAATCAAACAGATAGAAATCTGTGAGCCTAATTATTATGAGAAACAACTTGAACAGTACCAATGACCAAGGTTCAAGTGTCAATCAATTTATATCAACAACCAAAGGTTGAATCATCTAATTGATTGAACTACTCACAACTTGTGATATTTAAATTATAGAGAAAATATAATGAGAAAAAGAAGTTTTGTTAACGAGGAAACCACAACTGCAGAAACCCCCCGGGACCTAGTCGATATTTGAACACTACACTGTATTAAGACGCTACAGAATCTAGCCTACTATAAGTTAACTTCGGACTGGAATGTAGTTGAGCGCTAACCAATCTCACATTGATCAAGGTACAGCCGCATTTCTTACGCCTCTGAATCCCAGCAGGATTCTACGCACTTGATTCCCTTAGATGATCTCACCTACAACTAAGAGTTGCTACGACCCAAAGTCGAAGACTTGATAAACAAATTTGTCTCACACAGAAAAGTATACTGAATAGATAAATCTGTCTCCCACAGAAATACCTATGAGTTTTTATGCCGTCTTTAGATAAATCAAGGTGAACATGTGTAGCGCCCCTTAAGCTAGAAGCTGACTAATCCAAGAGATTAACTAAATAAAGAGGCACCAGGAATCTAATTCAAATACTTAAACATTCAATTAAGAAATCTTCTACAAAACTTATCCCAAAACTAACCCCGCTCAGAATATATATACATGAACTTCTCTCAAATGATACATATACAATAGTCAATTGGTTTACAGATACAATAAACAACATAATAAACATAGCAGAAGTTAACTAATTAACGGAGTCAACACTTGTGGATTTCGTTGCGCAACTCTGATCTGTCTCTGAAAACTGAAAGTGGGAATAATTAACATTTAACTTCTAAGTAATCATAAACAAGATTAAGAAAAACAATAATGTTTTCCCAGACATTAAATAGTGACCAAGTTACTGAGATACACAAATACAAATATGGACAAGCTCTTTCTTCAAACAATGTATACTATGGTTGTGCAATTCCGAAATCGCAAATCCACACCTAATCGTAAATATGGATGTCGACAATTCCGAACTTGCAAACTGTCGACCGATATAAGCATAAAAGCTGAATTCATGTAGATATAAATGTGAAAGAGCATATCCTCACAGAAGTAAACAAACATGTATATGGACAAACTCCTTCTTCAAACAATGTATACTATGGTTGTGCAATTCCGAACTCGCAAATCCACACCTAATCATAAATATGGATGTCGACAATTCCGAACTCACAAACTGTCGACCGACATAAGCATAAAAGCTTAATTCATGTAGATATAAATGTGAAGGAGCGTATCAGATATACCACAAGTGGAAATTCGTATTTCCCATAACAATTCATATGACAAACAAACATTACAAGTCCTTTCCAAACCATGGAAAGATTCAAAGAATCAACAAAATTATCATAATGCAATTTGAATAAAGCATGGAATGCATAGACAGACAATGCATGGTTTGTTAAATATAAACTTTTGTAAAAGAAACAACAATGGTTACAAAAGAGTCAAATGTATTCCCACCTCTTTTGATGACAATCCACGCCTACCTCGAGATCCGCGATCCACTGGTTCATCCTTTGAATCGATCGTTGTTCATAGACTAACTGCAATTGAAGATTTAAGCTTTTCACAGCAATCACTAACTATAATCCTACAACTATCATCTCAGTTACACATTTCCTTCCTACAACTTCAGATCACTATAGCCTCACAAATACTACAACTATCTACTAAAACATCTTAACTCAGCTCAACATTATCAGTTCCATCAAACAACACTACTAGGACTAAACTCTATATCTCAAAAACACTCCCAACAACAACACCCAACAACTCACTTCACATACATTCTCTTGCACCTCTAAGACCTTGTGCATATCATGCCACATCTCATACTTGTATCTTCTAAAATCCTCTGTCACTGTAAAACACCACCACCATAAAAACCACATTTTCTATTTCAACTCCACCAACAGTTCATAACAACACAGACCAACCATGTCCATCTCAATCTTAATTCAGTTATCAATTACACATATTCATTCAATAAAACTAAATAATTGAACTAAACATCTTAAGGAAGAATTACCTCAAAAGCCATGAAAACCAATTCTTCTTTACTTTGATTCAGTTTAACTAACCATCTCAATAATCCTCATCAGCATCACTAGTTCTCACAAATCCCTAAAATAATTCTTAATCCTCTTTAGAACCCTAACTCACTGATTTTCCAACAAAACCACTTCACGTCTTCAATTAAACCACAACCCATTTATTCTTCACCCGCCAACAACTCAGTTTACTTATCAATTCCATAAAAATATACAGTTCAATCCACAAACCCTAATTCTAATTTGGGGAGGAACAGATCATAAACTCTAATTCTTCGATTCCACGAAACCCATCTCCAATTAATCTTCTAAAGCCTCAATTCATCTTCCAATCCTTATTTGGTTCATTCTATGAAACCCTAACTATCAAATACAAATTGTTCTTCAACTTCAACTTCTAATTCAACTCATACCCAACTCTAGTCACTCCCTTAGATCCTCAATTTCATCTTAATCTTCAGTTGAATCCATATCTCGCAAACCCTAATTCCCAAATCTACCGAATAATTGTTGTTCTTCGAAATCAAACCCATAACCTTCCACTTCACATCAGACTCATTGAAACCCATACCTTAATCTCTTCTTATCAAATTAAATCAGTACATCTTCAACTCACAGAACCCTGAATTGAATTATCTAATAAACCTATTCATCGATTCTGAACATCTAACCTAATCAACACCACCACCAACAGTTACTACATAATCCTTCCCCACTTTACTCGATACCCAAATCACTAATTTGTTTTCTCAAATCGTCCCTCGATCGAAGAACTGAAGAAGAAGAGAAGAGAGAAAGAAGAAGAAGAAAGAAGAAGAGAAATCTGATTCTCTTAGGTCGGTTTGAGTAGATAATACCTTGGGTATTACTAAGACAACCACTTCCTTCGATAAGGGGAGCACGACGTGTCTGTGTTGCAGCAAAAGCATTTATCCGAGAAATGATAACTTTGCCCTTCGCACTGATCCAGTGATAGCTTCTTCGTCTGATGTCCGAATGACGCGTTCGAGTAGTCCATTCTGCGTAACTTTTTGAGATCTAACCGTTTGTACTAATTTTGTAACTAGATCGTTGTTAGATTAATTCCTATTGATTAACGTTCGTGTTAAACTAATCGAATAATTATCAACTAAGACGTCTCTTGATCATCGCTAGACCAGTCAAATAGCGTTGACGAGCTTGAGGGTCCTTACAACATGAACCAATTGATACACCAGACTCATACTCCCTAAGAACAACATATTAATATCAATCACCTCACAATAATCTTAACATTATGGTAGTGGAACAAGATATTTTGTAATCACAAAGAATGAGACGAAGAGCTTTGTGATTAATTTTTATCTTACCTATCGGAGATTGAATCTCGAGCAAATATTAGAGAAGATAGTTCTCAATACGATAAAACAAATTAAGATCAGAACACGCGGTCTGGATTCGGAATCCCAATGAAGTCTTTAAGTCGTTAACCTATAACGGTTTTAGAAAAACCTAGGTTAAAGGAGAATCGACTCTAGTCGTAACTAGTATCACACATGAGGTGTGGGGATTAGGTTTCTCAGTTGCTAGAGTTCTCCCTTATATAGTCTTCAAATCAGGGTTTGCAATTAATGTTACCTTGGTACCAAAGCATTCAATATTCACCATTAGATGAAAACCTGATTAGATTCAAGATAATATCTTTCAACCTTTAGATTGTCTTAGCTTGTTACACACAAATGAAATGTACCTTTATTTAGATATGGGTAACCGTATCAAAACGTGTACACTTAGTTGGCTCAACAATAGTTAATAGAAGTTAGCCATATAAACTAGTTATAGAGTTGTTCAAGTGTTTATGTTCTCATAGAAGTATACAAGACACAATTGATCGGTTTTGATTCACTCGAATCAATTCATAAACATTTTATCCACGATTTGCAAAGATTGCATTCCTTATTATATAAATGTATTTGTTCATGAATAACCGACTTTAGAAATTAACCACTCAAGTATGAAAACAGGTACGCATACTTAGAGTTCCCGGACTTGGTCTTGTTCGCTAGTATGCAAACAGGTACGCATATTTTCGTTCACGACCGAACTCAGTTGAAATCAGTACGCATACGGGTATGCATACTATATTTTTCGGACTTCAACTGTTGAATCAGTACGCATACGGGTATGCATACTAAATTTCCGAACTTAGAATACACTTGCAACAGTTAGCATACAAGTGCGCATACTGTGCTATATCCAATCAATGGTTAATTATTCTAAACTCCTATTTTAATCATTGAAACATTCTTGGAAGACGAGAATAGCTGTCTCACACAAACTATTAGCTTCAAAGAAATTTTCAAGTGATCAAATGATCAATACGAAACATTCCGAGACTACTGTCTCACACAAATCATGTAAGATGTTACTAGGCGATTTTCACATGATCATATTTTAACTTTCGTCAATAATAAAAGATGAACTTGGTTAAAGCGAAAGCTTACCAACACATATTTCAAAAAATATGTAAGTGAGTTAAACTCATCTCGAAATATCAAATGTGTATAATGTAAAGTCTATATAGTTATACGACTTTTGTCTCAATAGGAGATATAATAGAAATAGACTTCTGATAGAAGAGTTCAAGTCTCCACATACCTTTTGTTGATGAAGTTCCACAAGCTCCCCTTAATAGTTCTTTGTCTTCAATCGATGAACGCCATGAAGTCTAAATCTCAACTACACATTCTATCCCAATCCAAGACATAGCTATAAGTAGACTAGAAATCAAGACATATATTTTTGACAACTAAACTTGACAAACAAGCTTGAGATAGCAACGCTTGCGAGTTCGACCGAGCAGTGCTCTAAAAAACACTTCTAAGACTTCATTGATTTATTAAACGATTAATTTCTTAGGTGTTTAAATGAACATCAAGTAGCTTTTAGTTCTTTGTCTAACTTGCCAAATCGACCAATCATTATACATGGTTCAATATCCGAACCTATGTGTATAGTCTTTTATTGTAGTTTGAAGACCTATTTTATTTGTTTGATTCTCAAGTTATCTTAGCTTGAATTCTAAGCTAACCCTGGTCTTTGAAAACTATAAATAGAGCATCTGTCAACTGGAAAAATCAAACCCTGACACTTTGTGTTCTAGTTGATTCTAGAGTCGCCTCTATTGACCTTTTAGGTCTACGACTAAAAATACTTCGCTTGGGGATTCGTGAAGCCAGGTCCTACTGCTTAAAAATTTTATTTTTTTTGTTCGGTTACGTTTTTTTATTTTTCTTCTCTAAGTTCGGCTAGTTTTTTTCTACCCGAGTTGAATGGGTTGTTCATATATTAATACAACATAGAGGTTTTGGGTGTGATTTTTTTACATAGCCGAACCTCGGGTTCGGCAAAAAATAAATAAATCCCCAGTTGAATTCAATGAGTTGTGCATTTTTTTAAAAGAGACATAGAGGTTCGGCTAGTCTTTTTTTCCTAACCGAATTTAATGGTTATTCATTTTTTGAAAGCAACATAGAGGTTCAGCTAGGTTTTATTTTTTTCCTCCTAGCTGAACTTAGTTTTATTTCTAGCCGAATTCAGTGAGTTGTTCATATTGAAAAATGCCATAGAGGTGCGGTTATGTTTTGTTTTATTTTTTTCCTATCCAACCCTCGAGTTCGATTAGATTAGTTTTTTTTCTTTTTCTTCTAGCCGAATTCAATTAAATTATTTCACATGTGAAAAACAACATACAAATTCAGCTACTATTATTTTCCTAGCAGTACCCAATGCAAAAAAAATAAAATACAAACTAAATAAAATAAATTAAGAAATAAAAATAAAGGGCAACTTAGTCATTTTTTACGATCAAGATACTCCTTAGTTTTGTAGGATGGATGGTCTAAGAACCTAATGGTCCCCTGAACTATTGCATGGTTCTCAAAAAATAGTTTTTCTCTTTCTAGGGATGAGTGGGTTCTACGGTCTTCTTTTGTTTCATTGTTTGGGTCAGTGTCCTCGGGATCCTTCTACTTCTTCTAATCGTCAGGCTGTTTTAGAATGATAAGGAGGGATCGAATATTTATCTTGGAGAGCCTCACCCGAACTATCCCATATAGAATTCCTATGTACTTTTCTTCTTCTTTTTGTGCCAAGTCAAAATACTTTTCTTCGAAAAAAAAGAATAAATACAAGAAATTTGGAATATGCAGTAGGAATCAGGATGTTGGTTTTACTAATTGAAAACGCATGGGACTCCAAATACACTCAAATTTTTCGTTCGGCGACCTGTATAGATAAAACTTAACACAATTGCAAGTAGACCAACTTAATGAACCTTGAAAATATGTATAGAGTTAATATCTCAACCTCTACTCAATCAGTATGTATATAGACACAAGGTCCGTGAACCTTATTGTTGTTAGAGAATTGCTCGGTCGAACTCGCATGCGTTGCTATCTCAAGCATGTTTGTCAATGTTAGTGATCAAACTATAAGTCTTGATTTCTAGTCTACTATAGATAAGGTCTCCGACTAGGATAGAAAGTGTAGTTGAGCTCAAGAACTCCATGGAAATCATCATACAAGACGAAGGACTACTCAAGGAACTAGTGGATCTTCATCGACTAAAAGGTATGTGGAGACTTGAACTTATATATCACTCAAAAGTCTATTTATCTATTATCTTGAGACAAAAGTCGTTTTTGCTATATAGACTTAGATTATACACATTTGGTATTTAGAGCCGAGTTTCCCTCGCCTATCTATTTCTCGAAATATGAGTTGGTAAAGCCTTCGCTTTAGCCAAGTTCATCTTTACCTAGTAACGAAAGCCATGTTATGTTTCAATCACTTTGAAAATTGCTCTGACGAGAAATGGTTTGTGAATAACAACTATATAACATTCTTTGAGAATGTTTCAATGATTGAAATGAGAGTTTAGACTATATAACCATTTGGAGGATATAAGCATTGTTGTGGAAACACATATATGTATAAGTACTTATTGCTTGAACCGAAGTTTGCGAACTTTTTTGATCAAGTGAATCGGAGTAGTGTGTGAGCTAAGTCCGCAAACTCAGTCCGCGAATTGGCGAAGTTCTCAAACCCGAGAATTTCTGCTGGAGTTTGTGAACTCCATCCGGGAAATTAAGTCCGCGAACCCAGTCCGCTAACTTGAGTAGGTTATGTCTAAAAACGATGTTTAATGAACTTATCTTTATTAACTAAGGAATGCAAGTGCAAACCGTGTCTATAGAGTTCATGAACCAATTCATGTGAATCAAATCGTTTTTGCTTCATTTGTGTCTTGTGTAGTACATAAGATTTCCTTGCAATTTAAAAACTCTCTAACTAGTTCATCAGAGTCATTTGAACTAGTTATGGTGAAGAAGAATATGGTAGATATGAAAGTGATCATATGGCTAACCATTTGGTTAACTATTGTTCAACCAACTAATGTACAAGTTTGGGTACGGTTACACAAGCCCAGGAACGTGCATTTCATCTGTGTATAACAAGCTATGTTTTCGATCTAACGGTTGATAAATATTAACTTGAATCTAATCAGGTTTTCATCTAACGGTGAATATTGAATGCTTTGTTATTAAGCTAACATTGATTGCAAGCCTTGATTTGAAAGACTATATAAGGGATAACTCTAGCAACTGGGAAACCTAATCCCCACACATTCTGTGTGATACTAGTTGTGCTAAGCTAGAGTCGATTCTCCTTTAACCTTTGGTTTCTTCTTCTAAACCAGGTTAACGACTTAAAGACTTCATTGGGATTGTGAAGCCAGACCGATACTAATTTTCTTATAGTTGTGTGATTTGATCTTGTTGTTTCTATCGTATGAGTACAATTGTAATAATTGGCTTGAGATTTCTATCTCCGATAGGGAAGATAAAAAGTAATCACAAACATCTTCGTCTCATCGTTTGTGATTCCACAATATCTTTTTTCGTTGCATCGATTAAGACTATTGTGAGGTGATTGATAATACTAGGCTGTTCTTCGGGAATATAAGTCCGGATTATCAGTTGGTTCCTGTTCACCTTGATTTATCAAAAGACGGAACAAAACTCATAGGTATATTCGTGAGAGAGATCAGCTAAGGGAATCAAGTCTTCGACTTTGTGTGATACAGATTTATTTATTAAAATCTTCGACTTTGGGTCGTAGCAACTCTTAGTTGTGGGTGAGATCAGCTAAGGGAATCAAGTACTTAGCATCCTGCTGGGATCAAAGACGCAGGAGCATAACTGTACCTTGGATCAATATGAGATTGGTTGGGATTCAACTACAGTCCAGACCAAAGTTAGGTTGGAGTAGGCTAGTATCTGTAGCGGCTAAATACAGTGTATGTTCAATCTGGACTAGGTCCCGGGGTTTTTCTGCATTTGCGGTTTCCTCGTTAACAAAATTCTGGTGTCTGTGTTATTTTTTTTCCGCATTATATTTTGTTATATAATTTAAATAATACAGGTTGTGCGTTGTTCACTCAATTAGAATATCTGACATTTTGGTTGTTGATTTAAATTGATTGACACTTGGATATTGGTCTTTGGCACCATCCAAGTTTATCTCTCTTGTATTTAAATTGAGACTCGCAGTTTGCTTGAGTAAGATTTAAATCGAGAGATACAGATTTAAACTCTTTGATATACTTTTCTATTGATTAAGTCTAACTGTCTAGTTGATTGTCTAGAAAGTATATTGGAGTTTGTCCATACAGATTGCTAAGCGAAATATTTGGTGTGGTTGTTAGACCCCCGCCTTTTCAATTGGTATCAGAGCAGGAAAAAACGTTTAAGACCTTACAAGTATGTGTTTGTAGCGATCTGACTCTATGAACGACAAAGTATCTTGTAACGCTTCACCAGGTTTAAAAACTAATCGTAGAAGATGTTCTGATAAACTGGTTATTCTCCAAAAAAGGTTGGATGAACAAATCCGGATCAATTCTGATCTTGTTGCGGAACTTGCAATACTTAAGGATTTGAAACCCATTATAAATCCTTTAATGGATGTGAGTAACTCCGGACGTTCTTCTCTGAAGAATGATCATATATCAGGTGATAAACAACGAGTAAATGTTGTGAAAACTGATATGACTCAGAACTACTCTGCCAAACTAAAAGGTGTTGGCCTATGTTTGTTTTGTGATTCCTCTAATCACTTTCAACATGTTTGTGAGTCTTTTCAAAAGAGATTAAAAGTTTCTAGTAATCTTCACGAGAAAACTAAACAACTCGTTGTATCTCTAAAAAGACACACAAAACTATCAGGAAATTCTAAACAAAATAGTACTAATAGCATGAGAGCTTTTGCTTTAAAATCAACATCACCCTTTCAATGGTTTCTTGATAGTGAATGTAGCAGACATATGACAGGTGATCTCACTTGGTTCATTTCTTCAGATGACTATGAAGGCGGACCAGTAACATTCGGAGATGGGAGTTTTTGCTACATAAGAAAAAAGGGAACGATCAAATTACCAGGCGTACCTGAAATTCATGATGTAGTCTACGTAAAAGGTATGACCGCAAATCTTCTTTCTATTAGTCAAATCTGTGACAAAGGCCATCGAGTTTTCTTCAATGCAAATGGATGTGACATTGTAGACAAAACTGGGAAAGTAATTTTTCAGGGAATTCGTGGAAAAAATAATTGTTATCTTCTGGATACTCAGTTCGGAAACTGTTGCAATTTGACTAAAGTGGAATCTACACATCTTTGGCATGAGCGTTTTGGTCACATCAACTATCGTCTTCTAACTAAGATCATTAACAAAGAACTTGTTAGAGGCGTTCCCAAAATCAATGCAAAGATTGAAGGTGTATGTGGTGCCTGTCAAAAGGGTAAACAAACGAAAGTTCACCATAAATCATCTCGAGATATTCTCACTAAAGCTCCACTTGATTTAATTCATATGGATCTCTTCGGACCTATTCAACAATCCACGGTTGCTGGTAAGAAGTATACTTTGGTTATGGTAGATGATTACACCAGATTCACTTGGGCTGCATTCCTATCTCATAAGAATGAAACCCTTGATGAATTCAAGATTATTGTTTATAGAATCCAGAACGAACAAGGTCGCAAACTAAATAAGATTAGAAGCGACCGTGGAACTGAATTCAAGGACACCAAGATGTTTGAATTCTGTGACGAACTGAGAATTATTCAACAGTATTCTCCACCCATTACTCCTCAATCTAATGGAGTTGCAGAAAGAAAAAAAAACATTGAGGAAATGGCCAGGGTAATGCTCCATAACAAAAACTTACCTTTAAAGTTTTAGGGAGAAGCTGTCTTTGCAACATACTATTTGATCAACCATGTCTACTTACGGTCTAAAACCCTCAATACCCCCTATGAGTTGTGGTACCGTAGAAAAACCCAAATTGCACTATCTTAGAGTGTTTGGTAGTAAGTGCTATATTCTAAAAGATCGAGAACAGAAAGGGAAATTTGATACCAAAAGTGATGAAAGTATCTTCATTGGCTATGCTTCTGATAGTCGTGGTTTCTGAGTATTTAATCTCAGAACCCAGGTCATGATGGAATATGCTAATGTTATCATTGATGATATTAGTAACTTTCATCATGATAATCCTCCCGCTGAATTGCCTCCAACTGAGACAATTGATAAAGTCAAAGAAATACCAGATGTAGTTGAAGTCATCCCAACCGTTACTGATCCTGATATTTCTAGTGACGAGGAGAAGAGCACTGATCAGGCTACTCCTGACGAACAAGAACGTGTCCCTCCACGACACCTCTGCGTTCACAGGAATCATGATCCCAACAGTATTATTGGAAGAAGAGATTCTACAACTAAAACTAGAGGACAACTTCAAAATATGTGTAATTTTGGTTGTTATCTGTCACAAGTAGAACCAACAAATATTGATGAAGCTCTTAGCGATCCCTTCTGAGTGAATGCAATGCATAAAGAGTTAAATCAATTTCAGAGACAAGACATATGGGAACTTGTACCTTGTCCCTCCAATATTAATATTGTTGGTACGAAATGTATATTCAAGAACAAGTCTGATGAATTTGGCACAATTTTCAGAAATAAAGCCAGACTTGTCGCTCAAGGATACTCACAAATTGAAGGTATCGACTTTGACGAAACCTTTGCTCCTGTGGCACGCCTTGAGTCCATTAGACTTTTATTACCTCATGCTTGTTTTCTCAAGGTCAAACTTTTCCTAATGGATATTAAATCCGCGTTCCTAAACGGAATCTTAAAAGAGGTAGTCTATGTTGCTCAACCTAAAGGATTTCAAAAACCTTGATTTCCAAGATTATGTCCTTAAGCTCAAAAAGGCATTATATGGGTTAAAACAAGCACCTAGATCCTGGTTTGAAAAACTTACCAATTCTCTTATTAGAAAAGGTTTTTCAAGAGGCGGAGCTGATAAAACCTTGTTTACCAAATGGAGTGGGAAAGATGTTGTCATTGCTCAAGTCTATGTAGATGGTATTATCTATGGTTCAACTTCTGAGAAGCTTGCAAAGGATTTCCAAGTTTCACTTGCTAAAGAATTTAAAATGAACAATGTTGGTGAATTAAAGTTCTTCTTAGGATTACAAATTCAACAACATAAGTATGAAATCTACTTATCCCAGGAAAAGTATGCAAGGGATCTTGTGACAAGATTCGGTCTGGATAAGTCATCTCCAAAACTGACACATATGCCCACTACTGGTAAACTGCATAGAGATGAGAAAGGAGTAAAAGTAGATCAAAAATTGTATCGATCTATTATTGGTAGCCTTTTATATCTTACAGCTACTAG
Source organism: Papaver somniferum (assembly GCF_003573695.1). NCBI lineage: Eukaryota > Viridiplantae > Streptophyta > Magnoliopsida > Ranunculales > Papaveraceae > Papaver > Papaver somniferum. The sequence goes on along the minus strand of NC_039360.1, from coordinate 35,385,564 downwards.
ACCTGATATTTCTTTTAGTGTTGGTTGTTGTGCTAGATTTCAGGCTAATCCAAAGGAATCTCATCTTGCAGCTGCAAAGAGGATCATACGATATTTCAATCACACTGTCGGGTATGGACTTTCCTGCACTTTTGATACTAAAACTGACCTTTCTGCCTATTCAGATGCTGATTGGTCAGGATGTCTAGAAGACAGAAAAAGTACATCATGGGGATTCTACTATGTAGGACTGAATCTTGTGGCTTGGCATAACAAGAAACAAAATTCACAATCCTTGTCTACATGCGAAGCAGAGTATATTGCTACTGGGTCATGTTGTACTCAACTTCTCTGGATGAAACAAATGTTGGCTGACTATGGAGTTGATACTAGAATAATGAAGATATTTTGTGATAATTCTAGCGCGATTTGAATCACTGAAAATCCCGTTGAGCACTCAAGAAAAAATCACATTGACATAAGGTACCATTTTATTCGAGATCTCTATGAGAATGGTATCATAAATATGGAATTTGTGCCTTCCGAACAACAATTGGATGACATCCTCACCAAACCATTAGACACTGCTACGTTTCAACACTTGAGGCAGTCTATTGGTGTTGTTCTGGTTCATTAGTTTTTTTTCCATGACTCTTTCCTCCGTGCTTATATAGATCTTTTGGGCAATTGACTTGGAAGTCCAGTAAGTGTTTGCTTCAGGTTTGCATTTGTTTACATAGGTTAATTTTCTGTCAGGTTGTTTAGTATGTTATGTCCAAAGAAATCCTTCTTTTCTTTTTGAAATTAAGGTCACTCATGTTGTTCTTTCGGAATGACATTTAATGGGGAAGAGTTCTTTTGAACTTGTGCTTAATTGCCAAATATTTGTGGGGAGTGCGGCTGTGGAATATTTTAGGGGTTATCTTGTATCTTAATAGACTCCTTGATGAATGCATTTAGCTTCGGCTTTATGATTGCATCTAAATAAGATGATATATGCTTTCTTTTGGTCATGAAATGTCACTTTCGGAAATTTCATTAGGATCCCGTTCTTGTACCTTTACCAATTTTATTGACAAAAAGGGGGAGAATTAATATGTAGTTCACACTACAAATACATATGGTTTTCGGATCATTATGTAAGGGGGAGTAGTTTCCATACGAGATGGAGTATTGACTAAGGGGGAGTGACATATCACCATAGTATTGTTGTTAAAGTTGTGATACAATTGAACTTTGACGTTGTGTAATGATACTATGACACTGTATAACAATAATTGAGAACTCTTGTTTTCTCGTTGTTATAGTTACGGATTTTCAACAACGGTGATGCTAAACTTACAACCTTTGGGATCATTGGAGTACTTGGAAATGACGTAGATTTAAAGTAATGTTAAAGATTAGGCATGTGGAATAGGAGATACAAAAGTTTATTTATATATTTTTTGTATTCCATATGTATTGATAGTTTTGTCACTAAAATTGACAAAGGGGGGGGGGGGGGGATTATTAGAGAATTGCTCGGTCGAACTCGCATGCGTTGCTATCTCAAGCATGTTTGTCAATGTTAGTGATCAAAACTATAAGTCTTGATTTCCAGTCTATTATATCTAAGGTCTCATCTAGGATAGAAAATGTAGTTGAGCTCAAGAACTCCATGGCAATCATCATACAAGACGAAAGACTAAACAAGGAACTGGTGGATCTTCATCTACTAAAAGATATGTGGAGACTTGAACTTATCTATCACTCAAAAATCTATTTATCTCCTATCTTGAGACAAAAGTCATTTTTTCTATGTAGACTTAGATTATACACATTTGGTATTTCGAGCCGAGTTTACCTCGCCTATCTATTTCTCGAAATATGTGTTGCTAAAGCTTTCGCCTTAGCTAAGTTCATCTTTACCTAGTGACGAAAGTCATGTTATGTTTCAATCACTTTGAAAATTGCTCTGACGAGAAATGGTTTGTGAATAAAAACTATATAACATTCTCTGAGAATGTTTCAATTGAAATGAGAGTTTAGACTATATAACCATTTGGAGGATATAAGCATTGTTGTGGAAACACATATATGTATAAGTCCTTATTGCTTGAAGCGAAGTTTGCGAACTTTGTTGATCAAGTGAACCGGAGTAGTGCGTGAGCTAAGTCCGCGAACCCAGTCTGTAAACTGGCGAAGTTCTCAAACCCGAGAATTTCTGCTGGAGTTTGTGAACTCCATCCGGGAAATTAAGTCAGCGAACCCAGTCCGCGAACTTGAGTAGGTTATGTCTAAAAACGATGTTTTGTGAACTTATCTTTATAAACTAAGGAATGCAAGTGCAAACCATGGCTATAGAGTTCATGAACCGAATCATGTGAATCAAATCGTTTTTTCTTCAATTGTGTCTTGTGTAATATATAAGATTTCCTTGCAATTGAAAAACTCTCTAACTAGTTCATTTGAGTCATTTGAACTAGTTATGGTGAAGAAGAATATGGTAGATATGAAAGTGATCATATGGCTAACCATTTGGTTAACTATTATTGAACCAACTAATGTACAAGTTTGGGTACGGTTACACAAGCCCAGGAACGTGCATTTCATCTGTGTGTAACAAGCTATGTTTTCGATCTAACGGTTGATAAATATTAACTTGAATCTAATCAGGTTTTCATCTAACGGTGAATATTGAATGCTTTGTTACTAAGCTAACATTGATTGCAAACCCTGATTTGAAAGACTATATAAGGGAGAACTCTATCAACTGGGAAACCTAATCCCCACACATTCTGTGTGATACTAGTTGTGCTAAGCTAGAGTCGATTCTCCTTTAACCTTTGGTTTCTTCTTCTAAACCAGGTTAACGACTTAAAGACTTCATTGGGATTGTGAAGCCAGACCGATACTACTTTTCTTGTAATTGTGTGATATGATCTTGTTGTTTCTATCGTACGAGTACAATTGTAATAATTGGCTTGAGAGGTCTATCTCCGATAGGCAAGATAAAAAGTAATCACAAACATCTTCGTCTCATCGTTTGTGATTCCACAATATCTTTTTTCGCTGCGTCGATTAAGACTATTGTGAGGTGATTGATAATACTAGGCTGTTCTTTGTGAATATAATTCCGGATTATCAATTGGTTCATGTTCACCTTGATTTATCAAAAGACGGAGCAAATCTCATAGGTATATTCGTGGGAGACGTATTTATCTATTATCATAGACTTTTCTGTGTGATACCGATTTTTTTATTAAAGTCTTCTACTTTGGGTCGTAGCAACTCTTAGTTGTGGGTGAGATCAGCTAAGGGAATCAAGTACGTAGCATCTTGCTGGGATCAGAGACGTAGGAGCATAAGTGTACCTTGGATCAGTGTGACATTGGTTGGGGTTCAACTACAGTCCATACCGAAGTTAGTTTGGAGTAGGCTAGTGCCTGTAGCGGCTTAATACAGTGTATGTTCAATCTAGACTAAGTCCCGGGGGTTTTCTGCATTTGCGGTTTCCTAGTTAACGAAATTCCGGTGTCTGTGTTATTTCTTTTCCGCATTATATTTTGTTATATAATTGAAATAATACAGGTTGTGTGTTGTTCAATCAATTAGAATATTCGACCTTTTAGTTGTTGATTCAAATTGATTTGACACTTGAATATTGGTCTTTGGTACCATCCAAGTTTATCTCTCTTGTATTTAAATTGAGACTCGCAGTTTTCTTGAGTAAGATTTAAATCGAGAGATAGAGATTTAAACTCTTTGATATACTTTTCTATTCATTGAGTCTAACTGTCTAGTTGATTCTCTAGAAAGTATATTGGAGTTTGTCCATACAGATTGCTAGGCGAAATATTGGGTGTGGTTGTTAGACACCCGCTTTTTCAATTGTTAAGCACAGTACTTGGACGATCTCAAAAATCACTATCCAAGATCAATCTAGTCGTATCCAAATAAATCGGAATTCTACCAAGTGATTAAACTTGTTATCTATCTTTCAAGATACGAGTTCTACAAGAAACTAGTCTCGTAATCGATTACAATTAAGCAGACTTATCTACTTAGATTGAGAACTTGCAAAACCGTGTAAATAAAATTATAAAGATAAACAATATAATGTGGAAAAAGAAAAACACAAGACAATAGAAATTTGGTTAACGAGGAAACCATAATAGCAAGAAAACCCCGGGACCTTTCCAGATTGAACACCACACTATATTAAGCCTCTACATACACTATCCTACTATCATACTTTAGACTGGAATGTAGTTGAGACCGAATCTATGCTCCAAGCGATTCAGTTACATCCACGCTCCTTACGTCTGTTGAATCTCATAAGGTTCTACGAACTTGATTCCCTTAGCTGACGTCCTTTACATCCTAAGAATTAATTCAGCCGAAGTGAAGACTTTTCGTACCAATCTTCCTCTAACAGATAAGCCTAGCTATTTGATTTCCGTTTAGATCAAAAATCAAAGTCTGAAAATCTGTTTGCAATAGCAAGCTACCAAACCTCACAAATCCGGAACTTACGACTCTCGAAGAGCAACCTAGATTCTTAACCACCTCTCAAGAACAATCGTCTAAAGATCAACGAGGATCAGTCTTTAGATATCTATCTTGAGGAATCACAAAGTCTGAGACGAAGAGAAATTTGTGATTATTATCTATCTTTCTTTAAATATATTACGAAAACCTTAAAGGTAGAAACGATAGCATAATTATGCTCTAGCCCTTCATTATCATATTCATGTAGTCTACAATCTTCGGTTGTTGCACATCTTCGGTTTTTAGCTCTCCATGCGGGGGCATCTGGATCCTTTCATCCTCTTTATCCCGTTTCTGTAGTTTCTGCAAATCTCCGGTTGGTAACCAAGAAACTCTATTTAGTCGAGGAAGCTTTCTTGCTGAGATACCACCGAATTATGAACCCAAAAAAATTCATATCACTAATAGGGATACTAATTTTCTTGGAGATATACCAATCCCTATGCAATGGGTGTTTTGTTTAATATGAAACTGATGCACCTCCGAGTAAATTATTACCCACTAATGGTTAAGATAGAATCAAAAATATATTAATATGAAGCAAGAGCATCATTGATGTGATTTTAATTGTTGTATAAAAGTGGTAATAAAGTTCGTTTAAGATCTGTGAAGATTTAGTTTCAGAATTTAATCTGTAACAATAAAATAACAAGTAAACAAAATATGAGAACAAGATTAAGAGATTACTGGGTTGCACCAAATTTCATATATATTCATGTGATTCAAATATTAATTCTAGAAAATTTTGCCTAATTCCGTAAGAATTTTAACTCTAATTCATTTCCAAAGGTAATTTTTTAAAAGATTAAATGTGAATTGTAAGCAGGGTGTATCAAAAGTTCTTAAAATTAAGCATACATCATCAAAGATAACTATTAATTAAAAAAATCATAAATTATTTAAAATTAATGCAAAAAATCATAAAAGAATTTATCATAATTACCACATTGATAAAATTTGTCTTTCACCGTCATCCCAGCGTTGGGGTTTAGCTCCTCATGCTAGAAACACACTCAAAATATGTATTTATATCTCAAAAAGTGTCTACAAAGAATAAATAAACTAACTCCAAGAATTGCAACGCTTATAAATGTTGCAGACCGAGTGTTACCGATAAACAATACAATTAGAACTGTCACATGAGTGACAGTCTTATATCCGAGGCCACGGTCAAACAACAACAGTTTTGAGATGTTCACTGTTCCTCTTCTTCTTTCTGCTCGTGGAAAATTCTCTCTGCTACTCTGGATTTCTCTCTGCTAGTAAGCCAAACTCTCTCCTAACACTCCATAAAACTTCTATGACTCCCCGAACTCTTATTAATACACAACAAAAGAGTATCTCTTCCCAAAAATCTTTCAATTAAACTCGAAATATTCTGCAAGTTATGGGAATAATTATCCTTTATCTTCTCCTACGTGTCCTCTGGTTGTCAAAGCTCTTTCCTAAGATAGAATCGAATCCAATCAAAGAAGATATTCTCTCCAATTGTCCACGTTACTTTCAAATGTAAACCCGAGATATTATGTCGACTCTATTTCATCGAGAATCAATGAGGTCTTATTTTTATTTTCTTCCGAAGATAAATCGATTACCAATTCTTTTTCATCATAACAAGCCAATACCAATCAAACTGGACGAAAAAATCCGACAAAATATCGCTCAAATCCCTCCCAGAAATTCACGCAGGTGAGAAGCAAAATTTTTCACCAAAAATAAGATTTGGACGTGAAGAAGGAGAGGATACCCTTATCCAGTATGTGAGTGCCTTTATCAAGTTGGGGCGCCCTTATCCAATGTGCATTTAGTAATTTCTCTGGGTGCCTTTAACACTTTTCAGCCTATTTTTCCACCCAAGTTTATTTTCTCGAAAACACCTAAAACATCATATATAATAAGTACGAAATGAGAAATAACAAAATAGAGAAATGAGATCAAATCATACAAAAAAAAATGTGTCTATTAATCATCATACCCGCAGAAACTATCGATATTGATTATGTAGCTTAGGAAAAACAATCCAATCATCTAATGATATTTATGATCGACTTTGTACATATGGCACGCATATCTTTTATAACTTGTTTTTAAGTCAATGTTATCATATTTGATAGAGTTTCCTTTGCTTTCAGTTCTGACTACTGAGTAGTCTATAGTATTTTGAAATTTAAAGATTCTTCGGTATATATTATCCTTTCCTTGCTAGTTTTGTTCTTTTAGTAATGCTTTGATTTTCAACATGTTCTAGGAATAACTATTTGAACAACTTGCCTTCACTTAACCCAGAACTCTATCGCCATCTTATTTTTCTGATGGTGTTTTCCTTTCAAGATCTTTATCAAGCAACTATGTATCAAAAATATATTTTGATAGGTACATGGCTATGTTTTGTTGTTCATTTAAATTTTTTATCGTAGAAGTTCATGTAAATTGTCTTGGTGGATAATGGTTATTATGTTACTTATAAGAAAAAAACTCTTTTTTCTGGTGCATGGTTATTGGAAACTTGTTAATTTTACTTATTTGTTAGCAAAGGTTCACAATTTAGAAAAGTCTTAACAATATTCAAGTGTAGCCTGTGTAATTGAACTTGACGTACCAACACTTGGTAGGTTCAATCGAGCGATGCTCTAACAATGGAAAAAGTGGCGGTTGAACAACCAAACCCAATATTTCGCTTAGCAATATGTATGGACGAACTCCAATATACTTTCTAGAGAATCAACTAGACAGTTAGACTCAACCAATAGAAAAGTATATCAAAGAGTTTAAATCTCTATCTCTCGATTTAAATCTTACTCAAGCAAACTGCGAGTCTCAATTTAAATACAAGAGGGATAAACTTGGATGGTACCAAAGACCAATATCTAAGTGTCAATCAATTTAAATCAACAACCAAAAGGTCGGATATTCTAATTGATTGAACAACGCACAACCTGCGATATTTCAATTATATAACAAAATATAATGCGGAAAGAAATAACACAGACACCAGAATTTTGTTAACGAGGAAACCGCAAATGCAGAAAAACTCCGGGACCTAGTCCAGATTGAACATACACTGTATTAAGCCGCTACAGACACTAGCCTACTCCAAACTAATTTTGATCTGGATTGTAGTTGAACCCCAACCAATCTCAAACTGATCCAAGGTACAGTTATGCTCCTACGTCTCTGATCCCAGCAGGATGCTACGTACTTCATTCCCTTAGCTGATCTCACCCACAACTAAGAGTTGATACGACCCAAAGTCGAAGACTTTAATAAACAAATCTGTATCACACAGAAAAGTCTATGATAATAGATAAATCCGTCTCCCACGAATATACCTATGAGTTTTGTTCCATCTTTTGATAAATCAAGGTGAATAAGAACCAATTGATAATCCAGACTTATATTCCCGAAGAAAAACCTAGTATTATCAATCACCTCACAATAGTCTTAATCGACGCAGCGAAAAAAGATATTGTGGAATCACAAACGATAATACGAAGATGTTTGTGATTACTTTTTATCTTGCCTATCGGAGATAGAAATCTCAAGCCAATTATTACAATTTTACTCGTACGATAGAAACAACAAGATCAGATCACACAACTACAAGAAAAGTAGTATCGGTCTGGCTTCACAATCCCAATGAAGTCTTTAAGTCGTTAACCCGGTTTGAGAAAATAAAACCATAGGTTAAATGAGAATCGACTCTAGCTTATCACAACTAGTATCACAAAGAATGTGTGGGGATTAGGTTTCCCAGTTGCTAGAGTTATCCCTTATATAGTCTTTCAAATCATGGTTTGCAATCAATGTTAGCTTAGATTCAAGCTAATATTTATCAACCGTTAGATCGAAAACTTAGCTTGTTATACACAAATGAAATGCACGTTCCCGGGCTTGTGTAATTGTACCCAAACTTGTACATTATTTGGTTCAACAATAGTTAACCAAATGGTTACCATATAATCACTTTCATATCTATCAAATGCTTCTTCACCATAACTAGTTCAAATGACTCAAATGAACTAGTTAGAGAGTTGATCAATTGCAAGAAAATCTTATGTACTACACAAGACACAATTGAAGCAAAAACGATTTGATTCACATGAATCGGTTTATGAACTCTATAGCCACGGTTTGCAATTGCATTCCTTAGTTTATAAAGATAAGTTCGCTAAAAATCGTTTTTAGACATAACCTACTCAAGTTCGCGGACTGGATTCGTGGGATTAAGTTCCCGGATGGAGGTCACAAACTCTAGCAGAAATTCTCGGGTTTGAGAACTTTGCCAGTTCGCGGACTTAGCTCACACACTACTCCGGTTCACTTTATCAACAAAGTTCTCAAACTTCGGTTCAAGCAATAAGGACTTATACATATATGTTTTTCCACAACAATGCTTATATCCTCCAAATGGTTATATAGTCTAAACTCTCATTTCAATCATTGAAGCATTATCAGAGGACGTTATATAGTTGTTATTCACAAACCATTTTTCATCATAGAAATTTTCAAAGTGATTGAAACTTAACATGACTTTTGTCACTAGGTAAAGATGAACTTGGCTAAAGCGAAAGCTTTACCAACACATATTTCGAGAAATAGATAGGATAGGTAAACTCGGCTCGAAATACCAAATGTGTATAGTCTAAGTCTATATAGAAAAACGACTTTTGTCTCAAGATAGGAGATAAATGATTTTTGAGTGATAGATAAGTTCAAGTCTCTACATACCTTTTAGTCGATGAAGATCCACCAGTTCCTTGAGTAGTCCTTCTTCTTTTATGATGATTGCCATGGAGTTCTTGAGCTAAATTACACTTTCTATCCTAGTCCGAGACCTTAGCTATAGTAGACTGGAAATCAAGACTTATGGTTTTGATCACTAACATTTAAAAACATGCTTGAGATAGCAACACATGCGAGTTCGACCGAGCAATGCTCTAACAATCTCCCCCTTTGTCAATTTTAATGACAAAACTATCAATACATATGGAATACAAAAAATATATAAATAAACTTTTGTATCTCCTATTACACATGCCTAATCTTCAACATTACTTGAAATCTTCGTCACTCCCAAGAATTCCAATGACCCCAAAGGTTGTAAGTTTAGCATCACCGTTGTTGAAAATCCGTAGCTATAACAACGAGAAAACAAGAGTTCTCAATCATTGTTATACAATGCCATAGTATCATTACACAGCGTCAAAGTTCAATTGTATCAAAACTTTAACAACAATAATATGGTGATATGTCACTCCTCCTTAGTCAATACTCCATCTCACATGGAAACCACTCCCCCTTACATAATGATCCGAAAACCATATGTATTTGTAGTGTGAGCTACATATTAATTCTCCCCTTTTTTGTCAATCAAATTGGGAAAGGTACAAGAACGAGATCCTAATGAAATTTCCGAAAGAGACATTTCATGACCAAAATAAAGCATATATCATCTTATTTAGATGCAATCATAAAGCCGAAGCTAAATGCATTCATCAAGGAGTCTATTAAGATACAAGATAACCCCTAAAATGTTCCACAACCGCACTCCCCACAAAGATTTGGCAATTAAGCACAAGTTCAAAAGAACTCTCCCCCATTATATGTCATTCCCGAAAGAATAACAAGAGCGACCTTAATTTCAAAAAGAAAAGAAGGATTTCTTTGGACATAAAAAATTACATACTAGTATGAATTTGAATCCAAAATACTCAATTAAATTAATCATAAGAGAACCCATGATTTACTTAATTGGAAATGCTCAACACAAGTAAACTTACGGAGACTTAAAAATACTCAATTAGATAAATTATAAGAGAACCCATAGTTAATCTAATCGAAATACACAATCAAATTAATCACAAAAGTAATCAATTTAATTGGTCATGCTCGACACAAAGTATCTCATGGAACAACAACTATGCCAAAACAATGACTCAGTCGATAGAGCTCAACATAAGACACCTTATGGAACAACACAGTATGTACACAAACTGTGGATCGGAGATCGACCTAATACCATGGAATAGTCAAGGACTCATTCTATTTTCCATCAACATTTGCACAATGACATCCAATAGACATAATCCTTGAACACAAAAGATTTTAACCTATCTTTCATCAAAAATTGACATATTAGGCTTAACTTTTGTATTTTTCAAAAGTCAATTCATTTTTTCATCAATACATACATATCAACTCACGAACGACTTTACTTTTGACAAAGTATGGGACAATCAAGTTCACGGACGTAAACACACATATCCCATAACAATATTGCAATATATAAAACCATAAAGATTTTAATACTGCAAAAATCATCTTCCAAACAAATTTAGAGTTTAAACCAATAAATCTAGAAACATGAAGATGAAAACGTTGGACATAGCTATGTATAATCACAATAATGGCTATTCCAACCTCTAGTTATTCTTCTAAACAAAAACAAGAAGAATAGAAGATTTACTATGCAATAATACCTTTAAAGAATTATTTATCGTCCCCGAACTCCTTGTCATCATCCGTCATTGGAACATAAGGTTCATTACGATAGGAGTTTATATCAATAAACCTTCTTGGCTGATGTTGTCGAACCAGGGCCTTCTGAATCTCATGAGTCTTATACACAAAAGCCTTTATTTGTTGAATCTCCTTTCGCATCTCCTTCAACCCATCAAGAACATCATAAAACTTCCGAGAATTTGAAGGAACGACTCTTGTCTTCCTCACATTCCTTCTTTTTCTTTTCAAAGTTGGAGATAATGGAGATTTTTCTTTTTCCTTCGTGATTGATGGCTTAACAATCATATTAACATCTTTTCCATCAGAAGACATCATGCTTGGAGTATCCATAAACATATGGGTTTGTGAGAGGAAATCACAGTTTGCTCAACAAGTAGTCTTGAGATAAAAAGAGGTTTCAGAGAAGGAAAAAAGGAATGTAGGGTCTTGAAACCTTTAAACAAGTTCGTACACGACCAACTCTCAACCCTATGAAGAGTAGAATTGTCGATAATACCCTTTCTTTTGTTTGATAGATAAAAAGAAGGAAAATCTAAGAAAAGAAAAAAAAAACTTTTCCTAAAGCCTGAGAGGTACAAAATCATTGTCTCTTTTGATCAGGCACATGAGACAAGATTTCAAAACACAACACAATCAAGTTGTATTGCAGTGAACAACAATTTGTCCACCATTTTCCTCTTGAGAGGAATCTACAGACCTTTGTCTATCAAAACGACTCGACCATACTTTCTTCTCTAATGGTCTTGGTTTATCCTTGGAAACTAACTTCTTAGACGAAGATAAAATCCTACATACCTCAGCGGTCTTCTGAGCAAGTTTAATCTTTCTTGCTAAATGATTTTCTCTTCGTTGAAGTTTGTTGACGTGCCTTCGTTGGTGTTTGTACTTGTAACACCTTGATAGATTATGACCCTTTAACGAACAATAAAAACACGTCAAGTTAAGATAAAAATCAGGCTTCTGAGATGTGCAAGCAGCTAGGAACATGGTGGAACCTGAAACATTACAAACAGAGTTTCCAAAGGATGAGTCAACTTTATCTTCCAGAATAGTTGGATTATCTCCTGAAAGAATATCAAGATTGATGTATGTATTGCTACAGTAATCAAAATCAATATTTTCACCAAGAAGTGCAACACTTGATTTCTCGTCTTCATTAGAATCATAGATGTCAGACATTTCATCAAGAGTTGCAGAAACACCTTTATTCCCAGTGTTTTTTATACGATTTGGGCACTCGTTTGCAAAATGACCAAATCCCTTACACTTAAAGCATTGAGGCATATCCTCGTCATCAGTTTCATCAGTATCCCTATTTTTAGGAGGAACACGATTATGAGGTTTGACTGATGCCTTAGGCTTATCTCTGGAGAACCGTTTACTTCTCTTCAGCAGAAGATCCCTAAACTTTCTTGTGATCATCGAGACTGACTTGTCAAGATCTTCATCTGATGAATCTGTCTCAGAGTGATCATCTTCAGAGATATACACGTTTTTTTTTTACTTTTATTAAGTAATTTAGTGTCCTTTAGTGCTTTGAATGCAACATCCTTAGATTTGGATGAGTGTTCGTGATCAAAGATCTTAAGCTTCCCAACCAGCGTATTTCTGGAGAGATTATCAAGGTTTTTTCCATCCACGATGGCATGCTTCTTAGAATCGTATCTGGATGGAAGCGATCTGAGAATTTTCATCACAATGTCCTTTTCAGGAATAGTCTTACCCAATGCAAAAGATGCATTAACAATTTCAGACACTTTGTGATTAAACTCATCAAATGTTTCTTCATCTTCCATACGAAGGTTTTCCCAATCGGAATTAAGGTTTTGAAGCCTAGCTTCCTTCTCACTGGTATTTCCTTAAAATACGGTTTCTAAGATGTCCCAAGATTATTTAGACTTAGTGCAAATTGACACATGGTGCTGAAGATTTGGGGTAATGGCATATATAATGGCATTCAAACCGTCGGAGTTTTGTTTTGCAGCATTTATCTCGGAAGGGGTGTATTCACCAATATCCTAGGGAATGTTTACATCTCCAACTGCCACAACGGGAGAATTATAGCCATTAACTACATATACCCATGATTGAAAATCACGTGCTTGAAGAAAAGCTCGCATAGAAATTTTCCATCATAAGTAATTAGAGCCATCGAAGACTGGTGATACGTTTATTGAGATAGCACCTCTGTCCATAGAGTCAGATTGCTGCAAACATAGACTTGTAAGGTCTTAAACGTGTTTGCCTGCTCTGATACCAATTGGAAAAGCGGGGGTCTAACAACCACACCCAATATTTCCCTTAGCAATCTGTATGGACAAACTCCAATATTCTAGAGAATCAACTAGAAGTTAGACTCAATCAATAAAAAAGTATATCAAAGAGTTTAAATCTCTATCTCTCGATTTAAATCTTACTCAAGCAAACTGCGAGTCTCAATTTAAATACAAGAGAGATAAACTTGGATGGTACCAAAGACCAATATCCAAGTGTCAATCAATTTAAATCAACAACCAAAAGGTCGGATATTCTAATTGATTGAACAACGCACAACCTGTATTATTTCAATTATATAACAAGATATAATGCGGAAAAGAAATAACACAGACACCAGAATTTTGTTAACGAGGAAACCGCAAATGCAGAAAAACCCTGGGACCTAGTCCAGATTGAACATACATTGTATTAAGCCGCTACAGACACTAGCCTACTCCAAACTAACTTCGGTCTGGACTGTAGTTGAACCCCAACCAATCTCACACTGATCCAAGGTACAGTTATGCTCCTACGTCTCTGATCCCAGCAGGATGCTACGTACTTCATTCCCTTAGCTGATCTCACCCACAACTAAGAGTTGCTACGACCCAAAGTCGAAGACTTTAATAAACAAATATGTATCACACAGAAAAGTCTATGATAATAGATAAATCCGTCTCCCACGAATATACCTATGAGTTTTGATCCTTCTTTTGATAAATCAAGGTGAACAGGAACCAATTGACAATCCAGACTTATATTCCCGAAGAACAACCTAGTATTATCAATCTCCTCACAATAGTCTTAATCGACGCAGCGAAAAAAGATATTGTGGAATCACAAACGATGAGACGAAGATGTTTGTGATTAATTTTTATCTTGCCTATCGGAGATAGAAATCTCAAGCCAATTATTACAATTGTACTCGTACGATAGAAACATCAGGATCAGATCACACAACTACAAGAAAAGTAGTATCGGTCTGGATTCAAAATCCCAATGAAGTCTTTAAGTTGTTAACCCAGTTTGAGAAAAAAAACCCAGAGGTTAAAGGAGAATCTTCTCTAGCTTAGCACAACTAGTATCACACAGAATGTGTGGGGATAAGGTTTCCCAGTTGCTAGAGTTCTCCTTTATATAGTCTTTCAAATCAGGGTTTGCAATCAATGTTAGCTTAGTAACAAAGCATTCCATATTCAGCGTTAGATGAAAACCTGATTAGATTCAAGCTAATATTTATCAACCGTTAGATCGAAAACATAACTTGTTATACACAAATGAAATGCACGTTCCTGGGATTGTGTAACCGTACCCAAACTTGTACATTAGTTGGTTCAACAATAGTTAACCAAATGGTTAGCCATATGATCACTTTCATATCTACCATATTCTTCTTCAGCATAACTAGTTCAAATGACTCAAATGAAATAGTTAGAGAGTTGTTCAATTGCAAGGAAATCTTATGTACTACACGAGACACAATTGAAGCAAAAACGATTTGATTCACATGAATCGGTTTATGAACTCTATAGCCACGGTTTGCAATTGCATTCCTTAGTTTGTAAAGATAAGTTCACTAAACATCATTTTTAGACATAACTTACTCAAGTTCGCGGACTTAAGTTCCCTGATGGAGTTCACAAACTCCAGCAGAAATTCTCGGGTTTGAGAACTTCGCCAATTCGCGGACTAGGTTCGCGGACTGAGTTCGCGGACTGAGTTCGCGCACCACTCCGGTTCACTTGATCAACAAAGTTCGCAAATTTCATTTCAAACAATAAGGACTTATACATATATGTGTTTCCACAACAATACTTATATCCTCCAAATGGTTATATAGTCTAAACCCTCATTTCAATCTTTGAGACATTCTCAGAGGACGTTATATAGTTGTTATTCACAAACCATTTTTCGTCAGAGCAATTTTCAAAGTGATTGAAACATAACATGACTTTCGTCACTAGATAAAGATGAACTTGGCTAAAGCGAAAGCTTTTACCAGCACATATTTCGAGAAATAGATAGGCGGGGTAAACTAGGCTCGAAATACCAAATGTGTATAATCTAAGTCTATATAGCAAAATGACTTTTGTCTCAAGATAGGAGATAAGTAGACTTTTGATTGATAGATAAGTTCAAGTCTCCATGTAACAGACCGGTGAATTTTCCCTTCAAATGGGTTGGATTTTAACCCATCCAACAGGTCCAATCCCCCGTCCCGTCACTTGAAAGTCTAAAACGATATATAAATTCATTTGAAAAAAAAAATGAAAGTAATAAAACAACAACAAAATGATTTCATTTTCTTAAAATAAAAAGGTACAGGACTACTTAGAAAGAAAAATAATCATAAAAGAAATGTTTAACATGAAAACAGAAGTTGTGGAAAGCAAGGAGATTTGATACTCAACTCCAATTAGTTACATGTAATCAACTACGGAACTAAACATCCGAAATATTTACAAAACTATCGATCAACTATGCTACTTTTAAACATCCATACTTGGAAAAATAACTTAACATCAACAACAAAGCATGAAAAGACAGCATAATCTAGCACCCAGAGAAGACTACCCAGCCCATGATATACATATACAAGGACGACAATATATACCACATTGTGTCCATAGCTCCACGCCGTAAGCTTTTTCCCGCTTACTGCATCGAGCTAGCTCCAAAATCTGTGGAAAAACAAAACAAAACAAAACAAAACAAAACAAAACCGGGTGAGCCCACAGCCCAGTAGGAGATATAACAATAATCGAGCGCCAAAAGATATACAAATAAAATGCCAAAATCTTAAAGCATCCATAGAGCATAAAATTAGAATGTGAAATTCATAAGCAAGTGTAAAGCATTTGTTCACAAACATTTGTAAGCTTCCATTCATTTAAATTCAGATAAAATTACCCTATTTTTTCGTGGCCAGTGCCACCGTCAGGGTAGTTCTGGTTACCAGCCATCGTTGCCGCAACGATCTTCCGGGTTGCCACCGAGGTGGTGGGGTTCCACTTAGGCCCGACGTTTCTAAAGTAGAGTTCTCTAGTTTCCAAATACGGTTGTCATAAAAGAAACATCCACGAAGCACAACGTTACAAATTCTTAATTACATTATTGCGAAAATGCATTGGCAGCAATCACATGATTAGTAAATCAGAACATAAGAATTGCATGAGAGTGAGAATCACTTATTATGAAACCATTTTCACAAGCAATTTCAAAACATAATTCACTGGTTGATAAACATGCAGTTTCAAAACATAATTCGGATAAACACGTGAACCCATAAAAAAAAATGTAGATGTAAAATTAACATTTAGGTGTAGACTTGATGAAGATCCAAAAGACAACAAGATAAAACAATTGGTTTATGGGTTTTCTTTATAATACTTCGAATTACGGACGTCGAAAAATGAAACTAAAACAGTAGTAAAACCCATAATAGATTTTCGTTCTGTTAGAGCATTGCTCAGTCGAACTCGCATGTGTTGCTATCTCAAGCATGTTTGTCAATGTTAGTGATAAAAACTATAAGTCTTGATTTCGCTTTAGCCAAGTTCATCTTTACCTAGTGAAGAAAGTCATGTTATGTTTCAATCACCTTGAAAGTTGCTCTGACGAGAAATGGTTTGTGAATAACAACTATATAACATCCTCTGAGAAGGTTTCAATGATTAAAATGAGAGCTTAGACTATATAACCGTTTGGAGGATATGATCATTGTTGTGGAAACACATATATGTATAAGTCCTTATTGCTTGAACCGAAGTTTGCGAACTTTGTTGATCAAGTGAACCGGAGTAGTGCATGATCTAAGTCCGTGAACCCAGTCCGCGAAATGGCGAAGTTCTCAAACCCGAGAAATTCTGCTGGAGTTTGTGAACTCCATCTGGGAACTTAAGTCCGCGAACCCAGTCCACAAACTTGAGTAAGTTATGTCTAAAAACGATGTTTAGTGAACTTATCTATATAAACTAAGGAATGCAATTGTAAACTGTGGTTATAGAGTTCATGAACCGATTCATGTGAATCAAATCTTTTTGCTTCAATTGTGTCTTGTGTAGTACATAAGATTTCCTTGCAATTGAACAACTCTCTAACTAGTTCATTTGAGTCATTTGAACTAGCTATGGTGAAAAAGAACATGGTTGATGTGAAAGTGATCATACGTCTAACCATTTGGTTAACTATTGTTGAACCAACTAATGTACAAGTTTGGGTACGGTTACACAAGCCCAGGAACATGCATTTCATTTGTGTATAACAAGCTATGTTTTCGATCTAACAGTTGATAAATATTAGCTTGAATCTAATCAGGTTTTCATCTAACAGTGAATATTGAATGCTTTGTTACTAAGATAACATTGATTGCAAACCCTGATTTGAAAGACTATATAAGGGAGAACTCTATCAACTGGGAAACCTAATCCCCACACATTCTATGTGATACTAGTTGTGCGAATCTAGAGTCGATTCTCCTTTAACCTTTGGTTTATTTTTCTAAACCAGGTTAACGACTTAAAGACTTCATTGGGATTGTGAGCCAGGCCGATAATACTTTTCTTGTAGTTGTGTGATATGATCTTGTTGTTTCTATCGTACGAGTATAATTGTAATAATTGGCTTGAGATTTATATCTCCGATAGGAAAGATAAAAAGTAATCACAAACATCTTCGTCTCATCATTTGTGATTCCACAGTATCTTTTTCGCTGTGTCGATTAAGACTATTATGAGGTGATTGATAATACTAGGTTGTTCTTCTGGAATATAAGACCGGTTTATCATTTAGTTCCTATTCACCTTGATTTATCAAAAGACGGAACAAAACTCATAGGTATATTCGTGGGAGACGGATTTATCTATTATCATAGACTTTTCTGTGTGATACAGATTTTTTTATTAAAGTCTTCGACTTTGGGTCGTAGCAACTCTTAGTTGTGGGTGAGATCAGCCAAGGGAATCAAGTACGTAGCATCCTGCTGGGATCAGAGACGTAGGAGCATAACTGTACCTTGGGTCAGTGTGATATTGGTTGGGGTTCAACTACAGTCCAGACCGAAGTTAGTTTGGAATAGGCTAGTGTCTGTAGCGGCTTAATACAGTGTATGTTCAATCTGGACTAGGTCCTGGGGTTTTTCTACATTTGCGGTTTCCTCGTTAACATAATTCTGGTGTCTGTGTTATTTATTTTCCACATTATATTTGTTTATATAATTGAAATAATACAGGTTGTGCGTTGTTCAATCAATTAGAATATCCGACCTTTTGGTTGTTGATTTAAATTGATTGACACTTGGATATTGGTCTTTGGTACCATCCAAGTTTATCTCTCTTGTATTTAAATTTAGACTCGCAGTTTGCTTGAGTAAGATTTAAATCGAGAGATAGAGATATAAACTCTTTGATATACTTTTATCTAGATTGAGTATGATTGTCTAGTTGATTCTCTAGAAAGTATATTGGAGTTTGTCCATACATATTGCTAAGAGAAATATTGGGTGTAGTTGTTAGACCCCCGCTTTTTCAATTGGTATCAGAGCAGGCAAACACGTTAAAGACCTTATAAGTCTGTGTTTGTAGCGATCTGATTATGCACGAGACTATCTCTAATAACGTACCAGTTCAGAAATTACTAGATAATTCTAAAATCTTGGATTCACCTAAGAGAACTATCACATCTAAGTCAATATCTAAACATTCTCTTGATATAAAAACTGTTGATTCGGAAACTCTCCTAGAAGAACAGTTGGATGAACTTTCTGATGAAGGTGATTCAGATATTGATAGAGATGTTGATGAGGAAGTCTCAGAGTATGTTAAGTTTTTGGATTCTTGGAATATGAAGAAGATTAAAATTTATCATGTCTCACCTCTTCTGACTCCCATCTGTCGAGAAAACAAGAAATTGAGAAGATGTTACGCAGGTGTTTATTTTTCGAATCGTTCTAACGAATCGATCCTCAAGGATTCTGAGAAAAACCTACGTATGAAGTCACTTGAATGTGATAATTTTTATCAAAAGTAATTTTTGTCGGAAGAGAAACTTGCAGAATCTGAAGCAAGGTTTAACTCTCAACAAATTAGTTTTGATGACAGAGAAAGTGCTTGTCTCGCTCGAGAAAAACGCCTTGAGGCTGATTTAGCTGCTTCTCTTGATAAAATCAAGATGTTGAAAGATGACTTGAAAAAGTTCAATACTAGTTCAAGCAAATTAACCATTATGCTAGGAGAAAGTAAAAATTATCGTGAAACACGAGGATTAGGCTATAAGGGAATAAATGATCCAAGTATTAGCAAAGAGGTAAAATTTGTCAAGGCTAGTGATTCTTCTCAACAAAAGGTTTCCACTGATGGAAAAAGTGAAGTACCTTCACCGGCAATTAAGTTTCGTAAGAGCAAAGTATATCAACCTCCAAAGTTAGCACACACGGATCGAGATAAGAACACTCGTTATGTTTGCCACTATTGCGGAAATAAAGGTCACCTGGAAAGGAGATGTCGTTTCCGTATAAGGAATGAGAAACTGCATGATGTTCTTGTTTGGGCATCACAAGAAGTTGTGAAACCAAGATCATACGTTAAGACTGATCCTCTTAACATTACAGGTTGTAATTGTCCAACCTTTAGGCAAGGGAATTAGTGCTATGATAAACCTAGATTTTCCTATAAACTTCGTACGAATCCTGTTCACAATCGTAATGGTTATCAAAAGGATAACTTCGTAAAGACGAAGACAAGATCCGATGCTCCCAATTGGAGGAAGACTAACTTTCAAAAGAATAGTCAATCCAATTCTCTTCCAAGAATTCTATAAGAGAGTAATGGGAAGAAGGTTCCAATTGTTCCTAAACACTCAAAAGTGGATACCAAAGAAAGTCGATGAAGTTTCGAGTGTGAAAAGGAACGATCTCTCAGAAAATTCCATGACTATGGAGAAGGCAATATCCATGATGTTGGAACTTAACAAGTTTTTTGGAAAAATGGAATTGGATGTGAAAGGTTCTAAAAGCGATCTCTTTCATGATAATCCAAAGGTCACTTGTAGTGAGCAAGACGTTGTTCACCCCAACACAACTTGATTGTGTTGTAAGTGCATCCTCACCAAGGAATGCCCTGTTATGTATACGGTGAGGGAAGCACGAGAATTGGGGCGCACAGATTATGTTCGGTAAGTCTGTAGAATTCGACTGGATTCTTCTAAAAAGGTACGTCTATAAAAATGATCAAGATTTGTGTTATTATGATCCATGTACCTTGATTATTGTTCATTTTTACCTAACTTGATCTGTGTTTAAGGTTCTTAAACGTTTAGGTTTGAAAATAGTAGTTCGAGATGTTTGGACTCCATGGTACACATACCTGCTATGCTTACCATCTATTAAGATTCAAAATCCATGGGTTTAAGTTCGCAGACTTGAAAATTCGTTTGCAAACCCGTATGCATATTTTCCTGTAGACGTCCATATTCGATCGACTTGTTTTGACCGTAACTTCTTCGTCCAAACTCGGAATGAAATCATTCTTTTTGCATTCTCTTCCTATTTAAATTCTCTTCAAAATGGAGATGAGAATTATTGACTTTGTATGACTTAAAATTTGTATTTGTCTCGTCTCTTGTTTTGAGTGTTTTGCTCCATTTCGTCACACTTGTTCCAATTCTCTTGGATTTGGGCACTTGGATTCTTGGAGTACTACTCTTATAAGCTCATTAGTATCCTTAACAAGAATGTTTTTGGTAATCACAAAGAAGGAAGTTCAAGAATGGGCTGTAGTATGCATTGCTATGGGATTCTTGAATGTTCACAATCATTTTATGTGAACTATGGTGCATAGTTGTTAATGACTTTGTAGGGTTTTCTTTGTTAAGAAAACCTTTTACGCGCTTTTGGTAGTGTTCGAGGGTGAAAACGGTTTCTGCTGATTTTGGTAATTTCGAGTGTGTGGGTGAGAAACGAGTCTAAACCCTAAACAATGTACTGCAAGGGAGTACTTTGAGAGATCAATATGTACAAATCTGGCCTCAACCAAAAAATGGTCGTTCCAGACTTGCTTCGGTCACAAAGTGAAGGAGAAGGGTTGGTCTAGGGAGGGAAGCGAAGAGAGTGTTGAGACCATAATAATTGATTTGGGAAGAGTAGTTGTTTGACGACTAGTATTAAAAAGTGTAAAGCTAACAGATGGGAAAGCTAACAAGTAAATTCTGAGTGTTGTATTCTCCTAACCAAAACTTTTGTTTGGTGGAAATAGGTGAGATCTATTTATACAAGTCGCAAGAAACGTACCCTGGTCTCGTAAAAAGTGGAAACAGTTGAGTAAATCGAAGAAAGCGGTAACGGGTAACGCCTGGAATTGATGTTTCCATAATGAAGGAAACGTTTCACCATTACTCCTTTTATTTACTAACCTTCTTACTCTTATGACACTTTCTTCTAACGGGCGTAGTGTACGCCGCACGCTGTAAACCGCCAGACCAATACCCTGATGAGCATCCCCCAGTTTGTGACATGTTTTGATGCCTCGAGTGTTTTCGGGGAAAACGTGTAGCATGTTGCTATTGTTTGGAAAGTTAATATTGAGAGGCTTGCCGGTTCGGTGGTGACCTTCGACGGCCGAGATTTTTCATTTTGAGAGGAAGGTTAGCCGTTGATTGTGGTTACCTTCCGTTGGTATCCAGTGGCGTGGCCACGGTGCTTCCATGGATGTGCATGCTCTTGGCGTGGCTAATTAGGGTTTGGTGCCGTGACCAAAGAATTGGCATGGCTAAGTGTGTGTCGTGGCCAAAGTGTTGGCAGTGCAGCCAAAGGTTGCCACAAGTCGTTTGGTGGCAAGTTTGTACGGCTGAGATCTGCATCTCTGGGGGAAGGATAATCGTTAATTGTTGCAACCTTCCATTTGGCATCCAACGACATGGTTGCATGGCTGGTATGGCTTTGACATGTTTTAGGCGCGTCCAAGCTAGGATTTTTGCATAGTCTTTGGCGCGGCCAAAATTAGGGTTTTGGCATAGTTTAGGCGCGTCCAAAATTAGGGCTTGGCATTGGGCCGAAAGTTGCCACGCGTTTGGTGGCGAATTTGGACGGCTGAGATTTTCCTCTCATAAGGAAAGGTGGCCGTTAGTTGTTGCAACCCTTCGTTTGGCAACCAGCGACATGGAGACATGGCCGGCATGGCTTTGGCATGGTTTGGGCGCTACCAAGCTAGGATTTTGGCATAGTTTTAGGCGCGGCCAAAATTAGGGTTTTGGCATAGTTTAGGCGTGACCAAAATTAGGGATTGGCATTGGGCCAAAAGTTTCCACACGTTTGGTGGCGAACTTGGATGACTGAGATTTGCATCTCAGAAGGAAGGGTGGCCGTTGATTGTTGCAACCCTTTGTTTGGTAGCCAGCGACATGGAGGCATGGCCGACATGGATTTGGTGCGGAGGTGTAGCTGGCATGGCATGCCATTGGCACTATGGTGCGCGTGGCATGGTTGGCATGCCTTTGGCATGGAGATGTGGCTGGCATGGCATGCCATTGGCAAGGTGGTGCGTCTGGCATGGTTGGCATGCCTTTGGCGTGGATATGTGGCTGGCATGGCATGTCATTTGCACGGTGGTGCGGCTGGCATGGTTGGCATGCCTTTGGCGTCGAGATGTGGATGGCATGGTTGGCATGCCTTTGGCGCGGAAAAGTGGCTGGCATGTCATGCCATTGGCACGGTGGTGCGGCTGGCATGGTTGGCATGCCTTTGGCGGGGGGATTTGGCTGGCATGTCATGCCATTGGCACAGTGGTGCGGCTGGCATGGTTAGCATGCCTTTGGCGCGGAGATGTGGATGGCATGACATGCCATTGGCACGGTGGTGCGGCTAGCATGGTTGGCATGCCTTTGGCGCGGAGATGTGGCTGGCATGGCATGCCATTGGCACAATGGTGCGGTTGGCATGGTCGGCATGCCTTTGGCGCGGAGATATGGCTGGCATGTCATGCCATTGGCACGGTGGTGCGGCTGGCATGGTTGGCATGCATTTGGCGCGGGGATGTGGCTGGCATGGAATGCCATTGGCACAGTGGTGCGGCTGGCATGGTTGGCATGCCTTTGGCGTGGAGATGTGGATGGCATGGCATGCCATTAGCACGGTGGTGCGGCTGGCATGGTTAGCATGCCTTTGGCGGGGAGATATGGCTATTAGGGTTTAACGTGCCCTAGTTTAAAATATGTGGCACGCGTGATTGGGACGTTTGGCTAGCATGCGCGGCATGCATGTGCAGAGATGATGCCAGTCAGTACCGAGGGATCTGTCGTGGAGCATGGCATATACATGAAAAAAGGTATCCCGGTAATTTTATGCAGACATGTTGAATGGTTCAATAAATGTGCTGGTGGAGACATTATTACTCAAGTGTGACATCACTGTTTGACTAAGGTTTTACGATTTTAACCCTAAGATAAAAACCACCATCAATATTAAGTCCCCTGCTTAGCTCGGAACAGGGGCCTTGTTGCGAGGTAAGCATGACATGGTGACAGACGAGGACAAAATCGAAACGGCAAGTCATGAAGAGATGGTCAGGAAGATCCGACTAATCTTGTTCGGGTGGTAAAGAGAATCCACAACTCTTGCGTTGGCAGCTTTGCGTAAATTCGGCTCGTCCATGGTATGTTGGCATCAATGCTGCGTTTTTGGCTACTGGTCGACAGAGGTGGCATTACAATTTGGTCCGTGAGACAGTGCTCTGGTTAGCCATAGAAAGGTGAACAGTGCTGCTGGCTAGGGCGCGGAGTGGCCGAGATGGCCGCTGGATGGGACGCAGGCAGTTGGCGTCAGCTTGGCTTGGAGCCGCTGGCATCGTGCGGCTTGGAATGGAGCCGCTGGCATCGTGCGGCCTGGAATGGAGTCGCTGGAAGTGTGCGTCTTGGAATGGAGCCGCTGGCGTTGGATACTGTCTTCGGTCTGCGGAATGGTGGAAACTGGTTTCTGAAATTCGACTACCAAACGGTGGTGATGGCGCTGGAACTTCGGCTACCAAACGGTGGTGACGACGCCTGGCAAGTTTGTCTAAATTAGGGTTTGGCATGCCGAAACCTTAATTAGCGCCTCTTACTAAAATCGTTGTAGAATTCTCGTACGAACTCGTATTTTGAAGGTCCGCCCCTCCATTTCGATCGGTAAAGAATTTCCTACCTCCCTACGCGGGAATATTTAGGTTTTGAGCTCGTTTAGGAGGTGAAAACAGCCCGACAGTAAAACTCTGGAAGAATTCAGGAGGGATGTTAGGGGCCCGAGGTGGCATATTCACGCCTAGTCATCTATTCCCGTTCATGGAGAAAGAATGAGTCTTTATTCTGTTCAAACTCTAGAAACTTCGTCCGCATGAAAAGAGGTATCGACCCTCTTCTGTTTTCTGTTGCTCGTCTGGATTCGTGCTTTCGTCTGCAGTGTCTCTCCAGTGGATTCCAAAATTTACCAAACTCCATTTCATTCTTGGGATGGATGGATGAAATATATGCTCGGAAACGATCATGTCAGGGCCAAATCTTGGAGATTGTGGTTGCGTTGTCAGTAGAAATCTTCTGATCGCGATGATGATATGCTGTGGATGATTGTATGGTAGAAATCTTCCGAAGACACATGATGAAATAGATGAGCTGAGAGACATTCTGTTGCCGATGTGCTGCTATTATGTCTTCAAGGAATTTGTTCCAAGAGACATCATTCGAACCAGCTTCTGAATCTTGGACTATCGTATGGAATGGGATGTAATGAGCAGTCCCTAGTTATATTTCTGTTAGATCCGATGGCATGGCCGAATATGTGAATGTATCTTTGTGGCGTGACTTTGGAGTCTTCGATGCACATGTACGACTTCATGTTGAGAAATTCCTGCGGCTCGTAAAACTTCGGCAGTGATGATGTTGAAATCAGAAATAACCAGGTTGAGGGGGGTGAAAGCGTCTCATGCTAGTAGTACCCATTGTATCATACTTTCATTGCATATCCTTGAATCCATGTCCACGGGATTTGATACAAGCTTATTGTACTCTTCTGGATGTGACGCTGGGATGCTCAGGATATCACATGGACGAAATATTCTGGATAGCGAAGAGGTAGATATGAGAGAGTTATGTTGTTTATCGTGGATCCCTCTGTTTTTTCAAGAAAATGTTTCAGCCATGTATTTGGAGTTATCTCATGAGTCTTTAATGATCGTCGGGATGGACTGCGATGAGCAGTCCCTGGTCGCATTTTTCTTTAGTTTCTGAAGATGGTTTCCTCTAAGCAGGCTTGGGATCCACCGCCGCCTCGTAAAGTGTTGAAGGCGTCTTCTAGATAGAGAGGTGATGATATTCTTCCGCTACACCCTTGAATGGTAGATGACCTTGTTGTTGCTATGACCTCGGAATGGAATCATTCTTTTTGCATTCTCTTCCTATTTAAATTCTCTTCAAAATGGAGATGAGAATTATTGAATTTGTATGACTTAAAATTTGTATTTGTCCCGTCTCTTGTTTTGAGTGTTTTGCTCCATTTCGTCACACTTGTTCCAATTCTCTTGGACTTGGGCACTTGGATTCTTGGAGTACTACTCTTATAAGCACATTAGTATCCCTAACAAGAATGTTTTTGGTGAATCACAAAGAAGGAAGTTCAAGAATGGGCTGTAGTATGCATTGCTATGAGATTCTTGAATGTTCACAATCATTTTATGTGAACTATGGTGCATAGTCGTTAATGACTTTGTAGGTTTTTATTTGTTAAGAAAACCTTTTATGCGCCTTTGGTAGTGTTCGAGGGTGAAAACAATTTCTGCTGATTTTGGTAATTTCGAGTGTGTGGGTGAGAAACGAGTCTAAACCCTAAATAATGTACTGCAAGGGAGTACTTTGAGAGATCAATATGTACAAATACGGCCTCAACCAAAAAATGGCCGTTCCAGACTTGCTTCGGTCACAAAGTGAAGGAGAAGGGTTGGTCTAGGGAGGTAAGCGAAGAGAGTGTTGAGACCATAATAGTTAATTCGGGAAGAGTAGTTGTTTGACGACTTGTAACAGAAAGTGGAAAGCTAACAGATGGGAAAGCTAACAAGTGATTTCTGAGTGTTGTATTCTCCTAACCAAAACTTGTGTTTAGTGGAAATATGTGAGACCTATTTATACAAGTCGCAAGAAACGTACCCTGGTCTCGTAAGAAGTGGAAACAGTTGAGTAAATGGAAGAAAGCGGTAACGGGTAACGCCTGGAATTGCTGTTTCCATAATGAAGGAAACGTTTCACCATTATTCCTTGTATTTACTAAACGCCTCACTCTTATGACACTTTTTTGTAACGGGTGTAGTGTACGACGCACGCTATAAACCGCCAGACCAATACCCTGATGAGCATCCCCCAGTTTGTGACATGTTTTGATGTCTCGAGTGTTTTCGTGGAAAACGTGTAGCATGTTGCTATTGTTTGGCAAGTTAAGATTGAGAGTCTTGCCGGTTCGGTGGTGACCTTCGACGGCCGAGATTTTGCATCTTGAGAGGAAGGTTAGCCGTTGATTGTGGTTACCTTCCGTTGGTAGCCAGTGGCGTGGCCACGGTGCTTCCATGGCTTGTGCATGCTCTTGGCGTGGCTAATTAGGGTTTGGTGTCTTGACCAAAGAATTGGCATGGCTAAGTGTGTGTCGTGGCCAAAGAGTTGGCAGTGCAGCCAAAGGTTGCCACAAGTCGTTTGGTGACAAGTTTGTACGGCTGAGATCTGCATCTCAGGGGGAAAGATAGCCGTTGATTATTGCAACCTTCCGTTTGGCATCCAGCGGCATGGTTGCATGGACGGTATGGCTTTGGCATGTTTTAGGAGCGGTCAAGCTAGGATTTTGGCGTAGTTTTAGGCGTGGCTAAAATTAGGGTTTTGACATAGTTTAGGCGCGGCCAAAATTAGGGCTTGGCATTGGGCCGAAAGTTTCCACGCGTTTGGTGGCGAATTTGGATGGCTGAGATTTGCCTCTTAGAATGAAAGGTGGCTGTTGGTTGTTGCAACCCTTTGTTTGGCAGCCAGCGGCATGGAGACATGGCCGGCATGGATTTGGCATGGTTTGAGTGCGACCAAGCTAGGATTTTGGCATAGTTTTAGGCGCGGCCAAAATTAGGGTTTTGGCATAGTTTAGGCGCGGCCAAAATTAGGGCTTGGCGGTGAACTTGGACGGCTGAAATTTGCACCTCAAAAGGAAGGGTGGCCGTTGATTGTTGCAACCCTTCGTTTGGTAGCCAGCGGCATGGAGGCATGGCCGGCATGTCTTTGGTGCGGAGGTGTGGCTGGCATGGTTGGCATGCCTTTGGCGTGGAGATGTGGCTGGCATGGCATGCCATTGGCACAGTGGTGCGGCTGGCATGGTTGGCATTCCTTTGGCGCAGAGATGTGGCTGGCATGGCATGCCATTGGGACGGTGGTGCGGCTGTCATGGCTGGCATGCCTTTGGCGCGGAGATGTGGCTGGCATGGCATGCCATTGGCACGGTGGTGCGGCTGGCATGGTTGGCATGCCTTTGGCACGGGGATGTGGCTGGCATGACATGCCATTGGCACAGTGGTGCGGCTGGCATGGTTGGCATGCCTTTGGCGCGAAGATGTGGCTGGCATGGCATGCCATTGGCACTATGGTGCGGTTGGCATGGTTGGTATGCCTTCGGCGCATAGATGTGGCTGGAATGGCATGCCATTGGCATAGTGGTGTGGCTGACATGATTGTCATGCCTTTGGCGCGGAGATGTGGCTGACATGGCATGCCATTGGCACGGTGGTGCGGCTGGCATGGTTGGCATGCCTTTGGCTCAGAGATGTGGATGGCATGGTTGGAATACCTTTGGCGCGGAGATGTGGCTGGCATGTCATGCCATTGGCACGGTGGTGCGGCTGGCATGGTTGGCATGCCTTTGGCACGGGGATGTGGCTGGCATGGCATGCCATTGGCACAGTGGTGCGGCTGGCATGGTTGGCATGCCTTTGGCGTGGAGATGTGGCTGTCATGGCATGCCATTGGCACGGTGGTGCGGATGGCATGGTTGGCATGCCTTTGGCTCGGAGATATGGCTATTAGGGTTTAGCGTGTCGAAACCCTAGTTTAAAATATGTGGCACGCGTGATTGGCACGTTTGGCTAGCATGCGCGGCTGGCATGTGCAGAGATGATGCCAGTCAGTACCGGGGGCTCTGCCGTGGAGCATGGCATATACATAAAAAAGGTACCCCGGTAATTTTACGCAGACATGTTGAATGGTTCAATAAATGTGCTAGTGGAGACACTATTACTCAAGTGTGACGTCACTGTTTGACTAAAGTTTTACGATTTTAACCTTAAGCTAAAAACCACCATCAACAGGTAGTTATTCTTGGTGTGAATCCGGGCAAAAAAGGTTGATTATACCCTCTAAGGACAAATCATCTTATATGTGCATTACGAGTTTGTCTTGATGCCTAGTAAATCTTAGGATGAGAATTTATTTCTTGTTTTGTTAGAAGAATAACTAGAGTTTGGAATAGCCATTATTGTGTTTACACATAGCTATGTCCGACGATTTCATCTTCATGTTTTTAGATTTATTGGTTTAAACTCTAAATTTGTTTGGAAGATGATTTTTTTTGCAGTATTAATCTTTATGATTTGTTATATTGCAATTTGTTATGGGATATTGGTGTTTACGTCCGTGAACTATGTTTGTCCCATACTTTGTCAAAAGTAAAGTCGTTCGTGGTCGGTATTCACGTATTGATGAAAGAATGAATTGACTTTTGACAAATACAAAAGTTAAGCCTATTATGTCAATTTCTGATAGAAGATAGGTTAAAATCTTTTGTTTTTACGGATTATGTCTATTGTATGTCATTGTGCAAATGGTGATGGAAAAATAGAATCAATCCTTGTGTATTCCGTAGTAATTGAACTTCCCTGATCCATGTTTTATGTATTACTGTGTGGCTCCGTAATGTGTCTTATGTTGAGCACTAAACAACCAAGTTGATTATTTTATGATTAGCTTTGTTGTTGTTCCGTGAGATACTTTATTTCGAGCATTCTGAACTAAATTAATCATCTTGTTTGGTTATTTAGTTATGACTCCGTAAGTTTTCTCATGTTTGAGCGTTTTTGACTGGGTTGATTATTTTCATGATTAACTTAGTCATTGCTCCATAGATTCTCTTATGTCGAGTACGACCAATTAAATTGATTACTTTTGTGATTAGTTTGATTGTGTATTTCGATTAGATTAATTATGGGTTTTCTTGTGATTAATATAATTGAGTATTTTTAAGTCTCCATAAGTTTCTTGTGTTGAGCATTTCCAATTAAGTAAATCATGGGTTCTCTTATAATTAATTTAATTGAGTATTTTGGATTCAGATTCATACTTGTATTTAATTTTTTATGTCCAAAGAAATCCTTATTTTTTTTTGAAACTAAGGTCGCTCTTGTTTTTCTTTCGGGAATAACATAAAATAGGGGAGAGTTCTTTTGAACTTGTGCTTAATTACCAAATCTCTGTGGGGAGTGCGGCTGTGGAATATTTTAGGGGTTATCTTGTATCTTAATAGACTCCTTGATGAATGCATTTAGCTTCAGCTTTATGATTGCATCTAAATAAGATGATATGTGATTTCTTTTGGTCATGAAATGTCTCTTTCGGAAATTTCATTAGGATCCCGTTCTTGTACCTTTGCCAATTTTATTGACAAAAAGGTGGAGAATTAATATGTAGTTCACAGTACAAATACATATGGTTTTCGGATCATTATGTAAGGGGGAGTGATTTCCATGTGAGATGGAGTATTGACTAAGGGGGAGTAATATATCACCATAGTATTGTTGTTAAAGTTGTGATACAATTGAACTTTGATGCTGTGTAATGATACTATGACACTATAACACTATATAACAATGATTGAGAACTCTTGTTTTCTCGTTGTTATAGATACGGCTTTTTAACAACGGTGATGCTAAAGTTTATTAGACATGTGGAATAGGATCTACAAAAGTTTATTTATATATTTTTTGTATTGCATATGTATTGATAGTTTTGTCACTAAAATTGACAAAAGGGGAGATTATTAGAGCATTTCTCGGTCAAAATCGCATGTGTTGCTATCTGAAGCATGTTTGTCAATGTTAGTGATCAAAACTATAAGTCTTGATTTTTAGTCTACTATAGCTAAGGTCTCGGACTAGGATAGAAAATGTAGTTGAGCTCAAAAACTCCATGACAATCATCATACAAGATGAAGGACTACTCAAGGAACTGGTGGATCTTCATCGACTAAAAGGTATGTGGAGACTTGAACTCATCTATCACTCAAAAGTCTATTTATCTCCTATCTTGAGACAAAAGTCGTTTCTCTATATAGACTTAGATTATACACATTTGGTATTTCAAGCTGAGTTTACCTCGCCTATCTATTTCTCGAAATATGTGTTGGTAAAGCTTTCTCTTTAGCCAAGTTCATCTTTACCTAGTGACGAAAGTCATGTTATGTTTCAATCACCTTGAAAATTGCTCTGACGAGAAGTGGTTTGTGAATAACAACTATATAACGTCCTCTGAGAAGGTTTCAATGAATGAAATGAGAGTTTATACTATATAACCATTTGGAGGATATGAGCATTGTTGTGGAAGAACATATATGTATAAGTCCTTATTGCTTCAACCGAAGTTTGCGAACTTTGTTGATCAAGTGAACCGGAGTAGTGCGTGAGCTAAGTCCGCGAACTGGCGAGGTTCTCAAACCCGAGAATTTCTGCTGGAGTTTATGAACTCCATCTGGGAACTTAAGTACGCGAACCCAGTCCGCGAACTTGAGTAGGTTATGTCTAAAAACGATGTTTAGTGAACTTATCTTTATCAACTAAGGAATGCAATTGCAAGCCGTGGCTATAGAGTTCATGAACCGGTTCATGTGAATCAAATCGTTTTTGCTTGAATTGTGTCTTGTGTAGTACATAGGATTTCCTTGCAATTGAACAAATATCTAACTAGTTCATTTGAGTCGTTTGAACTAGTTATGGTGAAGAAGAACATGGTTGATATGAAAGTGATCATATGGCTAACCATTTGGTTAACTATTGTTGAACCAACTAATGTACAAGTTTGGGTACGGTTACACAATCCCGGGAACGTGCATTTCATTTGTGTATAACAAGCTATGTTTTCGATCTAACGGTTGATAAATATTAGCTTGAATCTAATCAGGTTTTCATCTAACAGTGAATATTGAATGCTTTGTTACTAAGCTAACATTGATTGCAAACCCTGATTTGAAAGACTATATAAGGGAGAACTCTAGCAATTTGGAAACCTAATCCCCACACATTCTGTGTGATACTAGTTGTGCTAAGCTAGAGTCGATTCTCCTTTAACCTTTGGTTTCTTCTTCTAAACCAGGCTAACGACTTAAAGACTTCATTGAGATTGTGAAGCCAGACCGATACTACTTTTCTTGTAGTTGTGTGATCTGATCTTGTTGTTTCTATCGTATGAGTATAATTGTAATAATTGGCTTGAGATTTCTATCTCCGATAGGCGAGATAAAAAGTAATCACAAACATCTTCGTCTCATCATTTGTGATTCCACAATATCTTTTTTCGCTGCGTCGATTAAGACTATTGTGAGGTGATTGATAATACTAGGTTGTTCTTCGGGAATATAAGACCGGTTTATCAATTAGTTCCTATTCACCTTGATTTATCAAAAGACAGAACAAAACTCATAGGTATATTCGTGGGAGACGGATTTATCTATTATCATAGACTTTTATGTGTGATACAGATTTGTTTATTAAAGTCTTCGACTTTGGGTCGTAGCAACTCTTAGTTGTGGGTGAGATCAGCTAAGGGAATCAAGTATGTATCATCTTGCTGGGATCAGATACGTAGGAGCATAACTATACCTTGGATCAGTGTGATATTGGTTGGGGTTCAACTACAGTCCAGACCGAAGTTAGTTTGGAGTAGTCTAGTGTTTGTAGCGGCTTAATACAGTGTATGTTCAATCTGGACTAGGTCCCAGGGTTTTTCTGCATTTGCGGTTTCCTCGTTAACAAAATTCTGGTGTCTCTGTTATTTCTTTTCCGCATTATATTTGTTTATATAATTGAAATAATACAGGTTGTGCGTTGTTCAATCAATTAGAATATCCGACCTTTTGGTTGTTGATTTAAATTGATTGACACTTGGATATTGGTCTTTGGTATAATCCAAGTTTATCTCTCTTGTATTTAAATTGAGACTCGCAGTTTGCTTGAGTAAGATTTAAATCGAGAGATTGAGATATAAACTCTTTGATGTACTTTTATCTAGATTGAGTCTGACTGTCTAGTTGATTCTCTAGTTAACTGTCTAGTGAATTGGGGGGTTTCTGCTTTCGATTCTGAAATTGATTTAATGGGATCGATTCATAGAGAAGGATTAAGATATATAGCTGGTGATGAAGAGAATTTGGTGGCCGTAAATGTTAGTCTATGGTTGAAATCGAGAAGTAGTTATGAAGAAACAAAGGGGATCTGCTGCTGTGATGAGACTAAGAAGAAATTGAATTAGGATTCGAAGTTTCATCTGAAAATCAGAGATGGGTTAATGGCAGAGATTGAATTAAAGGGTTTGTGGTTGATTTGAGTTCAGCTCAGTTGAGAAATAGAAAGATGAAGAAACTACTACCAAAACTGGGAGAGTACAGGGGAGATGATGAATCTGTTGCTGCTATGAAGATGGAAATTTATATGGGTTTGCTGGAGATGAAGATGCAGTTGTGGGTGTTGATGCAATACAGGAATGGAGGAAGAGTCGAGCTTATTATTGAAGATGTAGAATGGGATTTCAGAGAACCAGAAGAGATGCAAGCGATGATTATGTAGGCGATGATTATTGTTAAGGGAAGAGCTGGTGATGATTTGAAGCCTTGCAATTGAATGACAAGAAAGTGTTCTGTTAACACTAGCAAAAAGAATGAATAGATGAATGTTAGGCTTGTTACAGGGAAAGAAGAATGGCCTGAAATTGGCCTGGAAATGCCCAGAAAACAAAGGATACTCCGTCGGATTTTCTATTCCAGCGAGTCAACTCGACGAGAACCCGATTCAGGCGAGTCAATTCAGTGATCCAGGTGAATAGACAAGATAACAGCACCTTCAGTCGGACCGTTAAAGATGACGACGACCCATAAAGATTGTTAGTTTGACTCAGGCAGCCGGCATCAAAACTCATGTGGCCGGCGGTGACGTTTCAGGCCGGATTCCGGTAGTACCAGGATTTTTCTGGCGACCCAAAAGTAGCAGAATTTTGTGAAGAGTAATCTAGATTCATGGGTTTGAGGAATTGGGCTTGGATTTGGAAAGAGAAGGTGGAAGATTTTTACAATGGCAAGGATTTGGAAGTGGAGCTACAAAAGGAAAAGGATTCTATTCCTAAGAGGAGTTGAAGCAATTTGAAGCCTACAAATAGAGAAGTTCTCCACTTTTCTATAGACATATACACCTCTCGACACACCTTTTACACACACAACACTTCTATTTTCTTTATTCTTTGTGTGAACTCCTTAGCATGAGTAGCTAATTTTATTGATTGAGGATGAATTCCTAGTTCTTTACATGTTTTGAGTTTTGTTTTAAATCTACTTTGAAGTTTTCACATGATTATCATTTGTTTTTACTAATAGGAATGTTTATACATTCATGATTGATTGATAGGTCGTTTAGGATGCATACTAAATTGATTTGTTAATTAATCTAAAGCTAGTGAAAGTTAGGGGATACGTAATCATTTCTTGACTCTTTACACAAGTAGCAAACACGAGACCTTGCGGAGAGATTCCGTGGAGCAATTGTTTGTGGAAACAACATTAGAAAGTAGACATTGAGCTAAGAGTCTAACTACTAATATTAACCTAATAAATTCATAAATATTAATGCATTTAACTAAATTACATCTTGCGTGAGCTACTACTAGGTGGTTTGGTGAATAGAATCCGGTAGTCGAGAACTTTCGTATTCGGTGATACTAGGGATTTAGGGGTTTAGCACTGAGCTAGCTGCTTTACCTACGGTTGGTGATAATCTGTGACTAATAATATGTGGATGAAAAACATAACTTGAATCATTGTTTTGCAACGAAGAAGGATTCGTTAATCTAATCTCTCTTATTGGTTTCAATACACTTTTAATTGCTTTGTTTATTTTCTTTTGTTTTTAAAATCCAAAACCAATCCCCCTTTTTGTGACAACTAAACAACTAAAACCTCTTGCTCCTCGTGGGAACGAACTTGACTACACTATATTACTTTTTAATTAGGTGGAAAAATATTAATTAATTTGTTGTGATTACGACGCGCATCAAATTTTGGCGCTGCAGCAAATTAACCATAGCTGGCCTATCTTCAGTACTCCTTTAGAGAGTTGCCTCTTAACCTTGGCTGGGCTCCAGATAGTGTTTGCCCATGAAATGACAATTTTTCCCTTTTTTACTCAAATGGGGTGATTTCTTCTTCTTTTCCTCCGTGTGACTCCAGAGTACCTAATAACTCAAAAACATGCGTAAAATACATAATTTACAAGAAAAATAGAAAAGAAAGCATAACCAATAGATAATAATTAACGGTGTATTCTACACCTATCAAGTTTGTCCATACAGATTGCTAAGAGAAATATTGGGTGTAGTTGTTAGACCCCCGCTTTTTCACGTTCCTTTTACATTAAAATCATTGGAATCAAGTAGTGTGGGTACAGATACACAACACTATTTTCAATCGAAACATTTTGTTCATAAGAAACCCAATGAATAAAAAAAAACTGCAAAGACAAAAAAGGAATTAGGTAATCCAAAAATCAATTCACTCTTGAGAAATAAATAGACTACAAAAATCATCTACTAATCAATCATGGAAAATATTAGAAAAATAGATTTCAAAAACTGAAAACATATGATTTTGTAACCAAATCAGTTTTAAGTTCAACCAGATCCAATGATTTACCAAAATGATGGTTTTCAAAGAACAACAACTCATATACAATGATAATTGTTGTCCATACATCTCAAAAGCTAGTGTCATGCATGAAATTAAAACCAAAGGAACTCATAGGCATTTTTACAAACAAGTATTAGGCTAGCTTAAAAATTTAAGACAAAAGTTAAATTCATGATGGGAAAATGGAACTTAAATGACTGCAAGACATTTTTACTCTTCATCAAGTCATTTATAAATTGAAACCATACCCAATTCAACATGCAAGGGTTAAACAAAGAAATTGTATAGTTTCGAACCATATCTCTTATATGCAAAATCATCAAAACCAGGGAAAATACGAAGAAATTAGGTTTTTAAATGGTAACAACAGGGAGAGGAAGAAAAAAAAAACATTAAGTGAAAAGAAATGGAAGAAACCCCTACCTTAATACAAATATCAGCAACACAAATCAAGCACCACGTCTTGAAAGAACATGTGAATAATTCTGAAATATCAAAACAAACCCAACACAGATCAATCACAACTGAAAATGTGTTGTGAAGATAAATAAATGGAAATACACCGTACCTCAAAACAACAATTTCAATCC
Organism: Papaver somniferum; assembly: GCF_003573695.1. Taxonomy (NCBI): domain Eukaryota; kingdom Viridiplantae; phylum Streptophyta; class Magnoliopsida; order Ranunculales; family Papaveraceae; genus Papaver; species Papaver somniferum. The sequence goes on along the minus strand of NC_039360.1, from coordinate 35,349,717 downwards.
CATTTTTGGGTTTTCGGAGTTTGTGGAAACAAATTGCAACTTTCTCTTTGCTTCTCATCAACAGGGGAGAAAAGTGAAAAACAAGAGGGAGACGGAGTGACCAAGAATAATGAAATTTATATTTTTATTTAGGAATAAAATTTGGGAAATGACAAAGATGCCGCTGATAACTTCTTCTTGTGACACATACAGACCTATGTGTCAAACAGGTCAACACTAGTCTTAGTCAACTGCATGATAATACTAATTAGACTCTTACCTTAGTATATGGGATGGCTAAATGATTTAATAACATCCTAGATAGGACTTAAGGAACTCACCCTTGCATTCCAAACACAAGACACGACAATACTAGAATTTGTGCGCCACACTACGCAATTCCAGCACACCACGAATAGGTTGGGCTTAAGCCCATAATCCAAATTAAATTTATCCAATTGTTACACTCCACATACCTTTTAGTCGATGAAGATCCACCATTTCCTTGAGTAGTCCTTCGTCTTGTATGATGATTGCCATGGAGTTCTTGATCTCAACTACACTTTCTATTCTAGTCCGAGACCTTATCTATAGTAGACTAGAAATCAAGACTTATAGTTTTGATTACTAACATTGACAAACATGCTTAAGATAGCAACGCATGCGAGTTCGACCGATAAATGCTCTAACAAAAATGATCAATAATGTATTCTTAACACTAATACTTGAGACATCTTACGAGTATGATAACTAATATTAGTTATTTTTCTCTGCATAAACAACTTTCCGCAACAAGCAACTTAATTCGAACCTACATAATGCTCTAAAAACTTCAAGATCCATACTTCGAAGAAATAAGCACACCGAATATCGTTTCTCCCAAGATAATGAAACAAATACAGAACGTGGATACCATATTCCATATGTTCTCCTAATCCCATAAGGCTAGTATTATATAAAGACATCAATCACAAGTCCAAGTCTAGGAATACTTTAGATTGCATATAACTTAGCTAACGTGTTCGCTTGAGGAGCCCCAGATCATTGATGAGGTTCTCTATCAAGCCTATAAATATGTAATCTTAGCCTCAAAGCCAAGGATCATGTTGATGGTGGTTTTTAGTTTAGGGCGAAAATTATAAAAGTCGATCTACCTGACCCGACATCGGAAGTAATAGACCTTGATATGTCTATATTCCGCAAGGAATTTGAAGAATATATCAAAATCTGATGAGTGCCTATGCCGCTCTTCATATTGTATTGAAATTCAAGCTCCTAGATGAATTTTTCACTAGTATAAAGCCTAATGAGTATTTAAGCTCCTATTTGCATTATTCACTAATGAAATGGAGACATTTAAAAGTGTTGAGTGCCTAAGCCTCTTCGCTCATATATTTATTGACCAATTCAATATATTTATGTATATAAAATTTACTCAGAATGGTGCATGTAGCAACAATCCTAAATATTTTATAAATTTTATCTTGCACCAGCATTATTCACTAACGCATGGCCTGCCTAGTGTTTTCCTATATTATATTCCCCAGCCGAACTCTCAATATTGGCATGACATGACGATTAATGTTCACTCGCAACAGAGTAGCATGAATCTCCCGAAGTGTCAGTATTGATACCTGCATGAAAATACCCACATAGGCTACACCACCCTCTGACAAAGAGAACGGCGCGTTCACACACCTTTTAATTAAAAGTTGGCGCGATCGAACGCGTTTAAATTCCTTAAGGAAAATCTAGACTGTTAATATCAGTCTCAGAAATGATCACGGCCACACAACTTGGACGCACGATTTAACAAGCGTAGCTTACTCCTAACAGAACTAGGCAATCACTGTAGTGACCACCGACGGGCCCACTAGTTCCCTAGTCGATCGAGTCCCATTCCCTCAATTATAAGTGCTTCGAACGCCGACCCCTGATAGACACATTTTTGTGTCTAATTTGTCATCAATATTCCGTATCGTTAGTACTCGATTTCGTATTTATTTTGGTGTTTTGTGTGTTTGTAGGTATTTCTTTGGAAATAAATATTGTCGGAAAATTCGGCTCGAAAAGTTGCTCGGAGCATCCCGGAGGACAATTGCTATACAGACCCCCATTTTCGCTAAGTGTCACCCACGGCTATATGTAACCCATTTTTGTCCACCACACCCATTTTTGTCCACAGCACCCTTCTTCTTCAAATTCAAAAATAAATTTTGGCGGGAAAAATTGGCAGTGAATTTTGATTCGATTTCTGTATATCTTAGGAAGAGATTCAATGGCTGATATTCATGGGGATGACTTTATGGAGCGTAACAGACATGGTATGGTTGATATTTTCGGTTAAAATTGGCTGGATTCTCGGTGAGAAGAGGTGTGTGTACAAAGGGAGGAGATATTCACGGGATTTGCATGAGTTGAGGAGAGTTTGCACATGCTGGGAAGACTCTAACAACTGTTGGAAGCGTGTACGAGGTAAAAAAGGAGAAGTTGACATCCACAAACGCGTGAAGGAATCAAGAATCGAAAGAAAATATTCCAGAAAATATTTTCTTCACTGCCGGATATATGAAGAACATTTTGAGTTATTACGGAGGATTTTCTTCACCTGTTGGATATAAATATGTTGCTGAGGTTGCGAGGAAGGGAGATGGAGAGTTTGGGAGAGTTACAGAGCATCACAGAGCCTAAAAATCGAGTTGCAGAGAACACCATTTCTGCTGCTGCAGAACTGAAGAACACGAAGAACAGACTCACGAAGACAGTCGTTTATCAACAGTGATAACGACACAGAGGCGGGGGTCGTAGAAGCTGAGCAACGACAATTGGCTTTTATCGTTTTATGTAACAGTGTTTTGTAACAATTAAAAACGTTGCAAACACCCGATTTTTAATAGTTTTTCTCCAATTCATCATTTGTAAACACTTTGAGCAATGAAATCAACTTTTGAGCGCGTTTCCACAATGATGAGCTAAACCCAATCCTTGGGGCGACGGAGGATGCTATCTTTCCAATGAAAAAGTGGTAATTCTTAATTATTTAATTGGTGCAATTTTTATTTATGATTATTTTCCTAGATTGAAAATAGATTTTATGGTTTTTGTTAAACAATTGTATTTTCTTTTGATGGAACATGCTTAGCCTAGGGTTTTGATGTCTCATGCTTTGGATTAACATTTGTTGTTTCTAAAAATCTACTTTTGCAATAGTTGAGAATCAATTTGAACGTGTGAAATTGCATGATTATAATTAGTATCACTTTGGAATTGGTAAATAGCGGAATCCTAGCCCCAGTCTCTCCATAATTCTCATAACATCTTTTTAATTTAGTTGGCTATTTTTATTTATTAAAAAAAATCTAAAAATCCGCTTTCACAAGTCTTGAACGAATCATATTACTACAACAACTTTGGAAAAAAACATCACAAACATGGGTGATCGCGCTGTATAAAAGTAGCTCGAACGAGCTGAAACCGTTAAAAAGAGTCTCAGAAGCATCACAACTGTCCAACTTCGCCAGCCGACGGCTTGGATCTTCCTACAGATGATTAAGGAAATGCCATCATACACACTGGAATCCCAACTTCCCCCTTGCTCGATAGGCAAGTCCACGACCAGTCCGTAGAGCCACAAATCGTTTTCCCAAGCTAGGAAAACACAAAGTTTTCAAAACCCTAATTTGGGTCGCGACAATGTATTAGCGTCTTAAATCGATCACAACCATCCAACTTAGCCAGCCTAGTTGGATGGCTTGGATCGCGATTTGGACAATCAAGGAGGTGCACATGAGTTCACCACCGACCCAACATTATTCCCGCTCGATCGACTTACCCGTGGGAATTCAATGATGCATCGAGTCGCTCGATTGAACTAGTGTACTCGTGGACATTCTAAACCTTAATTCACGTTTGCGTCAATGAGCTTGTGTCGCAAATCGATCATAACCACTCATCTTCGCCGGCTGAATCGAGTGGTCTGATCTGATTTTAGATGGCCTAAGAGGTGTCGATATGCACGCCAACGACCCGTCTTCACACATGGCCGATCAACATGTTCCTATTTAGCACCCAACACCCACGTTCAATTATCCAAACTAGGGTTGGCCACATGGTTTCAAAATCCTAATTTGAGACAACGGCGGGAAACATCTGCCGCAAATCATCTCGTCCGTCCGACTTTGCTGGCATGGTCGGACGGCTTAGATCAAGTTTTGAATGATAAATGAGATACCTCAATGATCACCGGCCACCTCTGTTTCACAGGGAGCGATCGACCAAGAGATGGCTCGTCCATACGGTCCTCAATCGATCTCCCAAAGGTGGTCGGACATGCCACATTTTTAAGACGCTCAATTCGCGACTTATTCAATCAAGCTCTAAAACAACGATGCTTCATGCACATTGATTGTCTTTAGTTGCTTGCTTAAAAGCGATGCTTTACATGCATCGAAAACATTCGATATTTTATGAATATTGGCTCCATAAATAAATTGGTTATTTAACCCAATAACACTGTATGTTATTCTTTGCGGCAAGTCCCACGACTTGACTCACTCACTCGAGACATCGAACATGTCACAAATTGGGGGATACTTGCTGGGGTATTGGTCTGGCGGTTTACAGCGTGCGGCGTGCAACGCGCTCATTACAAGAATGTGTCAGGAAAATATGAACGGTTAAACACGATGAGATAAATAGGTGAAGGAGTGACCACGTGATGATCACCATCTCCTACACAACCCCACTACTCCATCACTTAACTTTCTCCACTTCCTATGAGATGAAAGGGTGCGCTCAAATGACTTGTATAAATAGGTTTTCAACCTATTTCGAAAAAGAGGACACAAGTTTTATCAACACAAGTAACCAGAAACCATTTTATGATACAAGTCACAAACAACCACACCTTCATAATTCAACATTCTGATCTCAAACACCTTCTTCGCTTCTCTCTCTAAGATCAACCCTTCTCCTTCACCTTGTGACCGAATTGAATCTAGAATGACCATTTCTTGGTTTAGGCCAGAGTCTTACATATTGATCTCTCGAACTCAAAAGTACTCATGTGTAGTACATTTGTTTAGGGTTTGAATTCGTTTCTCATCAACACACCCAAATTTACCAAAAACAGCATAATCAGGTTTTACCCTCAAAAACCTGGCGACCACAGTGGGAGACTGATCTCTCGGTTACAAAAAATCATTTTCCATATCCCGTTTTCAATTTACTAAATTTCTCAATATGGTTGATCTTAGGAATGGTTCATAAACCCTCAATCCCAATTTTACTTCTCCCAGCACTGACAATACTTCACATGTTATTCATGAATCATTTTTTCATTCAAAACCCTTGTCGAGGCTATGGAGTCTCAATATTTAATAACTATTCATGATTTGATGAAAATCCTGAATGATATTGTTAGGAATCAAGCTACTATTGTCGAGACGCAGGACGGAGTATTTGCGCTCTTGAAAGTCCTCATGGATCAACTATCAAAGGAACTAACACGCACTCATTCTGAAGGAAACTCCACTAACAATCCATTTTGGATCAATAGTGATGGTAGTAGTCCTTCTTCCAAAGTTCATATTCCTACTCATGGTGAGGAAGATGAAGCCTGTGATCGTGTTGAAAGGAAAAGTATCCACCAACCTAACTTTTCTGCTCATGAAGATCGAGAGATGCTTCCTCAAACTCATAAATAAGACTCGTGGGATTTAGCACATTCTCATCAGAGTCCTCGCGATGAAAAGGTGATTTTATTATGTGTGTCCTTCCTGGAAAGTATCAATTCTCATATTGCATCAGAAGCTGCTAAGAGATCTGCTGCTGCTTTACTCAGTCGATCCGAACCTTCCCAGAATGAAGAAACTCGTAAATATGTTCAGGAAAGCAGGTTTCCTTCCAATAAAATACCCAACCTCAAATTAATCACTAGTGAGGGTGGAAATAGAAAGCATCCGGGGAACAACTATCAACAATCTAAGCGTCCGACTCCCATTTCACATAGGTCAAATGAGACTCCACCATTCCCAGATTTTCCCTTTCCAATGGAAGAGGTGATTGAACTCTTGGAGGTCTGGATACAAGATGACGTCATCAAGCTACCTCGTGTCAAACATCCTCCAACTAAACAAGAAATGGAAGATCCCAAGTACTGCCGCTTCCATAGGTTTGTCAACCATCCTACAAGTGACTGCAACAAATTGAAGCACATCTTCCAGGAGAAGATCGACTCAAGGGAACTTCAACTAGGCACTTAAGGAGTATACAAATACCATCCTCCTATTAGAAGCTGTTGCATGCTTTCTGGGGACTCCGTCTACAAAACTGTGCAGTCAACCATGAAACATGTATGTGAAATTCTCTATTTCTCCAAGGCACAACGTCAAGATATCTTTGCCTCTCTAAATTGTGTTGTATCGGGAAAGCGAGTACCTACGATCGATGAAGCTGCCCCCAGGCCTAAATCTCTTCTGGAAGACACGATTGGCATAAGAGGCTGGGGTTAACCACTTCTTATATTAGAGATTTCGAGTTGGAAAAAGCGTTGATTAACGCAGGGACTATGAAGGGAAGTCCAGAAGCGCCATATCGTATATACAGAGTCTCAAACGCACGAGTAAGTCTTCTCGAACAACCTATTTTACAGTTTATTAATCCTCATCTCGTCAAGAACTGGGGACTTGATCCGATCGTCAACCCAACTACAACTAGGCGATGTGAAGAGGAAACTGGTCCCTGTCAATATTTTATCAAATGTTTAGAAGAAGTCTCGATCGAGGATAAGAGGTCCAGATATCAAGTAGCAGGAACCTTACTTAGTTTCTGAAATTAAACAAGGTGACTATTGCAAACTCCTTGGTACTAACAACTGGGAGGAGTAGCAATACACACTAGATAGCTCCCGTCAGTTCCTGAAACATTATATTTCCATTTCCCTAGTATTTCCCTTGTTTTCATACAATACTTACAATTCATCCAAAATGTTTGCACCAATTTGCATTCATAGTTAAGATTTCAGTGAAACACCATTTCTTTCACAAAGCAAAAACCTCTTTTCTTCAAGACCAGCCGCCTACCTGTTCAAAATCAAATCAAACCACTCGCCTTTCCAAAACACCTAAAGGGAAAATTCCTGGGAAGGAAATAAAGGCATTCAAGGGAAATCATTCAGCAATATTTCATCTTTTTTAGAGAAAACACTTTTTATACCCCGAAGAGTAGCCTGCTTCAACTTCAACTCCTGAGACAGTTTCTCAATTTCCGATTTATGATTAATAAGATTCATGGAAGGAATCCTATCCATTTCAGTTCGCAAATTTCGGATTTTGGAAATCCCTTCACATAACCAGGAAACATTAAATTCGAAGTCTACACACATATCTTGAGGATACTTCCGATATTCGATCACTCATTCAGAAGAAGCATGTCTGATCATACTACACATTTGGTCGTGGAAATGTGTCCATACTTCTTCAATATTCGGGCGTACAATTCAGCATACTTCACTGACACGTTGAACCCCCTAATTAACAGGTGATTTACATGAGGAGCATCAAATTGAGGGTCGAGGGCGTAGTTGCATCCTCAGAATTGTCGGTCGCCACCATTACCTCTCGGTTCGTCCTGCAATGTCATCCTGGATACATGTAAATCCAACAAGGGCGTTCATCTTCTTAAAGCATTAAAACTACGAAAGAAGTTGAGAAAGATTAGTTCAAATCTATCCAGATAATTCAGCCAGTCAAACAGAGCAAAACATGTACATACACGTACATCACAAGAATGGGAGATCACTGTAGCTGCTCGAGCGCCACCTGCAATCCTCTCTGACAGAACCTATTCCCCCTGGGGACTTCCTCCACCTTGCCTAGAGGATACCACTCATACGTCCACCGAACAACTTAAAGTCAAGGCCTCTTGCAATCGAGCACAACGGAGTTCGGAAAATTTTGAAATTTACTGGAGAGGCTGGAGACAGAAATTACACATTCCAGAGAAGATCGATGGTACAACTTCTACACCCTCTGGTCCAGGAAGAAGAATCGTCACATGATTAAAATGAGTCCTAATAATCGTATCAGACACTTTGAAGAATTCATTATCCATATTGGGCGTGTCTTTGGAATAATTAATTCCCCTTGGCTTAGTAGCGGAAATATCCCCAGATGGCTTTGCTGTTGTTGATACTCGCTCTATCGCTGCTAACAAAGAAAGTCAATCACATCGAATTAAACGTGTATATTGCACTCACATTAAGAATACGAAGACGAGATGGACTTACCTTGCTATTTTTTGGTGTACATGAAGATGGGTGGGTCTTGATGTTCGTGCAAAACAGGAAAGAGCAGAAGCTTCCTTTACAATCGACGAAACTTTAAAGACGGAAAGGGTTTCTTCCTCTCACTCATACGAACGCGATTCAGAGAATCTAGTTGAGCTCCAAGACTTGACCGGACATGCCGCTTTCTTTTTCCTACCATTGATGAGCAAGAGCGGTAATTTGTTGGTAGCCCCTGATTGAAAGCTGCTTCACCAGTACGACTGAAAATGAAGTTCAAACCAAGTGATATACTTCTGGTAACATGTATCTACTTCATTTTATTGGTTTTGTTTTTCGTCTGTCACCATCTAGTGCTTACCCTGCAACAATGTCACTGTTACGTGCTAAGCAGGGGACTTAATTTTGATGGTAGTTTTTAGTTTAAGGCGAAAATTGTAAAAGTCTATCTACCTGATCCGACATCGGAAGTAATAGACCTTGATATGTCTATATTCCGCAAGGAATTTGAAGAATATATCAAAATCTGATGAGTGCCTATGCCGCTCTTCATATTGTATTGAAACTCAAGCTCCTAGATGAATTGTTCACTAGTATAGAGCCTAATGAGTATTTAAGATCCTAGTTGCATTATTCACTAATGAAATGGAGCCATTTAATATTGTTGAGTGCCTAAGCCTCTTCGCTCATATATGTATTGAGCAATTCAATATATTTATGTATATAAAATTTACTCAGAATGGTGCATGTAGCAACAATCCTAAATATTCTATAAATTTTATCTTGCACCAGCATTATTCACTAATGCATGGCCTTCCTAGTGTTTTCCTATACTATATTCCCCAGCCGAACTCTCAATATTAGTATGACATGACGATTAATGTTCACTCGTAATGGAGTAGCATGAATCTCCCGAAGTGTCATCATTGGACCTGCATGAAAACACCCACATAGGATACACCACCCGCTGACAAAGAGATCAGTGCGTTCGCACACCTTTTAATTAAAAGTTGGCGCGACTGAACGCGTTTAAATTCCTTAAGGAAAATCTAGACTGTTAATATCAGTCTCAGAAACGGTCACGACCACACAATTTGGCCGCACGATTTAACAAGAGTAGCTTACTCCTAACAGAACTAGGCAATCACTGTAGTGACCACTGGCGGGCCTACTAGTGCCCTAGTCGATCGAGTCCCATTCCCTCAACCACAAGTGCTTCGAACGCCGACCCAAAACATGGGTGATCGCGTTGTATAAAAGTAGCTCGAACGAGCTGAAACCGTTAAAAAGAGTCTCAGAAGCATCACGACCGTCCAACTTCGCCAGCCTAGTTGGACGGCTTGGATCTTCCTACGGATGATTAAGGAAATGCCATCATGCAGACTTGAGGCCCAACTTCCCCCTTGCTCGATCGGCAAGTCCACTGCCAGTCCGTAGAGCTACAAATCATTTGCCCAAGCTAGCAAACACGATGTTTTCAAAACCCTAATTTGGGTCGCGAAAATGTATTAGCGTCTTAAATCGATCACAACCATCCAACTTAGCCAGCCAGTTGGATGGCTTAGATTGCGTTTTGGACAATCAAGGAGGTGCACATGAGTTCACTACCGGCCTAACATTATTCCCGCTCGATCGACTTACCTGTGGGAAGTCAATGATGCATCGAGTCCCTTGATTGAACTAGAGTAGTCGTGGAAATTCTAAACCTTAATTCACGTTTGCGGCAATGAGCTTGTGTCGCAAATCTATCATAACCACTCATCTTCGCCGGCTGAATCGAGTGGCCTAGTTCTGATTTTTGATGGCCTAGGAGGTGTCGATATGCACGCCAACGGCCCCTCTTCACAAATGGATGATCGGCCTGCTCCTATTTAGCGCCCAACACTCACGTTCGATTAGCCAAACTAGGGTTGGCCACATGGTTTCCAAACCCTAATTTGAATCAACGGCGACAAACATCTGTCGCAAATCATCTCGTTCGTCCGACTTTGCTGGCATGGGCACGACTTAGATCAAGTGTTGAGTGATCAATGAGCTACCTCAATGATCACCGACCACCTCTCTTTCACAGGGAGCGATCAACCAAGAGATGGATCGTCCATACGGCCCTCAATCGATCTCCCAAAGGTAGTCGGACATGCCACCTTTTTTAGACGCTCAATCCGCGACTTATTCAATCAAGCTCTAAAACAACGATGCTTCATGCACATCGATTGTCTTGAGCTTCTTTCTTAAGAGCGATGCTTTACATGCATCGAATACATGCGATATTTTATGAATATCGGCTCCATAAATAACTTGGTTGTTTAACCCAACAACACCATATGCTATTCTTTGCGGCAAGTCCCAAGACTTGACCCACTCACTCGAGACATCGAACATGTCACAAATTGGGGGATACTTACTGGGGCATTAGTCTGGAGGTTTACAGCGTGCGGCTTGCAACACGCTCATTACAAGAACGTGTCAGGAAAAGATGAACGGTTAAACACGATGAGAGAAATGGGTGAAGGAGTGACCATGTGATGATCACCATCTCCTACACAACCCCACTACTCCATCACTTAACTTTCTATACTTCCTATAAGATCAAGGGTGCGCTCAAATGACTTGTATAAATAGGTTTTCAGCCTATTTTGACAAAGAGGACACAAGTGTTATCAACACAGGTAACCAGAAACCATTTTCTGATACAAGTCACAAACAGCCACACCTTCATAATTCAACATTCTGATCTCAAATACCTTCTTCGCTTCTCTCTCTAAGATCAACCCTTCTCCTTCACCTTGTGACCGAATTGAATCTGGAACGACCATTTCTTGGTTTAGGCCAAAGTCTTACAGATTGATCTCTCGAACTCAAAAGTACTCATGTGCAGTACATTTGTTTAGGGTTTGAATTCGTTTCTCATCAACACATCCAAATTTACCAAAAACAGCATAATCAGTTTTTACCCTCAAACAGATCCCAATATATCTCATCCTTGGTCCTAAATTGGAGATTCTATCAGTGAAATGCAAGTTATTTCTCTAGTGTTTCTTTAGTTTTGTTTTAGCTTAATAGTGAGTTTATATCTACCTGGGTGTAGTATTTAGCTACTAAACAACCACATCACTGACCCAGATGTCATTTTGATTTTTCATTTCTTCATGGTGTGAATCAATTCATGCGTAAAAACTTTATTATCAATAATCAATGTACTGGATAATAAAACAGTTTGACACTTGAAATGAACTAATTATTATTTACAAAGGCATTTTTAATTAGTAGCAAAGAGTTACTAATCATTTTATAAGCAATATTACATAAGCTAAACAAGTCTAAATTCGACAACATTCTTATGGCAATTAGTCTTTAGTATGATGGTGGTGACTTTGTGGCTTAAATACTTAAGAATATGTTTTGAAACAAACCAACTTTGCATAACTTTCACAGTATCATTCCCAACAATATACCATATCTCTTGATATAATCCGAGTGGGAATCCATCAAGTCCAAGTGTGGTCCAAGGTTCCATGTTAAAAACTACATATTTGATCTCCTCAACTGTAGAAATCCTAATGAACATTCTATTAACTTCATCAATTACGCAACGTTGAATATGACTCTGAAAATCAGCATGAGATGGAGATGTAACTGTTCTACTGATTTAATTTTTTTTAAAATTGCTAGCTATATGATCTCCATCAGTTAACCAGATATCTATTTGATTTTGCGGTTTTCCTCGTTAACAAAGTTCTGGTGTCTGTGTTATTTCTTTTCCGCATTATATTTTGTTATATAATGGAAATATCACAGGTTGTGCATTAAGTTCAATCAGTTCTTGAATCCGACCTTTGGGTTGTTGATTGAATTGATTGACACTTGGATATTGGTTTGTGATACCGTCCAAGTTATTTCTATTATTCAATCGGGCTCGCAAATTGCTATTTGTTTGATTGCAGATTGAATTGAGAAATTGAGATATAACTCTTTGATGTACTTTTCTATAGATTGAGTCTGACTGTCTAGTTGATTCTCTTGAAAGTATATTGGAGTTTTTCTATTCAGATTTCCGAACGAAATATTGGGTGTGGTTGTTTGACCCCCGCCTTTTTAATTGGTATCGGAGCACGAAAACATGTTAAAGACCTCATAAGTCTGTGTTTGTAGAAATCTGATTATTATGGACGAGTTTATCTCTAATAACGTACCAGGTCAGAAATTACCAGATGATTTTCAAAGCTTGAATTCACCTGACAGAACTGTCACATCTAAGTCAATATCGAAACATTCTCTGAATGTAAAAACGGTTGATTGGGAAACACGCCTAGAAGAACAGTTGGATGAACTTTCTGATGAAGGTGATTCAGATATTGATAGAGATGTTGATAAGGAAGTCTCAGAGTATGCTAAGTTTTTGGATTCATTGAAAATTAAGAAGATTACAACTTCTCGTGTCACACCTCTTATGACTCCTCTCTGTCGAGAAAACAAAAAATTGAAAAGGATTTACGGAGGTCTTTATGGTTGGAATCGCTCTAGCGAATCGATCCTCAAAGATTCTGAGGAAAAACTGAGTATAAAGTCACTTGAATGTGATAATGTTTATCAAAAATACTTCTTGTTGGAAGAGAAACCTGGAGAAACTGAAGTAAGGATTAACTCCCAGCTAGCAAATTTTGATGACAGAGAAAGTGCATTCGAGAAAAACGCCTTGAGGCTGATTTAGCTGTTGCTCTTGATAAAATCAAGATGTTGGAAGATGACTTGATAAAGTTCAATACTAGTTTAAGCAAATTAACCACTATGCTAGGAGCAAGTAAAAGTTATCGTGATACACGAGGATTGGGATATAAGAGAAAAGATGCTCCAAGTATTAGTAAAGAGGTAAAATTTGTCAAGGATAGTGATTTCTATCAACAAAAGGTTTTCACTGATGGCAAAAGTGAAATACCTTCACCGGCTGTTAAAGTTCGAAAGAGAAATGTATATCAACCTCCAAAGTCAACACATACAGATCGAGGTAAGAACATTCCTTATGTTTGCCACTATTGCGGAAATAAAGGTCACCTGGAAAGGAAATGTCGTTTTCGTATAAGGAATGAGAAACTTCATGATGTTCTTGTTTGGGCATCACAAGAAGTTGTGAAACCAAGATCATATGCTAAGGCTAATTCCCTTAACATTACAGGTTGTAACTTTTCAACCTTTAGGCAAAGGAATCATTGTTGTGATAAACCTATATTTGCCTATAAACGTCATACGAAGCATTTTCACAATCGTAATGGTTATCAAAAGGATAACTTCGTAAAGACGAAGACAAGATCCGATGTTCCCAATTGGAGAAAGACTAACTTGCAAAAAAATATTCAATCCAATTCTCTTTCGAGAAATCTTGAAGAGAGTAACGGGAAGAAGATTTTGGTTGTTCCTAAACGCACTCAGAAGTAGATACCAAAGAAAGTCAATAATGTCTTGAGTGTGAAAAGGAATGATCTCCCAGAAAATTCCATGACCATGGAGAAGGCAATATCCTTGATGTTGGAACTTAAAAATTTCTTTGGAAAGATGGATTTGGATGTGAAAGGTTCTAAAAGCGATCCCTTTCATGATAATCCAAAAGTCACTTGTGGTGAGCAAGACATTTTTCACCTCAACACAACTAGATTGTGTTGTAAGTGCATCCTCACCAAGGAATGCCCTGCTATGTATACGGTGAGGGAAGCACGAGAATTGGGGCACACAGATTATGTTCAGTAAGGCTGTAGAATTCGACTGGATTCTTCTAAAAAGATATGTCTATAAACTTGAGAAAGATTTGTGTTTTTATAATGATCCATGTACCTTGCTTATCGTTCAATTTTACCTAACTTGATCTGTGTTTAAGGTTCTTAAATGTTTAGGTTTGAAAATAGTAGTTCGGGATGTTTGGACTTCATGGTACACATACCAGGTATGCATACCATCATTTAAAATCAAAATCCAGGTATTTTAGTATGCATACACGTTTGCATACTGCTCCAGGTCATGAAAATTCGTTAGCAAGCCGGTATGCATACTTGCCCGTAGACGTCGATATTCGGTAAACTTGTGTTGGCCGTAACTTCTTCGTCCGAACTCGGAATGACCTCATTCTTTTTGAATTCTCTCACTCTTTGAATTATATTCAAAATGGAGATGAGGATTCTTGAATTTGGATGAGTTAAGATTGGTGTTTGTCCCATCTCTTGTTTTTGAGTGTTGTGCTTCGTTTTGTCGCACTTGTTCCACTTCTCTTGGATTTAGGCACTTGGATTCTTGGAGAACTACTCTTATAATCTCATTGTTAGCTTTTACAAGAACGCTTTTGGTGAATCACAAAGAAGGAAGTTCAAGAATAGGCAATAGTACGCATTACTATGGGATTCTTGAATGTTCACAATCATCTTATGTGAACTATGGTGCATGGTCGTTAATGACTTTTTATATTCTTCTTTGTTAAGAAAATCTTTTTATACGCCTTTGGTAGCTATTCTTGGTGTAAATCCGTGCGAAAAAGATTGATTCTACCCTTAAGGACAAATCATCTTGTATATGCATTGCGAGTTTGTCTTGATTTTGTCTAGGAAACTTCTTATGAGAATTTATTCTTGTGTTTTAAGAAGGATAATTAGGATTTGAAATAGCCATTATTGTGAGTACACATAACTATTTCCAACGATTTTCATCTTGCAATGTTTTTAGATTTATTTATTTAAATTGTAAAGTTTATTTGGAAGATGATTTTGCAGTATTAATCTTTATGGTTTTATATATTGCAACTTGTTATGGGATATGTGTGTTTGCGTCCGTGAACTATGATTGTCCCATACATGGTCAAAAATTAAGTCTTTCATATGTCATTATGCAAATGTTAAGCCTATTATGTCATTATGCAAATATTGATGGAAGATAGGTTGAACTTTTGTTTACAAAGATTAAGTCTATTATATGTCTCTATGCAAATATTGATGAAAAATAGAATGAATCTTTGAATATTCCGCGTTATTGGTTTTCGTAATCCACATCTTTGTGTAAATACTGTGTGGATCCGTAAGTCTTCTTATGTTGAGCATTTCCGATTAAATTAATCATGTGTTCTCTCGTGGTTAATTTAATTGAGCATTTTGGATACAAATTCACGATACATGTGATTTATTAATGTCCAAAGAAATCCTTCTTTTATTGTGAAATTAAGGTCGCTCTTGTTGTTCTTTCGGGAATGACATTTAATGAGGGAGAGTTCTTAATTGAACTTGTGCTTAATTGCCAAATCTTTGTGGGGAGTGCGGTTGTGGAATATTGTAGGAGTTATCTTGTATATTTATAAACTCCTTGATGAATACACTAAGTTTCGACTATGTGAAATCATCGAAACAAGTTGGTATGTTGTTCTCTTTTGGTCATGAAGTATCTCTATGAAAATTTCATGAGAATCCCACTAGTTTTCGTACCTTTGCCAATTTATATTGACAAAAAGGGGAAGAATTAATGTGTAGTTTACACTAAAAATACATATGGTTTACGGATCATTATGTAAGGGGGAGTGGTTTTCATTGTGAGATGAAGTATTGACTAAGGGGGAGTGATACATATCACCATAGTATTGTTGTCAAAGTTGTGATACAATTGAACTTTGATGTTGTGTAATTATACTATGACACTGTGTACAATTGAGATATAACTCTTTGATATACTTTTTTTATAGATTGAGTCTAACTGTCTAGTTGATTCTCTTGAAAGTATATTGGAGTTTGTCTATTCAGATTGCCGAACCAAATATTGGGTGTGGTTGTTAGATCCCTACTTTTTCATATATAAAAAATGATTTTTGATGTGTAATGTTAGAATCGGGTTTTATAACAGTATCGAGTAAATCGATTAATGTAAGAAAGAATACCCAATGTTTCTGTAACTTTTTCTTGTTAGAATCGGATTATATTAACACTTATATAAACCGATTGTCAATGTGTTATGTTAGGAATCAGTCTTTATATGTATATCGAGTAAACCGGTTGTATACCTTGAATTAAAAAATATGCATTAAATTCCATTGTTGTTTGTCGCTTATCTCCGTTTTTACAGGCCAAACAAGGGCAACCAACAACGTCAAGCCGAAAAGAAATATAAGAGGAAAAATGACTTTGATTCTCCTACGAGTTTGAGACCTCGTCGAGAGGGTGGTCAAAGTTTAAGTGCTTCCCACGGAAGGGGATCGGGGACTAAAGCCAAAGCGATCCACATCAATGACCCACCACCTCAAGAGGAGCAACCAGCACAAGAAGAATCTGATTCTGATATACCTACTGAAGAAGGAGGTGGTGATAGAGAGGTTGCTGAAGAAGAAAGCGGTAAGGAGGAAGTTAATGAAGAATAAAGTGGTGGAAAGGAGATCAATGAAGAAGAAAGTGGTGGCAAGGAAGGTGATGGATAAGAAAGTGGTGGCAAGGAAGGTGATGGAGAAGAAAGTGAGGATGAAGTTGATGGAGAAGAAAGTGGTGGCAAGGAAGGTGATGGAGAACAAGTGCAAGAACAAGTCCAAGGAGGATAAGTTCAACAACAAGTCCAAGGAGGAGATGCTCAAGAACAAGGTAAGACAGATGGTAAGATGATGGTCCAAAGAATACTAAAGGGGACCACATGCCCGACCCGGAGAAGATGTTTCCTCGCGGCCCTAATGATCGTGTTTACGGGTTACCCAGTGATGGAGGAAGGGTGTTATGGGGGTACAAAAAAGTTGGGCCGCGGTCGTTTTCCATACCATAGTAACTACCTAAACCTTATGCTATTTAATATAAAACTTATTATCCGTGTAGTGTTTTGATAATTTTCCATCGGATTTGTTTTGTTTTATAGGATCACAAGGATGTCGTTCATCGTATGAAGCCAGGAACATCAGTGAGTATGATGAAGAATTAGCCACTGCAAGGAATAGAATTAACCGTTGGAGAAGTTGAGGAAGTAATCGATCTAGTCAAATCTACGAGGTTGTTGCCCGAGGTCGAGAATTTGGATCTTGGTTACGACAAACCTCTTTGTTCCGCCTTTGCCGAGAGATATTACGAGGAAACTGATACTTAACATCTTCCGTTTGGCGAAATGACGGTAACTCCAAATGATGTGAAGTTCATTACCGGGATAAGCATAGATGGTAAATCCGTGAAACACAAAGAGTACGCGCAAGAGCTTGAGTGGGATAAGATTTACGCGTTCACCGAGGAAGTGTTCCAATGGGATATGGAGACGACCAAGTTACAAATGCTAGTAGGAAAATCTAAGAAGAGGATATTCCATCTCATGAAGTTGAGGGACCTCTTCAGTGGAACAAAGGAACTTCGTGATGAGGGAAAAGAGGTGACCAAAGAACGTATCTTCGCCACGGCCAATGCATATGTCATTTACGTCCTAGGATCTGTTATCTTTCCCCACGTTTCCAGTGTCCGTGTGAATGGCAACTTTATTCAGTTGTTGCAACCATTTGACAAGATTCACCAATAATCTTGGGGGACTGCCATCCTTGCACACTCGTTAAACGAGTTGAGAAAGGCTTCTAGGGATGACATGAACAAATCAGAGGGAATATGGCTTTTCTGCAGGCATGGATATATTTGCACTTCCCAATATTTTCTAAAAGGGATTTGAGAACAAGGAATGGGACGGTAACTTTTATGGAGATGTGTACACCTACAAGAGTGAGGAAAAGTCCCAAAATGTGGTTTATCTAAAGTTGAGACACCAGTTGGATAACTTGACGACGAAAGATGTTGTCTTTGACCCTTATAAGGGGGGTTTGGCCAAAGAAAAAGGAAAGATGGTTGGGTGCGAAGAGCAAGCTCATTATTTTGAGCCTTTGTTTCACCCAAGAGGATATGTAATGTACAACCCGACGAGATCCGCAAGACAATGCGGATACGTATAAAAAATCCCAAAGGAGCACAAGAAGTTTAAAATCGATGAGAAAAAAACCAAGTCATTTGATAATGATATTGAGATTGTTCACGATCCTTTACCATCATGTAAATATTGGGATGATATAAGGTACAACGGACATGCTATGGATGGTCGATTGAGAACAGATGATGAGGCAATTCCGGGTTACATGCCGTGGTACCTCAATATTTCGCGTACTCGAGTGATACGAGTAGATGAGAGGCCTCAGATAGAGGACAAAGATACAACTCTCGAATTCCTGGTGCATATTATTTCTCAATTAAGGTTTTGTTAATTGTTTTAACATTATTTGTTTAATGTTTGTTGTTTAAAATGGAAATAGAGAAGACGAGTTGGGCACTTGATAACCCAAGCACAGCTAGCTATCATGGAAGGGAAAAATGTTAAGGCCAATGAAAAGCTGATTGGTGAATTGAACAGTCTCGAAGATGTAGAAGCGGGTGCAAATTTTGGGGAACCGGTGGAGGAGGAGGAGCCATTGAAAAAGAGGAATAGAGTCTCCTCAAAAAATAATTCTGAAGGTGCATCGAGCAGCACCCAACCTGCTAAACGAGGACGAGATGGTCGTGGACGTGGTCGTGGTGGTGATGTTGGTGAATGAATGGTTTCAAACTTATGTCTTTATTAGTGGATGATTATGGTGTCAAAACTTATGTATTAAACTTATTGTAGAATTATATTTGGTTATATTCCTAATTTATGAATGATTGAATCTGGTTTCTTTTCAAAATTGTTTGTGTTTGTCTAAGACGCGACAAAAGAACCAACTAAAATGAATCTGGAAGTAATCGCTCTAGTAAAATCTACAGGGTTGTCTGGTTTCTTTTTAAAATTGAATCTGGAAGTTTTTTCTGTCATAATCGGTTTACATTTACCTGTATAAAATCCGATTCTGACAATTCTTCAGGGGCACAATTTCAGAATCGGGTTTTGCAGGTGCACCACATAGACCGATTATGGAAATTTTGTTCACCTGGTTTTTAAGTTTTCAGAATCGGTTTATAAGGTATTTTTAAAGTCCGATTCTGATAAAACAAAAAAATTCAGAGTTTTAACAACCTCAAGAATCCGTTTATGTGGGCATCCCATGTAATCTGATTCTTGTGAGGAAAAGTGACAATGTTCCTGTATCTTTTTTTGACAAGAATCGAATTACAAGGGACATATTTAAAACCGATTATTGAGCGGAATATTTTGACAACCTTTATAATCGGTCTATGTTGGCATCACATGTAATCCGATTACAAGGGACATATTAAAAACCGATTCTTGCAAGAAAAAGTGGCAGTTCTTCTGTAACTTTTTTTTGCCAAGAATCGGATTACATGTGCAATATTAAAATTCGATTACTGAGAGGCACATTCTATATGATTTTGCAAGGACACAATCAGACTATGTGGACATACCTAAACTCCGATTGTTTGAATTGAATTTGAAAAAAATAGCCATTGAGTCTTTATCTATATAAAGACAACCTCTTTGAGCCACTCCCACATCACACACTTTTCCTAGAAAATGGAGTGGGATCTGGAAGTAGACGTGAAATGGGAACCGTATGAATTTGAAAAAAATAGTCGTTGAGTGACAACCTCTTTGCTAATACGTTTCATGAACGTCCGAATGAAATATATTCAATGTTTTGGAAGAGAGTTAAGAGTTCTTTTATGGGCGTACCGGAAATCCCAATAACCGCAAATGGAGAGACTTGGCATTTCGATTCAACTACATAAAAAGTGCAATGCGAGAGTATGTTAAAGTTTAATATGGCGTACCAACATCATCCACAAGCTCCTCTTAGGGAAAACGTGAGTAATCCGATCATATTTATACTTATGTTATCGTTAAAAGTTCGCATACTAACATTTAAGAATTCACTGATTTCAGCTGGAACGTTTCAATGGGCTATGGAGAATTCGTAATGGGGAAACTAAGTTCATTCACCACAAATAATATATGACGTTATACCGACGTGCTCGGAGGTTCATTGACGAACATTTGATGTGTCAAATTCTAGAATACCCATACTGAATCCTATATATATAATGCGTTAATTTCCTAAACTATGTAATGAATATTTTGTTTCTGAAATTAAGGTATAATCATATTATGTGGGCATATATAAACACTGATTCGGATAATCAGTTTATTCTGGTATTGAAAAAACTCGATTCTGGGTTTACTTCATCCTTTGAAAAAAACTCTACCCAGAATCAGTTTACAACTGCACTAACATCAACCAATTCTGGATCGAGTTTTGAAAAAAAATTAAAATTTTCAAGTTTGGATGATGAATTAATGGTAGTTGATTTCAGGATTAACTTGATTAAACATCATTTAATCTCTCAATTAACACTAATCAATCAGGGGTAGTTTTGTCATTTAGTAAAATAATTGGATAAGAGGTTATCCGTTTTACTTCAGAATACTCTTTTTTGTCTTGTAATCGTAGACCCAAAATAATTACACTAGGTCCCAAATTAGTTAGGTATCTTTTCATTAGTGTAGAAAAACCATAGACTAATGGATGCATTTTTCATTCGGCCCTGAAATGTGAATGTTAATTTTTACTCTGACTGTTATTTTGAATAAAAATTGCTCCAAATTTGTCTTGATCTAAAGTTGTATTTGCATATCATTGCTGCTTGAGCAATTAACAGGTTCAACCTAATTCCCACTAATTTCAATCCTCGCCAATCACTTCATAGGTGATAGGTCACTTGGATTTATGTAACGTTAATTTTTTTCTTTTGCAGGTCTCGAAACGGCACGGCACGGCACTCTCATTGCCCATACAAACTTTAAACAAATATTTCCAATTGAAAATTTATTGAGTAAGGGTTTATTGAGTAAGGGTTGATTTGTTTTAGAACGCGTCTCTCGAAACTAAACCCTAGAGCGGAACTGGTAAGAATCTTTCCCTTCTATCAGAACTTCGTAACTCTCCGATTTCTCTAAGTTCTTCATTTGTAATTTCATGATTCGTTGAATTGGATTTGTAGGGTTTCAGAATTTGACGTTCTACTCGTACTACAATGGATGTGATGACTCCATCAGCACCACCACCAACAACAACGACTGCGTTACCAACTTCTTGCTGGAGCAAAATTGTTCAGAAAGAGGCGCCTCCAAAACCAAAACCAGCTAATTACGCAACCAATCGAGTCTTTGAGGGAAGTTGTAAATCAAGTAAAGGAATCTCAGTTGCTGTTGTTGATGCTAATGCCATTATTCAAGGTGGAATAAATCTCAATAATGTTGCCGATAAATTTGTTTCTGTTTCTAAAGTTTTGGAGGAGATAAAAGATCCTGTTTCTCGTCAGAAGCTTGAAC
Source organism: Papaver somniferum (assembly GCF_003573695.1). Taxonomy (NCBI): domain Eukaryota; kingdom Viridiplantae; phylum Streptophyta; class Magnoliopsida; order Ranunculales; family Papaveraceae; genus Papaver; species Papaver somniferum. The sequence goes on along the minus strand of NC_039360.1, from coordinate 35,328,173 downwards.
TCCTTCCCTTTACTGTAGAGACAATGGAACCATCCGCAGAATCTCTTAATAAAGGTTATTATTATCTTCCTTAGGAGTTGAATGTTAGTTAGTTTTAATTCTAAATGCTATTAATAGTTTATCATTGTTGTTTTGCTTAGAGAACATGATAACATTACGGATATTGCTTACAAATGCATGAAGTATAACGTATTGTTGTTTGGTTTCAACAGTTATTTGCTCTTGAACATATATGTGTTCCTAGAGGCTTTAAGGAACTTGTTCATTTAATTTGCGTCAGTTGTGAACATTTTCATATGCTCCATATCGAGATTTATTATTAATATTCGGTGAGTTCATTATTGACATTGTGTCGTGTTCAGTTATCAGCTTTGCACGAGCAACTGGTGATTTACAAGTCCTCTCAGATGTTGATCTTAAACTTGTTGCGTTGACTTATATGTTGGAAAGCCAAATCCACGGGACTAACCATCTCCGAGATACTCCTCCTCCAATCCATGTTGTTAATGTGAAAAGGTTGGCTGAAAAGGATATGCCCGGCTGGGGTTCCAATGTACCTAATTTGGATGAGTGGGAAGCTTTAGAACATGCAGTCGATCAAGGATCCAACTCAGAATCGAGGATCCTTCCTTTGAAAGACTTAAATCTTAATATCTTACCTGTAGATGGTAATGGAGATTCTCAAAATGGTTTAACTGAAGATGTTAGTGAAACTCGTAGTGAGACTCCTTCAGAGGATGTTGGTCGCAGCTTCAGGAAACCAAGGAGATATGCTCCCGTAAAGAAAGAGATAAAGATTGAAGGTAAGATGGTAGCTGATGGAGTTGATGCTTCTCAGGGTCAAGATGACAATTCCAGTGACTGGCTTCCTGCTGTATGTCGAAGTACTCATAGAAGATTTCTCAGAAGAAAAGCCAGACGTGAACTGTCCGAGGCATCATCAGAAAATAATGTTCATCTAGATGGAGAGGAAAGCTCTGACGGTGATACTGTTGAGGAAACCCAAGGTCCTAATCAGAAGTTAGATGGGAGCATGGAGAGGTTGGAAGTTTTAAACAATAGTATAGAAGATGAAGAAAAAACTGTTGGGGGAAAAAGTGATGATGGTGGTCTGACTGTAACACTCGAGCAAATGAGATTAGAACCTGGTTTATCAGGTAGGGGTTTGGATGGAACATGCAATGAAGAATATGATCAGTTGGATATTTCAAGTGAGACAAATGACAGTGTTGACACATCATTTCTGGATGATGGTAGCAGCGAACAGAGTTGGGCATTACGCTCCTTGTCCGAATCAAGTGTAGCCTGTGTAACGGGTGATTTCGCAATGCAAAATGTTATTCTTCAAATTGGATTGCGTCTTCTGGCACCAGGTGGTATGCAGATTCGTGAACTACACAGGTATGTCTCATTTCTATTCGCCCGTTTGGTCCCCTGATATATCAAACCCCTTCCTGCCTTCCTCTTCGAACGGATTTATCTACCTAAGGACAGAAGAGGAAAAAAAAAGATTGAGATTAATTTATGATGTATGAATGATACCCTATAGTGAAATTGCTGTTATATGATTTGTGCATCATGTTCTTGATTACTGGAGTTCATGTCATATTTGGAAAGGCTTAGTTATCTAATTTGAGGTTCTTTTTTGAGCCAGGTGGATATTAAAGTGTCATGCTTGTAACAAAGTGACTACCGAGATTGGGAGGATCTTCTGTCCAAAATGTGGGAATGGTGGCACCTTACGCAAGGTAGCAGCGACTGTTGGTGAAAATGGGGTTGTTTTAGCATCTCGTAAGCCACGTATAACCCTACGTGGCACAAAAGTAAGTATTTATATTGATCTTCCAACACTTTCTTTTAATGAATATGATCATCATTTAACATTTTTTTTTAATTTAAACTACAATTGTTTAAGATGTCTCTTGCCTGCTAGAACTCTTTGGTGACTGTTGCCATTTGATGTTATACACTCAAATAACCAACCCTTGTAATCAATTACTAGTTATTGCTTGGGTAGCCAGTTTCGCTGTACACCGCTGAAAGATTCTTTCAGGATAGTTCCTGAGGTTTGTCAAGCTTAGAGGGCAGAGATTTATCTGTTCGACCTAGAAACCTTTAAGATCAGGCATTCTGTTAATTATAATTGAAATCCCCTACTCTGATATGTCTTGCAGTAGGGTCCACTGTATATGTTAGTTCTGCAAAATGTCTGCTAAACTGACCATAGATATATGTTTTTGTTAGGATTTTTGTTAGCTTTGACGAATCTTTTATGTGTTTTTAGTACTTATCATAATTGGTTAACAATAACATTTATTTTCCTTATTTCAACTGCTAGAATATTTGTCAGTATTTGTTCTGTTTCACTATAATTCACTCCGTTGATAAACATTTTTTCTATGAACAGTTTTCACTTCCTTTACCTCAAGGGGGAAGAGATGCCATTACCAAGAACCTCATATTACGTGAAGATCAACTACCACATAAAGTCTTATACCCCAAAACTAAAAAGAAATCAAATACGCTGGTATGTTTTTTCTTTTGTCGAGAATTTGGTTTTTATGCATGGCATCTCCAGTGGTAGAAATAACAGTCTATTTTGCCATTTAACAATTTATCCTTTTCTATATCACAGGGAGATGATGTTTTCATTTCAGATGATATCTTCCGCAACAGCTCTGACAAAAGAGCTCCTCTGCAGCCACCAGTTAGAAAAGCTCTAGCAGTGTTTAGTGGAAAAAGGAATCCTAATGACAATCATTACTCTCGTGCCAAGCACTAAGAAGTTTGTTTTGTAAGAATTTGTGGCAGCTTACAGTTTTGACAATCATTATTTATTATTTGCTGTTTTTAAAAGAAGAATTTTAGAGGAAGTCAGTTTTGTTCTCTGGAAATTCATATTTGTTCTCTCGATGTTTAAACCAGAACTCCTCGGTGTTAATGGTCTGGGAATTGTGATGCCGTCCTGCATAGTCTGGTAGTATGTGCATCTTTTGTCCAGTAGTAGGGAATCCTAACTTTGCCCAAGTATTCTTTTTTTTTTTTTTTTTTTGAGGTCTGTCCTGTGTTTTTCTAGCATGGTGGTTCTGCTGCTGTTTCTTTGTTTAGCAACTGTAGTGTCGTTCTGGACTACAGACACCTTCTTTCTCACGTTGTCTCATGACTTGTCGAGACATCCTTCAAGTACGCTGGCTCTGTCAGCAAAAGCTTGTGGCCTAGTGGGCTGGTCGGCCAACTAATTAAGATAGAATACAACCACCGGGAACTTGCATTACATGTTGATTCAACATCTGCTCGTCCACAAATTCAACATTTGCTCTTGTCCACAATTTCCTTCCATCTCTTTCTGTCCTTGTTTCCGACAAAGTCTTAGGTCAATAGTCTTTCTACAATGGGATCATATGATCCGCCTCCCAAAGTCGATGATCACAAAGACTTCAAACGATATCCTTCTGTTAATCTGGACTTGTTCATGTTCATTAACTTATCAAGACCAACTAAGTTGAGACATTCTCTATATACATTTTCAAATTCTTTGCAAGATTTTGAAGCTCTAAAATCTGTTCATGTTAGCAAGATGAACTACTTACCACAGCAGCCAAATTTCAACTTCAGTAAAGCATTCATCTTTCTTCTCTTCATCTCAGTTGATGTTACTTGCCTTGTTCTCGTCAATGATACAAAATCCAGTGACCGGCTGGCGCTGATTGCTTTTAAGAACGAAGTAACTGATCCACTCGGAACACTGAGTTCATGGAACAGCAGTGACAATGATTATTGCAAGTGGAGAGGTGTTACATGTAGTCGTCGTCATCCTAGTAGAGTCGCTGTGTTAAACCTTGCATCCCTAGGATTGTTAGGTTCCATTTCTCCCCACATTGGAAATCTTAGCTTTCTTAAGACTCTCAACCTCCACAACAACAGTTTAAGTGGCAACAACTTAGTCGGATTTCTCGATTAGAATACCTAAGTCTTACGTTTAATTTGTTGGAAGGGGAAATTCCTTGAATATTTCTGGTTGCTCCAATCTCATATACCTTGATTTTACTCACAACAAGCTTGTGGGAAGCATTCCAAATGAATTAGCGTACTTATCTAATCTCATGCTTCTGAGTCTGAGGGAGAATAATGTATCAGGAGAGATTCCAACTTCATTGGGTAACCTTTCGTCATCGCTTATTCTTTTTAGCCTTGGTTATAACAATTTGGAGGGAAGAATCCCAAACACTTTAAGCCAAATAACAAGCTTAAAACTATTTGATCTTACTTCCAACAAGCTTTCAGGAACGGTCCCTTCCACACTAAATAATATTTCATCACTTACGGATGGGTACCAATCAACTCCATGGAAGCATTCCTGTTTTCACTCTACCAAATCTCAACTATTTTTCAGTTTTAGATAACAATTTCACTGGAACCATTCCCAGTTCATTTTCCAATTCGTCTAGACTTGAAACGTTACAACTGGGAGTAAATAATTTATTGGGAGTGGACAAGCTAATGATCTCAACTTCCTCAACTCTTGTGAACACATAAATCACGAGGCCATCAAAGTGTTCACAAACAATATTCGCATACGTCCTAATTCTAGAATTGTACATCGTATGCGTAACGGGATGATTATATCGATTCATCGACTCAAAGCCTTCGGGCTTGTCATTGTCTAGTCGAATATTATCATAAATAATGTTCGTATAAGGAAATAAATCAAGAAACAAGTATAAATATAAAGCATATGAAGTTTAACGCGGAATATAAGGTGCTGAAATGTAAATGAGACAGATTTACGTGGTTCGGCACTAAGGCCTACGTCCACGGGGTTTGGTGTTTCACTATGTACTGAATGGTTACAAAGATAGTCGAATGACTTTAGAATATACATAGTCTACGGAAGTAGGTGAATTACTTACTCTTCCTATTTCTCTCTCCTATATTCTCCTCTAATTGCTCTCAAAATGGTGCCCCTTCTCTCTTAGTGGAGAGGGGTATTATAGGGAAGGAACGTGGGTCCCATCTCTGAGTTGCCGTTGTAATCTTATCTTCTTGTGCTTTGTGCCTTCGCAGAGGTCTTCGGCATATGCCGCGGCCTGAGCTTGAATACGAAGGGTTATCCTCGCTTCTTCCACGAGCTGATCGACACGTGTATATCTCTTTGGTATTTAATGCGGGTAGATGGATGTCTGCTCGTGTCAGACAAGTGTCTCTTTGTCTGGTCACATCTGTGTCAGCCAAACTTCCTCTCGGCCGTTGATCTGGGATTTCCTCGGGATTGGGTGCGTTAATACCCAAGGGGTATTATCTGGTGCTCCTTGAGTCATCATCTCTGTGGTCCTCTGTCCCTGACCGTCAGATCTGCTGACCGATGGCATCTTCTGATGAAATGCTTGCTATCATTTTTGATGTCTCTTCACATGCCTTCCACGTGTCTCTTTTGTACACGTGGAGGATGATGAAAGGTGTACATACAATTTGCCCCTCTTCTTCTAACTTGGGCGTATTTTGCAATTTTGAAGAAGAAAGGTAGTCCTACACGTTTCCCACTTTGCATTAACTTCTTCCGTAACTGCTCCTTGGTACGAGGAGCATTATTGTCTTCTCTAGCTTCATAAATAGGAAAGAGAATGTGAAAAAAACTTTTATCCTCTTCTTGTCAGTGTTCATTCTCTTCTTGTCTTCTTTCTTGTTCTTTAGTCATTTACTATCACCGTCTTGTGAGGAATATAGCATTCAATTTTCTGTTTCTTTCTTCTGCTTCTTTCGTTCTTGATTGTTGCTGCCCCTGTATCTGTCGATATCTCCGATCCTCCTTTCCACTGCGGTTGGTGCTTGTCGTCTTTTATACAGGTATGGGATTTTTCATCAGTTGTTCACCATTGTTTTATCTGTATCTATCGTTTGTCTCCTGCTGCTGTGTTCTTGGTTTTGTGATGAAGATCATACATGTCGAAGCATATATGCTTGCCCCTGTTCTTTGTTACAGCGTCTGTGATCGTATATGAGTATTATCCCTGGAGTCGGATGGAGTATTTTTTAGTTTCTTAGGGTTTTTCATGTTTATCCGGATGAACCATCAATTATGGGTTTTTTGATCTTTAGTGATCTCCTCGTATTCTTCTCTAAACTGTTTTTGTGTTTCCTTGTAGATATGTCTGATCGTCCGCGGGCTCCTTACCAAACTCCGCCGTCTAGTCCGCCAAGATCCCCTCCGCGTAGAGATCCTGACAGATCTCCACTTGGGGAAGGTCCTCACAAGTCTTCGCAATCGGATCCTCGGGGTCATAGGGTTTCGTCTTCCTCCGGTGTGAAGATTATGCCTTCTAAAAAAGGGGATATGCCGAAGGGTCCTTCTGGGTCTAGGTATGCTGTTAACCGCGCCCTTCTCGTCCTCGTGAAGATTCTAGGAGTACGCAGGCTCCTCCTCGTGATGACTCTAGGAGTACGCGGGCTCCTCCTCCTCGTAATGAAGTGGTGGATGCTCCGCCCCTTCGTTCAATGGCTCCTCCTTCAGTGCCTCCGCAGAAATCTCTGCCTCCTCCCGCGGTTTCTTTCAAAGGGAAGTACTCCAAGGGTACTATCGAGAGCTGATCCGTCTACAAATCTTCCTTCTAAAAGGAAAGCTTCGGAATTGGGTCCTACTTCTGATTCGCAGACGAAGAAGAAACTGTCCCCGTGACGCAGCATTTCAGTGGTAAGAAGAAGGTCACTTTCAAGCATATTGATCTTGAGATGTTCAAGGAAAAACATGAACTCCAAGCTTTTGAGGTTCGCTTCTATGCTCCTGATGATATCACCTACGAGCTCCTTGCTAATTATCAGTTTGACGAGTTTCATCTGTTGACTACGGTTGGAGCCTTCGAGGCGGGTCTTATGTTGCCCTATATAAGTCGGGTGACTCCTTTTATTATGACGTGTTGGCTAGTCGCGAAGGCTCTTCTACGAACACTCATAATCGTTCCGTCACAACTATCTGGGAATTATCTTCGTTCACTGAAGGAATGTTATCTGCGGAGCAAGGGAGAGACTATGATGACCTGCTATGTTCCAAATCCTGCTGAGAGAGTGGTACACTCCTCAGAACTTTAACAGTTCTTTTGGGGATTATGTCAAACAGAAACCGTAAGCCGTGGAGTGTTAGTCTTCGTAAATTGCTGCTCCCCGTGGTGAAATTCGTCTCTGAGTGAGGTGAGTGATGCCAAGCTGAAGTATGTTCCTGGTACTGAGGGATCTGCTAAACGGAAACTCTTTCCTGCTCGTGAAAGGATTAAGCGTGACCATGATTATGAATGGCATGCTACTGTTATTGAGGTAGTTGGTCCTTGGGCTTACGGATGGATTCCGGGTCCACGTGGTTGGCGTCCTTCTGAAAATAGCAAGCCTCGTGAAACTCCTCCTGCTCGTTATGGAGATTTCTGTCCTTGGCGTCCTAATTTCGCGGGCATGAATTTCCTTATGCTCTTGATGTCGTTGATGGAGATGAGGAGGAGGGTTCTGGTGCTATCCATCCATCAAAGAGTGCTGCTGCTGCCAAGGTATAGTTTCTTCTTATATTCTCTATCTTTTTGCCCCTTTTTCCTTGCTTGAAATAATTTTCATTTTTGAAGTGAGGGAAAAAATGAGCCTTTGTGGGATGTATACTGGTTTGTAGGTGTCGAAGAAGAAGAAACTTGGACCCAAGCAATCTTCTACTGCGGTTATCAGTGAGGCTGAGGGTTATGAGGAGGTTACGAGTCCCGTAAACCAAGGGTATGGTGAGGATGAAGAAATGTCCAACGGAGAAGAGCGTACCGACACTTCTTACCCTGATGACGAAGGTGGTAATGAAGAAGAGGTTGCCGCGGTGGTGATGGTGAGGCTGAAGTTGCCGCGGGTGGTGATCTTGAAGAAGAAGTTGCCGCGGGTGGTGATGGTGAGGCTGAGGGTAATGTTACCGTCGGTGGGTGGGAGTGGATCTGCCCCTGTTGGTGATGACATTGTTGGTGTGGGTACTTTGCCCGTAATTTCCCCAGAATTCTCTTTCGGTAGGATATATTCCGCGGGGGAATCCTTCGATGTGACTGCTGCCATGGGTCTTGCCGAGGACTTCTCATTGCTTTCCCCACATGATGATTGGGATGTGCTTGGGGACCTTGGAAAAGAATGTACCACTGATCAGCAAGCTGAGAACGCAGGTGGTCATGCTGAGGGTGGTAATGTCGAGACTTGCGCGGGTGAGGAGATAACCGCCAAGGGGAAGTCTGCGGTTGAGTCTCCTTCCGAGGATTTTCCTTTCTCGCTAATGCCTGAAGGTGAAGATGCCATTTTGGCTTGGCTAAAGAAGAAGAACCTGATGTTCGTCCCTAACCCTGCCCCCGTGGTCACTGGTGAGAAGAATTCCGACGCTTATACTCGTCGAATGATGCAACTGTCTTCTGAAGCCCGCGTTGCTGAGATGTGGGAGAAGATCTTAGAGCTTCGGAAGCTAATTTAGTGGTTGACCCTCCCTCATCTGTTGCTGATATGATGGCCATAGCTGATGGGTACCAGTACGGTTTCCCCAGCAGCGTGTTTTAGAGGTAAATCCTTGTACTCTTTTTATGATATCCGCGCATTGTGTTCTTCGTGATATCTGATTCCTTTGGTATAATAATGTTTGTTGTTTGTGACGTAGATGATGAGGAGCGAACATTGTAACCATGTCTATACCATTCTTTAAAGCAAAGTTTAAAGTTGGAGGCCAAGCTTCGTCATAGGGAAGAGGAACTGTCTGCGGCTGAAGCGGAAATAAATGAACTGAGGGGCCGTCTGAAGAAAAAGAACAGCTGGGTAATGCTGAGGAGAGTCTTCGTTCAACTTGCTATAGTCCGCAACGAATTGGAGCAGACTCGTAGAAGTGTCTCGTCCTTCACAGGTTTGTATTTTACGGATTTTTCACTCCTTGTGATTCCCTATCTGTATTTTGGTGTTCTGTCTGAGTCTCCCCACCCTATCTTCAGTGGGTGGAGTCCCCGAGTTGATATGGCTTCGGAAAGAAAGGGAACGACAGAAATCCCGTATTGCAGAGTTGGTGGGTAAGTTGAAGAGTGAAGCCGTAAAGTGGAATGCTCGTGCTGATGAGCACAACGCCTTAACAGCTGAGTGGCGTGAAAAGCGAACACTGATGGTTGATATGCAAAATAAGTACAATCATGACCGTTGTTTGTTTAATGGTACGCTGCTATGGACGCGTGACAACCTGCGTGATGCTCGAGAACATGCTTCAGACTTAGAGGCTAGAGTGCGCTTTTTAGAAGGAGAGTTACAACAGGCTCGTTCTTTCTTAGGCCCGGGGTTAGGGATAGTATGCTGCGTCTTTCCGAGGAAAGAGATAATGCTAGGGCCGAGGTTGGTGCACTTAGTAAAGCCCTAGCAGCGTCTCGAGCGGATGTTGCTCGCCAAGTGGAGTCTGAAAGAGATCTTGAGATGAATGTGTATCGACTTCATAAAAGGATGGGGGAGGTGAATGATGAAGTCAACCATCTTCGTCACTTGGATTCGATGAAGCAGGTAGATTTAGACGCCAGTCAATTTGCTCTTACGAACCTTCAAACGGATTATAAGAAACTATCCACCGAATATGACTTTCTTGATGAGGCTCGGGACGCAGTTGTCAATGAGTATGAGGAGGCTTCGGCTAATGTCGAAGGTATAACCTCGTTTTATCGAGTGTGATTCTGTTATTTCTTCGTTTTAACCCCTTGGTATTTTTTGTTTTCAGCACTCGAGGGACAGCTTCACGCAGCAAATGATGAGCTTAAAAAGACTCAATCTGCCTTAGTGCAGCAGGAAGGACAAACCAACATTTCAAAGGGTTGGCCGCGTCTCGTGAGGAAGCAGCGGAGATTGCCTCCAAAGAGGCGGAACGCCTATCTGTATTGCTGTCTCAAGCCCCAGCGGACCGCTGTTATCACTTATAAGGCTCGATGTCAGTTGGCTGAAGAGACAACAAAGTCCTGGATAAGATTGAACTTGGCCTTAAAGTCGAACATGGTCTTGTCAAGAACTCCGCGTCGTCCCCTTCCCGCGCCTTTGCCTGGTTCTTCTGGGCCTCTTCAGGTGGTAGCGTACCTCATCTCGCAGAGACAACCCCGTTGATGGAGCTGTCGTCCAAGTAGATTTCTTTTATTAGTCATAGAAGTTGATCCTCGTTGATTATATAATTTCGGATCATTTTTGATGTTTCCTTTTTATCTTATTTGCCGAGTCTTGTAATCAACTCTTTATGAAATGGATCATCCTTTTGGCGTACCTGCGTTATCAATTCATCTTTTTATTTTAAAGTATTGTGAAGTGTTAAACTAGAAATAACTGGTTTTGTAAAAAGTTGAGAGTGTTTGAGTGCGACACCGAAGGTAAATACCTTCGTGATCGTCTTGAGACCTGTCCCCGCTGGCGAATCCTGGGCCAGAGGATTCCCAAACGGTGGGGGCCGAGGCAGCGTTCTAGGATATGGAATGCTTATTGAAAATATTTACATGCACCCATTCCGTCGACCCACTGCCTTAAAATTGGTTGGGTATCTCTTTCTGCTGGGTGCCTTCCCCCTGGTCTTACACTCATAGACACTGATAGGGGAGCCCTGAGAGATTGTAGATTAACTACTTTCCCCAATATTGTTAATAAATTTTGTTTACTTGAAGATTCCCAAAAAGCTTGTTTGATTGATAGGTTGAGGCCTGCTACTCCTCGTCCAGAGATAGAAACATGTAAAGCGGTTACGCTGCCTTCTTCTTCTGGTATTTCCACGCAGATGCAAAGCTGCGCTGCTCCTATGGGTAGTACGGTTTGAGCCATTTAGCATTCCAAGGGTGCCGGAGGACCTCGCCTTTCAGATTGCGAAGATAGTAGGAACCGTTTCCCGCAATGTCGTGTATTATAAAAGGTCCTCCCCACGTAGGTGCTAACTTTCCCCATTTCTTCTCTCGTTGATACTGCGGGATTGTTCTTAGCACATACTGCCCCTCTACAAAATTTCGAAGCTTTACCTTTTTGTTGTACTCCCTCGCTAGTCTCCGTTGATAATTTTCCATCTTCTGCAATGCTGCTTCCCTCCTTCCTTCCAGGTCGTCCAGTCTCTCTAACATCATGTCTGTTGTGAGTTTTTCTCCCATGCTTCGGTCTTTGTGGTTGGCATGAGGATCTCTGTTGGGATGACTGCTTCAGCTCCATAAGTGAGGAGAAACGGGGATTCCCCAGTGGCAGATCTTCGTGTTGTCCTGTATGCCCATAATACATTGTGTAGCTGTTCACACCATCGCCCCTTGTGTTCGTCTAATTGCTTTTGAGTATAAGGGCGAGGGTCTTGTTGGTAGCTTCCGCTTGTCCGTTGCTTTGAGGGTATATGGGGGTGGACTTGTTTTTCCTTATTTTGAAAGTGTCGAAGAGCATGTCTATGTTTTTCCCCTGTAATTGTTTACCATTATCGGACACGATTTCCGCTGGTATGCCGAACCTGCAAATAATGTTTTGGAATATGAAAGTAAACACGTCCACGTCTCTGATCCTGGCTAAGGCTTTGGCTTCCACCCATTTACTGAAGTAGTCCGTGGCTACTATCAAAAATCGTCTTTTCCCTGATCCTTCGATGAAAGGCCCCACGATATCTATGCCCCATTTTGCGAATGGCCACGGACTATCCACAGAATTCAACGTTGTTGCTGGTGCATGTATCTTTTTGGCAAAACGCTGACATTCTTCACATCGTCGGGACATTCTTGCGGCATCTTGTACCATTGTGGGCCAGTAATATCCTTGCATTTTTGCTTTGTCGGCTAGTGATCTCATGCCGCTATGATTTCCTGCGTCACCATAATGGATGTCGTTTAGAATTCGATGCCCCTCTTTCCTGGATAAGCAACGTAGTAACGGTCCGAGGAAAGATTTCTTGTACAGGATTCCATCCCGAAGGTCATATCTTCCTACTTTGGAGAGTATTTTCCTATTTGTTTGTGATCCGCGGGTAAGGTTCCATCCTTGAGAAACGCATGGATCATCATTCTCCAATCATCTTCGTTGCTGAAATCTTCGTCTTGATTTGCTCTTGAAGGATATCTTCTTCGTCAAAATCGTCACGGATGTCTTCTACCTGATCTTCGATATTTTCTTCCACTGTATCTTGATTTGTAGCAAAGGAAAATTGTGTTGAAGGTTCGTATACCCTTGTTTTGATAGCTTCGATACTCTTGTCCTTCAGCATGGATGATATATGCTAGGGCATCCGCGTGCCTGAGATCCCTTCTGCATAAGTGCCGGAACTTGATGTTCGGAATTTGTGATGCCAATGTTTGGACCAAGGCCATGTAAGCTGAGAGGGTGTCGTCGTACACATTGTATTCGAGCCCTATTTGCCGTATGACAAGCTGCGAATCACTTGTCAGTCTTACATCGGTTACCCCCATCTCTATTATTAAGCGGAGGGCATGTACGACTGCCTCGTATTCGACGATGTTGTTAGTATGCTCTTTGAATTCTAACCTGAGTGCCTGTACGATCCTTTCTCCAGTTGGGGTGGTGATGACAATGCCTATTCCTGCCCCTTCCTTATTTTTGGAACCATCGACGAAGACTTCCCATTGTCTTTGACTCGCGGGTTCGAGGACATCAATTGGATCCTTGCTTTCTTCGTCGGCTTCTGGTATTCCCTAATCTCTTCGTCGTTGTCCAGGGGGAGGTCTGCTAAGAAATCCGCCAAAACTTGGGATTTTTGGGAATGTTGAATTTCATGAATGATGTTGAATTGGTCCAGGTGGGTGTTCCACTTGGCTATTCTGCCTACTTTTCCCGCGCTTTTGAGGACTGCTTCCAGTGGTGCTTTGCATGGGACGCGGATGAAGTGAGTTAGGAAATAGGTTCTCAGCTTTTGAGTAGCCCACACCAATGCCAGGATAAGTTGTTCGATCTTCGTGTAGTTCCTTTCCGCAGAATTGAGGGTCTTACTGACATAATAGATAGGTGTTCTATCTTCGTATTGGTTTTGACCAACACTGCGCTAACTGCGTCTTCTGTCGCTGCTATGTACAATGCCAAAACCTCATCAGGATCAGGCTTCTGCAGGATTGGAATTGAAAGTGTTCCTTGATTCTTTGGAAGGCTTCTTCGCATTCTGCGGTCCATTCAAACTTACTCCCTTTTTTGAGAATATTGAAAAAATGTTTGCATTTGTCCGAGGATCGGGCAATAAATCTGCCCAAGGCTGCTATGGACCCATTGAGCTTCTGCACTTCTTTTAAATTCTTCGGAGATGGCATTTCTACTATGGCCTGAATCTTCGCTGGGTCTACCTCAATGCCCCTTTTTGTTACCAGATATCCGAGGAATTTCCCTGAGGTGACACCGAAAGTGCATTTTTCTGGATTTACTTTCATGTGATGTTTCCTCATTGCTTCGAAATATCTCTCAGTCCTGGTGGTGATCTTTGCGCAGCTTACTTTTGACGAGCATGTCATCAACGTAGACTTCTAAGGTACTACCAATCCATGGCCTGAAGATAGCATCGACCATTCTTTGGTACGTTGCCCCTGCGTTTCGAAGTCCAAAGGGCATTCTAGTGTAGCAATAAAGGCCATGGGGGTGTTGTTGTGTGTAGTTGATCTTCTTCTGCCAGGGCTACTTGGTTGTAACCAGAATATCCATCCATGAATGACAGCTCTTCGTATCCTTCCACTGCTTCAACCAGCTGATCTATGCTTGGCAGGGGATAGCTGTCCTTTGGACATGCCTTGTTGAGGTTAGTAAAGTCGATGCATATCCTAACCCCTCCATTTTTCTTAGGAACGACGACCATGTTGGAGATCCATGTAGGGTATTTGACTTCCTTGATGAACCCTGCTTCTAGTAGTTTCCGAAGTTCTTTTTCCACTGCCTTATGATACTCCGGTGCAACTTTTCTTATTTTCTGCCTGAAAGGTGGCGTGCCTGGTTTGATGCGCAGCTCGTGTTGGATTATTTTCGGATCAATCCCCGGCATATCTCCTAGCTTCCAGGCGAATACATCCGCGTATTCTTTAAGTAATTTGGTTAAGGAATCTTCTCTTCTTTCGTCCATTATGGTCCCTACTTTGATCATCTTCGGGTTTTCTTCCGTTCCTATGTTGATTTCTTTTACGGGCTCTACTGGTGTGAACACCGGCTTCGGTCCCCGAGGACTGGGACGTTCTTTGATTGCTATTTGGTATGTTTCTGTCCTTCGTTGGCTGCTGAAGTACCTGTCTCTGTGTTTAGGACATTATCATTTTTGTCAAACCCCTCCCTGTGGTTTCCTTGAGGAACAGGTCTATGGCCTTTTCTTTCGCAGCTTCTTTATTTTTAATCCTTCGGGTTTTTCGCTGCTTCTTGCGTTGTTGATACGATCCTGAGTGGTCTGGCACTCTTTTGCAGAGACCCGATCTCCCTTGATTTCCATCACTCCCTCAGGTGTAGGGAATCTGAGATATTGGTAGTAAGTTGCAGCCACTCCTTGAGTTTATGTAACCACTTTCGTCCAATAATGGCGTTATAGGGGGATGGGGCGTCAACCACGCTGAATCGTGTTTCTACTTTCATGGGTCCGGCGTTCACCTGCAACACGATGTCTCCCAATGGCTTTGTGGGTGCTCCATTGAATCCGTAGATGGTGTAATAAGAGGTCATTAGCTGTTCATCATGGAGCTTCATCCGTTTGAATGCGTCGTAGAATAGAACGTTCACTGAGCTTCCCCCGTCTATGAGGATCTTTTTGAGGTTACATCCAGCCACTGGTAGTGTGAGGACCAAGGGATCGTTATGATCTTCCATATCTTCTTCGATATCTTCAGCATCGAAGATAATAGGTGCGTCCATCCACTCTTCGTGTTCGTCCACCTCTACGCCATATTATATAATTCGCAGTGGTCTTCGAACTGCTTCCGTAGCCTCTTTCCTATCTGCGCTGTAAGGGAGGGCCCCGCGGCTTCGGAACACGAGATGGTGTTGATTGTGCGGTTTCCCTCTGGAAGTTGGACTTGCTTGGTCCGTTTGGATCTATCCTCGGCGACCTCCTTTCGTATGTAATGTTTGAGTTCGCCAGCATCAATTTTTGGATCATTTTTTGAGGTTTTTGCATTTCTCGGTCTGGTGTCCATTGAAGCAGTGATACTCACAGTAATCTTTAGACTTCTCGGTTCTTGGGGGCTGTTTTCCCTTAGACCACGGCCACTCCAAATTTTCCCTTCCTTTGATCTCTCGCAAGATCCGAGCATAGCTAGCATTGAGCTTCGTGTAAACTGATCTTCGAATTTTCGATCGTCTTTTCGTCGTTCATCTCTTCGTTCCTTCCTATCTTCGTGAGGCCGTTCCACTGAGCTATTTCTTTTGGCCCGCTGGTTTGTTCTGCGGAATTGGTACGGTGAGACCTCTGCGTGTGTGCCCTCGGGTTCTCACGCTGGATTTCTTCAAGACGAGCGTACTTTTCAATAATTATTCGAAGATCTCCTTCTGTCTTAGGCACGCTTCCATGAATCTCAACAAATAGTGGACTCATTCGGTCTAATCCCCACTTGTAGCAGTTGATACTTACTACTGGGTCCACACTCCCTATGGCTTGGCAGATCTTGTGCCATCTGTTGGTGTCCCTCGTGTTTTCCTTGTAGCCAATTGCCAGAGAAAAAAGTTTATCCATTCCAGTGTTGACAGCTTTGTTGTACATGTATGTCCTCAGAAATTTCTCTGCGAGTTGATCGTAGGAGTTGATGGAATCAGGTGGAGGTTGTCAAACCAAGACAAAGCCGATCCCTTCAGACTTGATGGGAAATATCTACAGAGGACGGCGTCGTTCTGACTCCATCGGGCTAAGACGGTTATAATACCGGATATGTGCCGCGGGATCACTGGATCCGTCGTAGCATTCAAAAGTTGGGACAGGGCACTTTAACGGAATGGGGGTATTTGCCAGGCGATGAGTTAGGGGCGTGGAGTTAGCTTCTTTCATCACCTCTTCAAGCCTTCCTCCGCCTTGTCTGGCTTTTAACTGTTTGATCTCAGCCATCATTCATCACGCAGCTCCTCCATTGCGCGTAATATCCCACGTTCTCATGCTCAGTTGAGCGTTTCTTTCTTCGATCTTCGCTGTCATAATAGTCTAACTCTTCGGTGGCATATTCCGGATCGGATGCACTGCTTCCCCTGGCGTCATTTGCTAGGATGATTCTTCGGTCTCGATTAGGCTCTGGTGCTTTAGAATTTGCTTCGTCCAGTTGTTGGCTAGTCTTCGTGCTTTGGGCAATCTTATCTTTCAAGTCTTGGTTCTCCCTGGCCAGAAGAGCTACAACATCTGCGTAGACCTGCTGGATCCTTTTCAATTCTTCGAACTCTACCATCAGTCGGTGGGATTGGTTTGATCCCTGATTGGGAGTTCCGGCTGGTACCCCTACGGCCATAGTTCCCTCTTCGTCTACAGTGTGTATTAAGGGTGGCCGAGGATCAGCTTCAATCGTTGGTATCTCCAAGTTTGGTCCCCTCGGTTGAGCTTCCACCCGTGGTACTAAAACCACTGGTATGGTTTGATTCTGACCGTTGGTTGACGGCATTCCGAAGATTGGTGGATCTGCGGGCTGATGTGTCATAGATTCTTCTACCCCTTCTTTTTGTTGATGGATTTGGCTTGAAACCAAAGTCTTGTTAGCTTATGTATCCTGGAGGGCCGCAACAGTCTTCGTGGCTGCTGCTTTGAGAGCCGCGGCTGCAATGGAGTTAGTGTTCATAGGTGAAGTGATTTCCGCAGCATCCTGCCTCTGAGTAGTTATTTTAGCTTTGTCTCCTTTCTGCTTGCTTCGGGTCATGACCGAGGTAACCCTCGGTGTCTCCTTTGATGAGGCTTTGGTTTTTCCTTCCTCTAGTATCTTCTCCATTTTTAATCCTTTCCTGCATAGGGGAATAAACAAGGAGAAACAAAGATATCCACGAGGATCGGGTTAGCGCCATTCGTACCCGCAAGACTATTGGAATAAAAGGAAATGAGTTTCCCAAGGGCCCTAATAGAAGAGAAATGTAAAGACTTCACTGGTCTAGTTTTTGAAATACAAATCCTCTAATAAACGATCGTGAATCTTGTTTTCAGACTACTTTTTGAAAAAGAACTCTTGAAAAGGCAGATCCGTCGCGAGGACTCATGAATCTGGATTATTAAATCTTAGTTGAAGAAAACACCTCACATGCAAATCTGTGATAGATAGCCGCGGGTTTGTCTGTTTTGAAATGGTGTTTGTGAAAATGAAGAACATGAACCCAGAATGAAAAAGGTTTTGAAAGTACGCTGAACCCAGAAAAGGGCACAACCATAATGCGTGTTTTAAGGTGAAATCAAAGGATAAGATAAATCTTTTACCGGGACAAAGTCCCTGTTTCTAGCGCCAAATTGTGAACACATAAATCACGAGGCCATCCAAGTGTTCACAAACAATATTCGCATACGTCCTAATTCTAGAATTGTACATCGTATGCGTAACGGGATGATTATATCGATTCATCGACTCAAAGCCTTCGGGCTTGTCATTGTCTAGTCGAATATTATCATAAATAATGTTCGTATAAGGAAATAAATCAAGAAACAAGTATAAATATAAAGCATATGAAGTTTAACGCGGAATATAAGGTGCTGAAATGTAAATGAGACAGATTTACGTGTTTCGGCACTAAGGCCTACGTCCACGGGGTTTGGTGTTTCACTATGTACTGAATGGTTACAAAGATAGTCGAATGACTTTAGAATATACATAGGTCTGCGGAAGTAGGTGGATTACTTACTCTTCCTATTTCTCTCTCCTATATTCTCCTCTAATTGCTCTCGAATATGGTATGCCCCTTCTCTCTTAGTGGAGAGGGGTATATATAGGGAAGGAACGTGGGTCCCATCTTTGAGTTGCCGTTGTAATCTTATCTTCTTGTGCTTTGTGCCCAATTCGCAGAGGTCTTCGGCATATCCCGCGGCCTGAGCTTGAATACGAAGGGTTATCCTCGCTTCTTCCACAAGCTGATCGACACGTGTATATCTCTTTGGTATTTAATGCGGGTAGATGGATGTCTGCTCGTGTCAGACAAGTGTCTCTTTGTCTGGTCACATCTGTGTCAGCCAAACTTCCTCTCGGCCGTTGATCTGGGATTTTCCTCGGGATTGGGTGCGTTAATACCCAAGGGGTATTATCTGGTGCTCCTTTGAGTCATCATATCTCTGTGGTCCTCTGTCCCTGACCGTCAGATCTGCTGACCGATGACATCTTCTGATGAAATGCTTTCTATCATGTTTTGATGTCTCGCTTCACATGCCTTCCACGTGTCTCTTTTTGTACACGTGGAGGATGATGAAAGGTGTACATACAACTCTATGATCAACTGTACCAAGTTGAAATATTTGTTTTTAGGGGTCAATAATTTCGGGGGTGAGCTACCCATCTCCATAGCCAATTTCACAAAAAAACTTGACAGACTAAGTTTTGGAAATAATCAGATATATGGAAGTATTCCAGTAGGTATTCAGAGTCTTGTAGGTTTAACGTCATTTGTTTTTGCAGACAACATGTTCACAGGTAGTATTCCTCCAGGCATTGGGAACCTTCAAAATCTGAGAGAATTAGATATATTGATTATTAACTTATCAAGACCAACTAAGTTGAGACGTTCTCTATATACATTTTCAAATTCTTTGCAAGATTTTGAAGCTCTAAAATCTGTTCATGTTAGCAAGATGAACTACTTACCACAGCAGCCAAATTTCAACTTCAGTAAAGCATTCATCTTTCTTCTCTTCATCTCAGTTGATGTTACTTGCCTTGTTCTCGTCAATGATACAAAATCCAGTGACCGGCTGGCGCTGATTGCTTTTAAGAACGAAGTAACTGATCCACTCGGAACACTGAGTTCATGGAACAGCAGTGACAATGATTATTGCAAGTGGAGAGGTGTTACATGTAGTCGTCGTCATCCTAGTAGAGTCGCTGTGTTAAACCTTGCATCCCTAGGATTGTTAGGTTCCATTTCTCCCCACATTGGAAATCTTAGCTTTCTTAAGACTCTCAACCTCCACAACAACAGTTTAAGTGGCAACAACTTAGTCGGATTTCTCGATTAGAATACCTAAGTCTTACGTTTAATTTGTTGGAAGGGGAAATTCCTTGAATATTTCTGGTTGCTCCAATCTCATATACCTTGATTTTACTCACAACAAGCTTGTGGGAAGCATTCCAAATGAATTAGCGTACTTATCTAATCTCATGCTTCTGAGTCTTAGGGAGAATAATGTATCAGGAGAGATTCCAACTTCATTGGGTAACCTTTCGTCATCGCTTATTCTTTTTAGCCTTGGTTATAACAATTTGGAGGGAAGAATCCCAAACACTTTAAGCCAAATAACAAGCTTAAAACTATTTGATCTTACTTCCAACAAGCTTTCAGGAACGGTCCCTTCCACACTAAACAATATTTCATCACTTACGGATGGGTACCAATCAACTCCATGGAAGCATTCCTGTTTTCACTCTACTAAATCTCAACTATTTTTCAGTTTTAGATAACAATTTCACTGGAACCATTCCCAGTTCATTTTCCAATTCGTCTAGACTTGAAACGTTACAACTGGGAGTAAATAATTTATTGGGAGTGGACAAGCTAATGATCTCAACTTCCTCAACTCTTGTGAACACATAAATCACGAGGTCATCAAAGTGTTCACAAGCAATATTCGCATACGTCCTAATTCTAGAATTGTACATCGTATGCGTAACGGGATGATTATATCGATTCATCGACTCAAAGCCTTCGGGCTTGTCATTGTCTAGTCGAATATTATCATAAATAATGTTCGTATAAGGAAATAAATCAAGAAACAAGTATAAATATAAAGCATATGAAGTTTAACGCGGAATATAAGGTGTTGAAATGTAAATGAGACAGATTTACGTGGTTCGGCACTAAGGCCTACGTCCACGGGGTTTGGTGTTTCACTATGTACTGAATGGTTACAAAGATAGTCGAATGACTTTAGAATATACATAGGTCTGCGGAAGTAGGTGGATTACTTACTCTTCCTATTTCTCTCTCCTATATTCTCCTCTAATTGCTCTCGAATATGGTATGCCCCTTCTCTCTTAGTGGAGAGGGGTATATATAGGGAAGGAACGTGGGTCCCATCTTTGAGTTGCCTTTGTAATCCTATCTTCTTGTGCTTGGTGCCCAATTCGCAGAGGTCTTCGGCATATCCCGCGGCTTGAGCTTGAATACGAAGGGTTATCCTCGCTTCTTCCACAAGCTGATCGACACGTGTATATCTCTTTGGTATTTAATGCGGGTAGATGGATGTCTGCTCGTGTCAGACAAGTGTCTCTTTGTCTGGTCACATCTGTGTCAGCCAAACTTCCTCTCGACCGTTGATCTGGGATTTTCCTCGGGATTGGGTGCGTTAATACCCAAGGGGTATTATCTGGTGCTCCTTTGAGTCATCATATCTCTGTGGTCCTCTGTCCCTGACCGTCAGATCTGCTGACCGATGACATCTTCTGATGAAATGCTTGCTATCATGTTTTGATGTATCGCTTCACATGCCTTCCACGTGTCTCTTTTTGTACACGTGGAGGATGATGAAAGGTGTACATACAACTCTATGATCAACTGTACCAAGTTGAAATATTTGTTTTTAGGGGTCAATAATTTCGGGGGTGAGCTACCCATCTCCATAGCCAATTTCACAAAAAACCTTGACAGACTAAGTTTTGGAAATAATCAGATATATGGAAGTATTCCAGTAGGTATTCCGAGTCTTGTAGGTTTAACGTCATTTGTTTTTGCAGACAACATGATCACAGGTAGTATTCCTCTAGGCATTGGGAACCTTCAAAATCTGAGAGAATTAGATATATTGAAATACAAATCCTCTAATAAACGATCGTGAATCTTGTTTTCATACTACTTTTTGAAAAAGAACTCTTGAAAAGGCAGATCTGTCGCGAGGACTCATGAATCTGGATTATTAAATCTTAGTTGAAGAAAACACCTCACGTGCAAATCTGTGATAGATAGCCGCGGGTTTGTCTGTTTTGAAATGGTGTTTGTGCAAATGAAGAACATGAACCCAGAATGAAAAAGGTTTTGAAAGTACGCTGAACCCAGAAAAGGGCACAACCATAATGCGCGTTTTAAGGTGAAATCACAGTATAAAATAAATCTTTTACCGGGACAAAGTCCCTGTTTCTAGCGCCAATTTGTGAACACATAAATCACGAGGCCATCCAAGTGTTCACAAAAAATATTCGCATACGTCCTAATTCTAGAATTGTACATCGTATGCGAAACGGGATGATTATATCGATTCATCGACTCAAAGCCTTCGGGCTTGTCATTGTCTAGTCGAATATTATCATAAATAATGTTCGTATAAGGAAATAAATCAAGAAACAAGTATAAATATAAAGCATATGAAGTTTAACGCGGAATATAAGGTGCTGAAATGTAAATGAGACAGATTTACGTGGTTCGGCACTAAGGCCTACGTCCACGGGGTTTGGTGTTTCACTATGTACTGAATGGTTACAAAGATAGTCGAATGACTTTAGAATATACATAGGTCTGCGGAAGTAGGTGGATTACTTACTCTTCCTATTTCTCTCTCCTATATTCTCCTCTAATTGCTCTCGAATATGGTATGCCCCTTCTCTCTTAGTGGAGAGGGGTATATATAGGGAAGGAACGTGGGTCCCATATCTGAGTTGCCGTTGTAATCTTATCTTCTTGTGCTTTGTGCCCAATTCGCAGAGGTCTTCGGCATATCCCGCGGCCTGAGCTTGAATACGAAGGGTTATCCTCGCTTCTTCCACAAGCTGATCGACACGTGTATATCTCTTTGGTATTTAATGGGGGTAGATGGATGTATGCTCGTGTCATACAAGTGTCTTTTTGTCTGGTCACATATGTGTCAGCCAAACTTCCTCTCGGCCGTTGATCTGGGATTTTCCTCGGGATTGAGTGCGTTAATACCCAAGGGGTATTATCTGGTGCTCCTTTGAGTCATCATATCTCTGTAGTCCTCTGTCCCTGACCATCAGATCTGCTGACCGATGACATCTTCTGATGAAATGCTTGCTATCATGTTTTGATGTCTCGCTTCACATGCCTTCCACGTGTCTCTTTTTGTACACGTGGAGGATGATGAAAGGTGTACATACAACTCTATGATCAACTGTACCAAGTTGAAATATTTGTTTTCAGGGGTCAATAATTTCGGGGGTGAGCTACCCATCTCCATAGCCAATTTCACAAAAAACCTTGACAGACTAAGTTTTTGAAATAATCAGATATATGGAAGTATTCCAGTAGGTATTCAGAGTCTTGTAGGTTTAACGTCATTTGTTTTTGCAGACAACATGTTCACAGGTAGTATTCCTCCAGGCATTGGGAACCTTCAAAATCTGAGAGAATTAGATCTTCGACGAAACAAATTGTCGGGTTCCATACCTTGGTGTTTTGGTAATTTAACACGGTTGCCCATACTCACTTTATCTTTTAATAATCTTACCGGTTCAATTCCTTCAAGTATAGGAAATTGTGAATCTCTATGAATTTTGTCCCTCTGGAGCAATGGATTAAGTGGCAGTATACCAAAACAAGTTTTCAAACTTCCATCTTTATCAAGGTTTCTCAACTTAGCTAATAACTCACTTACTGGTTCACTCCCAGTGGAAGTTGGCAACTTGAAAAGCCTTGGGGTATTAGACCTGTCTGAAAACAAATTATCAGGTGAAATCCCAAGTAGCATAGGTGAGTGCATAGGCTTAACACGTCTCGAATTGGACACCAACTTCTTTCAAGGAAACATTCCTGGAGCTATTAGTTCTTTAAAGGGGATTGAAGTTGGGCTTTTTACAAAAATAGGCCCGTTTTTTTGGTGCTTTACATTTCTAGGCCACTTTTTTTATTTATTGCTAGACTAGGCAAGTTTTGACCAAAAGTGATGGATGGAAAGTTAGCTGCAGTTATCTTCCAGCTGTCCATATCTTCTTAGCTAAAAAGACGTTTTAGTCCTTCAAATCTATTGAACATTCAGTGCTTGCTGAACTCATTGAATTGCCTGAGCATACATCATCAGTAAAGAAGCAACGCTGCACCGGTCGGAATGAATGCAACAGAAATTACAGAAAAGTCCGAAGATTAAGTCAAATAGCAGAATCTGCAGCTATTCCTCGTCTTTTACGTTAGGCGAACTTAGGCGCAGGCCCAAACAAAAATAATGTGCATAACTGCTTATGCAGTAAAATCAACTATGCATAACTGCATAGCTTATTATGCATAACTGGTTATGCAGTAAAATCAACTATGCAGAACTGCATAACTTATTATGCGTAATTGTTTATGCAGTAAAAACAACTATGCATAACTGCGTAACTTATCATGCATAACTTGTTATGCAATAAAAGTAAACATTCTGAACTGTGTAACTTACGATGCATAACTGGTTATACAGTAAAATCAACTATGCAGAGCTGCATAACTTATTATGCATAACTTGTTATGCAGTAAAAACAACTATGCATAACTGCGTAGCTTATCATGCATAACTTGTTATGCAGTAAAATCAACTATGCATAACTGCGTAGCTTATTATGCATAACTGGTTATGCAGTAAAATCAACTATGCATAACTGCGTAGCTTATCATGCATAACTGATTATGCAGTAAAAACAACTATGCATAACTGCGTAACTTATCATGCATAACTTGTTATGCAGTAAAAGTAAACATGCTGAACTCCGTAATTTATCATGCATAACTGGTTATGCAGTAAAAGCAAACATGCTGAACTGCATAACTTATCATGCATAACTGGTTATGCAGTAAAAGCAAACATGCCGAACTACATAACTTATTATGCATAACTTGTTATGCAGTAAAATCAACTATGCATAACTGCGTAGCTTATTATGCATAACTGGTTATGCAGTAAAATCAACTATGCAGAACTGCGTAGCTTATCATGCATAACTGATTATGCAGTAAAAACAACTATGCATAACTGCGTAAGTTATCATGCATAACTTGTTATGCAGTAAAAGCAAACATGCTGAACTCCGTAATTTATCATGCATAACTGGTTATGCAGTAAAAGCAAACATGCCGAACTGCATAACTTATCATGCATAACTGGTTATGCAGTAAAAGCAAACATGCCGAACTGCATAACTTATCATACATAACTGCTTATGCAGTAAAATCAATTATGCATAACTGCGTAGCTTATTATGCATAACTGGTTATGCGGTAAAATCAACTATGCAGAACTGCATAACTTATTATGCATAACTGCTTATGCATATCAGTATATACAACTTCAAATACACATCTTGGTTCATTCTCAGTTTCATAACTATTTCAAAATCATCTCACCAAACCCATACTTCCTGCAACATCTCATTCATTCAGGCCATCCCATAACACCTACAGTTTAATCTACACAAACAACACCACCATTCTCTAGCTATCAACACCACCAATCTACGGTTCATGCATCTCATACAATCCTTTCACTGAGAAGAACAATTACCTCAAGATAAATCCATTCCATCAAATATAATTCAATTCTTGTTCTTTCTTAACTGGATTCTGCAATTCTTCTCAAGGCTACAACATCCCACCAAATTATTTCATCCAACACCAAAATACTCCCATCATCACCAACAGTTCTCAATCTTCATAACAAATTTTATCGAACCCTTCTCTCGGTTTCCTGACTTCAATCAACTCCAGCACCACCACCAATCTTCTTTAATCTTTAATTACTCTTCATTGTTTCCATCAATTCAGCATCAACAGCTTCTACATAGTCTTCTCATATAACTGAAATCACCAGCAAGCCCTAATTCTTTGATTCATCTTCAGGACAGCTTCAATCAAACATCAATTAGAACAAACCCATCTTCTAACTTCTTCTTATTCATCCTCAAATTAAACTCTGATTCCATTTCTCAGAAACCGTAACTCAATTCCCAACTATTCTCCCAGAACTGCTTCATATCATCAATTCATCAACAACCCCTCTTTTACTCATCCATTAAGATCTCAATTCATTTCTCAATTTCATGCCAAACCCTAACTCTGATTTTATCAGATTAATCCCGAAACCGTAAAATCTCTAATTGATTTTCTTCATAAACCTCAATCACACCATCTTCTTTAACAATCATACCACCTCAACATCTGATGTACTTAGATAGACATAACACACGACTCGCAGAGAGTCAGCAGAAAACAAACGGAGGATGATATCAGCAGAATCATTCAAAACCAGCACCAAGAACCCAATTTCAGTTCGAATTCAACCTTCGATTATCGAAACCATCACTGCCAAACACCATCAATACTTTCTTCACAAACTGAACCTTAATCTACTTTGCTTCTCAATTTCTATCAAACCCTTTTTCTTCACTAATGAGCAGAAGAAAGAAAACGGAAGGAGAAGAAAACAAAGAAGAAGAAGATAAGAAGAAGAAGAAGAAGAAGAAGAAGAAGAAGAATGAATGAGATCGAACACGTGACTGACACACACGTGTGAAGGACATTTCAGTAATCTTACCACATGTATGAGATCTCCCTATATAATATTTTGGCGAGATATTGACAAGTCAACGCGATAAATTGACCGAGATGGTTAAAGTGGATGGAATCCGTTTAACTTGCCTAGTTTTGCAAGAAATAAAAAAAGTTGCCTAGAAATGAAAGTGAGGGTCCAGACGAGGCCTACTTCTGCATATAATCCATTGAAGTTTTAAGACTTTCCAGCAATAACCTGTCTGGTTTAATACCGAAAGATTTTGAAAATCTAGCAGTACTCAGTGAACTGGATTTATCATTTAATAATCTAGAGGGTGCAGTACCGGAAGATGGAGTGTTTAAGTGCGTTTTTTATTCAAGGAAATGGGAAGCTTTGTGGTGGTATACCTGAGTTGAAGTTATCCAAGTGTTCTATCATATTGGACCCTGATGCGAAGCCAAAACAGAAGAAACCAATGCCTATCAAATTTATTATTATCATCATAGTTAGTGTGGTTTTATTTTTAACTTCGATCGTGCTTTTCGTCACACTTTTTATTGGAGAAAGAAATCGAAAGGAAAGCTACCTTCTTCAATGGCTTTGGATGTGGGTATCCAATACATGGGAATTTCTTATAATGAGCTTCTTAAAGCTACCAATGGATTTAATAATTCCACCAATTTGCTTGGCGTGGGAAGTTTTGGTTCTGTTTATAAGGGAATTCTTCAACAAGATGAATCAAAACCTGTTGCTGTCAAGGTCCTGCACCTTCATCAAAGAGGTGCAACCAAGAGTTTCATGGCAGAATGTGATGCCCTCAGGAAAGTTAGACACAGAAATTTACTCAAGATCATTACTTGTTGCTCAAGTACTGATTTCAAAGGTAATCCTTTTTTGAGTACATGGCTAATGGAAGTCTGGAGAATTGGTTTTGCACCCAGCTGCATCTGACATAAACACTGATGAGCAGCTGTATCTGAAGCACTTGGGTGTGGAAAGAAGATTGAACATCGCAGTCGATGTTGCTTCAGTACTTAACTGTCTTCACCATGATTGTCAATCACCCATTGTTGATTGTGATTTGAAGCCAAGCAATGTCCTACTTGATGATGATTTAACTGCACATGTTGGTGATTTTGGGTTGGCTAAGTTCATTTCTAATCCCTCCAGTTATTCTCGACAGCTGAATGAGCGCGAGATAAGTCCAATTGCAATAAAGGGTTCCATAGGTTATGTTTCCCCTGGTAAGAAAATAAAATGTATCAGCAATTTTTTTGTTTGTCTACAAGTCATTCAAGTGAATCGTTAACAATTTGTTTTGGTTACCTTCAGATAGAATGAGGTTATTGTAGAAGTACAAGGGGTAAAAAATCGCAAGTTTTTGCATTTGCAGTGGGATACATACACAACATAATCAATTCGCAACATAAAAGTAAGGAGCCCAAACGGATGAACAAAGCATAAGACATAGAATGGCAATCAACAGTGTTTCTTTAAGGCTTAAACCCTTGATCAAATTTTCTTTATTATTAAGTTAATAACCATAATCTTGTTTTCTTCAATATACATCAAAATAAGACACCCCAAAACCCTTTAAAAAAATTATACTAGTTTCCTACAACAGCCTTTCATTAACTAGTAGTCAAGGTTTTACTTATATATATGTACTACTGCAATTTTATGAACTTGATTCCTTGAGTATCTTCAACCGTTTCACCGATTGAATGAAAGTCCTGCAATATACACAGAGTACTAAAATTTAGCCACTGTTCAGAGATTATAACATCTAAAAGATGACATATATTGACTGGAAAAACATGGCACATATTATAACATTCATCAAGAACTTACTTCCAAGGTACATCTCCAACAAGAAGCCAATCTCCTTCACCATCTTGATAAGTTAGTGTATATGATTGTCTTTCTACTTCATTTAGTCCATTATTCTCATCTGCTTCCACACAAATTAAAAAATATGAGTCAACGTCAAAGTCAAAACATTGACCAATTTTTTTTAATCTCAATATATCAAATGTGAAAAATGACACCAAACAGTTTTTTGTTCAGAGAATTAAAAACAATTTCAGAACGTGATTTTAAGTTAGTTATAACCAGATTTACCAGTCGAAAATCATTTTCAGAAATTTCTTTTGATGAATCAGTTTTTGCTTTTTGAAAGTTATAGGGGTATTAAAAAGTGTGTAGTTACTTACATTTGCCGAACATATTGATTAAAGTGGTGGTAAGTGTTTGATAAGATTGATGAAGACGAAGATTGATTTTTCTTCCGATGCCCATTCCGTCCATGGTCACTTTCACGTACATTGAGTTTGTTGCACCATCACCACCATTTGCAGCATCTGCATGATCATTATTATCTAAAGTACCGTCTGCTATTTCCTGGTGGTGCTGAAATTGAGGAGGATGCTGATTTTGATAATGATGATGAAATTTCCTCCTCCATGATTTCACTGGTGGCCACCCCACGATACTATTCACCTCTTCGTCAACCCTAAGGAAATGCATGTAAAAAAAATTTACAACCAAATTAATCAACCTAAAATTAAATCAAGGAATAAATTAAAAAATAACTTACTGTGTATTAGAGGGAAAATGATTAACATGGGTATTTTCTTCTTCTTGATCATCATCTTCATTGGGTTGATCATTCCATGAAACTAATGGCAGTGTAGTTCTTCTTTTAATCGGTTTCACCGAGGAAGACGAAGTAGTACAATCAACATGATGATCAAATGCTTTGTCAAAACTACGTTTATTGTTGTTAACATTAATCCCCATTTCCAAACAAGTATCAGATGTAATAATACTGTGATGATCAGAAGATGAATTATCCATGATTTGATTATTCAAATCAAACCCTTTACTGAATTTAGTTGTTGTTGTTGGTGAAGTCAGAGAAAGACCCAACTGTAACTCCATATTGTCAAAAATCAATAACGTAGAAAGGAAGTGGAATTTGATTAGATTGAAGAAATGGAAAGCTATGTAGTATATATTTATATAAACAGAGGAACTGTGGAAATGGGATTATGAAGAAGTGGAAAGTGAGAGTGAGGGACATAGAGACAATGAGAGAGCGGTGTGTGCGGTCCCGGTGGTGGACAGTGGAGGTGTTAAAATGTCTGTTTCACTGTTCCTTTATAGCCCGACCTAATGGAGCAGTACTTTGTCCTAAAGGAACTAATTGATCACTTTCGAAACCGACAATGTCCCTATCATTTCTCAAACTAGTCATTGAAATTAACACCATTTCTCTCTCTTTTTCTCTCACTCACCGGCTTTTCTTTATGTTGGTTTAGTATTTGATGTTGTATGGTTCCATCAAGAGTGATGAAATATTCTTTATTTTTTTTTATTTTTTTCCCGGAAAAAGAGTCGAGCCTCGACAATTCATTAATACGGCTGATTCGAAATCGGAACTGTTACAAGAGTTGTTACATATCAAACAGATTAATAAAATATTATATATTAACATTCTAACACCTTTTGGACTACACGAATTCTGATTGTAAGATTTCATATTTACTACTAATTCTACCATTCCATAACCCTAAGAACAGGGTAATAATAGGATTAGATTAAATGGCCTTAACTGTCTTGTTTGAAACAAATACGATTCGTACATACATGCGAATTGCAGAAGTATATGATCATCAAATGTTTCAACCATCTCTCAGGATCTTTCAACAACTTGTTATTAACTAAACTAACTAAGTTAAAGTAATAGAGATTTAATGGATCGGTTTGAATTGGTAATAAAAGATATGAATCAGTCTAAATCAACCTCTGAATCGACGTCTTTGTGTCTGATGTTGCTGGTGTCTTGGTTTCCGGTGTCTTGGTGTTTGTTATCTTGGTTTTTGATGAAGTTGCTTGCGCTGTTGCCATCATTTGATTTGTTGCCGGATATTTTGCTTATGTTACCGATGTTGATGATGATACTACTAGTGATGTGGTTCTGAAAACTTAAATCTATTTCCAACACTTCAGCTTCAAAACAAAAAATCGAAGAACCCACAACAGAGAATAGAGGGAACAAACCCAATAAAATTTCACAACAACAATAAAAGGTTAATTACAATACCAACTAATTAAAGCAAAACCAAATAACTAGAGGAAGATCGAATAGCAAACTCCTAAACAACTAGAAACTAATCTGTAGACATCTAGATCTACTAAAAAGAAGCTAAAAACTTGAAAAAAGAAGACTAAGCAGAAACTAAAGCAAGTAAGGAAAGAGAGGAGAAGATTTATAAGATGTTTAGGAGAATATCTGCTCCGATCTACTCTCATGAGAGCCAATTAGAGCAACGACAATTTTAGGTTTTTGTGGTATATGTTATCTTAGGAACTGGCAATTTATCATGATACCACATTTGTTTGGTTTTAAGTCTTCTAATCAATGTAATCAATTTCAATTTGTCTCGGTCGGACCGAGATATTGTTACAATTTTATGTAAGTCCCAGTCCAGTCTCGATATTAAATTGTAAACCTATAATTGTTTTTCTTGTGAATATTAAATGTTGGATCAAAATTTTTGATTCAAGCCGTCAATAATATCAAACCTAGTTTACTCCGCCTTTGGCCTTGGGTCTTGAATTCCTATTTCACATTTCATATTATGCGTCTCTTTCTTTCTATTGGTTCCTCATTCTCTCCAATCTGTTTCTGAGCGATCACCCCTGGTCCACCTCCACCAAGTCCATCGCCATCTTTATATGTTTTATCTGTGTAATTTGTTAACTGATCAAATAAATTTATGTAAGTCGTTTTAATTATTTATTTATATATTTATTTATTTATCGTTTTATATGGATTAAAGATGCGTATTCCATAGGGTTATTGTTATAAAGTTTATGATCCATCATTAGCTTCTAAAGACTTAACATTATTGGGTACCCGAGGATGAAAAATTAAATAACGGAAAAGAATGTTGTAACACCGACTTCAAGGTCTTGCAATTCTTTTTCAGTAAATATTTAGATCCTTCCCAAATTATTGGCGAACACAATCGATCAGTGAAATAACGCTTTCGGGATACAACGAAACCCTAATAACATTATTGGTTTCGAAGGTTGTACTCCCTTGACCTAACCAAGAACACACAATTAGTAGATTCTGACTATGCTTGGAGAAAAAAGAAATCAGAATTTTTTTTGATGTGTTGAAATGGGAGAAACCCTTCGTAATTTGTAAAGGGTTCCATGTATATTGGATATGTCTCTTCATCCCAACATATGCCTTTAAAAAACATCCAGGAATGATGTCTCATGGAAAAAACACCTAATGAGAAGAGACATGTTTGTAGAATTTTCTCGTAAACCAAATTAGGTTTTCAAATTCAAAACCAGAAAACTTTTGGGGGAAACCGTCCGCCCAAAATCCTCTTTCATAGCAGCAAATATTTACGAATATATCAAACACGAGGATCAAATATTTTCCTAATACAGTTACTTATAGGAAAATATTTTGACAGTCGGTAAATTTTTTTTTTATTGGTTAATAAAATTGGAAAAACAAAATAATAAAAAAAAGCAATAATATCGGTCGAGACAAATCGGTTTTGACCGAGTCAAACTGATTCTGACTGAGATTACAAGCGAAATTTCGTATCAGCGAGATTTTGATATTCGTTTTGTTTCAAGAGCAATATCCGGAATCTAGGCGAGGTATCATCCAGGATGACCGAAACCGACTACATTGGTTCTGACTTTAATCAGGTTTAGCATCTGACTTGACCCAATATCAGATATTTCCAACCTGTTTGCTTTTTAATTTTACTAATGTCTGGTTTCTCTGACGGGTACAATTTTATAACTAATTCATTAGACCTGCATCTGGATTTAAAAGTTTTCTTTAGCCTAAGGCCAAGCATATGGTGAGCTCATCCCTTCCTATCCTCAAATAAAGGGAAGGGATATGGGTCACAAGGCAGCTCCATTATGGTGGCCTCTCATCCCTTCCCTACATGATACGGAAACTCAGTTACTCAGTTTCCGTATGAATAGTGTCATACGAAAACTCAGTATCCGTATTTTTTTCCCAATTTTTTTTTGTTAGAAATATATTTATATAGGTAAAAAAGGATATCTTAGAGTAAAAAAAAAAGAGATATAATCGGTAAAAAGAGATATAATCGGTAAAAAGAGATATAACGGGTAAAAATAGAGTTTTAGTAAAAAAAAGAGTGAAAAATGAAAATTTTAGGGTAAAACTTAAAAAACCAAATACGTATACTCAGTTTTCGTCAAAAATGCTACGGAAACTGAGAATCCGTCTCAACTACTTTATGGATACTCGGTATCCGTAAAGCAGAAATTTTGACGAAAAATGAGTATCCGTCACATTTCCCTTCTCTACTACCCGGATCAAATATGATCCACCTAGTAGGAAAGGAAAGGAAAGGAATTTCCCTTGAATCGTAGCGATACAGGAGATCATAGTGGTTACCAATTTGAATTTTTCCCTATAAATAAGGGATAGGGTTAGAGAAGGGAAAATAAGGGATAGGGTTGGGGTTAGGGAAGGGAAATAGGCACCATAGTGCTTGACTGCACAACTAGCCTAATTGGGTTTTGCGGTATCGGATTCTCAAGTGTTGTGGTGCTACACAGTGGGAATAATTACTTGAAATAATGCTCAAAGCCACAAAGTCCTCTACAAATCAACAACTGAGGCTAAGCTCATAATGAAGTGTCTGACCATATGATAATCACACTGCTTATACATGTAGCGTGTAATCTTGGGAAGATTACATCATAGATCACGTATGTGACAACATTGATTTTTGTTAGCTTTGGTTTCTGTCAAACCGTATTTATTCTTCTTAATTCTGTCGAGAGACTACCGTGAGCAGTAAAAGTTGTCGCCTGATCGTACAGACAAGAGAAAATACTGGTGCCGACATTGACATCAAAGCAATCCCAACTACTCTGTACCGCCAATTCTAAAGTCTAGTTTGCCATGTGGCATTTATTGGCTGGTTCGTTTCTCACTAAAAAAAATCCAGTCAATATACAGTGTTTAGTTCTGTTAGTTCATTCATATCTTAAAAAAAGAAAGAATAACTCTCCACTTCCCATTCCCAAGTCTTATGAACCTCCTTGATAATAAAATAAAGATAAATCTTTGCTTTGGTTTGGTCCAGGTATTTGATAGAGATTAACGGATATAAAAAGTGAACCTTTCGAAAGAAAATATGGTGAGAACTGAGACTTGAGCTGCAGGTCCAGGCCCTAGTTATCAAATCCGCCAGCGGTAAAAATTAGGGAAAAAAATTTATTGGGGAAGATACCAAAATCCTATACCTTCCCTGGTAGAATGGTATCCAATCATGTTAAGGATCGAGCAAGAGAGAGGAGAGCATAAACGCGCGGAAACAATAGACTACATTGATAATAATTCGGTGTATCTTTCTCATTAATTCTTAAGATATTTATACAATCACAAGACTTGGCTCTTAAGGCACAAGACTTGGCTCTCAAGATAATTCCTAATATAACTCTCACAACCTAAATGCATATCTCCTAAATATAGATTCTCATATATTATTTCCTAATACCCTCCCTCAAGATGGAGCATGTAGATCACGAATGCCCATCTTGGACAAAAGAAATTTAACTTCAGTTTTCTTCTTTTTTTTCAACACTTTTGTGAAAAAAAAATCTTCAGATCGTAGTTTAAGGACGTTTCGGTCCCCTTCGTAGTTTAAGGACATTTCGGTCCCATCTTCTTAGTTTAAGGACATCTTTCAGTCCTCTTCGTAGTTTAAGGACGTTTCGGTCCCCTTCGTAAGTTTAAGGACATTACGGTCCCAATGGAAGTTTAAGGACATTACGGTCCTATCTTCGTTTTAGGACATTACGGTCCTCTTAGTTTCTTCGGTAGAATACTTCTTGTACTCTTGGTTTCTTCGATAGAATACTTTGTGTATTCTCTCGAGAACTCATAGGATTTTAACCTACTATTGTTGTTCTTTTCCTCATCACCTCTTGGTGATTGTTTTTTCTTTTTTCTTTTTCTTTTTTTTCTTCACAACATGAATGTTGTTTCTTCTTCTCTTGTTCCAGTCACGCTTTTGTTGCGAAACTGTCACACTTCTTCACGTTACAACTCTTTCGTCACGTCCACTGTCACACCTGTGACATTTTCTTCTGTTACGCTTCTGTAACAATTCTTCCAACACTTAACGGTGACATCCTTTTGTCACACTATTATTCTTCATCTGTAACAATTCTCCTTTGTAACACCCAAACTGGTTACAAACTTTTAATAACACTTTCTTTCCTTTTTTTTTTTTTTTTTTTTTTTTTTTTTTTTTTTTACGGCCAGCAACAAAACTAGTTCTCACGTGAACTTAGGGTTTTGAAACCCCAAAACTCCAGCAATCGTCGCCTTGTTCAGTCAACTTCTCCACATCGAAGAAACATGCCTTTAATGGCAGCAACTTGCGTGTCCTCTCAAACTTGTTCTATGTTCTTGCCACCGGCAGAAAACACAATCCACCATTCCAAAGCTTCATCAAATCCATGGCAGCAGCTGCACCTACCGAAACCCATGTTTTCTCTGCACCATCATCTCACCAGCTACCATTCTCAATCTCCCATTGTTTCCTCCAGCGAACATGATCTCAAAACTACTCATAGACTCAATACCGCTGTCAAACTCGATCAACAACAGCAGCAATTTCTATCGTCAGCAGCACCTTCTCATGATCACCAGCAACAACAGCTTCATCTCAGGCACGCCATCTGTGTCTTACTGCCAGTTCAACAATCATCATCAATCACCACTGCCATTAAAGACAGCAACCAGCTCCAGCAAATTTCCTGTATTTTTTTATTATTCCTCTAACTCAAGCTTTTTCGTGACTTCCATAAACTATTCTTTCCTTTTCAAACATACAGCTCCAACTCGGTCTCTGCTTAAGAAACACGCGACTTACTTGCTCACAGCACCAAGCTGTAGCTTCTACAGCACTTCAACTTCTGTCGTCTGCTGCAAATCAAACCTCTACTTTCACGGCTTGCGAACTCCTTCTAGACCCTCAAACAACAACAACTCTTCCCAGCAAACAATATCATCAGAACTTCGCGAAACTTTTCTTTTTTTTTCTTTTTTTTTTTAGTCGATTTCTTTAAAAATTCTTTAACTCTTTCTACCTCTCCTCTCTCCCTCTCACCTTACTCTGATACCATGTTAAGGATCGAGCAAGAGAGAGGAGAGCATAAACGCGCGGAAGCAATAGACTACATTGATAATAATTCGGTGTATCTTTCTCATTAATTCTTAAGATATTTATACAATCACAAGACTTGGCTCTCAAGGCACAAGACTTGGCTCTCAAGATAATTCCTAATATAACTCTCACAACCTAAATGCATATCTCCTAAATATAGACTCTCATATATTATTTCCTAATAAATCACGGTGTTGCAATTTTTAAGGTTTTCTTCCAAAGAAAATATGGCCATTTGTATGAAGAAAAAAGTGTTGCCTATCGGGAATCTTTTTTTCTGAAGTGAAAAGGTTATACTAAAAGAAAAAGGCCAAGCCAATTACAAAAGATGTGTATAGTATACATATGCAAGACTAGTTCCCAGTTTGCTGTCAATAAACCGGAAAGTATCCAGCTCACAGCTCCAAAGGATCACAGTTTGCTCAATTTAAAGAAGCAACTCCTAGTTAGATTTATGCCTTCCTCCAATAACCCTGCTATTTCTCTCCTTCCAAATATTTTAAATAATGGCAAAATGTATAATCTTCCAGACTTCTTTACATCTACCTGACAAAAGATTCTATCCCCAAACTTCAAAAAGCTACAAAACAGTTGGTGGCAGTGGCCAAGCAATGTGAAAAACCTTGATGAAGTAGTCCCAAATTTCAAAAGTTGTTTTGCTAAGAAAAGCCTCTCCCGAATCTGAAACCTCCTTTCGGGCAAGGTCATTTCTTTCATGGTAAATCCAGGCTGCTGGTTCCATTTTTCCTAAAATAAACCAAAGCAGGTCCCGTTCATGGGAACCCAGTATCCTAGTTCATGTAAAAAGAAATAAGAATGTTGTATCTGGTACTGTGTTTTTCGTAGGTACATAGGAAAGCCACTGATAGCCGTATACAACAAAGAAACATGCATGAAAAAAAATAAAATGAAACATGCATGATATGTTTAGTTGTTTACTTTGATTTAAAGTATTTAGTTTATTTTAGTGTCCCTTAAGTTAAAAGAAAAAGAAAAAAATAATCAATCACAGACAGTTCATGTGTTTTTATGCTTTTTAAAAAATTTAAGGTATTAAAGAAAACGTGTGCATGCTGTTTGTAGGACATTCTTTGTCGACTCTCCTCTTCCCCTTATCCACTATATACCATGGAAATTATAATACGTATACATACTAGTTTATACTATTTGCATGCCCTCTTCTCTTTATGAATCAAAAAGTTTTTTTTGTTCATGATCTTGATTGCGATCACAATGATCTTGATATTGTTGTTGCGAATCATCAAAAGGCTGAGAAGATGATGTTCACGTGAAGATAGCATGGGCATAAGATGATATGCCACGCCAACGGGGAACCCGCACGAGTGGGTCTTAAAATTGGTAGCGACGTCTATTGACTATATACGAGCCAGCAACAGTTCCATTTCAATAGGGTTTGGACCAGTAGGTATAGCCAGAATTATTGTGTGCATTGGACATTATCATTGTCATCACTCCATCGCAACTATAATTTTCCTTCCGGGCTTCCTTTTCTTGGTGTTTTCGAAAGCTCTCAATGATACTTATCAAAAAACAAGATACGATCGGCAACATAGATCGTGTGTAAATCTTGATTGTTGTCCTTGTTCAAACTATATCAAAGAGAAAAATGAAAATGACGAGTGATTTTTTTTTCTTTTTCAAAAGTGACTCAAACGAATTGATTAATTGATTTATTTATTCTTACGAAAACGGTTTAACTATAATCATCATTCACTTGTTCAAACTATATCAAAGAGATAATAAGAGGGTGTTTTGCTTCAAAAAAGAGAATAAAAAATAAGAGGGTGATTCCCGTTTGATATTCGAGGAAGAATTACTTCTTGACGTCATTTCATAACTATTTTCTCAGAATAATTTCCGAATACTTTTGCTTATAAAACTGAAAAATAATTTTTTAAGTGTTATCCAAATAAATCGTAAATATCTGTCTAATAGATTAATGATATATTTAAGTTCGAAACTTCAAAGCCTCTGTAATCTTATGGAAAGAGAACATCACAGGAAAGAGAAGGAAACCCATTAGATTAGTTTATTGGCAATGCAGGCCTTTTCAAACACACTAGACATACAAAGAAATCACTTTTCTCATTACTTAGTTGTTAATCTTTGAATTAAATTAGTCCAAAGAAATAAAAAAGAAAAGTCGATAAAGAAAAAGTATGTAAAGAAATTAAAGATCCATCGATTCATCGAAAAACCCTATACCA
Organism: Papaver somniferum; assembly: GCF_003573695.1. Classification (NCBI taxonomy): domain Eukaryota; kingdom Viridiplantae; phylum Streptophyta; class Magnoliopsida; order Ranunculales; family Papaveraceae; genus Papaver; species Papaver somniferum. The sequence continues at coordinate 35,291,148 of NC_039360.1, read as the reverse complement.
CCCCCGGTTGTCTGGACATATATAGGCCGTTACGGTAGTGCTGGTTGTTATCTTCAGTTTGGGACCATTTTTGGGATATATATAAACCATCAGTAATGGTAGAATGCCATAGGCATAGGGTTAGGTTTTGACATATATTTATTCCTTCATGATCTAAAAGTTTCAAGTGAGGTCCCTTTTGAACTTAAAAGCTTGCACCTATACAACTTGCAAACCATCCCCTCATTACCTAGAAATTGGTCCATACTTGTGTCTAAAGCTTACAAAAAAACAATTCACTAGCTATCTAGGATTCTAGATTGTGTTGTTTTCTTCCTTCCTTTGAATGGATAAGCAGCTTTCAACACCCTTTTGTGCCTGCATGCCCATCTTTAGGATAGAATTTCGTGTCCAAATTCGAAGACATCAACTTTCAATCGTTTATATTTTCTACCTGCGGAGTTAGGTACGGGCAGCTGTAGTTGTCCCACCTACCAATCGTCTCCTAATGATATCTCTTTTTTGTTACCTCTTACCACCTTTAATCCTGTTTCTGTACATCTGTTTTTTTTTCTTTCTTTTGTGACATCTATTAACCTTCGAGCAACCTTCTACCCTGTCAACGTACAATGATATTTTTTAAGGCATTTTTTACTTTTTAATTCTATCTACATACACTAGCATTTTTTTTTTTTGCGTATTTCTTTTTATCTTTAATCCTGGCACCGTCGGTGAAAAAATAAATCTTGAAAATCTAAATCCAAACAAACATCTTACTAGCCGCTGAGTATACAGTGTGGACTTTAATCGTGAGATTAAAATCTGTGTTCAAAATCTATCTACATCATAAGTCTTATAACCAGTATAAGAAAATGCAACATTTGTCCAAAAGAGAAAGCATGCTGGACCAATATTGGGAATGTGAAGACATGCAAGCAATTCAGTGTATGCTTCTCTAGCTAGGATCCCTTCGTATACATGCACTTACCAAGTGCATGTCTAAAGTATTGATTGGAGACTAAAAGCGACAGCCACCTAAAAACGCTTTAAACTGAACCCTAAATCTTGTTGGAAATCAAGCATTTTCTCCAGGGTATAATGTCAGCAACAAACAGTCACTCAAAAACTTGTAGGTGACTCTTGGAAGGAATTTAATGGGCAGTGCATCGTCAGTGCATGTGTCCTTTAGGGGCCAACCCATGTGACAACATGGTCCATGGCAAGTACGGTACCACACCTTCATGGAAGGTCATGTAAATTATAAAGGAGACGTTTATTACTGTCACTCATATTTATGTCTTATGTTGGACTGTCTTTTGTGGAACATTGATATCTTCGTGGGTACAAGCTTTGTCTGCCTCCCTGTGAAATTTCCTCATCCTGTTCGTTTACCGTTTACTTCAACGCGTTATAACAATTTTTAAACTTGTTTGGGTTTGGATTTGGACAAGATGAAAGCATAATGATGAGGTTTGGGATTTTCATTTTCTATTGACTTTGTGATCCAGTTTTGATTATTCTAGTGCCTGACTTGGTGATTCTCTACTCTGTAGTGAGTTGAATTATAGTGTGTTTATGACTTACTATGTGAAAAGCCACGTTAAGAGACATAGTGTTGTCATTCTAGAGTAGAGTATATCGCATATCTCTAAGATATATTAGTTTCCTTGCATGTGACGTATTATGTTTTATTCTTATTTCCTTTTTAGGCTATTGTAACGTATAAAGAGGAGGAGGAGCTGTGCTCCATTGTAATCTACACGCGAATCACGATCACCATAGGAAGTTCCCTAGCAGAACCCAAAGACGTGAAGAAATCGACAAGAGAAAGTGAGATATAGTTTGTTAGCTGATTTGAATAAGTGGGCTTCAGAAGTTAATGGGCTCAAGTAAAAGACCTCATAACAGTTTTTGGACTTGGGGTGCGAAAATTGTTAGGTTTCTTAAAAGAACGATTTTTTGAGCACTACTCAAAAATGGAGAGGGACTACTAAGTGATAGGAACATCCACCCTACACTTTAAGGGGTGTCCTAAAGATTAGGAGAAGATTAATCTACCCTCACCCTAATTAAGATTATAATTAATCCTAATAACCGACTAATTAAAACATAAATAACCCAACTGATTAATTTCAGTTTCAAAAACAAAACCCTTCTTCTTCTTTCATCTTATTTTTCTTCTTCTTCTTTTCCTCTTCTTCATAAACATCGACGTTAATCGCCGATTCGAAAAATTTTCATCGTCCATTAATCAATCGTTTATAAACAATGCATTCCAAGCAGACTCCAAGAATTCAAGGATTGAGTCTGGGACTTGCATATACAACGAATCTCCCAAATCAATTACAAATTGATAAACAACTTGAAGCAAAGTTGAGAGACAAAATCAAGCATCCAACAGGAAAAAATCCGATTCGAGTCAAATGCAAATCCGCGGGTAATTTCTTTCATACCCATTCCTTTTAATTCGTTTTTTGTTGAAGAAATCGATTAAAGATCATCAAAACCCATTGAAAATGGTAGTTACAGTAGACATTTCGGCTAGGAGAATCTTAGAAAAACCTATATTTTGGTAATTGAACTTCTAGAAATAAGAACAGTTCGGTTAAGTAGCCTAATATCTGGTAACCGAACTGCATAGTTCGGTGAGCTCGCAAAAAAAAAAAACTTCGTAAACCGAACTCATTGTTTCAAAGGAAAAACTGAGTTCGGTTTTGTGGATAAATTTTTTTGGTAACCGAACTTTGGTAATATGGTGTTCGGTTACCCCACAAGTTTTTACTGGTAATCGAACTTTAGTGGTAATAGCTAAATTTTTGGTTCGGTTAGCTCGCAAATTATACCAGGTAACCGAACTTTTGTCTGTTGACACCAAATGTTGTGTTAACTTCATTCATTAGTTCTATTTATTTGATAACACAATATTCTATTCTGTTTAGCTCATACTTTGGTTTTTGTTCATTAGGAACAAAGGAAAAAGATCTAATCCACACCTAGATGAGGATTTGAAAACTCCCGCCCCTCGTAGTAAAATACATTTAGATTTACGAAACCGTGTTGCCAAAAATGCTAAACATGGAAGGGGATCGTTACCGGAAGTCAACCAAGAGAATGTTCGTAATGTAATCCAAGGTGTCAATGAAGAAGTGATGGATACAATTGATCATGTCGTTGAAGAAGAAAAAGATGATGAAGAAGAGAAAGTAGATGAAGAGCAAGGCAATCAAGAGGATGAAGATGTAGAGGGTGAAAAGAAAGAGAAGATGATGAAGAGGAAGAGGCAGAACAACAAGAACAAGGCAAAGAAGGAGAAGAAGAGAAAGAATCGGAAGAAGAAAGAGAGAAAGAGTCCGAAGAAGAAGAAGGACAAGAGGAAGAGTCTAAAGAACAAGAAATTCGAGAAATTGTTCCCGCTAAAGAGAAGAAGAATCCGAAGCCGCCTGGTCCTATATATTCACACATTCCTCCGGCTAATTTGTGTTTGTCACCCAAGAACCCAACTTATGGTACTTCAAAAGACGGAGGAGAAACAATGTTTGGCTACAAACACTCATGGGCTGCGAAGATTTATGCGACCAACGTATTCTCAACAAACTAAACAATTTTTTTTTCTTTTTTTGGACATGTAACGAAACTAGGTCTGTCAATGGGTACCCATTACCCGGAACCGGAATCGGACCCGCTAGATTCGGGTCGGGTTCCAAATCCTAAAGTTGGACCCATTAACAACTTAGGACTCGACGGGTAATTACCCGAAATTGAGACCAGACTATTTGACCAAAAGGAATAAATTCAATAAAGTCGACCACTGGTATCCTTGTATATGCCAGTTGTGTTGACCTAGAGTTAGGTTATCCACCACTGGTACCCTTGTATATGCCAGTGTCTTGATATTAGTCAGACTAGTATCTCAATCCATTAGGATAGGTTCATTTTGGTGGAGGCCTTCAGACAGATATGGGAAACACCGTTCACTTAGTAAACATCAAAACCATCTATGTTTTTCTATATCCATCTTCTTGATCTATCCATGTGATTAGTTTTGACTCCGGATATTGATGTCCATAGTGCAACTATTTGAGTAGAGCTCTGTCACTTTATATGAATTTTAGTATACTTGAGTGCAAACTCGTGTACAGCAATTGGAATTTCGCATCAGGGTACTTCTTCCTGTAGTCAATAAGTATGCCAACCAAGGAGATTCTTTAGTGCCTTCCAAGGTTCTGCGTAGATAGCTAAGGTCTGGAGTACAGGTTTTGTGGGTATATCTCTTGTAAGCCCTCCCGAGACTATAACTCGTCCACTAGGGCCACCTAGGGGTTTAAAGGCTTATTGCATACGCTAAATGCAATCGACGATGCCTGCGACAGTGAGTTAGGATTTTATTTTGTAGTTTTGATTTGCTCGGAACTAGCAAATAATAAGTTTGGGGGTATTTGATAGACGCATTTATGTGTCTATTTTCATCTCTATTGTGCATATTGTTAGTACCCATTATTGTACTTATTTTTGGTATTTTATCTCTTTGTAGGTGTTTTTGGAGAAATAAGTTTTTGCGGCGAAATTGGCTCGAAAAGTTATTAAAGGCACCTGGGAGGACGTTTGCTATTCGGACTCTCGCTTTGGATAAGGGGAAACCCATATCTAGGCATGTGCTAAAGGGACACCGAGACTGGATAGGGGGAGGTCAGTTTCGTTCCCAAATTCAAAACAGAATTTTGGCGGGAAACTGGTTTCATGCATGCTATCACTGGCAGATTTTCAACTCGATTTTTGGACGAGTTTGATGGAGATTCAACCTATTTTTTTCGTTGGGCTGGACTTGTTACATCATAAAAAGGTTAGTAAGAGTGATTGGGATGATCGAATTGGGATGGAGAAGCAATTTGAGCTGAACAGAGGTGAAGAAAAACACGGGACTCTGTTGGGTCCAGTTTTGTTATTTGCATGCGGGAAGATTTGGAGAAGATAGTCTCCAAAGATTTGTTTCTATCCTAGGAGAAGTATTGAACAGGTATGACGCCAACCAGAGGCGCGTAAGAAGATTTGATAGCATATTTCCCGTAACTTGCTGCCAAAGGAAAAAAAAAAAAGGATAAACCAAACGAATTCATTAATTTGATTCACCTGTTGGCTATAAATAGCATTTCCGCAAGTCATAGAAGGGGTATAAAACCCTAGGGAGAATTTTAGATCACTGCAGAGCAGAGAAATCAAAGTTGCAGGAAACCAGTTCGCTGCTGCTGCTGCCATTAAAACTCTTGAAGAACACGAAGAACACCTCCAGAAGCAGTCGTTTTCTGTTTCGTCAGAGGCAGTCTTATTTTCTAGCGTCAACTGCAGCAGCTTATGTCGTTGTTTACTGCAGCAGCGAAATATCGTTGTTCTATAGACGCTTTCTGTAAGTCTTAAACTTCCTGTTTTAGTATTTCTTCATCTTTTAATCAACTTTTGAGCTGTAATCATGAATCTTGAGCAAGTGATTAATATGAGGAGCTAAACCCCTTAGCCAAGGCAACGGAGGAAGTCATTGTTTCATGAAAATTTGTATAATTCTATTTTATTTATTTATTGCAATTATTTTATATGATTATTTGCATAGAACTTAAAAGAATAATTGATTTTTATTGAGTTGTTCTGAATTACTTTGATGGAGCATGCTTGGTTTTAAAACTTTTGATGTTTCATGCTTGGTGATTACAACTATTACTTCAAAAATCTATTAGAGGCAAAATATAAGATCACTTTAAAAGAAAGAATTGCATGAATATTGATTAGAATTTATCTCTTAATTGGTCATTGGTGGAATCTTGAGTCTTGGTATTTTCTTATTATCTTTGAAACAACTTAATTTACTTTTCAAAAATCCCTCGCAAGTTCGAGAGAACGACATCTTATTTACCACTTTACAAACAACTTAAAAATCACATCAATTTTTGGCGCCGCCGACGCGGACTTGTTTTTAGGGTTTTAGATTATTTTAGTTTTTTTTAATACTATTTTTGTTCTTTTTTACCCGTATTCTTGTTTGTTTTCAGATTTGGAGCGAGCTATAAGGAAAGGAAAGAAGAATCCAAACGAGTGAAGAAGAAGATTTTTTTTTTTTTTTTTATTAATATTCTTTTTTTTTAGATTTTATTACTTTGTATGTTTAGAAATTGTATTAGGGTTTCTTTATTATTTTGTATTTTTTCTTTTCTTTTGGACTCTTTTTTTTGTGGACTTTGGACTTTATTTTGGACATTATTTTTATACCCTACGGAAGGGTATTTTTAAATATTAAACTGTTTGCAGGGAAGGACGACGATTACGATATCGTCTCGGCCCCTCGGGTTCGCACACTGACATCGGAGTCGGTGGCCCGAGTCAACTGCAACGGTTCATCGCCCGTCTGGTACGGGAGGTAAAATTTGAACACTCGCGAATCCCCTGTTAGCGAGTTACTGTATTCCTTAAGGTGCATATATGCTGAGGACCTGAATACGGACATTTATTTTCCTAGTAAAGGGCAAGGCCTAGCCATACAAGATAAGGGTTCGGATTTCATCACCGTTCTCTTCTTGCCCGCTTTAGGAAAACGAAACCTAACGCGAACCCAAGCTTTAAAATCTGATTAGAAGAGACCTATAGGGTATCGAGCTTGTTAGGAAAAATTTTCGAAGGATATTAGTCACTTTTTCAGCAACTTCAAAGTTCATGATGACTTCTGGGAGTTGAAACAAGCCGCCTTGTAACGCCGGTGAGGCCTTGGGTATCAAAGCTCCATTGAGCTTCCCTTGCCTCAGTTTCATCTTACATTAGCTTGGATTGATCCAGAGGGGTTCCTCAAACTGTAACGAATTTCCCTTCGAGAGATAGGAGCTAGTCTAGAAACAATCTAAGTGGAGCCATCATGCTTTTTGTTTGCTAGAAATCAATAGGTTTGATTTGTTTGAATCATCCTTGCTTTGTGATTGCTTAGAATTCGCTTCCATATTCTTGTGTATGCCAGAACGAAAAAGAGACGCTTTAGGTCGATTCATTAGGGAAGAACCTAGTAGTTCTAAGAATCTCGATTACCTTAACTTAGAAAGTTCTGTTTTTGGAAGGTCCGGTTTTGAACGTACGAATTTTACTGAGGGAAGAATCCCTAATACTCCGATAGCGCCAGAAATGGCAACTTTGAAAGCACTGTGGAATCCGACTAGGACTACTCGTCCATCATGTATTAAGTTAGCTGACACAGATGCAACTTATGAATTGAAACCTGGGACTTTACAGATGCTCCCAATATTTGTAGGGAAAGAAAATGAAAACCCCTATTTCCATGTTAGGGATTTTGAAGAAATTTGTAGTACCCTAAGAATTAGAGGCTTAGATGATGATGCTTTGAAACTTAGGTTATTCCCATTCTCCCTAAAAGATAAAGCCAAATCATGGCTATATAGTTTGACTTACGAGTCAATTGAAACATATGAACAGCTTACATCTGCCTTTTACATCAAGTTTTTCCCTAGACACAAAACATCGTCGATTAGGACGCAAATCTGTACATTTTCGCAACGAAGGGGAATCTTTGTATAGGTATTTGGAAAGGTTCAATGATTTGGTATCCCAGTGTCCTCATCATGGGTTAGATAAGGTTAGGTTAGTTCAGATCCTTTATGAGGGTTTAGATTATTCGACAACGATCATGGTTGAGTCTTTATGCACTGGTGGGTTTGAAAACCAGACAGTTGATGCGGCGATGGACTTTTTGAATGAAATCTTCGATAAAACCCAGCAATGGGAAAATAGTAGGGAGCCCCAGAAAACAATTCTTCTAAGTAGAGGAAATGTCAATAGGGTAGAAGGAAACTTTGAATCAGATGCAAAAATTGCTGCTATAGCAAAGAGGTTAGAAGCTTTAGAAGTGAGTCACACTAGTGGTAGATTGGATCCTTTTTGGGAAGGCCAGAATAATGAAGAGCAAGTTAATGCTCTCTATAATAACACTAGGTTTGATAATCGTCAAAAGTTTGACCCATATTCAGAAACCTACAACCCTGGTTGGAGAAACCATCCTAATTTCTCTTGGTTTAAAGGCCAGAGTCAAGGGAAGTCTAGTAATCCTCATCCTCCTCCAGGTTTTGGTTTTAAGAACTCCTCAGGTCAAGCCCAGTTTCAGAACCCTTCTGAGAATAGAATCACTAGCTTAGAGGAATCTCTCAATATGTTAAAAAAAAGAGCCACGATATGTTATACAAGAGCCAGGAAATGTTAATGACAAGTCAAGCTAGCTTCTAAGAGGAAACTAAGAAGAACTTTCAAACTAATGCTCAAACCTTTGCTAAGTTAGAACTTCAAGTAGGTCAAATTGCTCAGACTCTATGTGAAAGAGAATGGTAGGTTTACGAGTCAAACACAACCCAACCCTAGAGGAATTCATGAAGTAGGAACGAAACCACCACATCAACTGAATGCTATTAGTACCCTTAGAAGTGGTAGAGTTGTAGACAACAAGGTAACCATGCCCGATAGTCAGCATACTGTAGACCACTCCTCAGGACTACCCATAGCTGAAGAGTCCGATAAGGTTTCTGATGATGTTAATTCGGTTCCTGAGAGGCCCTACTTTATGCCTATAGCCCCATTTCCCCAGCTATTAGTACCAACAAAAAGTGAATCCAACTTTAATGACATAATGGAAGTATTTAAGAAAGTTACCATAAACCTTCCGTTACTAGAAGACTTTAGGCAACTACCGGCTTATGCCAAGTTCCTCAAGGATATGTGTACCCGAAAGCGAAAGCTTAGTGTCCCTAAAAAAGCATTTTTAGCTAGTCATGTAAGTTCGATCATTCAGAACACTGCAACTCCTAAGTATAAAGACCCAGGTGCCCCTACCATTGCTTGCACAATAGGAAAACACCGGGTAGAAAAAGCTTTACTTGACTTAGGAGCCAGTGTGAATTTACTGCCATACCATGTGTACTTAAAGCTAGGACTTGGAGAATTGAAACCTACCAAGATAACACTCCAGTTAGCTGATAGGTCTGTTAAAATTCCTCGTGGTGTGATAGAGGACGTTCTTATTGAGGTCGACAAGTTTATTTATCCTGTGGATTTCGTGGTCTTAGATACCCAACCTGTCCCTGACCCAGAGAACCAGATACCTGTGATTTTAGGTCGCCCATTTTTAGCGACGTCTAATGCAATCATAAATTGTCGAAATGGTATCATGAATCTATCTTTTGGTAATATGACTATCGAACTGAATATTTTTAATGTCAATAAGCTACATTCTGAGCTAGATGACACATGCATTGAAGAAGTGAACATGATAGGAACCTTAGTTTCGGAGTCCTTACCAAACACCACATCAGACGATCCATTAGAGAGTTGTCTAGCCCATTTTAGCCTGGATTTCGACGATGATAGTAACATTGAACAGGTTAATGCTCTGTTGGATTCTATTCCTGTATTGATATGATATGGAAAGATAGGTTCGAACCATTACTAGCTTCTGAGTTTACCTTAAAAGAGCCTCCTGAGTTGGAGCCTAATTATACATTTTTAGGCCCGCCCGAGTCTTTTCCTGTGATTATAGCTTCCGATTCGGATAATGATCAGGAGATTAGGCCAGAGACTGTGCTTCAAGAAAATAAGGAAACTTTAGAGTGGAAGAAAGCTGAAGATGAACTACCTGATCACAACTTAGAGAAAGCAATTGACCTTTTTCAAGAACCCGATGGTCTAGAAATTAGGAACATTGTGACTAGTCTATGTAGAGGCAGCGAAATTCTAAGTTTGGGGGTAGCGAACTAGAAGAATCTATTGAGTATTTAAGGACTGGGATGATCCGGAAATTCGAGCAATAATTAGAGGTTTGTCTGAGGGTAGTAAAAACCCTAAGTTTGGGGGTAGTGATGATTCTTGTGATTGTCAATTATCCAAAGTTCCTAACTTGGGACTCGAGCCTAGTGAGGTATTCCCTGAGTCTATTCAGACTCCACAACCTGATCCTCCTGATACTGTCCAGGAGGAAAATGATAACTTAGAGACCCGTTTTTCGGATGAATCTGTTTGTCGAGACACTCATATGAAGCCCAAGAAGGCCCCTCAGATAAATCTAGTTGTCTTGCGAGAAACTTTAGATCAGGTTATGCTCTATTTGCTCATTTTCTGATTTTGAGCATTTGTCTCCTATTAGTGGCAGTTTTATTTGGTTTTGTTGACCCGCAGTTGTTTCGACTATTGATATATGATTTGAAAGGTAACTAGCCATTTTGTGGTACTTATGTCCGGCTGAAGACTTTAAACTTAGCATCATGCTCATGCAACCAGGTAACATCTTTCCTTAACTCTTTTGCTTCAAATGGTAACAGTTTCTCCTTGTTCATGCTTTTAATTTTATCTTTAGAACATTGAGGACAATGTTAGATTTAAGTTTGGGGGTGGGAGAAACTTTTTAGTTAGTTGAATAATAAACTCCAGAGCCTAGAAATTTATTTATTAAGGATTGCACTAACTAATCTAAGTGGATGGAAGCATTTTGGTTGTAGGAGTTGAGGAACCAATCTGATTAGATGGAAACATCTAAAGAGTCTATTCATAAAAGCACAGAGCTCAGGTGTTAGAAATAACATGATAGTTTCACCATATCTCGTTGAGTCCTTTTCACTATTTTTATTTTATTTTGTTTTTAAACTATGTTTCTCTAAGTGATAGGTGGGGCCCACGATTCAAGTTGTTACCAATGCTAGGGTGAATAGAGTGATTGAGATACAATTGAAAAAGTTGAGATGAGATGAAAAAAGATACAAAAAAAAAAAAAAAAAAAAAAAAAGAAATTGAGACCAGACCATTTGACCAAAAGGAATAAATTCAATAAAGTCGACCACTGGTACCCTTGTATATGCCAGTTGTGTTGACCTAGAGTTAGGTTATCCACCACTGGTACCCTTGTATATGCCAGTGTGTTGATATTAGCCAGACTAGTATCTCAATCCATTAGGATAGGTTCATTTTGATGGAGGCCTTCAGACAGATATGGGAAACGCCGTTCACTTAGTAAACATCAAAACCATCTATGTTTTTCTATATCCATCTTCTTGATCTATCCATGTGATTAGTTTTGACTACGGATATTGATGTCCATAGTGCAACTATTTGAGTAGAGCTCTGTCACTTTATATGAATTTTAGTATGCTTGAGTGCAAACTCGTGTACAGCAATTGGAATTTCGCATCAGGGTACTTCTTCCTGTAGTCAATAAGTATGCCAACCAAGGAGATTCTTTAGTGCCTTCCAAGGTTCTGTGTAGATAGCTAAGGTCTGGAGTACAGGTTTTGTGGGTATATCTCTTGTAAGCCCTCCCGAGACTATAACTCGGCCACTAGGGCCACCTAGGGGTTTAAAGGCTTATTGCATACGCTAAATACAATCGACGATGCCTGCGACAGTGAGTTAGGATTTTATTTTGTAGTTTTGATTTGCTCGGGACTAGCAAATAATAAGTTTGGGGGTATTTGATAGACGCATTTATGTGTCTATTTTCATCTCTATTGTGCATATTGTTAGTACCCATTATTGTACTTATTTTTGGTATTTTATCTCTTTGTAGGTGTTTTTGGAGAAATAAGCTTTTGCGGCGAAATTGGCTCGAAAAGTTATTAAAGGCACCTGGGAGGACATTTGCTATTCGGACTCTCGCTTTGAATAAGGGGAAACCCGTATCTAGGCATGTGCTAAAGGGACACCGAGACTGGATAGGGGGAGGTCAGTTTCGTTCCCAAATTCAAAACAGAATTTTGGCGGGAAACTGGTTTCATGTATGCTATCACTGGCAGATTTTCAACTCGATTTTTGGACGAGTTTGATGGAGATTCAACCTCTGTTTTTCGTTGGGATGGACTTGTTACATCCTAACAAGGTTAGTAAGAGTGATTGGGCTGATCGAATTGGGATGGAGAAGCAATTTGAGCTGAACAGAGGTGAAGAAAAACACGGGACTCTGTTGGGTCCAGTTTTGTTATTTGCATGCGGGAAGATTTGGAGAAGATAGTCTCCAAAGATTTGTTTCTATCCTAGGAGAAGTATTTAACAGGTATGACGCCAACCAGAGGCGCGTAAGAAGATTTGATAGCATATTTCCCGTAACTTGCTGCCAAAGGAAAAAAAAAAAGGATAAACCAAACGAATTCATTAATTTGATTCACCTGTTGGCTATAAATAGCATTTCCGAAAGTCATATAAGGGGTAGAAAACCCTAGGGAGAAGTTTATATCACTGCAGAGCAGAGAAATCAAAGTTGCATGAAACCAGTTCGCTGCTGCTGCTGCCATTAAAACTCTTGAAGAACACGAAGAACACCACCAGAAGCAGTCGTTTTCTGTTGCGTCAGAGGCAGTCTTATTTTATAGCGTCAACTGCAGCATCTTATGTCGTTGTTTTATAGACGCTTTCTGTGAGTCGTAAGCTTTTTGTTTTAGTATTTCTTCATCTTTTAATCAACTTTTGAGATGTAATCATGAATCTTGAGCAAGTGATTAATATGAGGAGCTAAACCCCTTAGACAAGGCAACGGAGGAAGCCATTGTTTCATGAAAATTTGTATAATTCTATTTTATTTATTTATTGCAATTATTTTATATGATTATTTGCATAGAACTTAAAAGAATAATTGATTTTTATTGAGTTGTTGTGAATTATTTTGATGGAGCATGCTTGGTTTTAAAAATTTTGATGTTTCATGCTTGGTGATTACAACTATTACTTCAAAAATCTATTAGAGGCAAAATATAAGATCACTTTAAAAGAAAGAATTGCATGAATATTGATTAGAATTTATCTCTTAATTGGTCATTGGTGGAATCCTGAGTCTTGGTATTTTCTTATTATATTTGAAACAACTTAATTTACTTTTCAAAAATCCTTCGCAAGTTCGAGAGAACGACATCTTATTTACCACTTTACAAACAACTTAAAAATCACACCAGGAACCATTAGGAACTGGACCCGTCTTTTATAAGTAGGGTCCGGGTCTAGTGGTACCCGGGAAGACCCGGACCCATTCACAACCCTAGTTTCGTTAGTTCTTTCGCTATGTATTAATAGCATGATGTTCTTTTTATAGGATCATAATGATGCAATTCGTTTTATTCGTCGTCAAAAGGCGGCCACATGGGATCTTAAATATGAGCGTGACGAGCTTATTGCCAAGGTAAAAGAATGTGTGTTATGGAAGGCCGTTAGTTACGCACATGAGCAATTTGACGTTGTTGGGCGCATCTGCATTTTTTGAGAGACATTATCCGGAAACAACAACCATGCATCTTCCATTTGGCGAGTTAGGAATTACTCCCGATGATTGCATGAGAATCACCATCCTACCAGTGGAAGGTAAATTTCTTCGAGAAGGCTACAACCTCTCGATGTGTTATGAATCTCTTGATGCATTGGCTCTAAAATGTCTATGGGATGCAAGAAAGACCCGATGTGAATTTAGACGTTCTGTGAAGGAGCCTGAAATTGGCGATGAGTGTAATCCCCACGAAGAAAATGGATCCTTGAAGAAGATGAACAAGAAATTCAAGTTGGTAAAGTTGAAGGAAGCATTTGAAAAGACAAAACAGGAGGTAAAGAAAGGAAGTTTGGTGATGGATGAGGAGATGCTTAAGCATCATGTCACTGCTTATTGGTTATATCAGTTAGGAGTTGTTATTTTTCCCGACACTTCTGGAAATAGGGTGGATGCACATTATCTACAACTTTTGGAGGACCTGAATAAGGTCAACGAATACTATTGAGCCACTTGGATAATTGCATTTCTTCAAACAGAGCTGAACAAAGGGTCGAGGATTAAGACAACTCAAATTGGAGGCTACTTAACTCTTTTTCAGTTGACCTTCTACATTATTAATTAGCAAATTATTCCATAAGTTTTTGTGGTTCCAATTCAATTTTCATCTATGTGGTTAGTATTTTCGTTTTTTCGCATAAGTTTGGGTCTACGACCAGAATAAGTCTAAATAAGAGCAGTTGACTTCGTTGAGGGAGAAATTGGATAATCTAACGGTAGACGATATTGTATTTCACCCATACGTCGTACCCGATGATATAAATGTAGATGAAGTTGAGGTGCGGGATTTCTCTTTGGCCTCGGGCTACTATGGACCAATTTGGTATACTAACGGCTACTCAATGTACAATCCACGGAGAATACTACGACAACTTTATTGTGTCCAAATGGTACCCAACGTGGAGAATAAAAATTTCAATTTGATGGTTCAAGGAACAAAGAACACCGAAAACTATTTTATCCCAAAACACGATCCAACTCCTATGGTAGGATAGTGGAATGAACTTAGCCAGCACTACTTACCTTTAGGTGATTGTGTACCTGTAAATGAAGATGTAAATGCATGTGACGAAGATTATATGGAGTGGTATGAAGGTATTAGTCATCCAATTGTGATAAATAAAGAACAACAAGCTCGTGCTGATAAGACGAAGGAAAAGGCAAAGGAGAGGGAAGCAAAGAGAGCTCAGAAGGAGATGCATATTTGTGGAGAAGAAGCAATAAATTTATGGGATAATGTGGTAATAAAATGTCTTCTCTTATACTTTTGGGTTGTTTAAAAGTATTGAAAATATATTTACTTATGTATAAAATTAGAGTCAGATGAAGAAGGGACGAAATTGTTGAAGAAATGAATGACTGAAATCCGTAGTGGAGAGTCGATGTCGACTAAGAAACAAACCAACCTCTACGTTCAGTGGGAGGGTCTTATAACTAAAAGAATGGTGGATCCAAGTCGGTCTAAGCAATTGAAGAGGGGTCGACAACAAGGAGAAGGTTCAAGTCGCGTCGTTCGTACCATGGTGGAGGAAACCGGTAGAGGAGATGAAACCCCAACTAATGAGGAAGTTCAACCTAAAACTCATGGTAAACAAGGAAGTAAAACGGTTCTTTGTAGTGGTCGTTAAGGATTTCGTATGGTTGTAGTTTCAAAAAACATCTTAGTTATGGATTTCGTATGGTTTAATTTCGTATGTTTGTGTGTTTTAAACAACTAGTTAAAGATTTTGTAGTTTGGTATGTATAACACTTTTATATTTGTTTTAATTGGGTTTGTGTTTGAATTTTATGTTTGTTTTATAAGCAGAGTCCAACAACTGTTCAATCTGTTGGCTACAGGGTGTATTTCGGCTAGCTAAAAAGTTTAGTCAGGGAACCGAACTTAAAGTTCGGTAACCTATGAAAAAATCCAGATCACCGACCTATGTTTTCGGTGATCTGCTAAACCTTACCAGGTTGCCGAATTTTTGTTTCGGTTGGCTCACAACATTTTAGGGGTTGCTGAACTTTGTTCTGTAAGCTGAAGCCAAAAGCCTTCATCCATTTTAGGCTAAAGAGAATAGTTTCGTTACCTCCATATTTAACCAAGTAACCGAACTATGGAGTTCGGTTGTCTAGCTATATTTTATGAGGTTTCCGAACTACTCTCTGGAGACTCAAAATTTTAGTTCTCCACAAGTTGAAAAAATCATTCTCTTGATGCAGAAATCACAAAACTGCACTCTTAAGTTTGTTTTGGGATGGTTTGTGTATCATTTATATGTTTAGTTTGGGTTTGAAGCTTCAAAGCGAAGTTCGGTTACCTCCATATTTAACCAGGTAACGAACTATGGATTTCGGTTGGCAAGCTATATTTTATGAGGTTGCCGAACTACTCTCTGGAGATTCAAAATTTTAGTTTTCCACAAGTTGAAAAAAATCATTATCTTGATGCTGAAATCACAAAACTGCACTCTTAAGTTTGTTTTAGAGTGGTTTGTGTAGCATTTATATGTTTAGTTTGGGTTTGAGGCTTCAAAGTAAAATTCGGTTACCTCACTATTTAACCAGGTAACCGAACTATTGAGTTCGGTTGTGTCGCAATTTTTTTTTCTAACTGAACTATTAAATTTGAAATTACAATGTTCTTTATCTGACATAAATATCGAGTAACAGCAATTTTTTCCGAAAATATAGCCGTTATACACCTCTTGGTATATATATCTATCTCATAGTTAACATTTTGTTTCAAAATCTCCTAAAAATGGCAGCTGCTAGTCCTAAATTTACTTTAGATGAAGATCTTTCTCTTTGTAGAAACTACATATTGTACTATCCAAAGAGGGGTGAAGAACGAAGAATGAATGGGATTATGAGTCAAAGTTATTGGGGGGAAATTCATGAGAAATTATGCTCTGAAACAAAAAACCCTGATAACCGTGACCATATAGCTTTGTTCATTCGATTTGGAAAGATTAGAGATAGAGTTGTGGAATTTATGGCTTTATTTCGGATTGTAAGGCGGTATCGACTTAGGGGTGAAACATTCGAGGACATCATTTCAACATCAAAAAATGAATGGCGAAGATGGAAAAGAAAGAATTTCGAATATGAAGATCATTTCCGCATCCTTAAAGACTTTTTCATAGCGCGTTTCGGATATTAAATGTTATGTAAACCATGTTTTATGCTCTTTTAATTTAGTTTTAGTAACTTTGTAAGGCGTATGTAGATTTTTCGTTTGCTTCTATATAGTTCGGCAATGTCCTGTAATTTTAGTTATTAACCGAACTTTTATTTGTAAACTCTAATATATAGTATAATTGAAAGAAAAGAAATAACAATGCTTACTAATTTCAAATTTCCTTAGAAACACTTATTCATATAATTTAACTGGAAAGGTGCTTTCTTCCAACATGCGATAGGGATCGGAATGCAAAAACCCTTTGCCATACTTGGTTTCATATCCGCGGAGAGCCGCACACCACTGCAACAAATGAATCAATTATAAGTTAGCATCATTAAAAAAAATTAACCAAAATAACTATTGCTCCTATGGATACTTGGTTTCATATATGCACTCTTTCGGTACCCACTGCACGGGGGTAACAATCAACTATGGCTTTAATCTCATCCATCACAGCCTCACATTCCTTAAATACCTCCTAGAATCTAGTCTTCACTGTTTGTTGTGTTCTCCTATGGATATTTCCATCCAACGCTTCAAAAATCCTATGTATACGATTCCACCAAGCATCTGATGTTTGATCCATGTTAAGGTACATATCTTGGCTATTATCGTGGTCAAGAAAGTTAAAACACACTCTATCGTAATTGTGCTTTGTAACCGTAATCCACGATCTAACAATAACGACATCTTCATCATTATTGAAGGGAAGATCCATTTTTGGTGTTTGAAAGAGATGGATGAAGGAGAATAAAAAAGATGAGAGAATAACTTGAAAGGGATAGGTGAGTGAGATAGAGATTTTGAAAGGGACATGTTTCCTTTTATAGAAATAAGTGAGTGAGATGATAAAGACCCAACAACTACTTTTTTTTAAAAACATAGCCGTTGAGTGAGTAATAACGAGGTACAAATGAAAATTAGCCATTAGGTCAATGTCAAAATCAGCAGTTAATGATGTTAGGGTCTTGAACCAAAACTTCGACAATCTGGCAAATTTAACGACCTAACCGAACACTATGTTGGGTTACCTGGTAAAAAATTTCAGGTTGCCGAACTGTACTGCAAAAACAGAAGTGGCAAGAAAAATTTAAGTTCGGCATATAGATTATAATAAAAGCATTATCATCTGTCTTATTTTAGATTATAAGAAAAAATGGATTGTGCTTACTATTTTATTATTTGTATATTCTATATATAAAAAAATAGATACATTAAACTTTATACAATCAAAAATATGTAGGAGCTATGAGTTTCGCAGTTCAACATATTATAATGAGTTCCAAGAATTTTGGTGGTTGTAAATAATGGGTTAAGAGTTGGTTGTTTTTTTTGCCTTTCATTTTTGAAGTAATTTTAATTTGTTCCTCAAATTGTCTAATAAACTTTTAGAGAAGCATTTCTCAAAAATTAATTGTATGAATGAATTTCCATTGCAAATACTTGAATTGTAGTTACAAGATCTTTTTTTTTTTGTCTCCTCTTGCCTCATCATACTTCAAAAGTTTTTTAATCTTCTAACTTTATCCTTGTCCCTAGATTCTGTAATTTTCTTGGTTAGGTTGATTTTGATTAAAGATGAGATCTTGGTGAAAGAGTCACTCCAGATGGGCATGTTTTTAATGATTGTGTTTTTTGGTTCATTTTCTTTTCATATGTTCAATACAATAAAAGCCACATCATTTGACATCTTCTTACAAATCGAGTATATTGTTACATGTTTAGTATTTTGATTTATTTCAGTAATTGTGTTTTTCTGCCATGATAAGGCCAAGGAAGTAGAGTCGATCATTTGGACACTATGTTATTAATAGGAAAAACCATCATTCTTTCTACAAATTCCAATGTTCACACCATCATCGATTCACAATTCAGCACATAATTTCTATATACGTTAATTCTATTTCAAATTCGTCTTTTGGTGCTAATGAAATTCGTCGTTTGTACTCCTATACCAAAAAAGTCGGCAATTATGTAACCAAAAATAAGCTGGGTAAAGTGGAAATATGAGTTCAAAAATGTCTAATTATCTTTAAGAGATTGCATAAACTTTTATGTAAATCGATTATGTTTTTTTTTTGGGGAAAATAGGCTAAACCTCAGTAGATATATTGACAAAGCCGATTTAGGAAATCAGAAACCTTACAACATTTTCTCAAGATAATAAAGCAGTCATACAATTTATAGTGTCTCCACCAATTCTTTCCTATCAATTTTATCCTCCAAAATTAAAAACAAATTCAGAAGACCTTCTTCTCTCTCGCAAAGGAGAGGAACAAACAACTATGGACAAACTAGTTTTGTAAACAAATCTTGTATGTCTCAATGCACAAGGCAAAGACTGGATCAGATCTAACCCATTGTTTTCAAGGACATGTAAATCACATGAACTGGATTTTTTGAAATTTTGATTGCCTAACGCAATCAACGTAACAAAGACCCAACTAACAGTAGCCAGTAACACTAACCAGGTGAAAATAGCCAAATAACAGTAGCAGTGGTAGTCTGAATAGGTCTTTAAGTGTCTTGATCGGAGCAAATCGGGCTGACTCGTTTTTGGAACAGTTGAAGTAGTTGTAGATGATCTTGTTGTCGTTGGTATTCTTTCTCTTGAGAGAGACATTAACTTCCACTGAAAACAACTCTCCAGTAGATTCAGTATATTATTGATTTCTTCTTTTAGGGATTAATCAAAAGCAGGAGGATCGGTATGAGTTGAAGAGAGAGAAGCTCTGAGGGTCGGTTCCTAAACTCAATGCATTAATCTCAAAATTTTCTTCGATTCATTCAATTTTTTCTGTTTTCTGTGCAAATTGTTAGTATTTCAGGTATTTATCAGGTAATTCAGTTAATCATGTGTCCTAATTAGTATTTTTTCTAAGTAATAAATGGATTTGAACAACAATCATGAAGATCCAGATAGGGTTTTGTTGGTTGATATTTCAAATTTTTTTGAAGAACCTCCACCAATCACAATATGTTGATGATGATAGGTATGCTTCATGGAGATTCTCTTTAATAGGTCGTCTTGTTTTTCTTCATATCAAATTTGTAGAAGCAACATGAATTTTACGAAGCCAATGGAAATTAGTGGGTCAATGTCATCTTATTCCTCTGGGAAAAGGTTTTTCACAATCAAATTGGATAATGAGAAGGATAAATAACATATTAAAACAGGAAGATGGGAAGTTATTGATCAAGTTTTGAGAACCATAAATTGGATACCTAATTTTAGGCCAGAAAATTAAAGAACATCATCTGCAATGATGTGGGTAAATTATCCAGAGTTAAGTTTAGAATACTGGGATGTAAAAACTTTATTCAAAATCAGTAAATCTATCGGTTCCCAAATTAAAGTTGATGAAGCAATACTCAATTATGAAATTGGGTATTTCTAATATACGTTGATTTACCTAAGAGTATCCCTAGTAAATTGTGGATTATTACAAAGTATGGAGGTTTTATTCAAGGTAATCTTCTTGCAAAGCTTCCTAAGTTTTGTGGTAATTATAAAATTATAGGTTATCTACAGTCTGAATATAGATTCAAATAAAGTAAGAAAACTGAAAACTCTTCCGAATCTATTCATAAGAAGTTAGATAATGAGAGGATGAAAGGAAAAAATAAGTCTCCTAAAAGAGTCATGGAACCTTTTGATATTTGTCAAACTCCTATGTCTCAAACACAGGTAAACAAGGAAATTATATATGGCAATGTTAGTGGTACTAAAATAACTAGTGGAAGATATAGCCCACTAAAAGTGATATCTGATGGGGAAATTGAGGAAGATGTAATCATGGAGTTGATATTTGATACTCTGGGTTCAGCAAAAATTATTCAAATAGCTGAGGAAAACTTCGTTGAAAAGAGTGTAGTTAAATTTATAGATGGTGTGAATAGCTGAGGTTTTTTGATACTCTTGGGTGTATTTAAAATTCGTTGAAAAGAGTGTAGTCAAAAGGGGTAACTGAATCAAAGGTAACTTCTCAAAATCCAACTAAGTATAATTTTAGGATAACTCAAGGAAAGGGAGGTACAAAAAACCTCAAATCTAAGCAGAAGAACTAGGACTCAAAATAAGGGGCCTTATAAGAACTATGGCTCAAAATAAGTTGTGGACTTTAGTTAATCAATTTAATCCTTCCTTAGTTTTTGTGGCTGAACCTAAAGTAATATGTAGTTCATCTTTTCACAATAAATTGAATTTACCAGAATGCAATCAATGGTAATTCATAACTCTGTTTTAAATAGGAAGGGTAATATTTGGTTGTTTTGGAATAAATCTTTACCTACTCCAACTATGGTATCTATGTTAAGTCAAATGATTATTGTCAGTATTGGAGACACTCTTAAGTCTGGTGTTCATGCTCATGTTGGTGTTATCTCAAAGAATATTTTTATGATCTGAAATGGAGGCAATAAGTGAATTAAAGAAACCATGGTTAGTTATTGGTGATTTTAATGCCATTACATATATTGATGAAAAAGTTTGGAGGTAGAAGTCCAAGTAGAAGAGCAATGCTAGATTTTACTACATGTTTGGATACTTGTGATTTGATTCAAGCTTCTCAAACTGGATTACAATTTTCTTGGTCTAATTGTCAACAAGGTAGTAAAAAAAATTTATGTGCCTTAGACAGAGTTGTTTTTAATCATCTCCGGTTGCAGAAATATGGTGATTTGGGATACAAGATTGGGTTGAGAATTGCTTATGACCATGCTCCTTTGTTAGGTGGATGATAGATACCGTAAAGTAGGCACACGTATCAACGTCTAAGCCCACAATAAACATTTGATGAGCCCAAACAAGAAATTTGTCTGCATTTCAAACAAAAAATGTTCCTTAAAAAATTCAAAAAATGTGGCTATCTTGTCCAGGATTTATGGAAGTTGTTCACACATGTTTGTCTGAAGAAATAAATGGTCCATCTTTTGTATTTTAAAGTAAATTGAAAACTTTGAAAAAAGTTCTAAGAGACTGGAATTGGAATGTGTTTGGTAATGTTCATATTAAGATAAAATAAGCTGAAAAGGAAATTCAAGAAGCTATGACAAACTCATATAACAGTCCTTTTGATGTTAAAGCTTTGAATACATTAGTTGAAGCTGAAAATGTTTATAATTCTAGAGAGGTTCAATTGAATATTATGTTAAAGCAAAAGTCAAGAATTAACTGGGTCAGAGATGAAGCAGCCAATACATCATCCTTTCATATAAGTTTAAGAAAGTAGAAGATGTTATTGGTAACATCATTACTGATCCAAAGGAAATTGTAGATGAATTTGGCAAAATAGTTTGAGAGAAAATTTAGTTTGTTATCTTATTTGATTAAGCGGGCTTCAGAAGTTAATGGGCTCAAGTAAAAGACGTCATAACAGTTTTTGGACTTTGGGATTGGCTAAGATGAAGAACGATTTTTTGGGGACTACTCAAAAAAAGTGGGGGACTACTCTTAAGTTTTTGGGGTGGTTATTGGTAGTAGTTTCCAATCACCCCTTATCTGATTTTTTTAAATACCTACTTTACCCTTAATGATTAACTTAGTTAGTGTGATGATTAATTAGTGTTAGTGTTATGATTAGTAACTGATTAGTTAGTGATTATTGATTACTGAGTTATATTAGTGGGATTTTTTTGTTATAACATTATTATTGAGAGATAAGAAGAAGAAGAAGGAAATATGAAGAAGAATATGGGTGAACCCAAAAAATCTTTTTTTGAATTTAGTAATTATGATTTGGGTGATTCATGTGATGATACCTCATCCTCAGAATCAGAATCTCCTTCACCTCATTTGTATTTGTCAATACTTCTAATGATCCGGGAATGAGTTATTTGTTAGATGATGAAAGTGTTTTGCCCCAAACTCAAGCTAACCAAACAAATGATGGATTTTATCAGCCACAACCTGAAGATGAATCTATGGGTACTCAGGTATGCCTCATATTTAGTTAATGTATCTTCAATTGTGCAAAAATTTGGCCAAACTCAAAATTTCTAGAAAAAATTCGGTTAGGTCAACCTAGTTCGGTTACCAAATTTAGCTTACGAGGTAACCGAACTGTTCTAAATGTGTAGTTCGGTTACTAAATTTAGCACACGCAGGTAACCGAACTACATGTTAATGGTGTTTTTTTAGAGTTCGGTCATGTTTTTTCAGAACATGTAACCGAACTATTTTTATAGAGTTTATAGTGCATAGTTCGGTTTAGTCGATATCAATACTTTTGTTACCGAACTTTTTGTTCGGTAATGTCGCAGAATATATGTATACAGCGTTTCTAACTGAACCCTTGAGTTTGGTTTAGTCCGGTTTTTCAGTTTCATGGCCGAACTTTTACATAGAAAATCTAAAGATCGAGTTCGGTACGGCCCAAATATATTTCTAGAAACTACATAATCGAACTTGTTATTCGGTAGGGTCGATAAAAAAATTTAGATTACCGAACTTTAAGTGTTAATTGTTTATGGTATTGACGTTGTGCTATTACTTGTAGGTTCCATGTGATCCAATTGAACCAATGGAAAACCAACCTTCCCCAGTTGGTATTTTGTACGATGACACATCCCATCACTACATGAATGACTTGGTATTCACAAATCCGGAAGATGCAAAGAGTTAGGCCAGACAACATGCACAAAAAGACATGTGTGTATTAGTATTGAATGTGAGAGAAAGCAAAACTCGCTTTGAAATGGTTTGTGAGAGAAGCGATGATCCCGAGAAAAGCCACAAGAGGAAGGGTTATGTTTATAAAGGAAAGAAAAATAGGAAGAACAAAACTTTCTCAAAGAAGATTAATTTCCCATTCAATCTTGCATTTAATTTAAACGAAGATAAAGCTGGATGGGTTCTCTACAAGGTTATGCAAGGTTATCATAATCATCCTCGTCCGGAGCATCTTGAAGGATATTTCATGGCGGAAAAGCTAACTCCTAAAGAGATGGACAAGGTATCTAAAATGAGGATAATGGGTATTTCACCGGTTCAAATGCTCCAAATACTAAAGGAGGATAACAAGGATAACCACTCATCCTTGTCCACAATTTACAATGCAATTGAGACAATTAGAAGGAAGGAATGGAGAGATAGACAAGTAATGAAAAAATTATTTTTTTTATAATACTAGAGATCCTTGTGGCCATGAATATACCGACGCAATGTACTTGGAGAAAACCAAGAAACAGGGTACGAGTATTGATGAGAAAGGCAAAACAAGTGAGCGAGATTTGAAGAAAAAGGGTCCGATGTGTCCATCACAACCAAGCCAACTATCTTACGGCGACGTGAAGCATAAGTCTCCAATGTGCCCCATCCAAACATCTTCCCTAGATGTAAAGCTTGAAACCCCAAATAAAGACTATTTGAATGACATACCTCTATACATTAGAGAATACGTTGTATCCACCGACGACGTTCCTCCGGATGGTAATTGTGGTTTTCATGTTGTCAATCAACAACTTGGGCCTTTCATCGAAGGTGCCAAGCGAAATAATGGGTGTGAAATCACTCATATTAGGCAAAGGTTGTTGTCCAAACTAAACGAGAATCCGTCTTTTGCAAGAAAATGTTGTGTGATGGGGAGGGTAGTCTCAATGAGCAATTTGTTAGGTATCAACTTCGTCTTCATAGGGCCCATCCGTTGACATCGGATTATTGGATGAGCATGCCTATATGTGGACACTTAATCGCCGAGGCATTCAATTGTGTGGTTCATTATTTCTCAAAATATGCTAGTTTCACCGTCACCCCGAAAACAACCGTATGTGTCGAGCAACTAAAACGAAGGAGATGTGTAATGGAATTGATTAACAACAACCACTTTATAGGCCTCCGGTTAAAACCTGATTGTCCATTGCCTCAAATATGTGGAACCTCTTATTGGCATGCATTTAATCCGGATAGAATGTTGGGTTGGTGTATCATGTATGAGCCTAACACGGAGTTGTGGAATGCTTTGAAGAAGTCGGAAGAAATTGTACATGAAGGTCAAATTTCACTTGCGGATGATTAAATGACACATGTAATGGAACTAAGTATGCTTATCAATGGAATACTATGTTTTTTGAAAAGTGGTATTAATTTTTGAGAAAATGTTAGTATTTTATGTAGTTTCCAGATAATAGTTCGGTTGGCAGATTTTAATATAGAGATTTCCGAACTACTTGTTAGGTTAGCTGCCCAAATATTGCAGGTAGCCGATCACATGTTCGGCAACCGAACAAATTTTACCAGGTTACCGAACTGTAGTTCAGAAGCCTAACATTTAACTGTTGAATTTGACATTGAAGTTCGGTTAGGAATTGAAATTACAGGACAATGCCGAACTGTACGAGACAGAAGTTCGGTTAGGAAATGAAATTACGGGACAATGCCGAACTATACGAGACAGAAGTTCGGTTAGGATATGAAATTACAGGACAATGCTGAAATTTTACAGGACTTTCCATAATAAAATTACGTACCATCTAATATCCGAAACGCATTCTGAAAAAGTCTTTAAGGAGGCGAAAATGATATTCGTATTTGAAATCCTTTCTCTTCCATCTTCTCCACTCATTTTTTGATGTTAAAATGATTTCGTCGAATCCTTCACCCCTTAGTCGATACCGCCTTACAATATGAAATAAAGCCATAAATTCTACAACTCTATCTCTAATCTTTCCAAATCGAATGAACAAAGCTATATGATCACGGTTATAAGGGTTTGTTGTGTCGGAGATGAATTTCTCATGAATTTTCCCCCAATAACTTTGACTCATAATACCATTCATTCTTCGTTCTTCACCCCTCTTTGGATAGTATAATATGTAGTTTCTGCAAAGAGAAAGATCTTCTTCTAGAGTAAATTTAGGAGTAGTAGCTGCCATTTTTAGGAAATTTTGTAACAAAATGTTAACTATGAAATACCATATATATACCACTTGGGTGTATAACTGCTATAAAATTACCCGTACTTGATATTACATTCTAATTGTAAAATTATGTATTATATTTGTGTCAGCTAAATGACATTTAAATTTAAAAATTACAAGTTCGGTTAGGAGGTACAAATTTGAGACCCAACCGAACGCAGAGTTCGGTTATATGATAAATACACGTGGTAACCGAACGTTTTTTTTGAAGGCTCACAGCCAAACTGAACACATATATGATACAAAACACGCTCCAAAACAAACCTAGAAGCTTGTTTCTGTGATTTCTGCTTCAAGAGAATGCCTTTTCCAACATGTGCAATACCAAAAATTTGAGTCTCCAGAGAAGATTTCGGTGACCTATGAAATAACGATCTGCTAACCAAACTAATATCTTATGGATGAAAGCTTACTGCTTCAGCCTACAGACAAGTTCGGTAACCAGTGAAAATGTTGCGAGGTAACCGAACTAAGACTTTGGCAACCTGGTATTTATCACAGGTTACCGAAGTACACGTTCGGTTACAAGTTTAAAAATTGTTGGTCACCGAAAACCATATTGTATTTCAACATTTCAGTCATATAACATTGAAAACACAAACCCAATAAAAATTGAAAACACAAACAAGGTTCTAAAACAAATATAAAATTGTTATACATATCAAACTACAAAATCCTTAAGTAATTGTTTAAAAAACACAAACACACCAAATTAAACCATACGAAATCCATAACTAAGATGTTTTTTGAAACTAAAATCATACGAAATCACTAACGGCCACTTTTACGACCCCTCTTGCCACCTCCTTGTTTACCACGAGTTTTGGGACGAACTTCCTCATCACTTGTGGTATCGTCTCCTCGACTGGTTTCCTCCATAGCACGACTTGAACCTTCTCCTTGTTGTCGAGCCTTCTTACCACCTCCTTGTTTACCACGAGTTTTAGGTTCACCATCCTCATCACTTGGGGTTTCGTCTCCTCCACCGGTTTCGTCCACAGCGCGACTTGAACCTTATCCTTGTTGTCGACCCCTCTTACCACCTCCTTGTTTACCAAGAGTTTTGGGACGAAATTCATCATCACTTGGGGTTTCATCTCCTCCACCGGTTTCGTCCACAGCGCGACTTGAACCTTCACCTTGTTGTCGACCCCTCTTTAATTGCTTAGACCTACTTGGATCCACCAATGAGACCCTCCCACTGCTTGTAATAGTCGGTTTGTTCCTTAGTCAACATCGGCTCTCCACTTTTAATTTTAGCCATCCATTTATTCAACAATTTCGTGCCCTTCGACACCTAATTCCAATTTTAAGCACAAGTAAATATATTTCAATACTTTGAAATAATCGAAAAGTATAAGAGAAAGAAATTTTCTTACCACATTATCCCATAACCTTTTAGATTCGTCTCCACAAATAGGCATCTCCTTCTGAGCTCTCTTAGCCTCCCTCTCATTTTCCTTCGCCTTCTCCGCATCAGTCTTAGCTTGTTGTTCTTTATTTATCACAAAAGGGTGACTAATTTCTTCATAAAACTCCATATAATCTTCCTCACATGCATTTACATCTCCCTCACAAGGTACCAAATCACCTTTTGGTATGTGGTAGTTAGTAAGTGCATTCCAATGTGCTACCGCAGGAGTTGGTTGCTGTTTTGGCTCAAAATACTTCTCGGTGTTCTTAGTTCCTTCAACCAGCAAAGTGAAATTTTCATTCTCCACATCAGGATCCATTTGGACGCTCCTTGGATTATATATTGCGTAGCCGTTAGGATACCAAATTGGTCCATAGTAAGGCGATACGGTAGAGAAACCATTCAAGTCGTCTTCATCTACAGAGACATCATCGGGTACGACGTTTGGGTGAAATACCACATCATTCACCCTAAGTGCATCCAATTTCTCCCTCAACGAAGTCAATTGCTCTTGTTTAGACTTTTTTGTGCATCCAAAAATAACCATTTTCCTGCAGTAGGTTGGTCATAGGGATAAGGGTCTTTTTCCCTAGCCAATCCCAATTTAGGAAAGTGTTCGTAAATCCAAACCTACGCGAAAATATGAAAATATCCACGTACATGAAAATTGAATTGGAAGAAGAAAAAATTAGCGAATAATTTGCTAATTAACAATGTATAAAAACTCACCTGAACAACAGTTAAATAACCTCCAATTTGATTACACTTAATCCTCGACCCTTTGCTCATCTCTTCTAAAACAAAAGCAAGCACACCAGTGGCCCAAGAGTATTTGTTCATCTCATCGAGATTCTCCAAAAACTGTAGATAATATGTATCCACCCTATTTCCAGAAGTGTTGGGGAAAATGACAGTTCCTAGCATATATAACCAATAAGCGGTGACATGATGCCTAAGGGTCTCCCCGTCCATCACCAACTTTCCTTTCTCCACCTTCTTTTTTGTCTCTCCAAATGCTGCCTTGAACTTTACCAACTTGAATTTCTTCAACTTCTTCTTCAATGCTCCATTTGCCTCTCTTGGATTATACTCATCGCCACGTTTAGGGGATCTCACAGAACGTCTGAATTCACATTGAGACTTTCTTGCATCCCATCTTAGACATTTTAGAGACAATTCTTC
Source organism: Papaver somniferum (assembly GCF_003573695.1). Taxonomy (NCBI): domain Eukaryota; kingdom Viridiplantae; phylum Streptophyta; class Magnoliopsida; order Ranunculales; family Papaveraceae; genus Papaver; species Papaver somniferum. The sequence continues at coordinate 35,263,170 of NC_039360.1, read as the reverse complement.
AAGAGCTTCATAACTCATCGAGGGGTTCTAGCCTTCTCGAAGACATTTACCTTCCACAGGTAAGCTGGTGATATTATGGAAATCATCGGGAGTAATTCCCATCTCGCCGAATGGAAGATTCATAGTATGTCTAGGGATAATGCCTCTCGAGAAATGCGGATACAGAAACAACGTCAAATTCCACATGTGCTAACTCAATAGCTCTCCATAACACACATTCTTTAACCTTCGCTACAAACTCGTCATACTCCAAAGAAAGATCCCATGTGGATGCCTTTTGACGTTTAATAAGACGAACTGCATCCTTATGATCCTACTAAAAGAACATAACACTATTAATACTTGACAAAACAATATTAATACGAAAAGTTCATAACACTATGAACTTAAAGAATACCTTTGTCGCATAGATCTTCGCAGCCCATGAGTGTTTGTAGCCAAAAAATGTTACCCCTCCATCATTTGGAGTACCATTAGTTGGGTTCACTAGTGACAAACACAAATTAGCAGGGGGAAAGTGTGAGTATATTTTTATAGGCGGCTTCGACTTCTTTTTCTCTTTAGCAGGAACAATTTCTTGCTCTTCTTCATCATCATTCTCTTCCTCCTCTTCCTCCTCTTCTTCCTCTTCTTCCTCCTCTTCATCGTCTTCATACTCTCCCTCATTTTTCTCCTCTTGTCGTTCTCCTTCTTTGCCGGGTCCTAGTTCTTCTTCTTCTTCTACATTTTCAACATGTTTTCTTTGTTGTTCAACCTCTTCATTTAATTGGTCGTCATTTCCTTGCTCTTCTTCATCATCATTCTCTTCTTCATTAACATTATCAATTGTATTCTCTATCACCTCTTCATTGACGTCTTGGATTACATCATGAACATTCTTTTGGTCGCCTTTCGGTAATGAGCCCCCTCCATGTTTAGCATTTGTGGCACCACGTTTTCGGAAAGCTAAATGTTTTGCTCCACGAGGGGTGGGATTTTTCAAATCCTCATCTAGTTGTAGTCTCAATATTTTTCCTTTGTTCCTAATGAACAAAAACCAAAGTATTAGCTAAACATAAGAGAATATTGTGTAGTCTCATATCAAATAAAACTAAAGAATAAAGTAAACACAACACTTGAAGTTAACAGACTATAGTTCGGTTACCTGGAAAAAATTGCAAGGAAACCGAACTACATATTTCAACAGTTCGGTTACAAAAAAAAAAATTATCGACAAAACCGAACTCATTCTTTCAAAGGAAAAATTGAGTTCGGTTACAAGAGTTTTTTTTTTGCGAGCACACCGAACTAAATATTTGAAAGGTCCGGTTAGACAAAAAAGTTATCGACAAAACCGAACTCGTACTGTCAAAGAAAAAATTGAGTTCGGTTACAAGAGTTTTTTTTTGCGAGCACACCGAACTATGTAGTTCGGTCACCAGATATTTGTATGCTTAATCGAACTGTTCTTATTTTTGGAAGTTCGGTTACCAATTCTAGGGTTACAAAAAAATTTCTCCTAACCGAAATATCTACTGTAACTACCATTTTCAATGGGTTTTGATGATTTCTAATCTATTTGTTCAACAAATAACGAATTGAAAAGAATGGATATGAAGGAAATTACCCGCAGATTTGCATTTCACTTGAATCGGACTTCTTGGTTGTTGTTGGATGATTGATTTTTCCTCTGAACGGTTCTTCAAGTTTTTTTTGAATTAGCAATTCTTTTGGGAGATTCACTATATGTGGGAGTCCCAGACTCAATACTGGAAGTCTGGATGTTTGCTTGGCACGTATTGCTTATGAAGATTGATTAATCGACGATTAACGTCGATGCTAACGAAGAAGAGGAAAAGAGGAGAAGAAGAAGAAGAAGAAGAAAAGAAAATAAAACTGATTTTTTTGCTTTTAATTTAGGTTTTAATTAGTGGATTAGATTAGTGGGTTATTAGGGTTAGTTATAACCTTAATTAAAATAAGGACAGATTAGCATTCCCTAATTTTTAAGGACACCCCTTATAATGTAGGGTAGACATTTGTATCACAAAGTAGTCCCCCACTTTTTTTGAGTAGTCCCCAAAAAATCGTTCAAAATGAAATGCGAAAAAAATTAGGTTTTTCTTATAACCTACATAAGGGTGCAAGGAACCGAGCCTGACCAACGGACCGTCCCGGAACCGGTGAAACCGTACCTGTTTTTGTCCCGGAACGAGGAAGGGGGTACAGGTACCGGTCCAAAAAATAGGAACCGAGTCTAGGGAGGTACAAGTACTCGGCCCTACCCATATCCCGTGCCAAACTGTACCGACTGTACCGATCATTTGTGATCGTTAGATATATATCTAATCTAACGGTGGTAGATATCTAGTATATATTGGAATGAAGTTAGGGTTAGAAACATAAGTGGTTCATTTTCTTTTTCCTTCTTCTTCTTCGCCGCTCTCCTGTCCTGAGTCTCCTCCTCCATCACTGTGTTCATAAGAACACACGTTAAACACCACCAAATCCATCACTGTTTGTTTGACTAATTCAATAAGTTAACAAGAAGTCTACAACAGGTAACCGAAATTTCTTTGATTATGATTGTGAATCTGTGATGTTTTTAATTTTTTTTTAATTTTGATATTTGATTATTATCTTCCTTTTGTGTGTGTGTTCAGTTAAATTTAGACTGAGGAGTGAATTGGGTACCCGAAATCTCGATCTATTTGTTCTGAATCTTCTGATTCCTTAATAATTTGATTAGGTAAGATGCAATCTAGATCTGTCATCTGTATCATTTAATTTGAGCTTCATTAGTTTGATTATAAGTTTATAACATAATGATTTGCATGACCGATTCTAGGGTTTCGGAATTTTCTGTTATCTCTCTGCACCCTTAATCTCAAATTCTCAACCAAAGGTAAATCATTTCTTTCTTCCTCTGTTTATTTATTGGACTGTAAATTTTAGATGGGTTTCTAATGATCAACTTTGTAGAGATATTTATGTTTGAAAGATACTAGAAATGATGGAGTTTATGTATGTTTCCTGTTGATGAAGTTTTTGGGTCTAGTCTAGGAGTTAGTTAGGGTCTCCAGTCTGCTATATGCTTGTTGATGGATTTTTTGCAGAAATAAGCTATAATGGAATCTAATTTCTAATTCGTGGATACAATGATTAGGATACATGTTTCTTCTTTCTTTTGTTATATGTCAAATGTAAAGTTAATTACTGTACTGTTAAGCAAAATGAAGTAATTCAAAGGTTAATCATCCCATTAAACTGGGTATAATTGGTTTAACTAAAATACTACTTGAGATGCTGATTTTGCAATTCTGTTTTCTACTACAACTTGAATCCGTTTCAGAGTACAACAAGTAACCTATTATTGTTGGAACTAGAATTCTGAATCCGATTAGAGTATCACAAGTCATCCCAAAACCAAGCCTATATAAAATTATAAATACCTGCTGGCCTATGCTTAATCTCCACACACAATCTCATCCCTTTTCTTTATGCTCAGATAACATGCTTAGAATACATGTTTAATTTCTGATTCATGTAGTCAATTGAATCTTCAAATGTACGTAGTCATTTGAATCTTAGAATATACTTAAAGAGCACTATCTTTACTTGTGTTTGGCAGTATTAGACATAGACTAATAGTTACTAACTGCTATTACTTGTTTTTGCAGCGTTACTTGATCCTATCAACAATAATGCCACAACAAGTGTTGCTTCCATGGAAATGGAATAGAAGATCAAGATTCAAGACTTTGTATTTGTCATTGCCATTTTGCCACCACTGTCCAATCATTCTGTCATTGCTACTGCTACTTGATAATGCCACCACCAGTACATTGTGGTTAAGAATTAAGACTATTGTGTGTGTTTGTGTGCTACTGCTACTTTTTCTTTTTTCAGATTTTCAAGACTTTGGTTGTTTGGAACTTTGGTTTGCTAGTATTATTGTTACGTGTTAGTTGTTAATTTGTTCTTTGATTGAGATATTGGTTAATATATTGAAAAACAGGTACTCAATTTATCTGAAAAAATAACAGGAAAATATGTCTTTGAATTCTGAAAGAAAGTACCGATTGGTACCGGAACCGAGGTACAAGGTACAGGTACCGATCCAAAATTTTAAAACCGAACCTAGGGAGTTACAGGTACTCGGTCTGGGCAGGAACCGAGACGAACCGTACCGTGTGCACCCTTAAACCTACGCACATTTATAGTCTGGTTAACTTTAAGGTTATTTCTTCATTCTTCCTTTATTCGTCCATGAGCAAACAACTATTCTCTTTTACAAGAAGAAGTTTGTGCAGTCTACTTTTCTTTTCTTCTGTTTTTTTTAACTAGTTTCTAACATATCTGTTATATCCCTGCTTGGTCTTTTCGAGTACTATGGTATGATGCTAAGGAAATAGCGGTTTAACGGATTCCGGAACAGTAAGAAATCAACCTAAAGGATTGTCAAATTATTACATGGAAAATGTAGTTGATATATTGAAGTTTTAAGGTCTTAAATCTTACAAAACATCATTATATCAACTACGTTCTCCATAAACGCTTTGGTTGTAAAAATTTGACAATCCCTAATCTTTAGGTTTCGAAGGGTTTTAGTGTTCCTGAATCTGTTGAATCCGCTAATTCCTAAATCATTGTCACAAATCACCTACACCAGTCCAAATCATTGTGATTTAATGTATTTCTTCTCTCCAAAATTTCTGCACCTCAGTTTTTTTTCTGATTAATTAGAGTGGATTTTTCTTGGGATTTTTGGTCAATTCAAGGTATGGTTATCCTGTTTTAATTGATTGTACACCTCTTTTTATCCTTTTTAATTTTATTGTTAATCTAGACTTCCTTTGCAGACCGATCAGGATTGCCACTGAACCATGCAGGGATGAACTGCAGGGACACATGTTTGCAAGTAAGTTATAATGCCGTATCCAGTATAGTTCAACTAGAGTTTATTACTGATTACCAACCTTTAAATTTTGGGCCATTTAGTTACATTGTGGAGGATGTAAACCAACTTTACTACTGCTATTGTCTATTGGCCTAGTTCGCTAATCACTTTACAACTGTTATTGTCTATTGGCCTAGTTCGCTAATCACTTAATCAGTATGCTATTTTTTTATTAACTATACTAAGATGAAGAGGTTCTTACTGTTATGAAAATCATTCCTATTTGGATGCTGTTATGACAAGTTGGTCTCCTTTGTCTTGTATTGATATCCAATTACTACCTCAAAGAGTATTTTCCAAATGAAAAATGAAAAGGTGTTATCAACTGCAGTCTCATTTGTTTTTTCCCCTGATTCTGGTTTTGTAATCGTACTTGAGGTGTTAAGATTACACAGTAAATGATACTTGTAATGCCGGGTGACCAAAATTTTCAGCCATTACTTGGTTCTTTTGATTGTGGGTTTTGCTCACTCCCTGTTAAAATTGGTTAATAAATCATAACCTCAGCTCTGTGGTTGCTGTTAGGATGTGAATATACTTTCTTTTGAATGCTTTTATTTTTGTGAAATTTGTTTTCAGACCTGACCCCCTGATGCATCTACAAGGGAAGATTGCTGGTACGAATGGGGATACTGGTGCCGGACACATCATCACAGTGAAGAACATGCTCATAAAAGAAATCATGTGTCCTCCAACTAGGGGAGGGAAGTCATTTTGTTAGAAGAACTTAGAGTAAGTTGTATAAATTCACTGGCAGGTTAACTTTTTTCTTTTTTATAGATAAGAAATGAGCCGATGTAGGTCCTTTCTAACATGTATATTGTATCCCCCCGCTTTGCCTTTTAGGTACTATCGATGTGATATGGCAGATGTCTCCATGCTAAGGAAATTGTGGTTTAACCGTTTTAGAACACTAAAAGCTGGAAACTACTAACTTATAGTTAAGGGTCAAATTTGCATTGATGGAAAACGCGGTTGACATGTTGAAGTAGTAGGGTCTTAAATCTTACAAGCTTCATTATGTCCACAACGTTTTCCATCAACTCTTTGGTCTTAAATATCCGTCGGTAACTTTTAGTGTCTGTCAAGAGTTTTAGTGTTCCTAAATCGTTTGAATCCACTAATTCTTTCTTCTCTGAAAAGTCCTGTGGCCCAGTTTTTTGGATCTTTCCTACGAAGGTTAGAGAAATTTTAGACGGCTTGGGTATTCTCATTTGGGAGGGTCCTTGGTGCCCAGCCTGCAAGTCCATGTTATCGCCTCCTTCAACTGAGGTTAGGGTCAGTGTCTCAGGTTTCCAGCTCATAGGATCGGTGCCATGGGGTTTGCAAGAAGTACAAAATTCGTAGTTTAATAGTAAGCTTATCAGTTTTATTATGTTGCTTAACTTTATCACTTCTTAATGATACAATATATGATGTACACATGGTATGATGAAAGCTTATCAGTTTTATTATGTTGCTTAGCTTTATCACTTCTTAATGATACAATCCATATATATGATTTTGGGTTCAATTTGATGATGGTTTAACCCTTATGTTTTTTTCTTGGTTTCGCTGTTGTTGCTAATCAATGGCAAGCCATTGATGCCACTGAAAAAAAGAGTAAGAAGAAAGAGGCGTGCCAATGGAGATTAGGAGTCTTTAAATATTTTTTTCTTTTCTCACCGAAATGTGCACCCTGGTTTGTCAGTCTCACTATTCTCACCACCAGTCGTTCATACCTCAAGTTTTCCTCTTCTTGTTAGTGGCCCTTTAACGACAGGTCATAGTGAGCTTCTCAAGGGAGACTGAGTAGACACAACATCACAACATGATAGTCCTGTTTCCATCAAACTCGATTTTGAATTGGATGAATTCGTGTAATGGAGAGATTACGTGTGTTATAACAGATTACGTGTCTTATTTTGAGCCAATTATCTTTAGTTTTGGCTCTCATTTTGTAATCAAATTTGTAGAAAATTTAATATTAAAATTATTTCATCATCGTATCTTATCATTTAACATTTTTTTTTGATAGGTTGTCAGAGAAAGGAAAGGCATTAGAGAGACCAAAAGAAAAGCATATTCCGCCAGAGCATGCGCAACGCAGTTCACATCTCTGTGGATAAAGCTTTAGCTTTATTTTTTTGAAAATTTGCAGTCGTCTTGGTTTGGCGAATAATACGAGCTGCCCTCCAAGGGATTCGATAAGAATGAACGGTTAGAGCCTTAACAACAGATTAGATGTCCCCCTCAGTGATGACCTGATTGAAATTCATTTTTTCTGCAAGATGGGCAGCAAGCAAGAAACCATTAGCCTCAGCAATAACAGGAGTAGCTCGAGTTAAGAGCATAGTTTCACTGCAGAGGTGATGACCCTGCCAATCTCTAGCAACTCTAGCAACCACTGTGGCAGTCCATTCGCCCCAGTTCACTGGTAAAAGAATAGTGAATCCCATGGCCCCAGTTCACTGGTAAAAGAATTGGAGCGGAAAGACTATCCAGCGGCATTAACAGGGCATTTGCAGGATTCCTAGATAATTATAGGAAACATTAGTCTGAAACATAGTCTGCTCAGATAGGCTTCCCCCACCAAAGTGTTGCTAAAAATGACTTTGTTGCAGTGCACTGATATGTTAACAGCAAATAATTTGTTAAGATTGTCAATGCTTGTTATCTTTAGGTCTCCATCGTGCAATAATTTGTTAAGTGTTGCTAAAAAGGCTCTGGGTGTCAGGCTGTTGCAATGGATCATAGTAAAGGCTCTGAGTGTCGGGCTGTAAGAAAAAGACTCTTCAATATCGCCCTCATATTTGGGGGAGTGTAGCCCAGAGATAATGGGATCAGATAGAAGAAATCTGTTCCATAGAAAAGGAAAAAGACCAAAAAAGAAATCTGGACAGACAGTCCCCTACTAATCTCTCTCTTCTGTTTTCTGACGCCCTCGTGCATCTCGTGTTAGAGTGTGTAGCCTGTATGCAGTTTGTCATGAAACACGTATCCTCAACTGATTGATGTATTTTTCCGACAACCCAAAATCAAAGAACAAAAAAAAATATCACAATCGGACAAAAACTGTTGTCCAGCAAAGTAGGAAAGAGATCGAGAGTTATCATGAGAATGTGATTCACAGTTTCAATGAGTTGTCTGCCGCGGGGCAGGTGTTTTACAGGTACGTAGCTACCGTATACCTAGAGGCTAGAGCAAGTCTAGCCTAAAATTTAAAAGCAAAAATTCTTAACAGACTAAGAAGAAAACCGAAAGAAAAAACAGCTAGACACGTAACAAACCAAAATAGGACCCTGTTCTCCTCCACGGGGCCCACCGGGATCCATGAACAAAAAAAATTGTGTATGGCGGTTTTGCCATGGTCCAATTTCTCGGATGATTGACTTAAAAGGATCTTATTCTTGCGACGCATGATGCTTTAACCTAAAAAGTATCTCCTACTTGTTTTCAACTCTAATTTTTTTCATTTTTCCTCGTAGTCGTAGGTTCCAGGCTTACTTAGAGCAAGGGTTATGGAGTGAGTGCTCTCATTCAATATGAATGAGTATTACTGGATTTTGGTGCTATTATGGAGTGAGAATACTTACTCATTCATCAATAATCACTCATACACTCACTGGAGCGAAAGAATGGGCAAAAGTGGAGACTAAGCGGCTGATTGTCAGCCGTTTCGGAAAAAAATCACATTGAGCGGCTAAACATATACCTCTCAACCCTATTTTTAGAGTATTATTATTTTAAAACTCTTGGATGCGGGACCCACATTAGGTTTTATTATTAAAAAAGAAAAGGTTACGGGGCGGCATAAGTTCAGTCGTTTGGAGAGAATTTTTCTCTCCAAGCGGATAAATATCCGCCGCTTAGTCTGTTAATTTAGAGTCCCGCGGTCACAAAACATTCTTTCACTCAGTCTCTCACTCAATTTAGAAATGATTGAGTGTCAAAAACACTCATTCCATATCCCTTGCTCTTAGAGTATTCGAGTCTTAACCATTTTCTTTACCCACCTAGATGAAAAGGATAAGAACTGTCTAAAAAAGATGAAAGTACTAAATTACCATTTTCTTTACCCACCTAGAAGAAAAGGATAAGAGCTGTCTAAAAAAGATGAAAGTACTAAGTTACCCTCGATATTAAGGTCTAAAAACATCAAATTTATTAAATTCTACTCGGTGTTTTCGTATCAACCGACTCTTTAGTTAAATAGGTTTTTGATCCGTTCATACGTATAAAATTGAATTTTTCACAGAAATTTAGGTTTTTTGGATTTATCCAGAATCAACGGATATAAACGCCCACATCAGTCAGTTTTGCACAATTGGCTAATATGCACATACACGTTGGCCGACTGTTTTTGATGTTATTGAAGAATATCAACCCGAAATCGGTCGATGTGGACGTTCATATAAACAAAATTGTGGTTAAAGGAAATGCTCAATTTTCCAGCATATATCCTAAGCTACAATCGGCCAATATAAATTTCTATATATGCCAACTGTTGTAATCAGTTTATAGAAACATCATGTATTCTTTGATTTTAGCAATTTGGCATATATATAAATAAATGTTCACCGATTCTTAGTTTTTTCTGAATGAGGAACATCAACTAGATCGGCCTACGAGGACATGGACTCTGCCGATTTTTGGTTGATTTTTAAAAAACAAAAATAAATAAAAATTGGATTTTCGTGGTCAGGTAGTATTAGTTGATTTATAGGTTAACAAAATTAAACATCTATTAATTACCTGAATTAACACTAATTAATCATGAAAATTAGTCATTAACAAAAATAGTAGGTTAAGTAGGTTTTGAGTTTGCAGCAAAATGACCTGATTTTTTTTTCTAGCGGTAACATGGTAGGCCTCAAACTAGCCAGTCTCCCTCCTCAACTCCTCAACTGTATGCAATCGAAAAACATTTTACAAAAGAGTAGCTAGAGTAATGACAAAGTTATAAGAATAATCGGAGTAGAAAGTACTAATTACAGCATCCTGTTATAAATTGAAATTTGTAAAAGAAAATCTCAGACAAATGTCAGAGCTGAAAGCCCAATTGTCCATAGTACACTTAACATCAATGATCAACTAGTTAGAGTTTTTCTCTTTTTTTTCTTTTTTTTTGTTGATGTTGCAGCACTTGCCATTTCTTTTCCCCTGAATCCGTCATTTTTAATCATGTTTTTTCCTATCTCAGATCATATCTGACTCCGCTATATGAACTCAAAGATAACTTTAAATTAAATTAAAAAGTGTATGTGAGCACACAAACCACGAAGGGATCCGAATGCTCACAATCAATCATCGTCATCTAAGGAGATTTGTGATGATGATATCCTAATGTTGATTCATTGGCTCAAAACCTTCAGGTTTATCATAGCCTCATCTAACAACTCCATGCGAGGCGTTTGCGCACGGGATATAAGTACAAGCAAGGAAAACAAAACGTATAAGTAAAGATCCATGGGGATAAATAAATATAAAGTGCTGAAATGTAAATAAGACCAAGGTTTACGTGGTTCAGCACTAAGGCCTACGTCCACGGGGTTTGTTGTTTTACTATATTCTTCTCGGTTACACGAATAGTCGAATGACTCTTTGGGTTTACATGTTTCTCTCTTCTAAATGATTAACTTACACTTGCAAACTCTCTCTCTCTCTCTCCTTCCCTTCCTCTTTCTTACGATCCCCTTTCCTCTTGGTGGAGACGGGGTATTTATATGGTTAGAATGTGGGACCCATCCCTGATGACCGTTGGAACCTTATCTTCTTGTGTCCTTGCGTCTATCACGCAGAGGTCTGCGTTTTCCCCTTGATCCCGCAGAGGCATCCTCGCTCGTTCCACAGGTTGATCGACACGTACACTGCTCAGAGTGTTTAATGTGGGTAGTTGAGGGGTCTGCTCGTGTCAGACAAGTGTCTTCTGCCCCTGTCACGTCCGTGTCAGCTAACTTTCTCTCCACCGTTGATCCTAGCTCCTCTTTTGGGGATGCGATAAAGTAACTCCTTGGGGTTTATTTGGTGTTTCGTAGCGCATCATGTTTTGATGTTTTGGCCCGCATGCTTTCCACGTATCTTTTTATATACACGTGTCTGATAGTGAGATATATGTGTACACAATTTGCCCCTTTTCTTCGGGCTTGAATGTCTAATGGGTGCCTTGAAGAAAAACTATCGTCGCAATAACTTCTCCTAGATACTTGGGTACGTCTTTTATTCGTGCATTAACTGCTTATGTAACGGGCACGTTTCTCATTCCTCCATTAATTTCCTTCTCTTTCTTTCGGGTATATTAAGGAGAGAAAGAAAATTAATTTCATTCTTCCTAAACATTCTCTCAGTTTTCATTCTTTGCTTTTCAGCCCTTAAATTCTCTGTCTGTCTTCATTGAACCTGTGACCTTAAATTCTCTGTCAGTCTTTATTGAACCTGTGATCTTAAATTCTCTGCACCTTAGAATTAATCACGCCCGCTTTCACTGTTTGTTTCTTCTGCTGCTGTTTTTGCCGGTAAGTTTTTCTTTTCTTTGTTTCCACTGTTTTACGCTGTGTTGATTTGTAAATTCTCTGCTACTGTTGTTCCTTGTTTGTGATGAAGAACTTCTTTTGATGCTTGCATACTAGTTTGCCCCTGTTCTTTATCTTAAATCAAGGAAGCCTGTTTGCTTGTATTTGAGTTTTTGAGGGTCTGAATTTCCTGGAATTTTGAGCATGTATACTAATTTTAGGGTTTCTGCGTTATCGTGTGTGTATTGCTATTGATGTGGTTTTTTGATCTTTGGTAATGTTTTTTGAAAGTGTGTAACTTGTTCTTGATTTTAATCTTTTCGCAGCCATGTCTGACCGTCCGCGACTTACTTGTCAGACTCCTGGTTCTGGTCTATCGAGATCTCCTCCGCGTAGAGAGTCTCAAGATGATGTCCGTCGGAGTCGAGTTTCTTCTGGAGCGAAGGCCTCGTCTTCTAGGGAAGAGATTCCTCCGACAAATCCTTCTGGTTCCCGAAGAGTCTTTGATCGCGCAGCGTCTCGTCCTCGTGATGATATTAGGAGTACGCAGGCTCCGCCTCGTGCTGTTGCTTTTGACGTTCCTCCTCTGCGTTCGTTAGTGCCCGAGCATCATCTGCGGTCCCCTCCAGCTTTTCAAGGGAAGAATACGAAGGGTGTAGTTCCGAGGGCTGAATCTTCAAAGAATCCTCCGGTGAAGAGAAAAGCTTCCGAAGTGTTCATTAGTTCATCCGGCCCCGCCGAGGAGGATGAGGCTGCCCCCTTGATACGTAGTGTCTCGGTTAGTAAGAAAAAATTAACCTTCAAGCATATTGATCTCGAAATATTCAAGGAAAAGCATGAGCTCCAAGCCTTCGGGGTTCGTTTCTATGCCCCTGAGGATGATATTACTTATGAGATTATCTCAAAGTATGAGTTCGATGAATTTCATTTGTTAACGACGGTTGGAGCGTTCGAAGCTGGTCTTATGCTGTCGTTGTACAGATCAGGTGATTCCTTCTACTATGACGTGCTCGCTAGTCGTGAAGGCTCTTCCACCAATATTCACAGCCGTTCCGTATCCCAACTATCGGGGAATTATCTTCGCGCCCTGAAGGAGTGCTATCTGCGGAGTAAGGGGGAGACGTCGATGACTTGCTAAGTCCCCAATCCCGCGGAGAAGGAATGGTATACTCCTGAGAATTTCAATAACTCCTTCGGTGATTACGTCAATAGTAGGAACCGCAAGCCGTGGAGTGTCAGCCTTCGGAATCTCGCTGCTCCTCGTGGCGAGATTCGTCTGTTAAATGAGGTCAGCGATGCCAAGCTGAAGTATGTTCCTGGCACGGAGGGGTCTAGTCATCGGAAACTCTTCCCAGCGCGCGAGAGGATCAAGCGCGATCATGACTACGAGTGGCACGCCACCGTTATCGAAATAGTTGGTCCGTGGGCTTACGGTTGGATTCCTGGTCCCCGCGGTTGGCGGCCTACCGAGAGTAGTAAGCCACGCGAGTCTCCTCCTGCTCGTTATGGAGATTTCTGTCCCTGGCGTTCGAACTTTGCGGGTATGAATTTTCCTTATGCCCTTGACGTCATGGAGGGAGACGAGGAGGAAGGTTCTGGTGCTATACTTCCACCGAAGAATACCTCAACTGCTCAGGTACGCGGATTCTAGCTGCGCTTCTCCTTTTTTAGAAATTCATCTGACGGGAAAAATAATTCTTTTTGTGGTGTTGTTTTTCAGGTGTTGAAGAAGAAAAAGATTAAGCCGAAGCAGTCTTCTACTATTGTGATGGGCGAGGCTGAGGCCCAAGAAGAAGTTACTAGTCCAGTGAACGAAGAGTTTGCTGAGGATGAGGAGATTACAGATGGGGAGGAACGTACTGGTACTTCCCCTATCAATGTCGAAGAAGAGTTCTTCGTTGGTCATGTTGGTGATGAAGGAAGGAACAAAGCCATGGTGGCTGATGGCGTTGTTATTGGGGACATTTCTGTCCCTGCTGGTGATGTCGCGGATACCCTTCCTGCCTCTCAAGAATTTTCTTTTGATCAGATGTACTCCACGGGGGAGTTCTTTGACGATGCCCTCGATTTTCCCGAGGACTTCTCTTTACTTTCCCCTAATGATAATTGGGATGTTCTTGGTGGTGATGGTAATGGAGACGCCACTGTTGAAGATGGGGGCGCGGAGGAGGATGCTGTGCATGTAGGTGCGGAGGAGCATGCCGACATTTGTGCTGAGGGGGAAGTGTCAGAGAAGGGGAAATCGGTCATTGATGCGCCTGCTGATAATATTCCACAGTCGCCGATGTCTGAGGGCGAGGACGCCATCATGGATTGGTTCAATGAAAAGAATCTTCTATTTGTCCGTCATCCCGCACCTGTTGTTGCTGGGGAAAAGGAATCTACTGCGTATACCCGTCGCATGATGGAGATGTCTTCTAAGGCGCGGGTGTCTGAAGCCTGGGGAAAAACTTTGAGTGTTCCCGAAGCTACCCTTGTGCCGGAGCCTCCTACTTCCGTTGCATATATGATGGCCATCTCCGACGGGTATCAATATGGCTTTCCGCAGCAGCGTGTCTTGGAGGTAAATTTTCGTACATACTTTTTCGTGACAATCGAATGCTTCGGTGAAATAATGTTTGTCATCTTGATGTGTAGATGATGAGGAGTGAGCACTGTAACCACGTGCTGTATCAGTTCTTCAAAGCGAAATCTCTGAAGCTCGAGGCTAAGCTTCGTCACAGAGAAAAGGAATTATCTGCGGCTGAGGTCGAAATAGAAGAACTGAGAAAAATCCTCAAGGAGAAAGAGAAGCTGGGTGAAGCAGAGGCCGGTCTTCGTTCCGAGCTTGTTGCTGTTCGCGCTGAGTTAGAGCAAGCTCGCAGCCAAGTTTCAAATTTCACAGGTTTGGTTCTTTTTCCCTCGCAGTATGTCGTCATTCCTCTATTTCTTAGTTGTTCTGTCTGAGTCTCCCCACCCTATCTCCAGTGGGTGGCGTCCCCGAGCTGAT